>NC_068375.1:22404461-23051461 GCF_023724105.1 Carassius gibelio | reverse complement strand
TTGATCTATTTTGTAATCAGTATGCTTTGGTGGTAAGTTACTTTATAAACATTTCTCACTTTGCATCATTTTAGGTGGATTTTATTTTTTTATTTTTTTGTCAAAACGCTTAATGGTCTCCTTTTCATCAGCCTATGCGTTTCATCAAAAAGTTATAGTTTTATAAATATTCTGGCTGGAATTGGTGTTTCACAATTTTATATGCATATGGTCTTAGACCGTGTTCAGTGTCCTTAGGCGAAGGTATATCTTTCAGTGTGAAACGGAGAGAAAAAGAAGAACAGTGTGTGAGGGATGCACATTTGACCTGATCTCTGTTTCTCTCTTCTGGCCCTAGAGATTTGTTATGCTGTGAAATATTTATGGGATAAACTTTGTCCTACAGGCAATTCTATTTTTCTTTCCAGAATCTCTGGATTCTAAGACTCCTCTTTATGGTGGGATTAGCATCAGGGATTTGGTTTAATCTGTATTTTGTTTAGGTTTGATTTAATCTTAGTTTAGTTAATCTTTGCATGTGTTAACCTAACTATTTCTTCCTGTGCTGAGAATAGTTTTTTTTCTTTTTCCCTTGACAAAATGTTTGTTGCCTTGTAGTAGTATTTTGTCCTGCCATAACACTTTTGCAGACCGAAGTCATATTTGACAGGCAGAAGTCAAATATGCGGGATCTGAATTAACCTTTTGCAATATCTAGCAATTGGGTGATTTAAGAAAATTTACTGATCATAAATATGGAATGGAATTGTATTTTGGATTGCTTAATTTATATAATTAATTATATCGTTATTTATAACAATTGAATAAATAAGCAATAAGTATTAAAATGAAAATAAAAAAGCAGTTACAGCATAATATCTATCTGTAAAATCTTAATGTTGCCAGGTGTGCCAGATGTGTGCCAGGACACATCTTGTTTTTTTCTTTCTAATATTTTAATTCTGGTGGCTTAAAGCTTGTAATACAAGTGCATCTCAATAAATGTCAAAGTGAGATTACTCAAATATTCCATGTTGTGGAAAAGTTCATTTATTTCAGTAATTCAACTCAAATTGTGAAACTCGTGTATTAAATAAATTCAATGCAAACAGACTGAAGTAGTTTAAGTATTTGGTTCTTTTAATTGTGCCGATTTTGGCTCACATTTAACAAAAACCACCAATTCACTATCTCAACAAATTAGAATACTTCATAAGACCAATTTTAAGGAATTGTTGGCCTTCTGTAAAGTATGTTCATTTACTGTACATGTACTCTATACTTAGTAGGGGCTCCTTTTGCTTTAATTACTGTCTCAATTCGGCGTGGTGTGGAGGTGATCAGTTTGTGGCACTGCTGAGATGGAATTTAAGGTGGATTCAACCTACTTTTGCAGTGTGGGCAGGTGCCAAATCCTGCTGGAAAATGAAATCAGCATCTTCAAAAAGCTGGTCAGCAGAAGGAAGCATGCACTTTTGTTTTCAAAAAACACAATGGACCAACACCAACAGATGACATTGCACCCCAAATCATCACAGACTGTGGAAACTTGCGCTATGAGCTTTTCCACCCTTCCTCCAGACTCTAGGACCTTGGTTCCAAATGAAATACAAAACTTGCTCTCATCTGAAAAGAGGACTTTGGACCACTGGAAGACAGTCCAGTTCTTCTTCTTCTTAGCACAGGTAAGATGCCTCTGACGTTGTCTGTGGTTCAGGAGTGGCTTAACAAGAGGAATATGACAACTGTAGCCAAATTCCTTGACACGTCTGTATGCATTGACACCAGCCTCAGTCCATTCCTTGTGAAGTTCACTTAAATTCTTGAATCGATTTTGCCTGACAATCCTCATAAGGATGCGGTTCTCTCGGTCTGTCTTTTTCTTCCACATTTTTTCCTTCCACTCAACTTTAACATGCTTTGATACAGCAGTCTGTGAACAGCCAGCTTCTTTGGCAATGAATTCTTGAGGCTTACCCTCCTTGGGAAGGGTGTCAGTGATTGTCTTCTGGACAACTTTCAGATCAACAGTCTTCCCCATGGTTGTGTAGCCTAGTGAACCAAACTGAGAGACCATTTTGAAGGCTCAGGAAAACTTTGCAGGTGTTTTGAGTCGATATGTCACCATATTCTAATTTGTTGAGATAGTGAATTGGTGGGTTTTTGTTAAATGTGAGCCAAAATCATCACAATTAAAAGAACAAAAGACGTAAACTACTTCAGTCTGTGTGCATTTAATTTATTTAATACACAAGTTTCACAGTTTGAGTTGAATTACTGAAATAAATGAACTTTTCCATGACATTCCAATTTATTGAGATGCACTTGTATATCATATGTGTTTTCACACAGAGTTTAAAAAAAAGTATTGTATATAATATACTGATGGTAAATTTGGTAGTTTTAGCTTGTACATCTTACACATTTTTTAATCAGTGTCACTTACATCAGTGAGGGCCAGAATGTCATTCATATAGTTTCATAAACTGATTTCAATTATAGATTATGTTAATCCCTCATAAAGTTAATGACCAGCTGGCCAAAAAAAATTTATTTAGCAAAGCTTTTTGTTATTTCCATTTTGCACTTAGCACTTGTTAATTTTGACCCACGTTCTGATGTTATTGTGGTAAATGTTCAGAATACTACATGTGCCCAAGCCGGGCTGCACCAGGTTAGACTAACCTCGTCTGCTTACAGTCTGTTACTGAGGTAACATTTACACCTCTGGTACTATTTCAAATCTGCTCTCACCTTCAGCAATATTTGAAGGTGTGGTTTATAAAGTAATTGTAACAATAATATTTGAATGTTATAAAGTTTTGAAACACTTTACTAGTTTAAAGCTCAACATTTTTCTTGCAAAAGGTGTCGCAAATGTGATGTGGGTGTCTGTACTCCACCTTTCCTCTGTCACATTTTTCTGAGACCACTAATAAAGTTTGTTTGTCATCTCCTCACTTGTTTACTTCTCTGATTTCCAGGGCAGCGGTTGAGTTTCCAGCTGTGACCATGAGCACCATCTCACCGACTGATTTTGATAGCGTCGAGATCCAGCAGCAGTACAACGACATCAACAACCGCTGGGACATCGCAGCTGAAACCGAGTGGGATAATGAGAACAGTTCTGCACGTCTCTTTGAGCGTTCCCGCATTAAAGCTCTCGCAGGTCAGTTTTATTTCTTTATTTCAGTGTGTGCAGGTCCAGGTTTGGTTTTTGTACCAATGTGCTTCCTGTTGGTGTTTGTTTGCATGCTTGCTTTATCAGATAGTTTTCAATGGGTTGTATTGTATGATTGTGACCAGTAGGGGGTGGCACAAGGAAACGTGTAAAAAGAAATCACTTTAAAACACTCCACATGCTCTTGCAGTGGTCTAGGAGGACTGTATGCATTATAATATAGTTATAATAATAAAGTAGCTTCAGGTATGGTTTTGGAGTATGGAACATGGTTTTACATTGTTCAAAAGACATTCTATATGTAGACGTCAGTGTGTAACACAGCAGCTGATTTGTGTGTTGAAGTGCAGTGAGATACCATCTTTTGACAAGCAATGACTTGATCCACATTCTTCCAGTGCTGTTATTTACCTCGTGACACACTCTCATCTCCAGGGCTTTTCTAATGTCATATACATTAGATGTGTTAAAGCCAGTTGTTTGCTGAATGTTTTTTTCACACGTTTGTTTTGCATATCATGATTTGAGGCACATAATAAATCAATTTATATGTACTTTTAAAAGTTGTGTTTGAAGCAACAGATTTGAATGTCACTGGATGGAAAAATCAAGATTCACCAAATGTCTGCATGCAACACTGAAATAAAATTATAAATGTAACATTTGAAAATATTATAGTATTACATTATTAAAGTATTTGAGTATTTTTTTTTTAAATATACATTTTTGGTTTATTTTCATATAAATTGTTCTAGTATTAAGTTAGATAAACTATTACAATATTTTAATAATAGTACATTTTATGCATTTATCAATTTATGTTGTAATAAAACTAAAATTTATTTTTAGCTGAATATTAAATGGATATTTAATGAAAATGATGTGTTGATGTGTATGTGAGCTTAAGGCATTAATATGTGAAAGATGGCTTGTTTCAAAGCCAAACGCCCACACAGATACAAGTGCTGGGAATGTAGTGGGACTGAGAAGAACCTAACCTTGTCATCAGGGCTGTGTGTGTATTTGGGACAGAATGGTCCCCAGGAGTTAGCTAAATCTGACAGAACCTCCCTTCGGAGGTTCTTGGGAAAATCCTCAAAGGTAAAATGTTTCCTAAATAAAGTATTTATTAGCTGTAAAAAGACATGAGTTACATGAGTTTTAATGGAATTGTTGGCCACACCTGCTGGTGTATATAACAGAGTTTCACTTGAGAGGAGTTTTAATTCTCTCTGTTGTCTTTATGCATCAAACCCAGCATGTGAAAACCACCATATGAACCAGAATAAACTTCAGGCAAAACATTCAGTCCTGGAAGTACTGATAGGGGAATGGAAACTGAGAATACTGAGCTAGAGTGGCTTTTTCAGCTCTTAAAAGACAGAAAAGAGGAGGGTCTCAGAGGCCCAGTTCCCATGTCTCTCACACCCATACACAGTTAACTTTAGTTGTTCTTGGACATTTCTGTCCTCCTCTTTGTCTCTCTCACAGTCCATGTCTTTTTTCATTACATAAACACATATGTATAATAAAAGCATTTTACTAAAGCTAAATGCAAGTCTTATTGTATATACAATAACACGGTGAAGTCTTTTTTTCCCCTCATGTGGGCGTAGGTGACGTGTGAGTATAAATTCCTGGAAATGAAAACTTTCATTTCACTTTTTTTGTCAAATCTCAATAGCAACAGTTGGCATCAAAAAGATGAATAATATCTTATTTTGAGAATATTGTATATAACAGATAGGCCTACCTGTTTATTTCCCCCCTTAATATCTGTCTTTATCCGTCTCATCTTCATCCCTTTTTATGTGCTGTGATAAAATGCTTTGTTCCAGTGACACGCTGGCTGACTGTTGGCCCAGTGCTTCTGGCCATGGTTTGACCTGTGACCTCTGTTCTTTGATGGCCACTGTTGGTGACATTTGCTAATCAGCACAACCTGCCACTAGACTGGTCTTCATTACACCACTTGCTCTTGTAAAATCTGCACACACAAGAAATGCATTTGTGAAAGTGTGTGTGTGCTGCAGTTCTATTTGTGAGAGCTCGAAATTCTCAGATCAAGGCTTTTCTTGATATGCCTGCACTTACATAACAGATTCTGTTTTCGGATTCATTTGGAGGCATTACAAGATGAGTTTTCTGTCACTGCCGATGTTGGCAGTTAATGGGTGTGAGGTGGCGCACACACACACACACACTTGCACAGGAAGAAAGACAGTGCTTGCTTGAGTGTTTCTCAAATACTTCCTTCCTGCCTTAACGTCTTATTTATCTGTGCACGTGCTCGAGAAGGCAAGGGGGACTTTTTGACATGATTAAAGGTAAAGTTCTTACAACTGCTTAACACCCACAAAAATCACTAAAACATAATATTACCCAATGTAAAAATCCAGGCAGTTATTAATATAATAAACCTTTCTGCTGACTATCTGATCACCTCCAGGGGCTGGTCCTACATGCACATCTCTCCTGTGAAACCATCCATCCTTTGACTTCTACTCCACCCCCGTCCACCTTCAGAAATGGTTCAGCCCACACCTCCTCACCCTCCCTCTTTCTGTCATTCTCACTCACTCAGCCTGGGATTTGCTCCTCCTACACACACCTTATGCAAATGCCAAAGCTCAGAAACCGAGAGAGAGAGAGAGAGAGAGAGAGAGAGAGTAGGAGGCTTTGTTTACTTAGGAAGCTGAGCGCAGCTAGTTCTGTGGGCTTACTCAAAGAAGGGTTGTGTGTGTGTGCGTGTGACACACACAGACACACTCAGTCTGATCTGAGTGGCAGAGAGAGAGCAAGAAGAGTTTGCACTGAGAGAGGAGTGCGTTTGAAGAAGAGAAGAACGGTGAAAGAAGAATATTTAGTTTTTACTTTACATTTTTCTCACTTCAACTGCATGTGGGTTCCTTTTTGCCACAAAAAAGGAAAGAACAAGAGAGAGAATCTATTGAAGGAAGAGGGTTTTTTTTTTTAAACTGATGAAGCAGAATGGCGCGGTTTAGCATACACTGATGAAACGCTCGGATACACGCGTCCACCTGGAGAGTTTCTGTTTCAAAACCCAACTTTTTTTGCCCTTTGAGGAAAGTTAAACATTTGGCTGTTTTTTTTTTCTCTTTTAATTTTTCAACTGCACATTTTATGTGCTATGCTCATGACTCCTGGTTTTACTCTTGTGGAGTGATTGATTTGTTTTGGATGAAAGTTGAGAGTCAGGGTTGGAGGGACAGTTCACAGTAAAAGAAATTGAGTGTAACAGTGAAAAAGAAGAGACATGGATTTTGATCCACGCGAACCTGAGCCATCGGCAGCTGCCTTTATAAACCAGGTGCAGTATTCCAACATCCTGGAGGGCCGTTTCAAACAGCTGCAAGGTAAGACTGTTTGTTCTCTGTGACCTCATATTCTCTCATATTTGATCTTTTTTCTTTCTCAGATGCATCTGTAGGAGTAGCTCAGCCTCTCAGCTAATCATTAAACCATGTCAAATAACTTATGTCTTTTGACCACTTTATAAATCCACTGAGATGGTCAACAACCTTGAATGTCACATTCAAAAAGTTCATGTGACCTCATCCAGATCTGACTGGAAGACACGTTTGCCCTGACAGATTGAATCTCATCATCATGGGCGTCACTTGTTTTTAAAAAGTTAGGTTTTGCACAGATCTGGTAGTTGTGAGATCACAGAAGTGATGTAGGGGTTAGCTCATGAATATTAATCTGGTAACACACAGATAACTTCAAATTATCTTTAACCATTTTGATAAATTATCTTCTTGATGTGTATATTATGACTGCAGTAATTTTATGTTAAAACATTAGAAATGTACTGAAATCAATTCAATGGCATATTAAACTGATATCAGACTAAGTTTCTAAAGTCTTGTTGATCAGTTCAAGTTCTCAAATCAATGCATGACATTTAATGTAACAATACTTAAACTTTGACAAATGTCATAATGTAGTAGAGACAAAATTGGTCCTTTGCATATGCTGATGTATTTAGTTGCAGAAATTATCAACTTTCCTCTTCTCTCTCTGCACCAAAGATGGTGCAGATGAGAAACTAGGCCTACAATGATTTATTTTTATGCCTGTGCATGAGAGAGAGAGACCCAGAGACCTATGCTGGTCTCCCGGAGAGTGGCCTTATTTCAGGTACAGCAGGGCTGTTGCCCCAGATCCAAATTACACTGTTTTAAAATGGGAGTGAGAGAAGAGGACGAGAGGGAAGTTCAGAACGGAAAGGTATAGGAGAGGGGATAAGAGGGGAGAGGAGAGGATAATAGGTGGGAAAGGAGTGGAGAGGAACAGACGGGAAGGGAAGAGGATAAGAAGGGGAAGTGGAGACGATAATAGGACTGGAAAGGAGAGGATAGAAATCCTCTTGTATGTATTAATATAGAGTTAGAGGTTTGGCAAATGTTAAAAAGTTGATGTTTTTTTTTTTTTTTTTGTGGGCGTATCCTTCATACAATATTTTTTTTTTTCTCTTCGAAAACACTTTTTAGACAGGCACCACCTAGCATGTGTGAACCCTGCTAATCCCCCCCACACGATGCGAGATCTGATCTGCTGTGTTTGTGTGCGTGCTTGAGGTCATGGGGAGTGTTTCTCAGTTAACAGGGAGATAATGACTCAAGCATTGTACTTTTCAGGCCTATTATCTATTGTATAGAAAGAGTGCCATCTGCAAAACAGGCCTTGAAAGGAACACACACCTCAAGAGTCCCAGCAAGGAAGTACCTAAAATTAAAAGTCTCTAGTAGTTCAGTCGTATGTTTTGAAACGATTTACAATGTTTAGATTGAGTTACTTTGACACATTTGGTCCATGTAATTCTTTCAAAAAAAGATCTCGAAAGCGCAGCACTTCTCAACCTTTTTGATACCAAGGCCCAGCATTGTTCACAACAGTATTACCATGAGTAAAGAATTCATTAGGAATCCCTAAGAATTAAGGTTAAGGATTTTGAATTTCTACCTAAAAATATATTTTAGAGGCTACTCCTTTAATATTTAGGGTAAACGGACCAATTAAGCTCACGTACCCATTAAGCACACTTCCAGTTTTGAGATCAGAATATAAAAAGAAAAATCTATTTATTATCCTGCTTGATGTCTTAACCAATTTATATGTTTGTTACTATATACCTCCTATAATTTCAAGTAAATCAGATCATTGCACACTGAGATATGAGTCTGTATGTTCAAACTGTCTGGCGTCCATTTTGAAAGCGGTCTGAAAACTTTCACCAAAAGAGGATCCTCTTAAATGTGCGTTTTTTTTTTTTTTGATGTTTATGCCTTTATTTTGGGTAAGTTTCACTATTTATTGTAAAATAAAGAGATTTATATTCAGACTTTTGCATATTATAACCTAGAAATTGGATGCGAGAAATAATTACATTAGATTCAACAAATAGTTTTAGCAACATAGCGCAGATGCTACAGAACACAGTTTGCTAACTGCATTTGATTTGCTTGTTATGCTAACATTACTTTACAGGCATTACTGGCTTGTACTTTTACATCCATAATATTATAAATTGACAGTTTATTGCTGGTCTGTCGTTTTACAGTGCTGTAAATTTTTTATATTTCAGATTATTTTATGGTACACCCCTATGAAAATCACACAGCTTCAGTGTGACATCAATGTGACTTCAATATATAAAAGTATAATTTCATAGATATTGTTAATAAGTTGTTCATATTAAAATATGTATTAACTTAATGCATGATCTAGACTATTTTTTTTAACAAAATCCTGTCATTTTAATAAATATTACATGAAATTTATAAAAAAATGTGGCTGCTCCAATTAAGCTCAATGTGCACTTTTTAAGCTCTTCCACATTTGAACGTCTATGTAAATACTTTAACATAAAACATAATTGAAATATTAACTGATGGTTGTCACTTTAAGTTAATACATTTTCTATGGATTCTGGCAACTCAAGTCTATGGAGTTGGCTCTGACCTTTGGCAACTAACATCAACTTCTCCAGACTGTAAATCTGTTGAAATCGGGGCAAAAATCATGAAGTGTATTCCACACTTGAGAACCCTATAGATAAGTTGACATCCATTTAATAAGAGACTTCATTATGACGCTAGTTTCTATGTTCATCCCCATAAATTGAATGTTTTTTTTTTTTTTGTGTGTATTTTATTTTATTTTTGAATGTGTTACTTAGCTGAACATGGACATATTATAGCTGTTGCAATGTGCTTAGATGGCACTTCATTATGAATATATAACTGATTGACTTCAATGCCTTGTTTCTTGATTTTAGTGTTGTTGTTTTCTGTGATTGACTTTGTACCTTCAAAAAAAGATCTATATATTTTTACAATTATTCTTTAAAAATTTTCCTTAAAATAAACAAAGATTTTTAATAAAAACATGATGTGAGCTTAATGGGAACGGGGAGTGGTTAAAGGGTGCAAAAATGTATATTATATCTTAATTCAAATGCTTTTGTCATTTAAAATAAAATTTAATATTTTTGTTTGAGGGGTTCATATTTTATTTTAACATAACTTTTTGTACTGAAACCAATATCTTGTGCACTAAAAATGTCTCGATGTAGATTTTGGTGAGTTTAATAGGTACCTTTACCCTATTTATATTTATATATCAATACATCAACATATTTCTATTAAGCCTATGTGATTTTTTTCTACATCGCGATTTCAAAATAAAAGTTCAAACCCTAGCTTTGAGTTTGCATGTGGCCAAATATTAAAATTACATGGATTTAAATGTCATTGTCGCTGTAAAGTGAAGCATCGTCAGACCGTTGGCCTCCTCTGCAAGTATTTGTTATATTACATAATGTACATAAGTAGGCATATTATAGGCATATTACATATTTTAACAGTGATGTTCAATAAACCCATGTGATTACTTGGTTTTGGTACTTTATTTGAACCAATTATTATTGTCTCATCATTAGTTTATTATATATAATAAAGTTTTCACTTGGGTCTGTTTTTATTACTAAAAAATATCAGATTACTCGGTTGTCAAAAAAAATCAGTAGATTTAGATTACTTTATTACCATGAAAATAATTAGTTATGGCTCTAAATTAGTTCAATGTTTCAAAATACATCTACATTGCCTTTTGTGATTAAAAGCCAAATATTTTGTCATTGAAAATTTCTTTAATATAATATTAGAATATTGTCTTATTCGATTGAGCCAAGTACCTGTATTTTGTCTCCTCTCGTGAGCAATTTTTTTTCACACCTCTAGCGTGTACGAGCAAGATATAGCTCATAATTTTCCAAATGTATGATGATTAAAAAAATTTAAAAATCACTTTGAAAAAGGAAAGCGATAACTTTGCCATTGTATCTTTTCAAGTTACCACAGCCATTGCATGTTTTGCATGTGCTGCACTTTATTTGTAATTTTAATTTATTCGTTTATTTAGAAAATTAGAATTTGAAAGATGATAACGATATTGTGATCCTTGAAAGTCCTGGGTCCTCATTTATCAACAGTGCGTACGAACAGATGTTTGTGTAATGAGTGCATAAGAACAGTTTCACACAAAGTGTGGGATCTACCAACTTGTACTTATACGCAGAAATGTGTGTAAATATAAGCACACCTCTGAGCATTCTTATGCAGAGAATCTAGTGGTAAAATAGCAACACTACACATAAAAAGCATTTAAGAGTGTCACAGTATGCATTAAGCAATCTACACATATCCTATGTTTCCTGTAATTATAAAACATTCAGTTTATCATTTGTCTAGTTTTAAACAGACAAGTTGTGTAACTGGTGTCAAACCCTATAAAAGACAGCTGTGACAAATGTTTGTCTCAGACTGTGCAATGGCTTATCTTGCATTATTGAAAGACTTGGCAAACAATGCCATCTGCAGAGAATGCATTTTCAAAGCCCATGCTGAGAGTGAGGTCACGGAATGGCTTCTTAGTTGGTACCGCTTTCTATACCATGATTTTAATGAGGACACATACGTTCACGTGATTTATAAAGAGAGGTGTTTTCACCCTATTTGTCCCTGGACCACAAAATCAGTCTTAAGTGTCAATTTTTCGAAACAAAGATTTATACATCATCCTAAAGCTGAATTCCGTAATTCCTCAAATAAAAACCAGTAGTCAAATAAACGCCGGGCCTCTTATAGTGGCCGGGGGCGTGGTCAACACGGACAAATAAAGGCCAGGAAAATTTGTGCAGCAGAGCCTGATAACGAACATACATGCCATTGCCAGAGCGTTTCTCGTTCTCCAGTCGAGAACCGGTTGCATCGGTTTTCAGATCACCAGTACACCGAGAACTGTTTCTGTCGGACGCGTCTGATTCGAGAACCGAGGAGCTGATGATACTGCACATGCATGATTCAGCGTGAAGCAGACTGACACAGAGCGCATCTGAACCGAACTAATGCTTTTGGTGATTGATTCTGAACTGATTCTGTGCAAATGTTATGATCTCTGTCCACTGGAACGCTATCGCTTTTAATTTAAAACAGGTTATTTAAAACGATTACTTATCAAACAGATGGAATAAAAAATAAAGGCCTGCCTCTAATAAAAGCCTGTTACCTTGTGCAGTTCAGGTAAATAAAGGCCCCGGCTTTTATTTGAGGAATTACGGTAAATAAGCTTTCCATTGATGTATGGTTTATTAGGATCAGACAATATTTGGCAGAGATACAACTATTTGAACATCTGGTATCGGAGGGCAAAAAAAACTAACAAAAAAAAAACTAAATACTGAGAAAATCACCTTTTAAAGTTGTCCAAGTGAATTCTTAGCAATGCATATTACTAATGAAAAATTAAGTTTATATATATATATATATTTACAGTAGGAAATTTACTAAATATCTTCATGGAACATAATGATTTTTGGCATAAAAGAAAAATTGATAATTTTGACCTTTGCAATGTATTTTTGGCTATTGCTACAAATATACAACTTAAGACTGGTTTTGTGGTCCAGGGTCACATATGGTTCATTGGAGGCTTTTCCAAATGACCGTGAACATGAACGATCATGCTACTTGCACACATATGGGATTTATCAACAATGATTGCTTACTAATGTGCATAAGAACTGAGTGCGCAACTTTAAAAAATCTGGATTCTCTTGTATTTAGGCACATTCTAAATTTCATTCGTAGGACAAAATATAGAACCTTTTCTATGCACTGTTGATAAATGAGGGCCATGGAATTTCATTTAGCAGTTTCTGTACGAACCCCATTTAATTGTAAAGACATTGAAGAAGACATGTATATTTGAAAGTAAGAGAGAGAACAGCATGTCACGTATGTGTTAATGATTACTGTAGTTGCGTCATTGTACCGATCTGAAATCAGGTGCATACCAGCGTTTTGACACACATTGACACATACAGTGTCTCATGTATCTTTTCTTCTGATACTGAGCCTGTGATCCTCCTCTCTTCTCATGTCCTCACACACTGGTAATTCCAGTCAGGTTACCCCTAGGCTTAGTTTTTAAAACATTTTACTGAAGTACAGGTGCCTCGTAACAGGGCTTGCTCAGACACGGTCTTCATGCTTGGTCAGGCTGGTTCATCTCCATGTATGTGTTTGATGCAACACCAGTTTCTCTGTTGTGGTTGTAATTAACTTAATTTAAATAAATCCCTGCAGCAAGGTAATATTACATTCCTGCATTCAGGTGTTTGTGTGTTCTGCAGTAAATAGGATGGGATAAGAGTCATAGAAGTGTTTTTATAAGGTTATATATTCTCAACACCGTGTCTACACCGAACGTTACGCCACAACAAAATACAATAGAACTGGGTCGGCAAGTAAGTTTGGCATCAGGCCAAGAAAAACATTTTGCCACTAGACGGTGGGCCAGAACATAGTCAAACGATAATTTCAAAAAATTATTGTTGAAAAAGATTGTCACAGTAACTGGTAGTGAGCTGTCTGTGTTAAATCCTGTAGGAGGACAGTCATTAACAAAAAGCCACATTTGTGTGTTGGTGTCCGGCAGAGTACACCTCGCTCTGAAATCAGAAACAAAGCCCTGGCTTTACCCTTCACTCCATGGCTTAAGTATTTCTTTATGATTGAAATATCACAGTTCTGTTCATAACACATTAACAAATAAAATAACACAGTCTAAATGTGCCTTAATGGAACACCAGAGTGCAATCTTGTTTCCTACCACATGACAAGCTAAGCTTTAGAATGTATAATTGCTGCTTTTTGCGGTGAAAACTTTGATGAAAATAACTATATTTCTTCAGTTATTTTACCTAAATAACTGAAGAAATATAGTTATTTTCATCAAAGTTTTGCATTACTTTGAGATTTCTGCTCATTTTAAATTGGATGAAGTAGCACTGTTAGATTACATTTATTTGAATGCATGATTGTGAGAGTGATTGCATGTTAAAGTACTTGTTTAAATCGTGCTTTCAGCTGAAAATATTCAGTAGGCTATCTAGAAGGAACATACAAATTCCTTTAGAACTATAACTTCCTTCAGACATTTTCCATCCCCTACATATTTTTAGTTTTAGCATAATCACGTAAAAATGGTAAAGACACTAATCAATTTTCAGCGAATGAGTGCACATGGATAAAAATTTCATTCTGAAATCTCATAAGCAGTGTGTATTTGAGAGTGTGCTTAAGTTTAAAATGTTTTCTACCCCAGTGTCAGTCACCCTGAAGAGGTAAACATGTAACCCCCCCCCCCCCAGTCATTACACAGAGATGCAGAAAAATTCTTCATACGCAGACACAAGCAATCCATTAAAAAATCATGCTAACACAATACATCTGTATGTAATAAATAGCCCTGCTATGAGACAGTCATGAGATAAGGGTGAAAGGGGTAGAGAGTCAGAAACTCATACATCAACATTCACTTTATCAGCATTTGAGATAATATACAACTTCAAATGAGATATAGATTTGTATGAATACAATCAGTTGTGATCTATATCTGCGGCTGCTCTTGCATGTGAATGTACATATTTTCTCTTTCTTTCTCTCCACCCAGATGTAGCATTAAAGAATATTCTGTCATTATTTACAGTCACATATTGGTATATCCATTCTACTGTGGAATATAAAATAAAATATATTTTGTCCATACAATGAAAGTCAGTGGGGTTTCGATGTTATATTTAATTGACTTTAATTGTACACAACTTAAAACACTATAAATGTATCCAGAATCATGCAGTTCTATTTTACACACAAACATAATTTAAAGAGTCCAGTTTTTATGTAACCTGTTGATTTTTGTTCATGGTATTCTGCTCTTATAAATGGTGTGCAAAAAAGAGACACAGAATAAATGCTTGGTTATCATTATTAATCACATTGGAATCGAAACTGGGTATTGAAAAGAATCAGAATCGATAAAAATCTAATGATACCCAGCCCTAGACTTCATTTTGTTTACCTACTAAATTATCTTCACAGTCAGTAGCAATACAGAGTACTTCTAATAAGGTCAATAAAGGCTGGTTTTGTTCTGTTAAGAAACTTTTAAATTAGGCAGACTTTCACGAATCCTAATTAAAACGAAAGGTATTTACTTTAGATTAGGCAGTTTAATGTTGAGGAAGTGTGTGTGATGTTTAACTGATGTGGTTTGGCAAGACACTTGATCTTATGTATGTGAAAAATGTCAATGCATATATGTACAGTAAGAAGAAGACTGCGTAACAGTATGAAGCCAAAAATGTTAACAGGATTTTTTTCATGAAAAAATAGGCTACATCTACAAGTTGTAAAGTTAACAGTCAGAATTTTTCATAGATAAATGTTTAGTTTCCTTGCAAACCCATGAGGAGTTGTGCGTGTTTTGTGTGACCGATAGGGTTATGATTGTGTAGATCTGTATAGCAGCACACACTCTGACGTAAGAAAGTTTGGCTTGGACTGGGACGTCTGGACTTCAGTGAAGTAAGTGGTTAAGCCTGGGGCACAAGTCAGTGGCTCTTCAACTGTTGCCAGAAATGCTACTGAGAAGTTTTGGACTAGTTTGGGCATGTTCAGTTTCACGCAATTCAACTTAAATCTCATACCTCTCAGCTCTGATACTCTAAAACAGAGAAACAAGCAATGTAGTACAACTCCAGGAGTGTGGTCGGTCATGTATCTTGACTTCCTCATTCTGAACTTTGAAATTTGTTTTAGGCACACACAAAATTATTTTCTGTTGACTTGCAGAGTGACTGTGTCTTGGTTAAATTTTCCTTTAGTGTTTTGTATTTTTAGAGGAAAAAGGTCCCTTTAGTATCAGATGCATCATAGCATAGCTTATTATTGCCTATAGTCATTATGTTTAGTGGTCGACCAGTATTGTTTTTTTGACAGCCAAAGCCAACATCTTGGAAAGCTGAGGGGCTGATAGCTGATATAAAGCCGATATGATTTTTTTAAAGATTTGTATTTTAATTAATATTTAGGAAATTTGAAATCATTTGACAATGGATTATAAAATAAATGTGTAAAATAAACATAATTATGCTTGATGACAAAGTATTTTTCACAAATACATATTTAATAAAAAATATAATTAAAAGGAAGTAAACACTAACCAACAGGACTCTGTTTTCTGGGAAATGAGCACATTGGGAATCATATTTTTCAAATAAAGCCATGGTAACACTCGTTTTACATACAGCACAAAGAGAAAAAAATGACATAAATATGACAGTGGGCAAATGCATAAAGCACAGCATAATTTGAAATCACAAGTTTAAAGCATTCAATTCACACGGACCGACTGTCACACAGAGAACACGTAATCATGTTGGATAAAAATGCGCACTTCATAAGATTTCACAACTGGATTCGACTAAGTTTGCAAGGTTTGTGATGCTGACGGCAAACAAGAAAGTGTTATAATGTTTTCCTTTCTATTACTAATAACATAAAAGCATTTGTTATAATACTTTTTGTATACATTAATGGGTCATTCTTGAACGATTTGTTAATTTTGAACAAATCTTTAATGTGACTCGGAAAAAACGAGTCATCTCGGGGAGTGATTCGTTCAGTCGCGCATGGGCAAAATTCTTGGTACTGTACTGGAATTAGTCTAGTAGTTCACCTGTTTCAGTCAATGCAGGTTTGAGCTGTAAAGAGAATTGATTAGTTCATCCCATGAGTCTTCGGGTTTTTCGAGTCATTCGTTCATCATGTAACAGACCCATAAGCTTTAACCTATGCAGTCTGAGCCAGAAAGAGGCTTAATAATAATTATAACCAACTCTTTATTACCTTTGTTACAACATTCAGTGTATGGAAAATAACCATCATGACAGAAATTCACACATTTATAAACTGTAAGAAGTAAAAAGCTACAATCTGAAACTCAGTAACTGTAAAAGTAAATAATAATTATTGAGCATCGCGTTAGTTTAGTCAGGTCATGTTAGTCACGCTTGCATCAGCCGACAGTCAGCTGTTCCTGACGTGTACCAGTCCAGTCTCGACACCTATCACATGCAGTCTATTTAATTTCCCATTCTTCAGTGTCTCTTCCATCGCATCGCTGCTTGCAGTTAACTCCCTCCTCCAACCCCAACTCCACCAACTGAACCTGTAATCCGATCTAACTTTGTTCTTTCTTTACAGTCTCTTCATTGGAAGCAGTCTCTATCATTGTTTACAACTCATGTAATTGTGAATTGTAATTATGTATGCTTATAATGGTTCTGTTCTGTACCCCAGGGGGGTTTGTCTTGCTGCTCTCCCCGCTCTGTCCAAGCATGGCTAAATGGACAGCAGTGTGGACTTTTGCCCAGAACATAAACATACCACCAACACTAACTGTATGCAATATAATTGTCATAAAATATACCTGACGGAAGTGGTCCTGATTGAAATAATAATGGTGATAATGATGATAATAATGACTATGCACCTATTTGTAAGGAAACTTGTAAATTAATTTCTCTATCCAATGCTGTCATGTCACGTGACAAAATTATGAACTATAGGTTAAACCCTTTTATACAGCCATTTTTTTTTAATTAAACAATACAAACATTAAAACATTAAGGGCAGTACACTTAAAATCATAAAGACAAAAAAAAAAAAGGATATACACAGATTGTTGTCAGGGTAACTCCTTTTATACAGTCAATGGTCAAAGCTTATGGGTCTGTCACGTGATGAATGCACAACTCGAAAAACCTGATGACTCGGTAGATGAACTAATCAATTTGGATTGGTTAAATTCATGGGGCAGTTACGTGATGAATGACTCAAACCCGAAGACTTGTCAGATAAGGGGTGAGGTGAACTAATCAGACTTGAAGACCCAGGTAAACAACTAATTAATCTTTTCTGTTTCTTATAGCATTATAGTTTTATATTGTTTGTAGTGTGATCAACGTTTGCATAAGTACTAGTAGACATGTCAGGGAATTAACACGTAATATTTTAATTATATTTTGATAAAAATAAACAAAATGACTAGAAAAAATATTATTTCATTTTACTGAATGAGACCCAAAGGTCCCAGTCGGTAAAATGATCTGACCTTCCCATCACTAGTGCTCAGGCGCTGCCGATCTTAGCACTGTCAAAATAAAAGTCCTGCCTCAAACACATCAGCTGATATATTGGCCTTGGCGATATATTTGTTGACCATTAATTGTTAAATGGTACGTTGGGAATTTTCTATTGACCAAATTAAGGTATATTTAGGTTTTCTGTTGACTTCTTGAAAATATGATATTCATGTCCTGTAGGGAGTCAAAGTTGCTTGTGTAATTGGCTAAATGTAGCATATGTGTACTGAAATATTTAATTAACGCTCTTTCATTTACTGACACTTAGAATTTGTATTAAGCTTGAGTTTATGGTTCATTTTACAGTATCAGAAGCCATTTGAAAATAGCACAAGCACCTATCATCTCACACCTGGAGTTTTAACAACTGAGACAGGATGAATAATATAATATAGAAGATAAGAATATTGATAGCCAAACAGTTTTGGCACCGTTGGCATCCATTGTAGGGCCCAGAAAATCCAGCTATCTCTAACTATCCCTTTAAGCCCTATTCAGACAGAAATGGATTTCCTGAGGAGGACAGGTACATTTGTGCTTCATAGACACATTGTGTGATTTTAATCCAATCAGATTTTAGTACATACTCTGTGTGTTTCATGCATGACACAAATGATCTACCGGTTTTCAGATAACTCAGATGTCATCTTAGAAATCAAACACTGTTAGAATAGGAATGCCTGTAATGTGCACCCAAAAATATTTTTTCCATGTCTCACACATTTTGAACATTGCTTAAGTAAATTTACTGAAGTATTCAGCAGTAGTCGAAATACCATTGCCTGATGCTCCTTTATAATGAATGGATTTAGGTGTTTGCTGGCTTTCTGGATGAAATAACAGTTGGTGTTCCAAGTATTGCTGGCAATGCATCCCTTGTAAAAAGAACATTTAAGTCACTGACATTTTTTAAAGCCTTTAGAAAATGAATCCCATTGGTGAGAAGGTGAATGGTGAAAATTAATGGTGTTTAAGTGAAGGAGGGCTTCATGATGTCAGTTTAGCAGTAACTTATAAGCCAGGAGCCAATGGTAGTATGAAGGATGTGTATTGATGTAGTCAAATTTGGGTAAAAATATAATTCCAAGTGTCTTAGCGGACAGCTTGTTCTAAGTCTGTGTCCCGTTGTCACTTTTCTGTACACTGTCCTCTAGTATCACTTATGTTCTCCAGACATCAGAAATGCCTCTGAACCCATGATTTCAACCCTCTGTGTGTGTTTGTGTGTATATGCGTGTGTGCGTAAGAATGGGATTGTGCCAGTTTTTTTCCTCTCTGTGGGCCTTTATGTAAGCTAAGTTCCTTTAATAGTGTTTGTCAACAGTTAGAAAACAACTTATTAATGGGCTCCTGTTATGCTCTTTTACAAAGTCTTGATTTTGTTTTGGGGGTGTACTAGAACAGGTTTTCATACTGAGTTGTTTGAAAAACATTATTTTTCAAATATTATACATGATTACAATACCTCTCTCCCCAGTCTGGCATGAATGGCTCGAATAGTTCCTGTATCAAATGAAAGCCCGCCTTCTGGAATACTACATGTGCTGTGATTGGTTATCTGGGCCAGTCTGTGTAGCGATTGACAGCACTCCGGTGCTTGGCTGGGAAATGTCCTGCCTCTCTCCAAAGGAGCCTGCTGCGAGCTTCAGTTTAAATATTGCGTCAAAATCAAATAAATTAGAGCGCGATTTAAACCTGGATGATTGTAACCACTCTAAGCTCATCTTTCTTGGTAATACTAGCACATCTTCGACATAGTGATAACACTTGTTGTCTTCTCTAGTGCATCTCAACCAGGTCTCATCCCATTTGTTGATCTTTGTGTTATCACAAATCCCGGAAAATATGCGTTTTAGTCCAAACGAGTTGTTCGTTGTAGTTTTTGAAAAGTGATTTCTGTTCAATAAAATATCTCCTTTTGAATTAGACTTTGAGCTTTGTAACTTTGCAGATCTTTTTTATGCTCAAACAGCAACATTACAGACTAACTAAAGTTGAAAAATTTAAAAAGCATACCAGCACCCCTTTGACATTGCTGCATAAAAGCATTGTAGCAAGCTGATGTCAGGGGAGAAAAATGAAGATGGCAGGTGTCTATTTAAGATGCCTTTGCATGTGGAAAATCCTTTTTAGTTATAGCCATTAGAGGTGTGTGTGTCTTCATTCTTTCTTTGTCATTCAGTTTGTGTGTGTAATAGGTACTTGGTTCTCTTCACTGTAATAACATGTTTTCTTTGGTCTGGTAATTGATGCCTTACAAACATTTTGAGCCTGTTTTAGTAGAAACACCTTTAATATTGAAAATGTTAACATTCATAAAAATAAAATAAATGCTTGCCAATAAATAAACACAAGTTTTTTTTAGGTGTTTTATTAATTTCAACTGACCTGTAGTGAGTTTCTGCACACACATGAAAATCTGAAACTTAACATTTCAAGGAAGTAGTCACTGCAGGAAGATGTTTGCCACATTACACATTCCCATCAGGTGATTACAGGACACACCTCAGTGATTTCAAGTTAAATTAATAGTTCATCTGAAAATTACAATTGTGTCATCATTTACTTAACGAATGTTGTTCCAAACCTGTATGATTTTCCTCCTCCTGTGTAACGCAGAAGAAAATTAACCTTCAGAGCTTCTCTTCTGTACTATGATAGCTTATGTTGTCTGTGTGCCGTCATCATTCAGGCTTTTATATGTTGTATTTTAAGTCTTCTAAACGTCATACGATAGCTTTGAGAAACAGGCTGAATTTTCCTAATCACTGAAAGTGTTATGGAATTTAAATGCCACAAGGCTGAGAAAATTGGTCTGAACTTTCATTTTGGGTGAAAATTCATTATAAAACTGGTTTGCATCATATATCTATATATCTATATCTATATATCTATATATATATATATATATATATATATATATATAGTAGTGCTGAAACTTGTAAATACAAACAGACATCACTGATTGTATCATTTTAAAAACAAGCTTACGCTGAATGTTTCTGTAGCTTCTTTATAGTTTAGGAATGGGTTGACAGACTGTCACAGGACTCATTTACCCACATTCCTTCAGTGACGAAGGGTGTGGCGGCCCATTTCCGCTCATGAAGGTCGCTACTGTTGGGGATTAGTGATTAGAGATGAAAATGTGGGCAGAAACATAAGCAGAAGAAAAAGGCCCGGAAGATGTAGGGGTTACCAATAATGACAGGAGAGAGAGATGTAAGGATAGAATATACAGCTCCCCACAGCACGCCCAAACAGCAGCTGGACAGCAGCAATTACACCAATGCTAACAGATGTGTGCGTGTGTGTGACATAGGAATGTTTATTTTAGCCTATTAACAGTTAACTGACCATTAAGTATTTTGACTGATTAATACAATCAGTTAAATGGTTTAAAAAGTCATCTATATATTTTCAGTAATTTATACTAATATTTAAAAAGGTTTGCTTCAATGTTAAAGTAGGCACATTAAATTTTTTTTGTTTTTGTTTTTTAGAGAGAGAGAAAAACATGCGTAGCCTATTAATAAGTCACATTTTATAATTTCATTCAGAAATAGGGCTAATGTCGACGCGAAATGTTTACAAACATTATAATAAACACTGTAAACGTAGCTATTCTATTTTAGTTCCCCTCTGTCCATAACAAATCATTTCACTTAACAGTAGCCTATTTAAAAAAGAACAAGAAAAAAAAACAAAATTGGGTCTCTCATTCGACAAAAAATCAAATGTTTCCGTATTTGCGATCCTTTTAACAGTGGAAGCAATTTCTTCTTTTAGTCATAAAGACAATTGGAATTGTAAACTGTTCGTCTTTCTTTGTGTACATTCACAATAAAAACAAATATTTGTGCGTAAAATAAGCCTAAAGAAAAATAGGATGCCACTTTCTGCCATCTGGTTCCTTTCGTGCAGCATAAAAATTAACCGAAACTGCGTTTTTCATTCATTTTTGTAATTTATTATTCAAATAAAAATATATTTCTCATATAGGCCTATTTATTTGCTATATATAGCCTAGCTTTATTATGTTTTTCTCCGCTCGCAAAAGCGTGATGTGATGAAGACCATGTGAATCCTCATGTTCTGTTGTTTGTTGCTTTATGTGCATGTAAAATTAATCCCCAGGAAACAAATGTTAGTATTTTTTAAGGTCACAGACACGTATCATTTTTTATTTAATTTGGTGCTAAATTATATTGTCTGATGTTGTATATTTTTTGAATGACAGTAATACTTGTAATAGGGGTGACCCTAAATAGTCAGTGATTCGATGTTTCGATAGGAGGAGCCTGATTCGACTACCAATCTCATAGTCGAATATTCACGAGGTGTTATGATCATACCATTTTGGCTATATGGGGGTGCTCAAATTTCTGATTTCACATAGAAGTAATGTTTTTCTCTCAATAATATACAGCCTATTAAGATAATGCTGTAAATGAGAATCTGAAAGCTTTAAATAAATATTTTAACATATGTAAATAAATCCATCCACCCCTATAGATTTAAGCAGCGAGCAGGACAAACAACAGTGTATAATATTAATAACTATGACTGGGACTGTCATATACATAACATTATAATGAGAACACGATTATAATAAATTGCTGTGAATTTTTAGAGTTTAGTTGCCGTGTTTCTGCATGTTGTTGCATGAAGATCGAGTCCACAAAAGGAGTTCATTCAGAGCCGTGTGGCATTTTGTGCAGATAGCCTATAAGTCGTAATATTACCGTTATGTTCTATAAATAATGAAGCATATTCTATATAAGATAAATGATGAGTTAAATCCCATTGACTAAAAACCTGCTATCAAACACTTCATTCTACTGGTCATCTTCAGCTCGCACAGTTCCCCAAAAAAATGCAGAACATTAATAACTACTGTCATATACATAACATTATAATGAGAGCACTATAAAGTTTTGCTGATGTTTAATGTTAACTACCTTTTAATCAAAACATTATTTTTGTATCTGCGAGGCTTCCAATACACATTTTCCCTGTGTGTTAACGTCAGTAATTATGACTGTCCAATGTCTGACTTGACTCTTGGTAATGTATTTTGCCCCACCCCCCAAAAATTTGATTCGACTATCAGTTGAATATTCAGATTCGACAATGAAATTCCTTAGTCAGGGACCCCCCTAACTTGCATTCAGAAAGGATGCATTCACTTGATCACAATGTGGGTAATATCTGTTGCATATCAGTAAATGAAAGTTACTTTCCACAAACACAAGAGTAAGGAGAAATGTCTGATGGGAAGATGGCGAATGATTTGCAGATCCTGAGCATCAATGACAAACATCTGGTCTTCATCTTGTCAAATGTGTGGTAATACTACCGCTCCATACTATTTAGTCCTTGTGATAACAAATCTAAAAAGTAAAAGTGAAAGTAAAATGATTGCGCAATTGAAAACGGTTTACAATAGCAGCTCCCTGATGCCCGCAATTTATATACAGCTGCCCAAACTTACCCAACAATGAAATTGTGAGAAGTATTGAAATATTTTTTTTATCCCCTCACCTCGTAGGCTATTTATTCCCTTTTGGGTTTCCGTAGTACACTTAATTTCCTTACTGAAAACGGAACTGGGGTTGGGGGGTGGGGTGTTATAATGTAAGGCTAACATCGTGATGTCTTTCAGCCATCGTCGAGTGACGATGGCATCGTCAATCAGCCCAATGAAAACATGCAGATATTTGAGTTAGCCAATGCAGAAAAACTATAGACTTGCGTCAGCTTTCAGACATACCTGCTCATAGTAGTGTGGTGCAGAACAGTTTGTGCTAACCTAATATAACTAGTACACAGACACGCTCAAAACAAATGTCAGTTACCACAAGATTTGTATCACAAGACAGAAGCATGACAAGTGGACCAGCAAAAAGATATCAGGAAATGTCCATGTGATGATGAAAAAGGAAGGATGCAAAAGGAGGATTAGAGCACTGAACTTTTAAGTTTTGTGCTCCAAGTCAACAGGCATGTAACTGTGCTGTCTCTCTCTATTGCCCTGTGTCATGCTCTGTTTCTCCTGAACATCACCTCGGGAAAGCAGCTCTTGTCACAACATGACCAGTCTATAGTGGAATTTGCACACACATATACACACTAGGGCTGTGTATCACCAGCAAAGTCACGATACAATATGTATCACGATGCAGAGGCCCCTATACAATACATATGACGATACAAGACTGCACTGAATTTGACCTCATTAGAATTTAGTAAAACAGCTGTTTATGAAACGCTGCATACTTTAGGGCCAGTGCTAACTATAAGCAGTTGAGCATTATGAAGGGCCTCCATTACTGTACCACAATACAATATAGGTAATGGCATATGTTTCATGTTTTCATTGGGCACTCCTGACCAGGTACAACGTTCTGATTATTTACATTTTGTTTTTAAGCCCATAAATAATAATTATCTCATTCTAATAAATGTATATTGTAATGTACTCATATAAATATATTAAAAAGATCATCTTAACATTGATGGTAGGTTATCATTGCACAAATGAGTACACTTTCTACTTTTTAAGACTAAAATAAAAAGAAAAGTTCTAAACTAATGTGCTGTCTTCTGTATCTTGTGCTCACATGCACAGTCACTCAAACAGATCACGCTATGCGCACAATCAAGACATTCAGGAACAAACTTTTTAGCACTGCCCCACATTTTTTTTTTTATAAATTACAAATAACTTATTAATGGTGAAAATCAATAGTAGATTTAAACTAAAGTCCAACTGTTTAACACTAAATATTGGACATAAACAACACGTTAAATAAAAGAGCAGGTAAACAAAACAGGTAAATTCATATTTGGAGTAAAGTTGAATTGAACTGATGCATCAGTCATACAGTGCTCCGGAGTGTGCGCCCCATGACGAGCCCGACGCACCACCTCAGAAACAAGATCCATTCGAACATAACTGTGGCATTAAACTCAGCTAGTGAGGGCTCGTTAAAATATTGCACATATTTTCAGATTACTTGTTAAAGTGCAATGAAATTGCTTATATCTGCAGACAATGTACATCTGTTTGAGGATTGAGACTTCTTCAATGGCTACAGGCTCTAATCCTCATTTGCACGTGTGGGTGTGTGTGTGTGTGTGTGTGTGTGTGTGTGTGTGTGTGAAATGTGGTGCTGAAGTGAAATAGTGGGGCAATTTGATAGCTGAATTTTAATAGGCTGCCAAATAAAAAAAGTTAGAATTATTATTAGTAGAAGAATGTAACGCCGTGGCCCTGTGGCAGAGGTACACGTAGTGGTAATAGGCATTTTGGTTGATACAAACCCTGAAGGTGTATATTTGGACAGAAATACTCTGCAGACAGTTTTTTTATTTTTTTTACTTTGGCCATGTCTAGCATGCGAATCCAACTTTTTAACAGTGTAAATAACTCAAAATGCATGAAATAGCATTAGATCGCCCCTCCCCACACACACACTTTAACAGGAAGTTCAGAGAATTTTCACTCTTCTAAATATTGTGTGCATGCAGTGTTAAGAAATTAATTTGGTCCTTCTATTACCTATTTCTGCTTACTGTGTTAAATGATTCACTTAATGTTTTCTTATCATTTTGCTAGTGTTATAACAATTTTACCTAGCTAGACTTTAACCTTCGAAAGACTTTAATGTACACAGACTTTTGTTTCCATAATGTAGTGACCTTTATGTTTCTGTTGTTACTCTTTCACTATACTGGAAATATTGCCATGCAAGTTAATGAACATGAATTCATTGTGTTTTTTAGTGATGAAATCTAAGTTACATACTCATGTGACATTTCTATGTTAAACAGGTTTGTCTGAGATTGACATCAGCACAGGTGACATCAATGAAGTAATGAGCGCAGAGCTCACACTTACTTGCATACTTAATCTCCCGTACTTAAAGGTTAATATTCTCTTTGTGGGCATTGAAAGTGCCATTTTCTAGACTGTGTTCGTTTATTCTGAAGGTTTGATAGATAAATGCAAAGCTTGTGTGGAGTGAGTCTGCTGATTGATCGATGGGTTTCCTGTCTGCCAATAACCTGCAATAATTTGTGCTTCTCTTTTCATTTACTGACTGAAAGCTTGTGAAGATGCAGCTTTAGCTTTGTGTGTTTGTGTGTGTGCGTTTTCAGGTTAATCTGTAATTGATGGATTAGTCAGCAGTTAAAAATCAGCTGTTGACATTCACAAGAACGTTTACACTGAAAACACATTAAAACAATATTTTGCCTGTTTTACACATATCTATGGAACAATATTTTCCTAGTATATCAGGAGTCAGCAGCCTTTTTAACATGAATTTCCACTTATTTCACTGTAACATCAACTGTCCTTTGAAGTTTAAAAATGAAAGATCTCAGTCTAGACTTTTGGAAACATGAAATAAAATGCATCACAATCATCAGTAACTGTGAGCTGCTCCAAGCGGGGGACACGGATCATTAGTCACGTGTGACCCTGAACTCTGTGACTGTGCCGAAAGACTCTTCAAAACAATGTGGCCTGAAAAACTTCTAGGAAAAGTAGTTGTAAAATGGTCCTGACCTTCAGCACAGGCAGGAGGAACTACCCAGTAGGTTACGATGTATTGAGAACAGCTCTGGACTGTCAGATCACATCTCATTACCTCATCCTAATATAAATCTGAGATTTTACATTGTATAATGTAGGTCTTTTTGTGTACACTAGTCCATTCTGTAATTATGAGGTCTATCACTGTGGAAAGCTTGTAAATGAAATTTTTTTTTGGGCGTTTACACAGCTGCCTAGAGCAGAGCTTTATGGTGAGAATGGAGGTGCCCTCACTCTATTGGTTAGTAAGACTGCCACTCAAGACTGACAGTCATCCATATGCTGGAACAGAGTAATATCACGTACACATCGCAGTCTTTTGTGATTAGCAAATCGCAATGTCTCAAATCGAGATTTCGATTCAATTTCGTTTAATCGCACAGCCCTAACTATACCTTTAATAATTTTTCTTAATTTTGTTATCATTACTATGAAAATATGAAATTAATTATTTAATGTAATGATACTCTAAATAATAAACTAAAACTGCCAGTAGGTGGTGGTAAATGTCTTAATGATTAAGTCATCAAGTCATTTATTCATTTATTTGATTCGTTAAAATGGCTGATTCATTCAGGAGTGAAGTAAATGGTTCTTTATGAATGGTTCATTGAATCATTAGGCTTGTTCGAATTGAAGCGGATAATCACCATCAGACCGATCAGTGTGTGACATCAAAGAACCAAAAGAGCTTTGAGAGCAGATGACTCCTTGTGCTTTTGAATTGCTCTTGCTGTAATTTCATGTCATACAACGATCGGTCTGTGCAGCGCCACTTCAAAGCCAACGCGACTACGGCCAATGGTTCAACGCGCCAATGGTTCACCAAATTTGTTCAAAACGTGGATTTAGAAATGAAATGCCACTGTTGGTTGCTCGAAGATGAACAGTTCTGCTTTGTCTTTATCTTTTGGTTGGCAAAATTAAGCAAAACAGACAACATTGTTTCTAAAATAGCACAATATTAACTTCTTAATGAACTGTTGTATAAGATGAGTATCATATTTGCACTAGTGTGATATTGCACTTAGCTTACAGATTGTGTGATATTTCTTAACTATGTGATGCAAATATGAGAAACAATCTCAAACGGGCGTTTTGCCCCATATCTTGAATTTTAGGGACATTTTCTAGGCTCCATCACACAGTAAGTTGTTGCCCTGCCTCATATTAGTCATCAATCAACTGTATGAAATGGCCGATGATCCACACAGGTCTGGATCAGGACAAGTGCATCAAATGCGTTAATAAATTTAAAGCGTTATTCTTATCTTCATAATTAATTACATTAACGCATTAAATTACCAGCCCTAAATATTATATATGATTATAATATAGTTATCAAATATACTATATATATTTATATATATATATATATATATATATATATATATATATATATATATATATATATATATATATATATATATATTTATATTTATATATATTTATATATATATATATATAGAGAGAGAGAGAGAGAGAGAGAGAGAGGGGGGGGGGAGAGAGAGAGAGAGAGAGAGAAAGAGATTGTGGGATGTTTAGAAGTAATATATAAGGTAATATATTAATTCACTATTATTATTTATATATGTGTTTTTCCTAATTTTCTTCTATTTGAATGCTTTAAACTGTTTTGACACATGATTGATAATTGATCATTGTTAAGCTTCCGTGATGCTGGCCATCGCAGGCCATCTTTTTACGCTGACCTCAGGCAGTTGAAATCACCAGCCCCTCCCCTCCCCTCTCTCCACACCACTCACCTATTTTTGAAGGTAAGAGTGTGTGCTCAGATATGCTCTAGAACCCCTCCCACGATACTTGGTCAAGTGGTCAAGCTGGCGGCCTGGCGCCTTCATGTCCTGCAAAGTGTATCCTTACAAACTATTGGACATGGCACAGATTTATCTAGGTTTAGAGTTTAAACACTGTTATATGCTTGAACTGTTTTATGTCTATAAATTTTAATTTAAGCAAGTCATGATGATTTGAGGTGGCTATATTAATCAAGCATACAGTAGGCTCACTGTCTGCCACTGGCCTCTTGGACAAAAACTCCAAACGCTCCAAATGTTTTTCTAAATTAACTTAATAAAAAAATCAACAAAATATAATCACTTTGCTATTACATACAAAACTGAACAATTTTAAAAGCTTAAACAGTAGTATAAGCTCTTTTGGGAGAAAAAAAAAAAAGACGGGCTCAGGTTGGGCTCGGGCCGGTCATTCTGATAAGATGTTGGACACGGGCCGGGCTAGGGCCTGAGGATCTCGGGCCAGGGCAGGGCAAGGGCCTAAATTTGAGGCCCGTGTAGGGCTCTACTCCATGGTTGCGTGTCTTTCTCACCTTTTTCACCCGTGATGAGTGTGCATCCCTGCAATTTGAATAGCAGGCAGATATTTACTGCTTATCTGTTCATATTGACCATGCATCTTAATGGTCAAATGACTGCTGTACCCTCTTGTTCCTATTTGCAATGTAAAGCAGGTCAGAGTCCTCAGACTCCCTTCTGTTTCCTTTGTGCGTGTATGTCTTTCTCCTTGGTGTGGAATGCTCAAGGTCTCCTCATTTCTAAATGGATCAAGGCTAAAGTGCCAGAAATTATTTTATTTGGTAAAAGCTAAATATTTATTCTCTTAAAGCACAATTGCCAATGGACACCTCGTGTAGTGTGTGGTTGTGTGAGTTACTACTGCCAGCTATATTCTGAAATGGCATTCCAATATTTGATCACACACACAGATTGTTCACATTTTAACAGATTTGAATATGTAATTAAGACATCATCGTTCAGTACTGTGCAGGCCTAGCATTCAAACCAGTAAAACGGAGCATTCTCTGCCATTATCTGCATGTAAGCGTATTTGTGTACTTGAAAGCACTGTCCCTCCTCCTAGTGTCAGTGACCAGCAGAACAGGTTTCCTCAGTTGTGCAGGAACATTTCCCTGAACGAATTTGTAGGCAAATGAGAGTGTGATCATATCAGTGGAATCTAAAGGACCAAGCCCTTTTTTCTATTCTAAATTCTTTTGACTGTGGCTTAAAATTACTATAGCCACATGTAATGCAACTAATATAACTCTATCCTGTGCTCTGGATGGATTTGAGAAACTGTCATCAAAACCGTGAAATACGTTTTTAACGTTTTTTTTTTTTTTTTTTTTTACGTTCAACAAATAACATTCCAAATATAAGCTTATAATATGAAATTTGGTATTTAAAGGGGTCATATGATGCAATAACAATTTTTCCTTTCTCTTTGGAGTGTTACAAGTTCTTGGTGCATAAAGAAAAGATCTGTAAAGTTGCAAAGATATTCTTTATGAAGAGATAGTTTACAAGAGATATTCTTTATGAAAGTTAAGAGTCAACCACACATCCTAAAACAGCTCGTTCTAACACGCCCCCACATGTCTACGTCATGATGTGGGAATATTTGCAAAACAACGCCCAAATGTTCACACAAAGAAGGAAGGTGTAACTTTTATTCCTGCTGTTGCCACCGCTGCCATGTTGTGGAGTCACTGTTTGTTTTATTTTGAAATTGAAACTATTTTGTTTGGTCTTCCAAATGAGGACACAACTAGAAATCAGCGGTTAAGTTGTGTTTACAACACTGTTTCAGAACAGTTCAACCCCAATATACAAATGTGTGTTTCGCATTTTATGGAGGATGAGGTCTGTTTTCTGAACCTGCACACTAGCCTACAATGTGTCTGTGGCACAAAGGATGTTTATATAAAGTGGGGCAGTCTCAACATTAAATAATTTAACAAAAATTATTCAAACAAAAGTTTTGAGTGTAGAGTAGACTTGCTGTATGTTGTTTCTCTGATCACAAATGCAGACACGGTTTTATGTTTATGCAGCGTGATACGCAATGCAACACGTAAAAAGACAGTATAAGTCATTATAATCTGTAATTATGTCCTCACTGGATTCAACAGATGCCTCGTTTGTAATGGGTTTTATTGGTTTTGTCTAGTCTAGTTTAGCTTCTAGTGATGTCCGGATCTGGAAGGAATCTTTCTATTTAACTGAATCAAACCAGTTCACCAAATTTAACTGAATCCTTTGAAACAGTTTGTGTCTCCAGTATGCACTAATCCACAAATTACTTATTGTTTATTTGGTTTATAAATGTGTCTGGCACTCCTTCAGAGGCGAAATAAACCAATATCCTGAGTTATTCAGTTACTCCTAATAGTACATTGGCTGAACTGCTAAAAGAGAACCGATGATAGGATGTGCATGAGAAGAACAGCTAGACTGAGTCTCATCCTGCTGGGAGACAGCATCACAATATGGTAAGGGGCGTAACATTTTCATCACACACTTGAGGCATTCGGCCAATCACAGTGCACTGGATAGCTGGCCAATCAGAGCACATCTCGCTTTTTTAGAACGATGAGCTTTGTAAAAATGGAAATATGGAAAATAACGTTTTTTTTTTACCACATTTCATTACACCAAATACACAAAATAGTGTTCTTTTTTAGCAATGTCGCATGACCCTTTAGAAACACTATGCATTTTTTTGCCACTAGAGGGCATGTATTCAAAACTAAACATCCCCATAGCCGACACAATCCGGTGGGACTAGGGCAGAAATCATGTTCATGGATGAGCTAATAATTTATCAACGTAGTATGAACCAGGATGAGGCTGAAAGCTGTCGGATTGGATTTAAACTTAAACTGGATTTAAACATTCTTCGAAACATTTGGGATAATTTAAGTACACAAGTCAGCAAAATATATAACACTGTTCTAGTGGTTTTGGGATATTTTAATAAAATAAAAAATCTTACATGTTGTAAGATGCTGCTTAGTTTCTGCTTAGTTTCAAACTGTTTAATAATAAAAACTGGGGTATGTATTTAATGTCTATATAAAATGAACCACAATAAATTTTGTGATTCAAGAATTTTGTGGAGATCTTGGGAAATGCTAACTTTAGCCTGATAGCACTGAAAGCGGATGTCCCACCCTCACTGCGATCGCCATCCAAAGCCACGCCCCCTGAACACATAGGCGCTCACAGATCAGAATACCAGAGACAACATTACTACAGTAGGCTACATCAGCGGTTCCCATTTCCAGTCCATGTTCCCAAGTCCTAGAGTTACACTCATGGGACACTGCACTTATTCGCAATCACAAAAGTACATTATTTGCATGTGTTTTAAAGGCTTGCTGGTTAAACAATTCATTCACACTTATAAGTTTTTACATCTGAACTCTTCATTTGCTCATTCCATTTTTTTAATGCTACTGCTAAATGTACTTGTACCTAAAAAAAAAAATGCAATAGGCCTATTTGTTTTATTTGTATATTATGTGTTTATAATTAGAGCCCGAAACGATATGGGTTTTTTGGGGGTCCGTTACCGATTCTAGGGAGTAAAAAAAATGATATATCCAATTTCTGTGTCAGCATTTACAGGGAGCTTGTTTGTTTAATGACTGAGGAGTGTTGTGCTTGTGACATTTTTCTTATCAGCAATTAAATTACCATGCTTCATTTAAACTTGTCACAGGAATTATGTCCTTGTATTAGTGCATGCGACACAACACAGTAGTTCTCACTCAGTCTTTCTGAATATAGGTGGTAGTGAGGGGCAACATGTAGTAGTATTTGTGATAAACAGCTTGCTCTTCCTCAGTGAAGGTCATTCAGATGACAGCAGTGGTTTGAGCCTCTTACTGACCAGCCCCATATGCTTTCACATTTCCTGCATGCTAATACTGCACTCTTCTTTGCTCCTTAGACACTCATCTGCCTGCAGTCATATTAAGCAATCCTGTTCTTTTCCTGTACATCCTAGTATCCTCTTTCTTTATCATTTATTGATCAATTTAATGAGCAGATATACATGCTTTATAACATCATACAATGCTTTTTGTTGTGGAGTCCCACCCATCCCGTCATGTAACTGGCTGGCTGTGAGCGGGGTCTGCTCTGATTAATGTGGGCAGCCATCAGTCAAGCTGTCAATGCACTGCAGTAATTGAGTTGCTTTAATAGAGTTTAGAGTTACAGTCAATCCTCAGTCACTGCACGTCATTCATGAATGTTCATTTTATTCACTGTTGTAAAATACAGGTCCTGATGTGGCATGTAGCAGGAACATTTATGGAGTCTGGTCTTTACAGACCTGATGTTTTTTTTTTTTTTATGTGTATTTTTGATATAATTTTTTATATGCATTCACAGGTTTGGCTTCAGCGTGACCCTTAAAGCAAATGTTTTACTTTTTTCTTCCAGATGAGAGAGAAGCAGTGCAGAAGAAGACCTTCAATAAATGGGTGAACTCTCACCTGGGTCGCGTGACCTGCAGGATTGGTGACCTCTACACTGACCTCCGTGATGGACGTATGCTTATCCGACTGCTGGAGGTCCTCTCTGGGGAGCAACTGGTCAGCAATACTGCCATCCATTAATCTATGCATCCACTTATGTATCTATCCATCCATCCATCCATTCATCCATTAGTCTATTCATGCATGTATCCATCCTTGCATGCATCCATCCATTCATCCAGGCATCCATTCACTCATCCATCCATCATTGCATACATCTAGTCTATCCATGCATCCATCCATCTCTAATAAGCCTGATTTTTTTTGTCTTATTCCTCTGGCCGTCAATCAAACGCTGGGTTGCTGTAATAAAAAATCAGTACCATTTCATTTATTTCTCTTGCCTTGTTCTCTCACACAGCCAAAGCCCACCAAAGGCCGTATGCGCATCCACTGTTTGGAGAACGTTGACAAGGCTCTGCAGTTCCTGAAGGAACAAAAGGTTCATCTGGAGAATATGGGTTCTCATGACATTGTTGATGGAAACCACCGCCTCACACTTGGACTCATTTGGACCATAATTCTCCGTTTCCAGGTAAGAGGACATGGATTTGATTAGAGGTGTGGGAGATAGAGACAGACAGGTGGAGACTTCAGGCCAGAGAGATGGCATCTTTCACTTGTCACTGAAGAAACAGCATCACCTGTTTTGAATTAAATCAGTGTTCATGCCACAGGTTGTAGTTGTGTAGTGCAGCCCACAATATTTAATATAATCCTGATTTGGGAGTTTGACTCATAGACAGACATGTTGCTCCCAAAAAAAGGTTGTAGGCAGAGTGTGTGATTTTCTGTCATAATTGTGATCTTTTTTCTTCTTTTAACCCAGGTCTGTTATTTATTTATGTTTATTTTTTTGTCCTTGGCTATATCAGTCTGTCATCCATTCACAATGAAGTATAATTAGCATATTTTTGACTGCCACTTTGTTGCCCTTTTGATTGCCCTTTACATTTTTGCAATCAGCTCAAAATTCCTTCTATTGAAGCATGCTAATTATCAAAGCAAAGTGTTCCGGACTGCACACTGTGCTTCATCACTGATTCTGATTAGGTTGTGTAGATTATTATATTGCTGCAATGACATAATTACAAAAGATATGAGACTGAACTTTTTCCTTTTCATACTTTGCTGAATGAATCTCAGCAGATTATTAATGATTGTAGGGATATAGTCTGAACTGGATTAAGATGACTTTATTAACAGACTTAATGAAGCTTGGCAGTGTTATGTTCTCCGTTAGTGTACGTGTTTGTCGATATTTCAGTCTGTTTTAAGATATCTCTCAGCAAGAGTTCTGTTTGGGCTGTAATACAGAGCTATAGAATCTAGAGCATGATGGAACCAAAGCTTTTTAGGCATATGGAGTAAAGAATCTCCCTTTTATCTACTGCTGTTTTATTTCATGTAGTAAATATTTATTTTATATACTGTATAGTAAATTTGATAAATATAATATGCAAATTCGTATTGGAACAACCTTCAAATATTGGGGTCAGTAAGACTTTTTAAAATTTAATTAATACTTTTATTTAGCAAGGATGCATTACATTGAGCAAAAGTGAATATTGTTATAAAAAATATATTTCAAATAAATGCTGTTCTTTTGAATAATACGCCACAGTTTAAACAAAAATATTAAACACCACAACTGTTCTTAACACTGATCATAAGAGATGTTTTTGAGCACCAAATCATCATTTTAGAATAATTTCTGAAGGATCATCAAACACCGAAGACTGGAGCAGTGCTAAAAATTTTACTTTGCCATCAAAGGAATAAATCACATTCAAAATATATTAAATTAGAATACAAATATTTTAAATATTTTTGATTTGATTTTTGATTAATTAAATACAGCCTTGGTGAGCATAAAATATTTATTTTAAAAATATTTGAAAACTCTTGCCAACCCCAAAATTTTAAATGGTAGTGTATAAAAGAATAGTAAAAGATGTAACTGGCCTCAAACTTTTCATTGGATTATATGATTTGTTTGTGTTAAAACACATGTACAAACCATGTCTGAGTGCTGAATCATGTATAGTACACGCAGTGTTTGGTTATATATATATATATATATATATATATATATATATATATATATATATATATATAGGAGTGACAACTGCATTCTACAAATAATTCATTTTACTCCCAAAAATTCAGTTAGTGGTTTCAGTTAAATTCTCTGTAGTGTATACAAAACTGAACTCAACAGTGTATAAAACATAAAGACACCATCTATGCAAATGGAAATGATATGCAGTTTATACAGTAACATATTTTGCATGTCACTTGTTTGAACAGATCCAAGACATTAGCGTTGAGACAGAGGACAACAAAGAGAAGAAATCAGCCAAAGATGCTCTGCTGCTGTGGTGTCAGATGAAGACTGCAGGGTAAGAGTGGAAGAGAAAGAAATGAAGTGAATGAGTGAATCTGTGATGCTTTATTAAATGCACTAGTTCTGGTGCTGTACTTATGAATGCTACTCTCCTTTCAGGTACCCAAATGTCAATGTCCACAACTTTACTACCAGCTGGAGAGATGGTCTAGCGTTCAATGCCATAGTGCACAAACACAGGTATCAATCTGAGCTTACAAACACGCACACACCGTCATGCTAGTACACCAGTGCAAGGCTTTACTTCTCAAACACATGACAAGCTTTGGTATGGCTACGATTTCCACATAGTAGCATGTGCTTCCACACTTGATGCCTCTTCATTCTTCAGCATGTTCCCACACATACACAGAGGCCTGCAGGGGTTTCAACCACCAGCAGCATTCTGGAATTTAAACTTTGCAGAAGTGCATAAAAATGCAGAAGTTGAAAGATTCACGTTAAATTTGGAATTTCTGAGACGTTTAAATTGTGTAACAGCCTAATCGCTCCAAGTCTGTACTTTCGGACAACTTGCTGTCATTACAGTGAAAGTTTTATTATTACCAAGACATTAAATGTAAAATAGAAGCATATAGAAGGTCCCAACTGTGTTTACTGTGTATTGTACAGTATTGTATGATTTATTTGTTTGTATTTTTCCTCTTTCTTCTTCCTAAGAAATAATTTCATTATAAACTAATTGGTCCCAGTAGGTTTTTCTGTTCTTCTCATCCTCAACTGTCCCACTAGCTCCTCATTTTTGCTCTTTCCTCTCAACTGTCGCCCAACAGCTTTATTCTTTTTTTGCAGTTTTTTTTTCATGCAGAGGAACAGGAAAAAGAAAAGTTAAATTAAGTTGACCTAAATAAAGAGTGAAAATCCCTCACTCTCTCTTTGCAGTGTTGAAGTGCTTCCCTCTTTTTTGGAAAAGTGTATTGCAGGGTTTTTACAAACTTAAATGTGCTCTTGGAGTTTTACCACCTCAAAATAACTCTTTTGTTGATTTTGTTCTTGCTCTGTTTCTCATTCTTAGGTCAGACTTGATTGACTTTGATAACCTCAAGCGCTCTAATGCCCACTATAACCTGCAGAATGCTTTTAATGTGGCAGAGAAGGAGCTGGGTCTTACCAAGCTACTGGATCCAGAGGGTGAGATACATATATGGGCTAAATAGCTAATGCATGCATAATTTTTGGCAAGAAAATAAAGACAGAGCTACCCTCAAACACTCATATTTTGAAAAGCCAGATTTGCCAAATGAAAAGAAATAAACATTGAACACATATTTATTATTAACTAGCTGATATATTTGTCTTATCTCTTGCTCTTTAGATGTGAATGTTGATCAGCCTGATGAGAAGTCCATCATCACGTATGTGGCGACATACTACCACTACTTCAGCAAGATGAAGGCGCTCGCCGTGGAGGGCAAGAGAATCGGCAAGGTACATGGAGAGCAAGAGAGAATTACAGTCTACCCTTGTTTACATAGCCATTTACTGGAGTGTTTCTTTTATCTGTAAGTGTGGTCACCGTTTTAGGTGAATATGTGTGTGTTTGTTTCTGTAGGTGCTGGACTATGCCATCGAAGCAGATCAGCTCATAGAGAAATACGAGACTCTGGCCTCAGAGCTGCTGCAGTGGATTGAGCAAACCATTGTTACCCTTAATGATCGTCAGCTCGCTAACTCACTCAGTGCGGTTCAGAACCAGCTACAGGCCTTTAATACTTACCGCACCGTTGAGAAACCGCCTAAGTGAGTGATGTCCACGAGGACAAAAAATACTGTAAAAGAATGACGTGAAAGTAACATTAGGTCAAGTTTGAACCCATTTACTTTTTAATGCACGTTCCTGGTCTTACTGATCAGTTGGTGCATGTTATTCCATAGCAGAAAAATCTGTCTGACCTTCTTTAAAAATGTATTAACTTGTCTTAACCCTCTAAAAGCAGGCGTTGCTGATTTGCAACAGTTAAAAACTAACTACCTTATTACTCCAGATACATATTTTATGTATCTGGAGTACTAAAAACTTAATTTGAGTCTGAGAGGGTTAAGTCTGAAATTACTTTTCTTTTCTGCTGGCATCAGCTGTGCATGCATTGCAAAAATAGTTTTCTTACTTGGTATATTTGTCTTGTTGTCTAGTACAAATATTGAAATATTCTAAAATCAAGAAACCTTTTCTTGAGAAGCAAAATTACATAAGCTATTACTCCAAATAGTAAAGCGATTACTCAAAATTAAGTGAGTTTACGCTTTTAAAAAAACAAAAATCTTCTAGTGGGGTAAGAAAAAAAAATTAAATCTTTGAATTTTTTGTTCACTGGTTCAATAGTTTTTTTTTTTTAAGTCATTTAGCTTCTTAAGTAAATGTGTCTTGATTTAAGAAGGAAAGACATTTGTATTTATAAAAATACTGAGTAATAAAATAATTGTTTGCAGTGTTGGATAAAGTTTAATAATAGCTTGTGTAGGCATTATTTTAGCAAACTCACATTGGCCCAGTTGTAATATGTAACTCCCACTTTTCACCATCCATTAAATTCCTGATGGATAAAATCAGGTTTACAGTCACATTACAGGAGTAAAATGGGCTGCAAACAAGATTTTTATGTTGTCTTGACACATTTAATATCCAGAAGTCAGGCACATTGCTTTAATTCTGTATGTTTGACAGATTCACTGAAAAGGGAAATTTGGAGGTTTTGCTCTTCACCATTCAGAGTAAAATGAGAGCAAACAATCAGAAAGTCTACATCCCAAGAGAGGGAAAACTCATCTCTGACATCAACAAGGTATATACACATCAGATGCTCCTCTACATGTGAAGTTACACAAACATAACTTGAGTTTTGAGTGATGCTCATGCCAGGCTGTGTTTGCTGTTCGTCTGAAAAGGCATGGGAGAGGCTGGAGAAAGCGGAACACGAGAGGGAGTTGGCACTGAGAAATGAACTGATTCGTCAGGAGAAGCTGGAGATGTTGGCTGCACGTTTTGACCGCAAAGCAGCCATGAGAGAAACCTGGCTCAGCGAAAACCAGCGGCTGGTCTCACAGGTGATGTAGATTAACATTGAAAAAACTATTTGTGGTTTAATGTGAGATGAGAAGTAACATAAAACTTTGTTGCCACCTTTAGGACAATTTTGGTGTTGACCTGGGTGCTGTGGAAGCAGCCACTCGCAAACACGAGGCCATCGAGACCGACATCCAGGCATACGGTGAGCGCGTAGCAGCCGTAGAAGCTGTTGCTCGAGAACTGGAGGCAGAGAGATATCATGAAGTGCGCCGCATACTGGCACGAAGGGATAACGTTCTTAGACTTTGGGAGTATCTGAAAGAACTACTTGCTGCACGACGAGAGAGGCTGAATGCACACAGAGACCTGCAGCGCCTTCTACAGGAGATGAGCTACATCATGGACTGGACGGAAGACATGAAGGTATCCACTGATTCAGATCAGCATTTTATTTTCCACTGCTACAGAATAGTGTTGTTTTTGTTTGTTTTTTTGTTTTTTTTGCAGCTCCCAGCTTGTTGTAATGTTTTACAGATTTGTCCATGGAGATGGAAATGCAAATTATGCGTGTTTTATTTGTGTATTTAGAGTCGTCTGCAATCTCAGGACAGTGGGAAACACCTTCATGATGTGGAGGACTTGCTGCAAAAACACACACTTGTGGAAGCTGATATATCTGCACAGGCCGAGCGAGTCAAAGCTGTGCAGGCCGCTGCAAAGAGATTTACTTCAGATGAACAGAGTGAGTACATACTGTACATACACAAACATGTGGTTGTTGTAGGCTCAAAATTAAAACACAATGGGTTCTCCTCTCTTTTAGGTTATAAGCCATGTGACCCCACTCTGGTTGAAGAGAAGGTGGATCTTCTAGACCGAGCATACGGAGAACTGAGCCAGCTGGCAGCGGATCGACGAGCTCGACTGGATGACTCGCGAAGACTGTGGCAGTTCCTGTGGGAGCTGGGAGAGGAGGCCGCCTGGATCAGAGAGCAGGAGCAGATCCTGTCTGGAGGAGACTACGGAAAGGACTTGAGCTCTGCTCTTCACCTCCTGTCTAAACATGAGGCCTTCAGAGATGAGATGGCAGCCCGGTATAGCCCTCTGGGGAACAGCATTGCAAGCGGAGAGGCCATGGTGAAGGAAGGCCACTATGGAGCCCCTGAGGTGACAGAGCGAATCAAGGATGTGAAAGCACAGTGGTCGCACCTGGAGGAGGTAAAGCACCACAAAATGGCTCAGACTTCAAAGTGTTGTGTGTGTCTTTCACAATCTTATACCACATTTCACATTCTTTTTCTACAGGCTTCAAAGTTGCATGAGCAGAGGCTAAAAGAGTCTGTAGCTTTTCACCAGTTCCAGACAGACGGCAACGACATGGAGGCCTGGATACTGGAAACACTAAGACAGGTCAAACCAACACACATATTATGTTTAACTGACTGCTTAGCCATTACTGACTTTACTGTTTGTCCAGAAGAATTTATCATGGTGTATTTATGTTGCTGAGTTCACATGCCAGATTGAATCTTTGTTATTTTGTACGCACTGTTTGTAGGTGTCTAGTCAAGAAGTTGGCCACGATGAGTTTTCTACACAGACTCTGGCCAGAAAGCAGAGAGAGGTGGAGGAGGAGATTCAAAGCCACCGACCACTCATCGACTCACTACATGAACAGGCCTCAACACTGCCTGAAGCATACGCACAGTCTCCACAGGTGAGAAGTTGTGGAGAAGTGGGGGAAGTGCTTGTAATACCAAGCTTTAGGCATTAAGGCAAGGAATAAATAAAGAGACCGTTTTTTTTTTTTTGTTAGTTTTTTTTTAAATGATGAAGTCAAGTAGCTTTTGAAAGAGATGAGTTTCAGCTATCGCTTGAAAATTGTCGGGGATTCAGCATTCCGGATAGGGCTGGAAAGATCATTCCACCAGCCAGGAATTCTGAACGAGAATGTTCTGGAAAGTAATTTTGAGCATCTCTGTGATGGTACCACGAGGCGTCGCTCACTAGGGGATCTCAGACTTCTGGAGGGGATATAGATTCATAGTAGTGAATGAACGTATGTGGGTGCTGAGCCTGTGGTTGTTCTTTACGCAAGCATCAATGTCTTGAACTTGATGCGAGCTGCAACCAGCAGCCAGAGGAAATAAAGAGAGGTGTAACATGGGTTCGTTGAAGACCAGTCATGCCGCTGCATTTTTTTTTACAACGTATTTAAAAATTTTATCATATTTCACAGTTTTACTGTCTTTGATTAAATAAAAGCAAACTTTTTAAAAACTTCTTTCTTTCCCCAAACTTTTGAATGGTAGTGTATGTTACCCCTAATATGTATCTCTCTCGTTCTTCATCAGGTTCAGGGCCGTCTCCCAGCAATAGAGCAGCAATATGAAGAGTTAGAGGGGTTGTCGTCATCATGGCGACAGGCCTTAGATGGAGCGCTTGCGTTGTATCGCATGTTTAGTGAAGCTAGTGCCTGCCAGCAGTGGGTTGGAGAAAAAGAACAGTGGCTGCACAACATGGAGATTCCCACCAAACTAGAGGATCTGGAGGTGGTCCAGCAGAGGTGAGAACCCATAAAATGGTGCCTACATGAGTTTTGTTTTGTTAATCTTATTGATATGGCCATATATTGGTGTACTCTGGTTTGTTTTGTTTCGACTGAAGGTTTGAAACTCTGGAGCCAGAGATGAACACACTGGGTGCTCGCATAACTGATGTCAATCAAGTGGCTGAACAGCTGCTTGGATCAGACAACCGCAACAAAGAGCAAATCGACCAGACACAGAACCAACTCAATAAAAGGTATATTCACCAATACAAAGAGAAGCTGGACTACACCCAGAGTCATCACACATGCTCTTACACAGACAAAACCACGACAAAGAAGAGATTAAGAATACAAAGACCCAACTCAACACAAATACACACAAAGAAGGTTGATCAAGTTAAATAATCAGATTCACACAGAAATGGCCTCATGCTTCTCCTTCCTCATCCTCTTCTGCAGGTGGTCTGATTTCCAGAGTCTGTCCGACCAGCGTAAACAAGCTCTGGAATCAGCACTGAATATCCAGAACTACCATCTAGAGTGTAATGAGATCAAGAGCTGGATGAAGGAGAAGACAAAGGTCATTGAGTCCACGCAGAGCCTTGGAAATGACCTGGCTGGAGTCATGGCCCTCCAGCGTAAACTCACTGGTATGGAAAGAGACCTGGAGGCTATACAGGTAATAAGCAACACAGCATTATGTCTAATACAACTGTGAAGACAGTGTAGCTTGTCCTTTTTCTTACTCGTTCTCTTTTGCTTCCTTCTCCTCAGGGTAAGTTGGATGACCTGCGTTGTGAGGCAGAGAAATTGGCGTCTGAGCACCCTGAGCAGGAGGAGGAGATCAAGGGTCGACTGGCTGAAATCCAGGAGGTGTGGGAGGAGCTTCGAGCCACCATGAAACGGCGCGAGGAGTCGTTGGGCGAAGCCTCTAAGCTTCAGGGCTTCCTTAGAGATCTTGATGACTTCCAGGCCTGGTTGTCCCGTACACAGACCACTGTGGCATCCGAGGACACACCTACATCTCTAGCGGAAGCAGAGCGTCTGCTGGCTCAACATGAGGCCATCAAGAATGAAGTAGATAACTACAGGGACGATTATGAGAAGATGAGAGCCACTGGAGTTGAGGTCAGTTAGTGTAAAGTTGAAGTTCAAAAACTTTTATTAAAAACTTTATTAACGCCACTCTTCAAATATTTTATTGTTTTTGAAAAATGCCTTATGCTCATCAAGGCAGCATTTATTTGATAAAAATGCAGTTTGTATTATTAGAAAAATTATTACAGTTTAAAGAAACTTAGTAATTTTAAGTAATTTATTCCTTTTATAGCAAAGCTGATTTTCAGCAGCCATTACTACACTCTTCAGTGTCCCATGATCCTTCAGAAATCATTCTAATTTGATCATTTGCTTAAAAACCGCAGTTCTGCTTAATATTTTTGTGGAAACCCTGATACATTGTTTCATGTTTATTTGATGAATAGAAAGTTCAAAATAACACTTATTTGAAATAGTAATCATATTCTCACTTTTGATCAATCTAATAATCCTAGTTGAATAAAAGTATTTATATCTTGCTGACTTCAAATCTTTGAATGACAATGCATATTTTATTAAAATTTGACAAACAACTGAAAACAGATAATTCCTGTAAATGATCTTTGAATTGAATTGTCTTGGTTTTTTAGGTGACTCAGGGACAGACGGATGCCCAGCACATGTTCCTAGCACAGCGACTGCAAGCGTTGGACACCGGCTGGCATGAGCTGAGGAGAATGTGGGAGAGCCGCCACTGTGTCCTCGCTCAGGCCTTTGATTTCCAAATCTTGCTACGAGATGCAAACCAGGCAGAGGGCTTCCTCAGTAGCCAGGTTTGTGATTATGATACTGCTTGTGTTTTCCTTGGTTCCTATACAACTAAATACTAAATGTTTAATATTATGTTAAAACTCTATATCCTTCTTCCTTTTGGGGAATGTCCCTGTTTCAGCTGAATAAGCTGCACATAATGACTCTTGATTGGTGGATGAAACCTTAATGAGAGCAAATGAACCAGTTTTCTTTCTCCGTGCCTGCAGGAGTATGTTCTGTCACACACAGAGATGCCCTCCAGCCTGCAAGGGGCTGTGGAGGCCATCAAGAAACACGAGGACTTCCTCACCACAATGGAGGCCAGTGAAGAAAAGATCAATGGCGTGGTCGAATCTGGACGAAGACTCATATCTGATGGCAACACCTATGCAGACAAGATTCAGGAGAAGACAGACTCCATTCAGGAAAGGTGAGCAGGAACAGAACAACTGAAAAGGAGACATAGAAGTAGACTTGGATGGTATGACCAAAATCATCTTGTTTTGAGCATTTTTTAATTGAGATATTTTGTTTTACAACAATGATACAATATATTTCTATTTTTTTGCTGAATATATACACACACACATGCGTGCGCACACACACACACACACACTGTAGATAGATTGATCCTATCAGTGATCTATGTGTTGATGTGCAAGTCCTCAGCAAACCCAGTAAATCCATTCCAGATAACATCATGTTTTTCATCCTTTCTTTTCTCTCAATTTCCTTCAGGCACCAGAAGAACAAACAAGCTGCCAATGAGCTGCTGGGTAAACTGAAGGATAACAGAGAGCTGCAGCACTTCCTACAGGACGGACAAGAGGTAATAACAAAATATAGAGCAAACTACAATATATATATATATATATATATATATATATTTATATATATATATATATATATATATTATCCATTATACTGACTGTATCATGGGATAAAGTCCTTCTGACTGACATAATGAAAGATACCCTTTCAAATAAACGACACCAATGAACCACAACACCTCCTACAGGATGAAGCCAGTGATGCCACATTCAGGCTTTTATGTGATAATAAGTCTTATTTTCTATGCCCATCTCTATAGCTGACTTTGTGGATAAATGAGAAAATGTTGACAGCTCAGGACATGTCCTATGATGAGGCTAGAAACCTTCACAGCAAGTGGCAGAAGCACCAGGCCTTCATGGCAGAGCTAGCCTCCAATAAAGACTGGCTGGACAAGATTGACAAGGTATATTCCCATGCACATCTCTTCCAGGCATTTTCGATATCTGATGTACCCCTGAATGCCATTACAGGTTTTGAATTGGTGATTTAATAAAAACTATGGAAATGCTCATCTCTAATATATGTAATTTGCTAGAAATGTCTCTTTATGCTGAAAAATTTGTGGGAATCCTGGAATGTGTGTAAATGTCCAGAATTTGTCAAATAGCTTCATCGGGGCCATACCAAATAAACAAAAAACAAATTTCTACAATGACTTTGGCTCTCTTTTTCTTGTTCTCGTAGGAGGGTCAGGTGTTGGTAAAGGAGAAGCCTGAGCTGGAGCAGACGGTATCAGAGACTATGAGCAGCCTGCAGAAGCAATGGGACGAGCTAGAGAGCACCACTCAAGCCAAGGCTCAGTGTCTGTTTGACGCTAACCGAGCTGAACTTTTCACACAGAGCTGCTCCGCGCTGGACTCATGGCTCCAGAACATCTCCTCTCAACTCCAAAGTGATGACTTCGGAAAAGATCTCACCAGTGTCAACATCCTGCTCAAGAAACATCAGGTAAATCCAAGATCAAGTAGAAAGTTTGCTACTCAAGATACTCACAGACCACTGAGGATGTTAATTCGATCTCTGAGAACAGTTCCCCCATAATGACCCCCATGTGACCCTGTACCTGTGTCTCAGATGCTGGAGAATCAGATGGAGGTGCGTGAGAAAGAGGTCCAGTCTCTGCAGTCACAGGCTCTGGCCTTGGCCCAAGAGGATTCTGGGATAATGGAGGTGGATGGGCAGCAGAGAAGGGTGACAGACAGCTTCTCTAAACTGCAGGACCCTTTAAGACAGAGAAGGCAGTGTCTTCTTGCTTCAAAGGAGGCTCATCAGTTCAACAGAGACCTTGAGGATGAAATTGTGAGTCACAGGCAAAAACTGAAGTTATAAAAGAGCACATTTTACTTCGAAAATACTTTCTCCGTTTTTTTTCTTTTTCTTTCTGAAAAGTCTTTCTAAATGTGTTTCTTAACGTTTCTTTTGGATTGCTTGCAAATTGTTTCGAAATTAAATTCTACATCCATTTCATACAATATGCGCAATATTCATCTGCAAAAATTATTTAAAGTTTTGAAAGTAATTATGTTTTTGTCTAAAGTTATGGGTGAAGGAAAGGATGCCTCTCACCACATCCACAGACCACGGTAAAGATCTGCCCAGTGTCCAGCTGCTCATCAAAAAAAATCAGGTAATCAGTCGCTCAGTGTTTTTGAAGCTATAAAAAAAGAGTTTACTTTTGATCCTCTCGATAACCTTTTCCATTTTCTTTTTCACTGCCTGATTGATCTCCCCCAGACTCTGCAAAAGGAGATTCAGGGCCATCAGCCCCGTATCGATGACATCCAGGCTCACGGTAGGACCATGTCCCCTGGGAAGGAGTCAGAGATGGACAGTGAGAGAAGAGCTGCTCTGGATGAGCGTCTGGCGGAGCTGAGGGAATTGTGGGCCCTTTTGATTTCTGAGACGGAAAAGAGGAACATGAGACTAGAAGAGGCTAACCGAGCGCAGCAGTTTTACACAGATGCTGCAGAGGCTGAGGCCTGGATGGGAGAACAAGAGCTTCATATGATGTCAGAGGAAAAGGCGAAGGTCAGTAAGACTGTACTATGTAGAAGATTGTAACAGCTTTTTTAAGAGCTAGTCTATGATAGTTCTGATGAGTTTAATTAAGTACTTTGCTAAAGTGTTTGCTGTTTTCAATGTGTTTACCTACACCTGTAGGATGAGCAGAGTGCTTTGGTGATGGTGAAGAAACACCAAATTCTGGAGCAGGCTCTAGAGGACTACGCTCAAACCATCCATCAGCTGGCCAATAGCAGCAGACTTATGGTGAATAGTGAACACCCAGAGAGGTGAGGGGCATAGTAGGATCTCTGGACTCCCAAATAAAGCATTTGTCATGAATTGTTGATATAATCCCTTTTCTTTCTCCCTTTTGTAGTGAAAGAATTACTCTGAGGCAGGCCCAGGTGGATAAACTGTACGCAGGGTTGAAGGATCTGGCGGAAGAGAGGAGGGCCAAACTGCAGGAGAGACTGAGACTGACCCAGCTGAAGAGAGAGGTGGATGATTTAGAGCAGTGGATCGCCGAAAGAGAGGTTGTCGCTGGGTCTCACGAACTCGGACAAGACTACGAACATGTGACAGTATGAAATCCACTTTTCCTTCTCATTTCCTGAATCTTCACGACTGGAATTACAAAAACGTCATTCGATTGATCATATTTGATCACGATTGATCTTCTTACGTGTGAACTGTTTCTTTAAACATTCTTTAAAGATTATACCCTGCAATGTAAAATTCTGGATGTTCTCTCTCAACCCTTCAGATGTTGCGTGACAAGTTTCGGGAGTTTGCGCGGGACACCAGCACGATTGGTCAGGAGCGTGTGGATGGAGTGAACGCCCAGGCAGATGATCTTATTGAGTCAGGTCATCCGGAAAACGCCAGTGTGGCTGAGTGGAAGGATGGGCTCAATGAGGCCTGGGCCGACCTGCTGGAGCTCATCGACACACGCACACAGATGCTTGCCGCCTCATATGAGTTGCACCGCTTCCACCAAGACGCCCAGGAAGCTCTGGGGCTCATAAAGGAGAAAAAGGAGACGCTAGCAGGGGCCGAACTTGGACGGGACTTGAACACTGTCCAGCACTTTCTTAGGCAGCATACGGCGTATGAGCATGATGTGCAGGCACTCAGTGGGCAGGTGAGAGCCTTCATTTAATCTTCTCACGTATATGTTGTACATTTTTCTGATGGCTTGATTTTAATTGTGGCTAAAGATGAAACATTCTTTGACTCTTCGCTGCAGGTCACACAGGTTCAGGACGATGCTGCACGTCTGCAGAAAGCGTACGCTGGAGAGAAAGCTGATGACATCCTTCGCCACGAGCGTGCAGTCACTGAAGCCTGGGAGGGGCTTCAATCTGCCACTCAAGCCAGACGGCTGCTCCTACTGGACACAGTGGAGAAGTTCAGATTCTTAAACATGGTCAGAGACCTCATGCTGTGGATGGAAGGAATCAACTTGCAGATCCAGTCACACGACAGCCCAAGGTATGTTCAAGCATACATTGTGAAGTCAAACTCCAACATACACTTGTTCAAAGGTTTGGGGTCAGTAAGATTTCTAAATGCTCACCAAGACTGCATTTGATCAGCAACACAGTAAAAACAGTAATATTGTGCTATATTGCTTCAGTATATTACTAATGTATATACAGTGACACAGTGAGAAGTCATACATTTAAGTACACATATCAATAACTGTACGTTGGTTTAAGAAGGAATTACAAGAGTAAGTAAACAACTGTTGTGAGTCATATATGCCCTGTTTTGTTGTAGGGATGTCTCCTCAGCTGGTCTGGTCATCGCCAACCATCAGGATATTAAGTCTGAGATAGAGACTAGAGCAGACAGCTTTAGTGCATGCAGTGAAATGGGACGCACCCTCACCAACAACGACCACTATGCTTCAGATGAGGTCTGTCTGCACCATTTACACACCAAAGAACATGCACATGTCTGCTCCAGGCAAGATAGAACATACACACACATTTTAATCACTGCATGTTAGTCAAGGAAACCCACATGCACCCACTCACACACTGTGAGGTAATTGAATGTCTGTGATTTCTAGATTCAAGAGAAATTGGATCAGCTTCAGGCCAAACGCACTGAAATTAATCAGAAGTGGCAAGAGAAAATGGACCACTTACAGATCGGTGAGTATGTAGGAGGAAGCGTGTTTCTGTGGCTGGTGACATGCTAATGAGATTTACATCAAAGGTGCCAGTTTTTATATAACTGTTATATATTATACACTTATATGAAATAGTTTGACTATATTACACATCCACACTTTTATGTGATTCCTCATACTTTGTATTCCTCTGTTTCTGTGTGTGTGTGTGTGTGTGTGTGTTAGTTCTGGAGGTGTTACAGTTCGGCAGGGATGCGTCTATGGCTGAGTCGTGGCTGGCTGGACAGGAGCCACTGGTCAGGGCAGCAGAATTGGGCTCTAACGTAGACGAGGTTGAGAGTCTTATCAAACGCCACGAAGCCTTTGAAAAACTGGCAGCAGGCTGGGAAGATCGTTTCACACAGCTAGAGAAACTCACCACGGTTTGTTAAATGCACACCTTCAACAACAAAAGTGCAGGATTTGTAAAATGACGCTAGCATCATTTATAGCATCTGCCATTTTTTTTAATAATCAAATAATGCTCTCTCATGTTATCAGCTGGAGGAACAGGAAATTCAAAGAAAAAGGGAAGAGGAAGAGAGGGCCCGACGACCTCCCACACCTCCCCCTGTGGAGGAGGTAGTACAGTCTGAGATCAACGATTCTGCTGCAAGGTAATAACACACTCTACTCTTCTACTCAACAACCCTTTTTCAATGTGAAAGACACTAAACAAGCACGAAGCTTGACAATACTAGGACAATCATTTTATTCAGCAATCAGCAAGGATGCAATAAAGTGGCAGTAAAGACACTTAGAGTGTCACAAAATATTTCAATATCAAATAAATTCCCTTCTTTTAAACATTCTATTTATCAAAGAATCATACAAAAAAAGTCTCAATTTTCCACAAAAATAGTAAGCAGCACTTTCTCGTTTGTTTGAAGGATCATATTATACTGACGACTGGATTAATGATGCTGAGCCAAACAGCTTATCTATTTCAAACCTAAAACAATTACATTAAATTGTAATAATATTTCAAAATATTAATTTTGGTAACACTTTAGTTTAGGGACCAATTCTCACTATTAACTAGTTGCTTATTATCATACCTATTATTACCATATTGGCTGTTTATTAGTACTTATAAAGCACCTACACGACCATATTCTACTACCTTACTAACAGTTAAAGCTAACAGTTAGCTGCAATTAGGATTTTATTGAGGCAAAATTCATAGTTAATGTTTTGTAATAGTGAAAATTGGATCTTAAAATAAAGTGTGACCTTAATGTTTAAGCTGTATTTTACTAAAACCTTTCAAATTACCAACCCCCAAATTTCAAATGGTAGGGAATTGTATTTTTATGATTTTTTTTAATATTATTTTATTTGGAAAAACATGAAATCACAGTTGATTAAGGCTTAACAGCCAAATTTTTATTGCCAGGTGTGGCAAAAAGATAATTTCGGCTGTAACTTTGTTTTTTAATGATGCGTTTACACAATGTACATTGTCTTGTCTTTAAGGACGAGTCTGGACCAGACTACACTGAACCAGTCAGTATCTGTCAATGGTGCCTACAGTGACCAGGACACATCACAGGTCAGATACGCTCCACACTGTGCTTGTGTTAAATTCTCTATTCAACAGATCCAAATATGCATTCACTTCCATACATTTTTACATTATAGGTTAGTAATTATACAGACACCATTTTAAAAGGGAACATCGGATGCCAATTTTCCACAAGTCTGCAACATACTTTGGTTAAAATTCCTCAATCAAATCAAAATGGCTTGATTATTGAGACTGTTTACTTATTTTGGGGATTAAAAAAAAAGTAGTGAATGAATGATTGTAGGGTTGTTGTGTCCCACACTGCTTATACACATTCATATGCAAACGACATGTAAAAGTGAATTTTGCATCCGATGTCACCTTTAAAATTCATGCCAAGACACATGTCACAGTCCTGGTCTCTGCTGTTCAGTCTTGTTGTGTGTTCAGTCAGTGTCTTTTTCCTTGTTCCTCTCAATTATTTATGTTCATATTAATGTTCTTCTGTAAACTCTTGAGTCTTTTTGAGTGTGGGAGAATGCCACAACAGAACGAGTGTCTAACAAAACAATCAGCGCGTTTTCATACTGTGTGTGGATGTCCTTTTAATTGTCAGAACAATATTTCAACACACACAAGTGCCAGTTCTAACACACTCGCATGTTAACACACATTCTTGTGACGTCTCTTATCTGCAGTCGTTATTGGTCTCTGTATCTGAACTCCAGAAACCTGAACCTAAACAAGAGAGTAAACTTCAGTCTTACCCAGTTTCTAAACCTGTGCCTAAACCCCACAAGGCACAGGAGCGTGTGAGTACTAACCCTGCAGCACCAGCCTGTAGCCGTAGTGTAGCATCGCTGCTTGTGCTTAACACCCCAGCAGCCGTGCAGCATGTCGGCAGCTACACCACACCTGCTAGAGGGCACAGTCACAGCTCTGCTGCTTCCTGTTGCTTTCAGTGGATCAGTCTTGTGCTTTTCTTTTTATGTATTTGGTTAGTGTAATGTTGAACGTGTAATGTTTCTTTCTTTCTTAGGCCTGAGTTTGAACATCAGTGTTTGCGATGCACTTTATTACATTCAAATGTTTTCTTTATGATGTTAAAAGGCATCTTTGTTGTTCTGTGTAATGTTGTTGTTTTGCTGTTTGTTGTCAGGGACCCTTAACTTACATGATGTATGTATAGTGTTTGGGTGCATCACAACAACTGAACTAATTCCCTACTAATCAAACTCTCATATTAAACACTGTTTCTTTATTTCCTTCAGTTCCGTCGGATTTTGCTTTATTCCAAGGCAACAATTTTTTCCTAACATTTGTATTTACTTATTTGGCTTAGGATATTAAATTAGTATTTTAGGCAGATGCGTCTTTGTGACAGTGTTATTTCATTATTACCTAAACATATCCCAGGCTTGTCCATACTGCCCCCCATGTGACCCCCTCCCATTCCGGTCTTGTTTGTGTGTGTGTGTGTGTGTGTGTGTGTGTGTGTGTGTGTCTGTAGTCTCTGTTTTAACTCAATGTCTTTGAGTGTGCCTTTGCTTTCCTTTCTGTGCATGTACATATTGTGCTTACTGCTCATTGGTATTATAAAATATCAGCCAGGAATATTTGTTTGTGATCAATCAAAAAATATATCTCAAAAATTAGTCACAGAAAAAAGAATTAGGCATACGTTAATTTATGAGAAAACTTAGATAGGACATTTTTTTTCTAAAGAAATTAATGAGTTTGTTCTTTTATTGATTAAATTGACCAAGAGTGACAGTTAAGACTTTCACATTGTTAAAAGATTTGTATTTCAAATAAATGCTTTCTTTTTCTATTAATCCTGAAAAAGAAATATCACATCATACACAAAAAGAAAAGTTTCAGATTAGAATGATAGCTGACAATTCATCTTTAAAATGAGATTTGAAACTATATATTTAAATAGAATTTGTAAAAAATTGTTCTAATATTTCATAATGTCATTGTTTTGATTTAAATAAATGCAGTCTTGGTACGCATGAGAGACAAAAACAAATCTTACCAACCCAAAACATTTAAACATTTAGTATTTATGTACTAGAGTGTATTTTGTTTAATGTACAGTTTGAAGAGTTCAGAATAAATAAAATAAAATGCTTTAATGAATACCAATATTATATACCAGAACAATAGTGACCTAATCAGTATTTGAGTTAATAGAAACAATGCATTATTGTGACGTCTAATAACTGCAGCATGTTTCGGTCAAGCAGGGATCAGAATCTGAATCTGTTAATGGTCCGGGCCGTGACAGCGGTCTGGACTCAGCATCACGCCAGGACCCTTCAGCAACACTGCCAGGGCGAGGAGGAGCAGAGCCCACCACAGACGCCATGGAGGGCATCCTCTGCAGAAAACAGGAAATGGAATCGCACAACAAAAAAGCAGCCACCAGGTGACACAGGAAGCGGCTAAATTATAAAAGGAACGATTGAGAGAACCTAATCAGGATAATTGTGTAATTGGTGTGTTTTTTGTCTCTCGTGGTGTGCTTTTGCAGATCGTGGCAGAATGTATATTGTGTTTTACGTAAAGGCAGTCTGGGATTCTATAAGGACAACAAGAGTGCCGCGAATGGAGTCCCATACCACGGAGAAGTTCCCATCAGCCTCAGCGATGCTGTCTGTGAGGTCGCCCATGACTACAAGAAGAGAAAACATGTATTTAAACTTAGGTGAGAGAAAGAAATTTGTACATTTGAATCAGTGATTATGAAACCGCAAATACACAAGAAAATACTGACGTTCTTAGAATGTGACACAATGTTATATTTTTTTAAAGGCTTGGCGATGGAAAAGAGTTCTTGTTTCAAGGAAAGGATGAGGTAAGTCTTGCAAAGGATGTTTCTAAGTCATTCTCTTATTTTAAAAAGATCCTCCTGTTATTCTTTTGTACCGTGACGCAATCATTGTCTCCCTCAGGCTGAGATGAGTTCATGGATACAAGCAATCCAATCAACCCTGTCGTCCACCGAGCGTTCGCCGGGTGCCACACGAGGTCTGATTCGGGCGATGACCATGCCACCCATATCTCCCAGCTCGGGCGATGCAGGAGGCGTGACCATGCGCAACAAAGACGGCAAAGAGAGAGACCGCGAGAAGCGTTTCAGTTTCTTTGGCAAGAAGAAATGAGCACCCAAACGTCATAGATGTCAACCGGGAGCCAAGCAAGAGATGGAAGTTTGTCAACACTCAGAAGAAACTGATCAAGTTAGAAAAGGCAAAGAAAACTCTCATGTCACATTGTGATACTTTGTTTTTTCTTTTTTCCCCCCACTCATTTTTTAATTTTTTAATTTCTCATTTCACACATGGATCTCGTTCAGTCTTACCTCCTCGATTAAATGGCACATAAGGCCGGACGGTTATCTCTGAACTGAAGAAGTCCCTGACCAAGACCAGCTCCCAGACCAAGATCCATCCTGACCTTTTAATTTGACTAGTTTCCTTTTTAACTTTTCACCAAAAAATAATTTTATATTTGGGTTAGATGGCGTTTCTCTACTGTAATGACCAAGGTTGCTATTTTGTCTGTTTCCCGTGATGATTTCCTTTATCCGTCTTAATTTCAGCCTCTCACTTCCTTTGTGAAGGATCGCAATCCTTTTTTTTTTTTTTTTTTTGTATAATACTTATAACTGAAGATTTCATTGTTATCGCTATTATTAATATTGTTTATTTGCTGTTGCATTTTTAAGTCAATTTAAAGTTGAATATTTAAAGAAATTGTTAGTTGGTATGATCTCATGTTCAGAGAAGTCAAAGCAGTCATTTTTCCTTTCATCTACATGCTCTTCTGACAGACACAATATTTTCTTTCCTTTTCATTTTTCTAGATAGGACTGTTGATTTTCTTTCTCAAGTAGTTTTTTGGTTTTTGGGCTTGAAAGTAAAAAAAAAAGTTTGATGGTTTTATTTTTTATTTGATCTTTCTATTCTCTCTTTCATTTCCTTTAAGAGATACCTAAAGTATGTGTTCTTATTGTGTGGTTTGTTTCTTTAGTTCATCGTGTTCCTTTAACCACTTTCTCCAGAAAAGTGTTTGTTGTGAAGATTGAAACTGAGATGCTGTGGGTTGGACTTTGGTTTTACAATTGCTCGAAAGCAAACAGACACAACACAACAATCACTTGCACAAGCCAACATTAAACTGTAAACAACATTAAACAAACAAAGTTGAAGATGGGCATTTCTTTTCTTTCTTGTTACTTTGAGTTGAATATGTAGTTGACCAAGTTTCCTATCGGAATATATTCTCAGGCGTCAGTTTTAGCATTCACACACCAACGGACACGCACATAACCCTGTGCTTTAAATATTTGACAGGGTTGAACCCCTATGACGGCTGTTGTTGGGTTAGTGTCAGTGATGCTCTTGAGGTTGATGCTGTATTTTTAGGTGTGTGTGTGTGTGTGTGTGTGTGCTTTCAGGTATATCGGTTGTGAATGTGCTTCAACACTAAATGAGAAACAAAATTATTGAGGTATTCTTAATATGGACCAAATCGACATCCCCCACCCCCCCCCTGCCCCCGTCATGGTGGTTGAGAGGATCTGTCCCCTTTAGTTGTACATCAGAAGTTACTACAAATGATCTTCCTTGGGGGAATGTGAAATTTTACCACATACTTATATAATTGTAGGTTTTATACTTTCAGCCACCAGGAGACTCGCTCCTGTCCCGTAAGCTGCATACACAGAGGCAGAATCAATAGCAATGTAGAAGACAGGATTTCAGATATACTTTTGCAGTTAAATGCATGATGTATTGGTAATAATCGTACCCAGTGTGGCATGAAAACAGTATTTTTTTATGGATAAAGATTTTTCAGCCTCATGTGATTGTGAGAAAGCTTGCCTTGTGTGAGTTTTTTGATGTCCTACAATGAAGCCCCTTCCTCTGTGGTGTGTGGAGTATTGAGCCATGTCCACTCATGTCATTCATCTCAACATTTCCTTTGGAGATGCATTTAAGGGGTCAACATGAAGACACTGTAAACCAAAAGCTGAGCTAGGGTGTTTTTTTTGTTTTGTTTTTTTCGTTTTGCATTCTTGCTGTGAAGGAAAATGATGCAGACTCTACTGAACCTTGTCCAGTCCACAATAAACCACCTCCTTCCAGTTTTCAGTGAGTACACAATGCAACTGGAACTCATTTTCCACTACATTCAGTGACATGAACCTGTGACTCACTCAGAGTAAGAAATTAGGAGCTTGGAATCAGCGTTATGAAACATTCTTCTCTGGACTGGTCTAATGTTCTCCATCCTCAAGGATAAAAACACTGCGACACAATGATTCAGTTGTAGACCAGTGCTTTTGTTCACACAGAATACTGTCTTTTAGTCTGAGTCTGCACATACAGTTTGGGACTGTGCGCTGAATTGCTTCCTGAAATAAGTCGGTGTGTTGCTTTGGATTCGTCTCTCATTTGTGCTGTTGATTTTTTTCTGTTATTTTTTAGCAGAGTTACTTTATCTTAAAACTTCTCCTTCCTTTTCTTTCTCTCATATTTTACACTATCCAGTGTGATGGTTTTAACCCAGTTTGCTTTGCTAGTTGGCACATAAGAGAATCTAGACAGTTGAGTCTGTATAAATTCAGAAGGACTAGAAAATTATAGGTAAAATGAATTGTACTTATATTGCAATACATGAATACAGTGGATTCAATGAGAGGAGACTCGTCTCTCAGTAAAAGTGTGTGTGGCCTCAAAGTAATAAGCATTAGATTTGATTTAATCTGGGATTTTTTTTAAGCAGATTTTTTTCCACCTCATCAAATAGTATTATATTTACAACATTATAATGCATCTTCAAAAAATAATCCCACCAAAACCATTTAAAATACAATTTGTTTAAGAATATTGATTCCATTCTTGATTTTAAATCTGAGTTGTTAAAATCACTGCTATTATAATATGTTGTTATTATTATCATAAAAGTCATTATTAATATAACTATTAATAATATTACAACAGTTGCAAAAGCACCTCTTGTAAAACTGCAGCCTCTTCCTGTGGAGTTTCTCGTCTGTAATACCAAACCCCGCCACTTGGGGGCAAGTGTGCTGTGGAGGATTTTTCATTACTGATCGAAACAAGAAAAAGACTTGTTTGTTGACTTGTGTATCTACATCTAATATTAGGAATAAAAACATGATTTGAAAAGAAAAAATGTGTGGCATTTTTTCTGATAAAATGGTTTTTTTTTAAATCTTTGAAAAAAAAAAAAAGTTAAATGTGTCCAGTTATCATAGTTTTAGTGACAGTGACAAATTATAAACCATGTATAAACCAGAGTACATGCAGTTTTAGCTTAAAATAAAAATATGTATATAATGTAATATTAATCTGTCAATAATTATGAATTACAAAATTATAATAGCCTATTTGAAAAATAGTGTTAGCTGATGCAAACTGGCTTGCTAACAAGCTACCTGATGCTAATTTGAGTTCATTTTTAAATATAAGTACAAATATGTTTATTCAAACAACTAGTTAGAATACATTTGATGGAAGAAAAAAAAAGGATTTGATGTTCATGACAGAGTAATTACAGTAATTAGGCCATGGCAGGCGTTTTACCCCACGGATTTAAAAAAAATCAGGAAATATAATTATATTTTTCTTAAGTATGTGAAATGCTATTTCATGCATAATGAGTTTTTTACACTGTTAAAGAGTTGGATTCCCATGCTAAACATGGACAAAGTTTCAAAAATTAAGTTGTACATTTGAAGGAGTATTTTAAAGACGACATAAAGTGGAACTTAGTCATTTTCCAAAACCGCCAAGCAAATATACTGAAACTGTATATATTTGCTTAGCGGTTTTGGAAAATGACTAAGTTCCACTCCATCTTTTTTTTTTTTTAAGGTGTACATGAAAGTGCAGTTTGATGACAACATCGCATGTTGTTTACTTGATGTGCTTACGCGCCGATAGCTAAGTTAACAACACAGAGATATTTGAAGCAGTTTTACTCACCGCATGCGGTTCCAACATACGATCGTGACCCTTTTTCATTGGGACTGCATTATCCTTAAGAAATAAACGATGTGCAAATCCAGTGTCAAACTGGGCCTTGTTTGTAAAACAAGCATCTTCGAAATGCAGGGAACAAACAAAAACACTTGCACAACTCCGTTGATGCTCTGTAAAAATAAACTCCATCCACTGGTCCCTTAATGCTGTTTTTTTTTTGTTTTGTTTTTTTTTGGGGGGGGGGGGGGGTAATCTGTGCAGGGTTGTCTTGCCCTGGCAACCAAAAACACATTTTTGTGACATCTCGCTCTGATCAGTGAGTCTGTGCTCAGCCTCTCTCTGCTCTGCTATACGGGAGCGCGCGCTCTTCCGGGAGAAGTGCCTTAGCACCCATATAAGGAAATTCCGCTCCATCTTACGTCACACAGACCCATACTCAAAAAAAAATTTCCGAAACTTGTGACAAACCGGAAGGAGTATTTTTGGAACAAAAATACTCCTTCAAACGTACAACTTAATTTTTGAAACTTTGTCCATGTTTAGCATGGGAATCCAACTCTTTAACAGTGTAAAAAACTCAGTATGCATGAAATAGCGTTTCACCCCACCTTTAAGTTAATTGCCTGCAAGCTTCTCCTCCTGTCCGTACGGTAATTTCTCTACTGTGCGACAGAGAGCCGAGTGGTTATGATGCAATCGTTAGCCTATTTTTACAAAAACTGTTTCTATTGGGCCATAATGTAACATAGAAGGTAATGGTGCCCTTTATACATTGTCATGTATCTTTAGAAATAAATAATGGACAAATGGAGTCTTTAAACGCCTCAGATGTAAAGTTATTCGCTGTCAAAGTGACGCCAAAATGAATGGGAGTCAATGGGATGCTAACGCAAGTGAAGTTCTGCTACAAGATGGCGGCACGTGGCCAACTTCAACTTCCGGTCGACTTCCTTCCCGCCTGCCGTTTGCCCATTTTCGATTGTCCTGGAGAGTCGTGAGACAAAATTGTCCTAAAACACAATTAAGCCTTTAGAAGCTCTTTTAAAAACTAGCTTGAATTAACTTGAGCTGTTGCACATACATAAACTTGTTTGCCAATGCATGTGCTGACATGAATAGCAAATATATAAATTCAACTCTCACAAAATATAAGAAATAGTTTTATTACACAGAATAAAAGATTCTGCACAAAATTTGACTTTTGGGGTTGACTAATTTTGAACAGGAATGTTTAGAGCCAATTAGATTTGTATCATTATTCATCAATGTTACATTCTCGGAATCACTCAAATGTGTTTTAAGAAACTTTCTCTAATAGTTCACTGATGTCTTTGTTGAATTGTTTTCATAAAACTGTGTTCTCTGCAACAAAATGCCTTGCAGGTCAAAGGGGTTGAATAATTGTGATTGCGACTGTGTAACTGTGATGTTCTACAAAATAAGCAGCTTTAAAACACTTGTTTTCTTTCTGCTGAAAATTAGATTTGGATTCACTCACTGTGAAATCCTCAGGTACATCACCAGTGTAAACTTAGTGGTGAATACTTCTACATCAATCTTGTCAACATAGTCCACAGTTGCAACAAAAATATATCCTGACTTAATCATGTGGTTATTTTGGGGCGCTTCACACCAGGGGGGCATTTCCCCCGACTCTACCCTAAATATAAGATTAATATTTATGCATGTCCACCACTTTCAAAAACTTCTGACAGTCAAAGATCAATGTTCTTTATTTGGATATATCTATGCATATTCTTGCCTTTTTAAACATTTTCTGTTCCCATACGTGTCTAAGCACAAAAAAGACCTCGTTCTCAGTCTGCTCCACCAGCTAAGTCTTGACGGGTCATGAACTTTGACCTTAACCCATCCACATCTATGAAGTTTACCATCTTAACAAGAATCAGCTTGCCTCAAATGCTTATATCTATTCCCTTCTATCACTCCACTAGTCCATCTGACTTAAGATTCTTGTGCTTGCAGAGCTGTGGTAGCTGAATTTGATTTGTTATTTTCTATTATAAGGTTAAATGTTTATGACAATTCAGTGTAACAAATGATAGCTGGAGAATGAGATACATTTTCAAGATCTTGACCAAATCTGCACCACACAGAGAACAAGTTGTTCTGAATCTGGCCTTGAAACTCACCCAGAAAGCTTTCAACTGCCTACAGAGTAAGTCTACAGACCTCCAAACAAGGCCTGGATGAAATGCCCCTCTCAACAGGTCCCTTTCTACTCTGTTATACACTTGCTCAGTATGCAAATCGCCGTTTAGTGAAGTAATAAACTGACTAACAGTCGTTCCTCCTCCAGTGTTTATCATGTTTTAAACGTTCAGACCTGATAAGTGTCATCTATCAAGTCTATCAAGTGTTCAGAATCGCTTGGAAACGCAGCACCGATATGTTAAGGCTTCCCCTCTCGCGCTCCCGGGCCCCCGCTTTGTGTTCGGTCACAATGGCGCGTTTCCCAGCGACCGGTAAAACCGCCCGAGTGCAGCTCGAGGGGCAGGACCCGCACTGAAGTGTCACCGATGCTTTAAACTGTTGCCAAACTTGTCTTTGAGCCCCAAACGGACTGGTAAAAGATGCAAAGAATATCGTTACTGGATCACAAAAGCTAACGCTGGATCTTCGCATGCGCATTATCGTAAGTAAATTCACTTTAATTAATTTTCGCCAAATATGTGTTTTTCTTAGCGCGCTGAATTTGACCAAGCGATATGGAATTATGTTTGTATTATACGTAAAAATATACGTATAATACATAATATATAAAAAATAATACGTGTATTAATTGGGGAATGTTGCCATGGTATTAAAAAGAAAAGCTGGACTCGTCACTTGTTCTAGAATCTAGATAAAGCAGATGTTTTGGCAGTGTGGCTGGGGTGGTGAGGCAGACGTCGTTCATTCATCTGAATTTACGCTGTTTGCGCAACAGTTTCGAGGAAAGGCGTGAATGCTCAGTTGATTTGTTATCACGGCTGTGAAAAACTTGTAGATAACATTCACAAAGTGGAAATTCTGGTCCATGTGGCTTTCTTGTAAATCAGCTGCAGACACACGTGTTGTAATGCGATTTTAGTGCTGATAAACTAAACCGATCCACATATTTGATTTTAAAGTGCAGTGAATGTTCAGAGGGAGCTGAGCAGAATGTAGAGTCAGCAAACTGTTGTGCGCGTGACCGAGCGAGCGAGCGAGCGCACTGAGCTCCACTGGGAAACGCGTGCATGAGTTTGATCGTTAGAGTGATCGAGTAAGAACCCGACCTGGAAAAACATAAACAGGCGATTGGCTCCTAAAGTATGATTAATAGGCCTGTAGTATTCATGGATTCGCTATTTAGGTAAGGAAAGTTAATTACTTTTTTCATGTACAGTATTATTATTTGTTCTGGAAGCCAGTTTTTATGCTTATGAATACATATAATAGGCTATATTGCTGCATTGGGGCATTCTTGTGAAGCTCACTCAAGCTGAAATTGCTGTATGTCTGTCAGTAACAGACATCTTACAATAATTGTCTGACACTTTGAGAACAATGTAACAAATTTGTTACGATAGACACTAGTGACACTCTAAACATGACTAGTTTCATTGCATTAATATTTCACAGATACCAATTAAATGGTTTGCGGCTAACCACAGAAATGGTGAGCAATGTGCAGTGGCTCTGCACATGTGAACCAAGCACTTTTGAACTTATTATGCCTTTTGACTGCTGAATTTGCACATAACTTAGTTTGCTTCATGGGGGTAGATGCGTTCTAGTCAAATTAGCCAATTAGCTCCGCTGGCAAGTCTCTTCAGTCATGAGGTACGCTTTTACTCACTGACTCCACTCACAACTTCAGAAAGAGCTTCCTAAGACTATCTGAAGTATAATGTGTTGCTGGGAATGGCATGCATTGAGTTTCTGCTCATATGTGCGTGTGTTTCTATAGAAGTATGAGTTTTGGAATCAGGTCTGCTCTACACAATGCACATCACATCTGGAGTGGATTTGGAGAACAGAACAGAACAGAACAGAAAGATGGATAATAGCTGGCTCTGCTTTCCAATCAAAGCTACACACACTCAGCAATATGACTCCAGATTGTTCTGCAGGCAAATATGTGTGATGCTGAGGGCTGAAGGCTTGTCGTTCATAAGAGCAGATAAGGTCATAAGGGTAGATAAGGAGATAGACAAAGCAAGAAAAATGAAAACAGTTCAGATATCAGACTGAGAGGAAGTGATAAAGCAAAGATGATTTAGCTTCACTCTGCTCTCTATATCTTAAGCAGAACCATCAAGCATTGTTTTAACTAGTATGGAATGAAAAGATAAAGAGGAGAAAAAAAGAAGCCAATTTAGACAGATTTAGACATGTCAAGTCAAGCCGTTGAATGTGTTAATATAATGAAAAGCATCTTAATGTGAGCTGGCACAATCCATGGTCTGATGAAAAGAACTGCACTTTAATCGTTATGAATAGTTGAAGAAAAATATCAGACATTACAAATGGAAGTTAGAAAATAAGATTGTGGTGAAGACGTTTAGTTTGGTCTGGAGTCTCTGAACCCACACTGGAGGAATTCCACAATGTGAAACGACAGTGGAACACAGAGAGCTGTGATAAAGAAATATGAGGAGATAAGGAAGATGAGGAAGTGACTGCAAGTGGGCAGGCTGGTGCGTTTTATAAATCCTGTCTGTCCAGTCTCCTGTGAGTGTCCTAAACTCAGCATCTCTGAGTTAAATTTGGAAAATGAAACTGTTTTTATTCAGTGTGTGATTTAATTGGTGCATAATTCTGGAATATGCTCAAGTCATCTTTTGCTGCTATATGTCATGTGGACAAAATGTGTGACGTAAATTTCCAATGGATATCCTGTTATTGTCAATGTGTGAGCACACTAAGAGCAGACCTTCTTTTTGTTACAGAGACAGGTCAGTTATTATGAGCTATTAATAGGATGCAGGAACAACATTCACTGACTGATTGAGTCACAGGATTGTATTTAGGAATTTACAATACAGGTTTTAAAGAACAAAAAGAACAAAAATCTCCATAGAAATATATTGAAAAGAACAAGGCTAAGATCCCCCCCAAAGGCAGGCAGACAAGCAAGCACTTGGCCAGCTATTGTTAGAGCTGAATGCAGGATTGTGTCAATCAAAAAAAGAGTTTTGTCTACTTTTTAACAAGTTGAATATAAGACCTTGTATAACGTTTACTCAAAATGTCATCAGTGGAGCTTCCACTGACTATTCGTTGGTGGCATGCAGGACTTGTCCAATTATTTAGTCCACTTAAATCAACCACTGTTATGACGTTCATCTGCCTTCACTTTTGAGTGCATTGCTCTAGGCCCAAAATCCACTCAACAATCAAAAGAACCATGTCCCAGCCCAACATTCGTTTATTTTGCTATAGTCCGTTACACTTGAATGTAGATCTCAGGATGGAATAAATAAGATGTTGATATTTGCATTTAATCACATATTTTAATTTAAATTGAGTTCCTGAAGAATTGAAAATGCATCTCTGTTTTAATATGTGATGACAAACAGTTATCTGTTTTTGAGTATGTGCGATGGGAATATGGGTTTGAATAAGGAGACATTCTCGCAGTAATGGGTTATGCGAGTGTTGGAGGGTGTGATAACCTCCTCTTATGAGTCACCGCGAGCGTGTGTGATGCGCTACAGACTCCCTCCGCTCCGCTGTCCCAGAGTCTTCAGCAAACACGGAAGAAGCGGAAGAACACAGCGGCACACGCCAAAGAATGACCTGGATACCGCGAGTGTGGATATCAACGTCGCTCCAGATCCACGGAGTCCAGTCCTGTGCGCTCTGTTTCAGCCAGCAGTGATGTGAGGTTTCTACTGGATCAGCAAATACTCTGTATAGGTATGCGCTATCAAGTGTTAGGGTTATTTTTACACTTCTGTCAGTTCTGCTGGTTTTCGTGTGGAAAGAAATATATATGGCCGAGCATAGTTGGTATTGAATCATTTTGACATGAAAGACCTGCGCATAGATGCGTCTTGGATAGGAGTTTGGTCACACTGGCATCTATCTCAGAGGTAGGCGAAATATAACATTTGCATGCAGTTTAAATACAAAATGTTCTGTAATCATGTAGGAGTGTTTTCATGGAGTTACGCGTAATTTCCTTTTCAGATAAATTCAGTCAGATATTTGTAATGCAAGTGATCGTTTAAAACATAACTCTGATGAACTCTTTTGAACATGCAGTATAGCAAACTTCCGCCAGTGCTAATGTGAAATGGGCTGTTGTGTTGCTCGTGTGGCCATGTGAGATGTACGGACTACGGAGTTACACTACTCTGCTTCAGTTTGCTTGTTTAAAATATGAACGTGTATCTGTAAACGAGTATAATGACGTTAAAAACTTTCCGGGGTGTTTGTTGTATAGTTTTGGAGCTGGTAAGTACACAGTACACGCGCGCGCACAGCTTTAAACAGAAACATGACAGCTTGACCACCGCCTCAGATGTCTTTTATTTCATTTCGCGAGTTAAATTTTTCAGTTTGAATTAAGTGCAGTTGAATTGAGATGAATTGAAATCCATATTGTTGAATTTGTGTTTTTGATCTGTCAAGACAGTGTTTTCTTGACAAAAGCCTTTTGAAAGTTTTGAAATATCCTTGGAGTTTGAGTATAAAATTGAAGTTTGGCCAATAGGCTTTGCGATCAGAGAAGTAGAAACATAATAGAAACTTTTTTTTGTTGTTGTATAGAATTATACTGAAAAAAAGTAAGTTTAAGTTTTCTTTTGCATTAAATCTATAGAGGATGAGTGACAACCTTGTCATACTATTAGGAAAACACAAAAGAAGTGTAATGGTGATCACGCATGACCTGTAAGCTAACCATATAATGGCTCTTTTGTTATCCCTTTCATAATTTTATCTGAGATCCCATAGAAGTGCTTGTGTAGTTCCTTGAAATGAATGAATTGAGTTAGCAGCTATTTTTGGATATCAGACTCTATAATTATAGTACATTGAATGCTCATTCTTCTGTTTGATTATGAAAAATGTGTTAGTCTCTGAGATCTGGACAAAGATCATACCACTAGCGTTTTGATGGTTGTCTGTCAGGTTTGACAGTTACTCTCTCTGTTAAACAAACCAAAAGCTGTGGTGTTTTTGTGTCAGTTTGTTCTCTGCTTTGTCTACCAAACAGAGCAGTCTGTTGAGGGCTTGTCTGAGCACAGCTCCCCATTTACACTTTCCAGCAGCAACATTGTTCAATTCTGCTCTGAAGCTGATAAATAACCTCGGGCCTTCAGAGGAGCGGCATAGTTCATTTCCACAATGTGAAATACTTTAATTTAGTTCAATGATGGTAAACATCCTCTTTTCCAGAATCATATTCTTCAGAATTCCACTGAATTGTTTAATATCTTTGATTGGACTCTTATAAACACAGAGATATCACAATACCATAAGTACCATAAAAAAACCATTCACACTTCCTAACACTCCTCTGCGAGTCTGAACAGGACTCACCCCATTCCTTCCCTGGAAAAACTGTTATTCAGTTTTGGCTTCATTAAGCCTTTCTGACATCCAAAGTTGTTATGCAAGAAACTAATGCTGACCCACTTTTGTTAAGTGTGCCGTTCACTCTTAACCTTATATCATAAAGATGATGCTGCTGTGTGTAGTTTAACACATTTTTAGAGTATTACTTTTGCCAGATTTATATAATGAAGTTAGATCTTTTTGTATTTTAAGTGCCAACTGATCTGGTTATTTCATTTAAAATTTAAGACCGTATCCTGACAAATGATTTATTTCTCTTGTACCTCATATGAAAATAAATGAATTGAGTGAAAATAATCTAACCTAAGATAAAATGTAAATTGAAAACACAACATGCAGATTGAAATGGAATCTAATTAATCACTCTTACCGCTCTTCCACCGGGGTTGGTGTCGGAGCCAGAGATCAGTCGGGAACCGAGCTAAATTTTTCCATTCAGAAATATTCTGAAATGACCCCGAAACCCTACTGGTCTCGAACAAGGGAACCTATGACGTCAGTAGTAGTTTTCACTACAGACCGCACCTTGAAAGTCACCGATTTCAGGTAAATTAACAAAAACAATTAAATATGTCAGTTCAGCAGTGGTCGGCAGAAGAGGCCAACACTCTCCTTCTGCAAGAGACAGCAGGTGATTTCTGTTACATGTTGGTGATTTACAGTAGAGGGTTCTGCTCCCTGCCAGTGGAAACACGAACTGGTTCTAAACGAGTGCCACTCCGGCACAAGCCCCAGTGGAAAAGCAGTAACAGTACGTTGGATCAGTTGGGCTAGAACTGATGTGCTAATTGTTCTCTGACTTGGTTTATTTATGTTTCATCATTATGTTGCTCAGATTAGTGAGTCAGCGCACTGGCATCTGTGAAGCATGCACATGTGTACTCACATCTGTATCTCCTGATAAAGATATCTCCAGCTCCGTTTCCACATTCCTCCAGTTGTGCATTGTTGAAATGATTTGACCATAATGTTTACCCTTAAAGGGACACTTCACTTTAAAATGAATGTTTTGTCCTTACTCATGTTCATGTCATGTTAAACCTGTGGGACTTTCTCGGTCCTGGAGGGCCGGTGTCCAGCAGAGTTTAGGTCTAACTCGCCTCAACACACCTGCTTGGAAGTTTCTAGTATGCCTTGTAAGAGCTTGATGAACTGGTTCAGGTGTGTTTGATTAGGGTTGGAGTTTGGGGACCCCTGACTTAGTGTATGAACAAAATTAATACTGAGACATTTTACGTTCTATAAAAGGAAGTCATACAGATTTAAAAAAAAAAAAAAAAAACTAAACAAAAAAGGGTGAGTAAATGGTGACAGAATTTTCTTTTTGGGGTGGAACTATCGTTTTAAGGATGTAAATAAATGAATAGTACACAATTATATGATGAAACATTTGACATAATGACCTACATAAAATGTTGCTGCAATCTGCAAAACACTCAGCTGACATCTGGGATCAGTATAATTTGGGGGAAATGATGTGTAAACGCTCTGTAGTTCATTCCCTGAAACATCTCAGAACTTCTCAGAGTTTTGCTCGGTCACTTATGCAACAGCAAGGTGGCTTTTCCCACACTTGAGATGGAAACACTGCCCTTTGTTTTTGGTGAGAGTGTGTGCTTGTTAACTCCCTTTGATAAAAGTCAAGGTTGAAGGAAACACACACACACACACACCAGGATATAGTTAACAGAACCAGCTCCAGAGGTATGATTTAATGCTAAAGGTATGTGTTATGAGTCATGCTCTCTAGCCCCTGATGTATTGTCACACAAATACAGGTCTTATGGTCTGTTAAACTTTTCAGCACAAAAACATACACACTAACACATTCACTCAAGCGTTCCCATTAAACTGCTGCTGAACCTTTATACTGCAGCACAGTCCACTATCATGATATAGTCATCTTTCCTATGTGCGTAAAACAAGTCAGACGTGCCAAGACTAGCAAACCCTGATTATTTGCTCCGACTCTTTTCAAATTACAGTTTGTTTATTATCTCTCACTTCTTATTTTGAAACGTTTTCCCTTCTCTTAGTAAATCCCATGACTTTGAACTAAAGAACCCATGTGTTATACAAGTTGGGCCACTGAATTCAAATTTGGTTTCATCTTTTTGTGAAATAGTTTTTTTTTTCTTTTATTAAGGTTGGCTCGGTTCAGTAAACAAAACAAAAAAGCAAGTAAACAAAAAGAGATACATTATATCAGAAAGAAGTCTGTCATGATCACCAAAAAAGTCTTCTTATCACTACTATCAACAGTTGTGCTGCTTAATGTTTTTGTGGAAACCCTAATAGATTTTTTTCTCATTTTTTTATTAAATTGTTTTGTAACATTATAGATGGCTTTCTTTTGACTTTTGATCAGTTTAACATGAGCTGCTTTATTTTGTCAAATTAGCAAATCAGAGTTGAATTATAGTGTGTATGTGCTAAACACTCTCTCTTTTTCTCCCAAACTGCAGGCAGACTGGACGCTCAGTGTCTAAAATGATGTCAGGATTGTTGTCCTGATGGGAAAACTATCCTTCTGGATGTGGCCTTCAAATGTGAATTTTCCACAAGAAAGGAACCAAAGAGCATCCTGACTTTGTCAAGTTGGATTGATTTTGAATGCCAAGTGCATTTTGATTTTCGTCTCTCCTTCGCGTGTACGGTCCATTTATTCCTTCCGCCTTTCCTTTCTTCCATTCACCCTGCTGCAAGGTCTGTTTCTCTGTTGTGCAGGAGGACGCGGAGGGTCCGACATGTCTGCCAAGGCTCCCATATACCTTAAACGAAGTAGCCGTAAAGGAAAGAAGGAAAAATTGCGTGACATTCTTTCCTCTGACATGATCAGTCCTCCGTTGGGAGACTTCAGACACACCATCCACATTGGCAATGGTGGGGGTGCAGAAGATCTTTTTGGTGACCTGTCTTTCTTACAAGGTAAATTTCACCTGTTACCAGGGCAACAAGGTCACCAGGGGTCTTCCCAGCTAAGTCGCACAGCGAGTGTAAGAAATCCCCCGCCGTCCTGTGATAACTCGCCCCTCTTAAAAAATGCCCTGTCTCTTCCTATCATTGGAGGGGTGCAGGCGCTCACCCTTCCAGCCCCGATGGCCACAGCCCCTCTGACTTCAACAGCAATGGAGACCCCTGAGGTCCCGACAGCACCGACAACGGCCCAGTCACCCCCAACATCTCCATCTCTCGCTCCACCTCCCAAACCTCCCAGACTGCACCTGGAAGAGAGGATCGTGTCACGGCATTCATCACTTCCTGCATCTACAAAACGCTCTCCACTTCATCTGCACACAAATGGACAAAGACCAGATCCTGAGGAAAATGAGAAGTGTGTGAAGGATAGGGATGAGGCGGAGAAGCCGTATCTGACCAACGCTGGCTCGATGCTTTCCCTCCATCTGGACTTGGGGCCATCGATCCTAGAAGATGTGCTTCAGATCATGGACAACCAGAGGACAGGGACATTCAGTGGGGGACTTAAACCTAGTGGACGACAAGAGATATATACCTGAAAGTGATCAAGATATCAGAATCAAAGCTCGATGGTGCATAAATGGACTAATCGCATTTTTCTTCATGTATCAAAACAGTTTGCCTTGTGAAAGAACTCATTTACCTGCTGTACAATTGCATTTCCTGGATATTTTGAAATTGTATGCTTATTATACATATAATCTTTGAAAAAGACCTTTGGTAGCTACAGGATTGGAACCGATGTGAATTGAATCGATCATTGGATTTCTCTGTGTTCATATAGATTGTTTTACTTCCTCTCTGTTTGTTTTGGACTACAAGCAATACACTAACTCTGGCTACTCTTCGATACATTATGAAACATCTGAAAACATTTTAGCAAGCTCATCTAATACTACCTGCAGTGTGTATGTACTATTACAGAGCAACATGCTATAGGCCTCCTGGATTCACTTCAGAAAAAAGTGAATTTTCTCTTTCAAAGCAGCAATGACATCATCCTCCCCCCCTTTCTGTGTTGTTGCAATTTGTGTAATCGGGTAAAAATGCGCAGCTCCTCCCCAATGATCTGGACACACACACATGCCAGGAGGCCTCTGCATCTACACCCTGGGATTGGAGCTTTCTCTTCTTGTTGGGAGTTTTTTTTTTTTTTTTCATTGTTCCAAAACAAAACCCAAAGGTTGTTTTTTGATGGAGCAGGAATATGGAATGTTTCCTTTCATAAAATACACATTTTTTTACTGTGTTTGGTTGTTGTTGAGGTGTCTACAATCCCCGAGGCTTTGACAGATGATCACTTTTCTTAGGCAGCAGTGTTTTTTTTTCTTCTCTGACTGAGTGGTGGGGCCTTAAAAAAGGGCTTGTTACCTTTGTTTGCCCCATGCATGTAATTCACCCCACATGGGTTAATAATACTCAGTGCTTCCTGTTCCCAGATTTAGACCTATTAGTATTATTTTGTCAGATTATAAATTCAAATAAGTAACATCATCACCACCAACAAGTTATGAACTTACCCCAAAGTGCATCAAACGGTCAACAAGAGCAAACATTAACAGAAATAGTCATATTGCAAACAACTTTATGATGCTACCTTTGTACTATCTTTAGTAAAAGCAATAAAAAAAAATCTACTGTGTTCAATTAAACTCATAAGTTCTAATATAAAAAAATATAAAAAATCGATTTGAGATTTGAAAACAATCTCACATTTTTCTCTTCTCAAAAGCTTTGCTCTAAGTAGCAAGTGTTTCTGGGAATTATTTTTGTAAGCATGAGGACTAATTTCATTACACTAAATATTATCATAACTCTTGGTATTTATTAGTATTTATTTTTTTTAACTTACCCCTACTAACTTTTTTTTAATTGGTGACGTAAACAGTTCTCAAAGCCATTTTACTCCTCAGACGAGACAAAAGATAATGTTGAATATGAAAATATTTTCACATTTGCCTTTTTTAAAGTTAATATAAACAGTTGTATTTAATTAAGGGTGATCAGGGTTACTGAGGATCTTATGATTTTGCATCATTGAGGCACTATTACAACAATAAAACAAACAAAAAAACAATAAATAAAAGTTCTTTTATAAATATAAATATAGATGGGTACTTGTATATATGTATAAATAGGCAGATGCTTTGTACACAATTTATTAATCATATCTAAAACACTTTTCTGCTCCACCACAGCAGAATACTGTGATCATTCATGTTGTTTAATATTAATGCTAATATTTTAATTTTGTGAAAAATACAGACTTGGATTTTATATTCAATTGAAAATGTGATATTCATATATTATTGACATTACTCATTTCACAAATACCTTACATTCCTGACAAAGACTTTTAACCATGAAAATGCATTATATACATATATGTTTTTAGACTGGAGGGGGAGCAGCTGTATCTCTGTGAGAAATATTATAGCATTGATGCCTTATCAACAAAAGTAAATCATTAATTGCTTTGACTACACGTTAACCTCATGTCATGTGCCTCTATAGCGCTTGTTCAGATCTGCACCAGGAGACATTTTTGCCCATGCCTTGGTTTTTATTGGGCTTTTATTCAGATGCTGTACTGGCTGTCAAGTGGATGTTTGTTGCTGTACACACTACAAGACTTACAGGATAAGACAGAAACATAATGGTGAATAAATGTTGATTTCTGATTCATTAGTCTGGCTGTGAAATCTCTCTTTCTCTCTTTTATTTGCTCATATAGTTTAACGTGAAGGCAGTCAGACATTGCATGTTTCATGTGGATTTTATGTGATACAATATAGGTTTGTATACTGAGTTACCTTGACCTATTTTAATACAAAATAAAAAATGTAATATAAAAAAAGTTCTAGCTAAGACTGAAATTATGATGAGTGAATAAGAAAGAGCAGAAATGCAGGTCAGTACATGAACCAATCTGGTTTTACTGCTTTTACCTGTGACACTTTTTTCAAGTCTTCGCACGCATGTCTCTATTACTTCTACTTGTTTTGAATACAAGTAATGTCTTGAATTTGCAATTTTGAACCAGTATCTTGTGGCTGAAACCCAGGCTTGCGGTTGTGTGTGTTTGCATGTTCAAAGCCCCTTAAGAGATTGAGAGCGTGTCTGTGTACTTTTGCTTATTTGCAGTAGCTCTTCCATTTTCTGCACAGGCCCTGGGAATCTTTCCAACTGGCTTAAACACAGAGCAGCCCAAGTCCCTGACCGTACGATCACAATACCATGGGAACTCCAGCGAGAAAGAGGTGGAGAGGTTGGAGAGAGTTGGAGGAAAAGAGTATGGGCGGAAAAGGGTTGAGGGAAGGCGAACAAGGGCCAGGATGAAGGAAAAGAGGGAGTGAAGATTTGTAGAAGAGCAGATGTATTTGGTATCAAAAAGGAGACCATGGTTCACAATCGGCAAGTAATGTATTGTCAAAACACGCTGCACTTTTATAAATATTTTATTAAAAGATCAACAGGGTGAGGCTCCTACAATCAACTCAGACAAAAGGAGATCATCATAACCGGCTGATCTGCATTCTGATCTTAAACTAAATTAACGTTTCACAGCATAATACTGGTTTAGCTGGCTCCTTTTTCATGTAATAATTTCTGTGCAGTCATCGTGAGCCACGCTGTCCCTAGCAAATCCATATTTAAAGAAATATGTAATAGAAAAAAAGTTTAATTTAATAGAAAAAAAAGGTAATTTACTCACCCTCGTATTGTTCCAAAACTGTATGACTGACTTTCTACTGTTGAACACAAAAGAAGAAATATTTCAGTCTTTTATTTCTCCAGGTAATTACATTTAGTGTGGTCTGATGTTCTTTTGATCCTTCTGACATTCATTGTAAATGAAAAAAAAACAGTTATTCGAAGACATCCCATTTAAAAAAAATATGTTCCAAGAACATGTTGTGAATGTTTCTTTTACGTAATGGAAACGTTATTTCTGACTGTTCTTTAAACATTCAAAATGTTCTGTTTTAAAAACTTTGTTCTTGGTTATGCAAATGATAGCAAAAATGTTTAATGAACATAATTCTCTTGCTAAGCATTATGGGGATGTTCTCTGAATTATATAAGCAATGTTTTTAAAGTATTAAAGTCCTTAAACAAACATTCTATTAATGTTACTGGAAGAATGTTGGTTCATAACTTTGAAAGAACCTTGCCAGAACGTTCCGAGAATGTTCCCTGGTAGCTGGGACAATGGTGAGTAAATGAAGACAGAATGTTCACTTCTAGTTTAACTATCCTTTGATCAGACCTAATATGATCAGACCTAATCAGTGTTTCCAGTAGAAACTGTCCTGTTGATTTTAGCTTAGCGTTCCTTTCTCTGTCCTCACTCCCATACTAACAGAATGTAACAGATAATCACCACCCAGGCAGTATCTGAAAACACGCACACATATCCAAACATTTCCATGGAATATGCTGAAAGTGCTTTGAGGAAGGGAGGACACCGAAAAGTATTCACCATGCACTCCAACACTTCAGTGAGACCTTTGTGTGTGGCTACTATTCACAACCTGTCACTTAAACACAGAAAAGAACAGATGAAGAGGTTTAAAAATGGGCTACAAGAGAAAAGTGTGTGTGGATATAGTTTCCCCTTTCAAATAATAACAGCCACATAATAATAATAATAATAAAAAGAATGCCGTGTCTGGGTTCAGCTGAGAACAATTTCCACAACATGACATTAAATCTAGGCGTAATCAGATTGTATTTTTGATAGCCTTTTCTATATGTTCTGCAGACCTTTTCAGCTCAAAAACTAAAGCTAGCTGCTGAGCTCCCAGACCAGCATATCAATCAGAGAACCAGATAATATCCATTGCAGGACGAAGAAGGGGTCGAGATATACTAGAATTGGGTGATTTCTGGCAATTCTTGTGTTTTGTACCTCACTTCTACAAATGTGATTTATGTTTAATAAGCTTTATCCGTATATTTAAACTGAACTCATCGCTGACCTCCGTTGTGACACTGACCATTGAGCGAAACAGCTGCTGAGACGTCATGGTTTCGACAGATTAGACACTAGCGCCACCTCTTGTCTATTCGTGAACAGCAAAAAATTAAGAGTTTATAAATATATATATATATTTTTACTTAATTTTGGCTGTTTGCGAGTGAGTGTTTATTATACAAAAATAACTTTGTCAATATAGTTAAGTAAACAACTTATAATTAGGCTAATAGTTGGCTATCTATCATGTTTCAGTGTAGCGATCTATGCAGGCTAGCAAACATTAAGAGTGTTAACGATATAAACTGGAGGATAATTTTTTTTTCAACATGATAAACTGATTAAGAATTTGGTCTGTAAAATGTCGAAAATGGTTTCATCAAAAGTAGTCCATATGACTCGTGCACATATTACAAATATTCTGAAGGCATATCTGTGTGATAAATTGACGGAAATTGCATTCGTTGTTTTGCCTAATTTACTTTGGATACGATTCGAACTGTTGTGTTCATCCTAACTCACTGACTCAACTTCAACAATGATTAATGATTTAAACTTAAATCTGAAAAATAAAAATAAAAAACGCTTCAGAAGATGTATCTTATAGCGCATGACATTAATTGTTTGAACCATACACTGTAAAAAATAATAATAATAATAATAACTATATATATATATATATATATATATATATATATATATATATATATATATATATATATATATAAGCAGCCAGTACATTATTTAAACGTTCTCTTTTTGTGCTCCACAAAAAGACAAAACAGTCGTAAAGTTTTAGAAAGACCGCAAATCTATTCTGTTCGACCGGTTTAAGGTTTTTTTTTTTATTATTATTATTTTTTTTTTATACTGTCTATGGTTTTATGCTGCGTCTATTTGACCATGAAAAGCTTGGCCTTCAAGCTCTCGCCTGCTGAACTCAGGGTTGCCAGGTTTTCACAACCAAACCGCCCAATCACAACTCAAACCTAGCGCAATCGCACTTCGAGGGGGTCCATCGTTATAATACACGTGTGTTTTGGCGGGGTTCGTCTGGTAAACTTCGCATTCAAGTGACTAAATATCACATTATTTGGGTCGTTTTTCAACCCGCGGACATGAAAAACAACCTGCGGCAACAATATTAAAGTATCGCCATTAGGCAGGAAAACCGCGGACTTGGCAACGCAGGCCCCTGGCCCCGTGACCTTAGTCTAAGGTCCTTTCTTTTGCGCAAGCGCAGAACACCCGCAGTGAGCACAGCGTTGAGCCAAGATGGCGGCGGTAGTGGAGAATGTTGTCAAGCTGTGAGTGTTTTTCATCCTTATTTTAGTACATATTATATTTCCGTGTTGAACTTTGATATGTAACTTTGAAGTAATAATACAACGTGCTGTGTTTTAGTATAAATTGCTTAAAGAGATGTAAAGACACGTGTTTGACAAGGTTACTCGAGCTCTGGTGAAGTTAGCTGTACTAGCAGCTGCCGTGAATGATTCAGTTTAGCTTCCGTCTTTCAGCATGATCGAGGAGCAAAGCATGTAGAAGGCATTTCTGTTCCTCTAATGAGTGTGTTTATATCAGTGGTATCAAAAGGTGTTCAAATGTTTGTTTTTGGTTGTTTGTCAGTGCTTTTGTTGCTTGGTTATTCTGCTCAGTTCAGCTGTGGAAGCAGCAGATGTCAGTTTTATCAGACTCCTGTCACATATCCTGAAGCTGGTTACATTAATCTGACGCATGTTTTCATGTTATTAACTAAATCGTTTGCCTGAAAGTTATTTCCATTAATAACCAATGAGACATATAATCATTTAATTTATATGAACTTGCCTAGTTCTTTATCTGTTCCTGCAACATCAGGGAAACTAAACCTGAAAGTACTTCTGGTGCCAATTGAGCTGTTAATTGTCTGTATGCTTTCATTTACATAACATAAATATATTTTCAGGAAGGAGCTTTTAGAGGAAGGGCAGTGAGATGGTAAAATGGTTAGTTATTACACTCAAACAGTTTCTGACCTGAGTTAGACAGCCTTGGTATCTCTCGGAAACACAGTTCCTTGTTCAGCCCTCAGTTTTTATCTGACTGATGAGTTGGGGACATTGTAGCCAAATCCACAACATTCAGAGAAGAGAACAGAAAAGAGGATTTGCACATCAAAACACACACAAAAAAATTGTGTTCTGTCACCATAAGGATTCAAGTCTATTAAATGAATCTATCAAGCAGTTTCAGTGAAGTTGTATGTGATTGGAACTAATAAAACACCATCCAGTCGCATACTTAAACATCTTATACAATTTGTAGCATTAATTTTGCAATATCAAACACTTTTACTGTTCCTTGGAAGTCCTCTTTACACCTGTTTTTAACATCTGTCTTAGTGATGCGATCTCAAGTTGTCGAGAGTCAGAAGGGTTTCTGTTTCCACCTACTTTAATAGGTGTCTCCTGTGACCACTTGTGATGTTTGTGATATTTCTAGGGTGATATCTTTTTTTAATTTTTTTTTCTGAACCAGTCAAGGTCAACACAATCATTCAGTCACATGTAAATAAAAGTTCAGAAATTGCTTTGGGTGGATGCTATCTATCAGGCACTTTTATTTTAGTTTTGTTAACAAATTAACTGGTTATTATTTAATATTTTGAAATAGAGTTGAGTTTTTTTTTAGTTTTAGAATGTTTAGTCAACTATAAACAATGCTGCTAACAGGATGTGCTATACCAGGATTAAAGTGACCCTATAATGCAATTTTTAAGGTTTCTGATATTGTTTTGGGAGTCTCCTTCTTTAGGTTTACATGCATTCAAGGTCAAACAACACTTATTTTCTCAAAATATGTATCGATTATCACCTCATTTTCCAGCAATTCTCAAATGATTAGTCCGAAGCAGTCATAGTGCTGTATTTGAAATGCTCGCTAGAAAATATGAACATCTATTATTATTATTATACTAAAAGGTTGTGATTCAGTAGCCCTAGCTGGTCCAAATAAACAGGATACTGATCCATCTTTCAAGAGCAAGAGTTTTGTGAATCCTGCGTTGAACTCCCAGAGATGACTTTTGACTTAACAACTTTGCAGATCGCTTGCATTCACATTCAGCTACATTACACTGCATGAAAGGCGAAATTCAAAATGGCATAAAAGGGCCACTTTAAGGTGTAGGGTTACTATTTATGTTAGCATTGTGTAGGCAATCAGTGTTGTGACTGGTTCTGTTTGTACCACATGTTAATGTGATCATTAACTGCCTTTTTTGTGTTTGTGTTGTTCCCTTAGGGCCACTTATAATGTTATCAAGATTTTTACATCAAACATCATACTTTTATTTATGTTTAAAGCCTACATCTTCCACAGATGGACATTGCTGTGATTTAGGTTAAAAACTAAACCGGAAGTGATGTAGAAGCAGGTGTTGATCATCTTCTGCAGAGGCAAGGTTTAGCCACACTATTGACATAAAGTGGCAGATTCCACAACCTGTCACTTTGGTTTCATTTAAGCTGTTTAAGACTAACAAGAAAGTTTGAGTTCTGAAACTTACAGGATGTTTAGTACAATGACATCTTATGTCGAAAAGGAATTTAGATTTCTGTTTGTGACTCTTTTAAGATCGGCCACGGCTGAAAGTAAAAAAAAAAAAAAAAAAGCACATTCACAGCAATCATGGCTGTTTACGCTTGTGCATTTGTGGTTATTTTACAGCGCGGCTCATCTGATACAGAGTTAGTCTTAATGTTTGACAGGTGAGTAGGTAGTTATTTGCTGTTGTCTGGAAGTAATCATGGTGCATTTGTGTCTACACCTGTTCAGTGTGGTCACATTTCTGACTACCTCTGAATATGGTTTGAAACAGGACCCCATTTACACTTGGATTTAGATCGGTCCATAAAGTGGATCTTAATAGCAGGTGTTCATGATGTGGTCAGAGTGTCTGGTTTGTTGAATGTGCTTTCCATTTAACCAGGAGTCTTTTAAAGCTGCAGCTCTGTTTATTTTGGCGTCTTGGAGGCGGACGATCATCGCAGAGATGTTTTGTTGTCTGGACTCTAAACCCCTCAGAGCTATTGGTTCTAACACAGCAAAGCTTTAAGCTTTTGTTTCACCCTCTGTGACATCAACGCCCGTCTGTGCTCTAATCTCATGGGCTTTAGCTAGCCTGGGCTCTCTCCGGGCCTCTTAGAGGTTGCCAGGGTGATGGGCGGCAGAGGCATCTGCTAAGTGGCTGGAGTGAGAGAGTCACAATGACTGCGCTGCATGCCTGCAAGACCTCCTGCTGCATACAAACAGACACGGGTGGCTAAGCTGAACTGGGTTGAGCTGCTTTCAGGGAGGCAGTGGTAGGGTGTGTGTTGACACACTATCGCTGGTCGCTGACAAAAATGGCTTCTTTAGACTCTGTGTGAGTTTCAGAAAGCACCTCTTGTAGAACTTAGTTTTGATTCAGGCTGTTGCATTTATTGAAGGCCTTGTTTCTCTGTCTGTAGGCTGGGTGAGCAGTATTACAGGGACGCTATGGAGCAGTGTCACAACTATAATGCCCGTTTGTGCGCAGAGAGGAGCGTGAGGATGCCCTTCCTCGACTCTCAGACAGGTGTCGCCCAGAGCAACTGCTACTTCTGGATGGAGAAACGGCACAGAGGACCAGGTGGGACACTCACTCACAGTAATGGGTTTACAGTAGGGCTACACGATTTATCGAATTCGATTGTCATGCGCATTTGGTTAGTAAAGCCAGTTCTGTAATCTGCAGTAAATCATCATCACCTGTTTTCAGGTGGAGCAGCATTTACTACAAAGAGCAGTAGTTCACTGACAAGTTACGCAAAAAAATTGCAGATGGTTTTATTGCATTATTATGAAATTAAAGAAATAGTTTGCTATAATGACAGCTGTTTGCATAGCTTCTCAGTGAACTATGGCTCTGTGTAGTAAATGTTGTTCCATCTGAGAGCACTGAGCTGACACACAAATTAGTTCAAACCAATACAATTGTTGTCAAAATACCATAGTTAGTTGATACCAATACAACTTTTAACTATATTATTTTTCTATGCAAATATCTAAATACACAACTGTGCAGTTAGGTTTCTTCAAGCATCTTGGAGTTGCCACAGTTTTTCTACATTTAGTCTGTCTTAGTTATTCCAGACGGACTCTATAATGGTGAGATCAGATCTCTGTGTGGAGCACTGGCTGTTGTCAGACTCTGTGTCCATACAAATATCTCACTGGATTATTACGATTAATGGCAAAAGGAATGTTTGGATCTATATATATTATGGAAACTTATATTTTCCACTGACACACTACAGCAAAAGCTTAAAACCATTTTGTTGGTAAGAGCCCTAGTTCACTGACAAGCTAGGCTTAATCACGTTCTAAATCGATTGATTGTCGGCTATTGTCGGTGTAGTGAATGCCGCTCAATGCTGACGAATGGTGCTGTACACCAAAGTGTGAAATGATTGACCGCCTTCTGCTAATTCAGACCTACACATTAGGTGGTGCTGACCAACAACCTCAGATATTTATCTTCCGCTGCTCAATACGCAGCATTAAATTAATATAAAGTTTGGTTCTACACCAGAAACACAAACTATGTATAATGCTTTAAAGAAATGATATGCAATGGCAGGAGATATGATCACATGATTGACAGATCTGCACGTGCTCGGACTCATAACACTTGCACACATGGAGGAATATGGACCGTATTCTTCAGATCACAATGAACAGAAATGATATTCTGTATAAAGGACATGGGATGAAACCACTCATCTAACCACTTGTGATGTAATCTCAAATCTGATTGGATGGAATAATTGGGCCTGTTTTGAATAGTCCCAAAGGGATCTATTGTTTTGTTTCAAAACCATCATTGCGCCAAATTTTCGCATTCCGTGTGAAAAGGCCTTAAGATTTTGACTTACTGTATGTATCTTTTTCATGCCTCTCCCCACAAAGGTGTTGCCCCAGGTCAGTTGTACACATATCCAGCACGACGCTGGAGAAAGAAGCGGAGACCTAACCCTCCAGAGGACCCTTGTCTAGTCTTCTCTTCTCTAAAGCCCGGTAAACAGCCACTCACTTCCTTGCTGTAATAAAAGTATGTTATTTGAGGCAGTTTTTATGTAATTCCCTGTATGCCATTCATAGATTTGTGTTCACATTTGTTTCATTTTCCTGTAATTAAGTTTTAATTTAAATTGTATGTTTTGATGACATTTCTATCCATCTCTGTGCATTTGCATGTGGATGTGAATGTGCATATATTCGTTTCAGAGCTGGATCTGGGGCTTAAGAAGGAGGTTTTCTCCAGTGATGGCAGCAGCTTAGAGGCTCTTCTGAAGGGAGAGCCAATAGAAAAAAGATCTGGATTGGAGCTCCGCACAGGGGAGGAGGAGCCCAGCTCTACTGAGTACTCTACCGGAGGACTAAACCCCAGCAGCAGGATCCGTAAAGTACTGAGAAAAACACTTATGATTTTGATAGAAGGTGTCACTGTTGTTGTTTTTAAATCTCACCTTGCTTAGTTATTCTGTCTGACTGGCTTTCAACCTTTTGTCTGTGTAGAAAATTTTAGAGCCAGATGATTTTCTAGATGATCTGGACGATGAAGATTATGAAGAAGAGACTCCAAAGAGACGGGGAAAAGGCAAGGGAAAGGTGAAGTCTAATTTTCACGTCCTGCATCATATTGTTTAAATAGCAGATGTGTTTGTGCTTATGGGCGTGCTTGTCTGAAAAAGAGGTGTGTTCAGGCGCATTGTTGGTTCATTTCTATTTTATAGCAACTGAAATAGACTGTGCCATTGCCCTACTGAAACCTGGTCTAAAGTAGGGCTGTACAATTAATCGAAATCATAATAAAATCACGATTTGAGCGTGCACAATTTTTAAATGACTTTATATGAAGATTTTTCGCAGCCCAAACCTCCCGCAGTATGCTATCCGTCACAATCAGAAAGTAGCTGCGGGAACAGAACAGACCGGGCATATGCCTTCGTAACGCCAGGTTCACGTACTCCGCCTGTGCTGCGTATTTTTTCCGCACCCATGTTAATGGGTCAGAGCATTCACACTGCACACGGTGAAAGATGTGAACAGAAAAGGTTAGAAATAGAAAGGTGCGAGAAGAGTTCAGATCTAGCACATGAGCATAGAGACATTTGTGAGTGCATAAGACACAGTTTGAGCGAGAGGAGAGACACGTTTTAAGTGTCTGAGCGCACGCATCTGGTTTTGTGTGAGAGCAAAGGAGATTCGCGCTTGCGCATTATATTAATGTGCCTTCGTGCTACAGTAATCCGCTCTCAACATAATCGATGGCGATCGCTGAATTAGGAAAACAAAGATATATTTGAGTTTGTATTACTGTACTGTAATGAACTAGAATCACAATGCTGAAAAGCATTTTCAGAAACAGCGTTTGGATTTGAAATCCAAATAATGGATAAATGTTGTTTGTGGTAAACAGATGCGGATCAGGAGTGGACTGCAAACGCGTCCTGTGTGAAAGCGAAAGTCCATGATGCTGCTGCACCGCACACACATACTGTACTATACGCACCGAGTATGTGTGAACCTGGCACAACAAATCTATTTCAACACCAGAGGCACCGCTACAATGAGCTGAAAATTGCAAAATTGATCAAGGAAATATTTTTTTGTTATTTAAAGAGTGCATTGGTAATATGCGCCTATAGGAGGGTGAACAATGTGCATACACTGCTTATTACACACACAGGGATGTGCAGCAGCACACAAACATGCCACCTATTAAAAATTAGAGGATTATTATTTAAAAGATTATTATTTTGCCCCGTAGGTGGTCTGTTCGCTAGCTGTAACCTTGTGCATGAGCAGAACCTTTCCTCTCTGCAGAAGCGTTCAGTCTTTGCTTCTGCCATAAAGGAATAGGGAATCTGCCATGGGCGAGCACAGCCGGCTTTTAAAGAGAATGGGAGATATTACACCCAGAACACACCCATTGCTCATTAAGAGAATAGGGACAACCCTTTTAGCCGACCATTTTTACAGTTCGGACACGCCCTAAGTACACTTGCGCCATGTGTGCTTTAAACCATGCCCTTAGACACCAAAACACCTCTAAAAGGTTACATTTATGATAACATGGTTTCACAGGGTCGTGGTGTCAGCAGTGCTAGGAAGAAGTTGGAAGCTGCAGCTGCTTTGGAGGATCAGGACAGACCGTACGCCTGTGACAGTGAGTCATATACAGCATTCAGGGAAACCACATGACCTCTCTGATCTCATCTGGAGATCGACTTCTCTTTGCTATAAATAGGCCGAGCTATACTGTAACACATCCAGTCACAATCAAAGATCTGTCACCCCTTCTCAGCATAGCTGGTCACCATGAGCTTCACCACATGAAAGCTTGCAAATAGTTCCAAACATTATCATTTTTCCAGGTTTTACTCATTTGACACACTTAACTTAAGAATATTTAGTTTTTGTAAGCTCTTTGTCTATTCATGAATGCCAGAAGTTCAAAAAAACAAAAAATGTAAGAATCTTTAAAAAAAAAAGCATTCTCTTTTATATGCTGTATGCTGTAATTTACAGGTCCCACATATAGTCTGATTAAACTAGTAATCTTAATTGTTTAAACCAGAGGACAGTTTGTACTTAATGTCCTTTTGGTCTCAGGTTTCATGTTGTTGTTTCATAGTCCTGGATCTCTCTTCTCTGCCTTTGTGTCTTTGCCTTAAATGTGTCATGATAATGTGATGCAGATGTTTTTATGAGTTTATTTCTCCTGATTCTTGTTGTCAGTCTGTGAGTCTATCTTTCTTTCTCTCCTTTTCTTTCTCTTTTCTCTCTTTCAGACACTTTCAAACAAAAGCATATTTCAAAATCTTCTGAAAGAGGTATATTGCGCTCTTTCTCTCTCTCCATCTAGTTCTCCTTTCCTCATTCTCTTCTCCTTCCCCACTCGCTCATGTCTTGGTTTTCCTCTTTCTCTTCATTTTTTGTGCATTGCAAACATGATTTGTGCCTGACAAGAATGCACTGAACTTTTATTTGAAACTAGGGTTATTGATGGCTACATTTTACACATTCATCTAAGGAAAACTGCCTGAACAGTGTTAAGTCTGACAGCTGCTTCGCAGGAAGACATCTTTCCACAGAATTCATTTCTTTTTTTCCTAAAAAACTTTACTGCCTCTGGGCAATGTGAAATGTTCAGACACGTTCAAGCAGGTTGTTGGTGGCAGCTTGGCTTAATATTACTTCCCAGACGGAGGTACTGTGATCATGAACCGTTTGAAAAGATCTTTATACTTACAGCTGTCTGTTTCTAACGGTTTGCTCACGTTTCATATGAATCTGTATCAGCAGGGACCTGCTGATAAAATATTATTTGATTAGATTATTATTATTATTAGATATTTTTTATTTATAAGAGAAATCTCTTACACTCACCAAGACTGCATTTATTTGAATAAGAAAGAAAAAAAACAGTAACTTTATCTCAACTAATAGTTACAATTAAAATAATTTTCTATTTTAAAGTTTTAAAATATGATTTTGTAGTTTACAGAGTCACGTGATTTTTCAGAAATCATTCTAGTATGCTGATTTGGTGCTTAAAGAAACATTTAATTTTATTATCAGTGTTTATATCAACAATAGAAATCTTTTGTAATGTAAAAACCTTTACTGTCACATTTGATCAGTTTAATGCGACTAAAAGTATTACTTTCTTTCAAAAAGAATACCGTAATACTGAACACACTTTTGAACAGTTGTGTATATCAATGTCTAGGTCCCAATAAATCAATATTTCATATTGTTTTAGTATGGAGTTAATCAGCTAATAATAATTGTATTCATTTCACGTTCATCTGTATTAGGCTTTGTCCAATTATATTCTTAGCATACAAGTGATTCTACTGGACATTTCTCCTTGTACACTTTCTCTGATTGATGGTCGGTCTCCTTTTTCCACAAAAACAACTGTGAGAAACATTTATCTTAATTAGATATTCTTGTCAAAAAATAGTTAAATACTTTAAAATTTATATATATATATATATAGTTTTTAATGTTAATAGCGTCTCTTTATCTCCCTCTGTTATTCACCTCTCTTCGTGCTTCATTACCTGCTCTGTGTTGTCTCTCTGTAACACTCTCGTTTCCCAGTTTTTGTTCTGCTGCTTGTAATACTCATCCTTCTCTTCACCTCCAGGTCGCTTCGTTTTTCTCATTCCTTTTCTGATTAGAGTGAAATAGTTACTTTACTCCCATTTCCCGAATGTGTGATACTTCTGGTATTAAAGTGCCCCTTTTATGCCATTTCTAAAATGACCTTTCATGCAGTCCGTAAAGTAGCTGTATGTGAATGCAAAGTTATAAAAACAAATGTACACGATAAAGTTATTATCTCACAAAAGAAAGAATCGATTCTGAACAGCCTGAATGTGTCGTTGGTAATACATTTGCATAATGGCCGCTATGTTCTAAGCGTATCGTTTCTGACACGTACTGTAAGCCGTAGATCAATCACAACAGACTCGGCCATCTGACCAAGAGTAGGCTCCCGGAAAGGAGGGGTTTAGAGAGACTGAATCTTAGAACTGCTTCGAACAAATCATTTGGAAATTGCTTTGAAAAAGAGTTAATTTTAAATGCATATTTTGGGAAAACAAAAGTTGTTTGACATTGAATGCATGTAAACCTATTGTAGGAGACTCCCAAAACAATATTAGGATCCTTAAAATGGCATAATAGGGTCACTTTAATGGGATAGTTCACTCAAAAGTGAAAGTTGTGTCATCATGCACTTAGCATCATGTTCTGACCAAATAACTTTCTAGTGTCAAATGTGAAAGTTATCTAACGATGACCAAGCTGCTCTTGTTCATATAGTGAAATTGGCCAGCTATTGTTGGTCACTCACTATTTGCTTTCACTATATTTAAAAAAAGGGCACTTGGTTCTATGCAAGCAAATAAGTCATACCATTTTTGAACGACATGGCTGATGTTCTTTTTGTGGTGAACTATTGCTTTTAAGTAAGTGGAACATATTGGGCGATCTTATTAGCAAGCATATTAACATTTGTCATGCTGTTGAAGAATGAGATTTAATAGCATCAGGAGAGCCAGGAACGGTGGAATGACCTCTCGTGCATGAGTGCTTTTAGTGTGAAGCAGCAGTGCCCCATGTGCTGAAGTACAGATCATGTTTCAGTGCTAAATGACAATTACAGGTGCTTCTAACTTGTCATTGTACTCTTGTGTGTAGTCTGTGGGAAGCGCTATAAGAACAGGCCTGGTCTCAGTTATCATTACGCCCACTCTCACTTGGCTGAGGAGGAGGGGGAGGAGAAAGATGAGATGGACATGCGCGAACCCACTCCACCCCGACAAGACGAACCGAAGAGTAAGCTATTAATCATCCTCCTTGTTGCAAGGACTCTGGTAGCCAAATGAACAGAGGCCATTTAACTGTCACTTTGAGTGGCGTGAAATCTTTTACAGTGTCTTGGCAATAAAACTAAAAATACATTTCTTATAAACTAACTGTCTGGCACAGTGTCATTCACATAAGTATTGACAGTATGGCTTTATTATGGCTTAGCCTGTTTTCTAAAGAAGCATCCTAAATGAAACCTCATAAGTGGCCAATTTGTAATGCTCGACGTAGGCAGAATCTCACAGGATCTTAAAATGTCATCAGTGTATTAGTTTTAAACCTGTCTCAGCTTCTAGGGGCAGCGTTGGATTCTGTCATTTTCATTGAACTATAATTGAACCTAGGTGTTTTCTGTTCTTTTTTTTGTCTTTCGACCAGCTCCTAAGAAGGGCCCAGACGGTTTGGCTCTGCCAAACAACTACTGTGATTTTTGTTTGGGAGATTCTAACCTGAACCAGAAAACCGGCCAATCAGAAGAGCTTGTGTCTTGTTCAGACTGTGGCCGTTCTGGTAAAACAGCCACACACTCACACATTCACCTGCTTACCTTCTTTGGATTTTTCTTGACCAAATTATCATTGACTGATTCTCTGTTCTCAGGTCACCCCTCGTGTCTGCAGTTCACTCCAGTGATGATGGCTGCTGTGAAAACCTATCGCTGGCAGTGCATTGAGTGCAAGTGCTGCAACATATGTGGAACCTCAGAAAATGATGTAAGTTTGTTTACCACTATCTAGCAATAAAGGCATATCAGCTGCCTTAATCTCTTAAGCACAAGGTACTGTTTGTTTTCTTAAACAATGTTTAAGTAAAAAAAAAAAAGTATATATATTACTTAACCTCCTAAATGAAAACTAGTCCTGTTCCCCCACGGTTCATTATGCATCCCTCTTTGGATGCTCTGCGTCTCATCTGCTTTGCCACAGGAGCAGCTGTTGTTCTGTGATGACTGTGACCGAGGTTACCACATGTACTGCCTCTCGCCCCCCATGTCTGAACCTCCTGAAGGTAAAGCAGCACACAGTAATACACACACCACTGTTAAAGTTTTGGTGTCAGATTATTATTAGTTTTTTTTTTAGCTAAATTAAATGGATAAAAAAAAGACCAAATACATAGTTACAAAATAATTGATTCAAGTTCCTTTGAATTGGGTCCTGAAGAAAATGTATCAGGTTACTTGAGAAACATGAAGCAACTCAACTCTTTTTGTTGAGTTGCTTTTTCTGTGTTTCTTCAGCTCCAAATCAGCATGTTAGAAAGACTGGAGTTACGGCTGCAGAAAATCCAGCTTTGCGGTCCCAATAATAAATTACATTTTAAATAAATACATACATAAAAATAAAACTTTTAATTTAAATTGTAATTTTTCACAATATTCTTGTATTTACTGTATTCATGCAGCCTTGGTGAGTAAAAAAATCTTACCAACCCCAAAATTTAACAATAACCTATGCTTATTGAAAGACATAGAATTGACTTAAGGCTGGAATATACTGTAAGATTTTTGCCCTAAATAGCTAAACTTTTGCTAGTTTTAGAAAGCTAGAGCGAGATTTCTGAAAATCATGTATTGTGCGGTGATCACAGACTTTTTTTTTTTAGCCTCAGCCTACAAATCGATCCAGTCGGAGATTAAACACGTTAGATTAGAACACACTGTTTTCATCTGTCATGTGTCTCCTACAGAGCAGGCATGATTGTCTGCGTTAGTGCGTCGTGTTTGAAAAGGATTGAAAGTTTGGTAATGTGTCATCCGTCAGTGTAGTATTTTCCAACTTGTATATATTGCTAAATCACACATTTGTTTCGAGGTTCCATTTAAAGAAAAATTTGAATAAGATATAAGTGTGTTATAATAAATTAATAACTGTATTATTTAATTCTTTACAGGAAGTTGGAGTTGTCATTTGTGTTTGGCCCTCCTGAAGGAGAAGGCATCCATATACCAAAATCAGAATGCACCGCCATCGTGAAGGCCTTTTTGAAAAGACAAACCCTCTTTCTCATAGTTCCCTCCAGGATTTGTTTGTTCAATTTAAGCAAACAAATCTGTTCAAAGAGAAGCTGTAGAGGAACAGAAAAGAGATGACCACCTCGCCCAGGCCCGCAGACACAAATGGAGGGAGAGAAAGAGAGCGGGATTAAGGATCAAGTGTGCCCTCCTCCTCTTAATTCTTTCACATCTCAGCAGGTTTGATCTCAGTATGACTGTTACACAGTTCCAGGTTTCAAACTACCCCTGCTCTTTGTTTTCAACTATTAGCCCCCCCACAACTAACACAGTTCTTCCATAGCAAATGTCAAAGCCAGTCCGAAACACTCTTGACCCTTACAGCAGCACAGACCTGGAGGACGTCACTATGAGAAAATTATGACTCTGTTTTTGAGTTCCTGCTCATAAAAGACCTGATATTTCCACCCGTTTCTGCAGACACTGTTTAACAGAAAACAAATAATAAACCACGGCCTATATCAGCCAAAACTAATATAGCATACTCCGCCATATCCAAAATACTCTGTACTGACACTATTCTTATCATGGAGAGAAATAGTTGAGACCAATCAGCATGCCAATGCTTGTTCATAATAAGCGAAATAGAAAAGAAACGATAATGTGTTTTTGTATATTTATATATTTGTATAGCATATAAAGGTGTGTTGTATTTAAGATCTTAAACAATAGAAATGGCTCGTTCTTATGACGGGAGTTGCTTGGGCAGTTTTTTTTCATAATGATAGCACCTACATATGCCACTGAAGCACAGAGTCTAGCAGGCAGTGTGTGCGCTTTTACTAATTCATGGGTTAATGCTGCAGGTAAAGGCAGTGATTTTGAATTATATTTTTATATGATTCATTTTTGTGCTTTTATTTGTCATTAGGATGTTCAGAAATCAGTTTAAATTGAGTGAAAGATGGTTGTTTAAGATGTCCGCTAAATGAGGAATAGGATTGAAAGAGAGGACTAAAAAATAAAAAATCTAGTTTACAAGAATTATAATAATTGCTGGCAATTAATTGAGACCGAACAATGTATTGCAGACTACTCTGAGATCAGTTTAAAACGGTAAATTGTTCAAAGTAATTCTGAAGGATTTGCTGGAGAGTACATGATAGATTCGTATAGTCTAAGGAAATTCATAAACAGAAGCTTCAATGCCATAATCGTCCTGTTTACTGTGATGACGTTTCATTGATTACAGTCATACATAGGTGTGCATTCTTTTATCAAATGGAAATTCATCAAATCAAATTGCCAGCTTGTGTAGGATATTGAGCAAAAGTCCTTCTGGCCCTCAAAAACTGAAAGGTCTCTCTCTAGATGTGTACTATGTCAAATAAGTGTTACAGTTTTTCGGAGAATAAATAAATAAATTCAGCAATACCCAGAAACCACCCTTGAGGAATAGAGATGTCATAATGACTGTGTCATCATAACCATGGTTGGTTAGCCAGTAGGGATTTGACCTGATCTCACAAGAACATGCCCATCCTTGCAAAACAATTTGCAGTTTACATGTTGTTTATTGCTGTATATAATTCATCAAATTAATAAGTTTTATTTCATAAAGCACAAGTTGATTTCAAAATGCACTTACATTTTTTTTCATTTTTGGATTTTTAGTTGAATGAAAGAGTTTTTTGGCCTATATATTTCATCATAGAGGATTAATAAAAAATAAATTAATAAAGAAAAAGTCTAAAAATCGTAAAAATCGAATTCTCATGAACCCAGTCTCGCGTCTCTTATCATCAGATGTTGCCATTTAACTTTATTTTTTTTATTTTTTTTTAAGAAAACTGGAAAAAAAATTTCTTCCTTTTAAAGTGATAATTAACACACATAAAATTCTTGTCATTTACTCACAATCCGGTAAAACTTTCCTCTGTGGAACCTGAAACGTCTGGTCTTGGTCACCATTTACTCCCTTTAATTAGGAATTGAATTATGGTTGTGAAGACAGAGAGCTTTGCGAGCAAGATTAAGTGACCCAGTGCTAAATCCAGTACAACACAGATGTGAAGTGTGGTATTTGTTAAATTTGCCAAAACTTAGTTTGACTTCCTAGAGCGAGCTGAGGCAGATATACAGCCTGCTTCAAATGTTCCCCTATTTTCCTGTCTTCTATTGCCATTTATCTCCACAATCCAGCCAAAACTTCCTTTGTTTAAAGAATAAATCTGGAGCACTGCATGCAGTTGGCTCATTTAACCCTGTTCTTTGTAAATGTATACTGAAAGAAGAAATGAATCGACCTGAGACGAGTTCTGTGTACTCTGTAAGTCTTCAGTTTCTAAATAACTCAGACCTCCATAAACGTTTAAGGCTTGTATCAGATACTGAAACATTAATTATTGCTCATGGCATTCATAACATGTACAGGATCTTATCAATGTTTTATTTTTCATTTTCAGTTTAGTTACTGCATGTTTACCTTACATGGTCATTTATAGATAACACACAACATTTAGCTTGCACTCGCTCTGTTGTACTCTCACAGTACCAGCATGGTAAAGGATTATGGGAAATTTGATCATTTAGCTTCATGGTATCAGCCAACAAACTATTATTAAAATAATTAGAAAATATAACTAGTTTACTTTTCCTGAATCTTTCTAAAAAACTACACAGTTTATCTAGAGATAAAGTGGCCATTTATTTTAATTTTTTCTTTCTTTTTTGGTGTATGGTACACTTTTCTTTTCCCCAAGAAAAATAAAGCTCTCAAACCTTATGTTGTGTTCATCACTTCTTGGTAACGTTTGCTGTGTACATTTACATTCAGTGGGTACAAACCCCTTTTAATTTACTGAAATTAGGAGTGTCCATTGATTAAATTACACAACAAAAATAATTAAAATTTAAATTAGAATTTCAGACGTTGGGGGGTGAACAAACATATCTTGATGTTTGGTTTGAGCTTATTTTAAAGCTTGTTTTAAACCATTTCAAGTCATCTTCAGGTCCGTGTGGGCCCCCGGTCCCTTGATTGAGGGCCACTACTCTAATAATATATTTCTGCTTTTTACAAAATTTATATTCCTTGCAATTTTGAAAGTACTATTGAATAAGTAGGTTTAATATGACAACAGAAGATTTATTTCAATATTGTTGTCAACTGGCTGCTAAATGTTTTCCTGTACTCATTCCGTCTATACATAAGACAATTTCAAATAACAATAATTTCAAATGATATGGATTTAAACAAAGTACTACTCCAACTTTTGATGTAGCCAAAGACCGAGAGACTAAAAGGCTAAGTAACTTCTCATCAGTGTCTGACAAGATTCAGAATCAAGCCGTTTCGCGCAGTGACAGTGTAATGTGTAAAAGCAGAGGCACAAAAATGTATTCATACAAATATAAAAGTAAATGCTGATTAAGTCATATTCAGTGTTTTTGCCTAGGAAAACAAAAGTGTCAATTAAAAGCACCCTTGCTGTAGAATGACAAATCATAAAGTGAAAGATTTCATGTTACTACAAGCTGTATTCTGCCTCACAGAGGAATGGCGATTCAAGCTGTTTGTTTCCCATTTTCGTTTCTCTCCTCGGCGACAAAGTAGCAGTGCCTTGAAGGTGACCCGGAAAGACTCGTTGCAGAGGGCATAGCACATGGGGTTGATGGTGCTGTTTACATAACACAGCCAGTATCCCAGCTGCCAGAGCTTTTCAGGCACACAGTATGAAATGGAAGCCAAAACTATGATGTTGTATGGCGTCCACGTGAGGATGAAAGCCAACAAGATGGCACTTAGTGTCCGGGCTGCCTTTTTCTCTTTAATTATCATATTAATGCGATGTTTAGCTCTGAGCTGGTGGCAAATGCTGTTGTCTGATTTTTGGGGTGGTTTTAAGTGGGACTGTCTGCTGGGATGCTGAGCTGATGAGAACTCTCCCACACCCTTGGTATCCTCTGATCCACTTTGGACTTCCTTCAACTCGATCGCAGTTGGACTGGATGAAGGTGCTCTTGCCTTGATGTTCTGCTCATGTTCCTCGTCTGTGGAAGAGGACAAGGCGCTATCATCCTCATCTTCAATGTTCCAGCTGCTGTTGCAGTAAGACTCCTTGTAACTCTCATGAGCTGATTTGCTTGGTCCCTTTCTGGATTTTTTGTCCTTTGAGCGACTAGGGTTGCTCTTGGTACTGGTTTGGTGCACTGATTGTTTGTCTAACCCATGCAGAATATCTCTAGTGTTTTTCACAGATCCCACTAAACCAGTGAGTCCTTTCGCCCTGTTCTCGATTTCCCAATAAATTCGCCAGTACAGAATAATCATGATCGTGACCGGTAGGTAGAACGCAGCGATTGCAGTGCCATATGTAAGAGGAGGAACCTTCAAGAACGGGATGGAACAGGCCTGGGCTTCAGCCCCAGATGGTCGTCCCACCACATAAGGCCAAAACAAGATAGCGGGTCCCCATAGCACAAACGATACCACCCAGGCCAGAGCGATCAATGCAGCTGCTGTCTTCGGGGTCCGCTTTGTTCGATAAGTCAGCGGCCGTGTGACTGAGAAGTATCTGTCAAAGCTTATGACCAGCAGGTTCATGACAGAGGCGTTGCTCGCTACATAGTCAAGTGTCAACCACAGATCACAAGCTAGATGTCCCAGTGTCCAGCGGCCCATGATTATGTATGCAGTATATAGGTTCATTGACACCGTACCCAAGATCAGGTCTGCTACCGCCAGACTCAGAAGATAGTAGTTACTGATGGTCTGTAGCTGACTGTTGACTCGGACGGAGATGAGCACCAAGGAGTTGCCCAGTATGGTAATAAGAGAAAGAGGCCCAGTCACAAGCACAATCAGGACCACCTCCCATACCTGATGACCCCCGAGAGGATGCGTGGTAAGGTTTGCTGCTTGTGAGATGCAAGTGTGGTTCATGTTCTCGGGCTGACACAACATCAGATCCTTGAAGGGCCAAATGCATTCTTCAGGGGAAAACCAGAAAGTGTCTCTTGCATTACTGACCATGAACACTAGGGGTGCTCTGTGTTCAGATGAGAAAGACAGGAAGGCAAGTTAAAGAATTTTAAGCACCTTCAGGAAATTATTATTTTTTTTTTTTAAATGAAGACTGTTTGATAGCACTATAATTTGATTACGTATGTAATTAAAAAAGTTGTACTCTTTACCAGTGAGCTTTCTATCAGTAGAAAAAACTTTTTATTATACTATGCTGTTTATATATTTATATATATATATATATATATATATATATATATATATATATATAATTTACTTTTTTTAATTTATTCATCAAAAAATCCTGAAAAAAGTATCACCAGTTCCAAAAAATATTCAGGAGTTTCATAAATGGTTTCCAACATTTATATTTTTAAAAAATCATCATATTAGACTGATTTCTGAAGGATCCTGAGGCACTGAAGACTAGTGAACTAGTGTAAATGCTGATAAAAGTTCAGCATTGCATCACAGGAATAAATTATATTTTAAAGTATATTAAAAAGAGAAATTTTTAAACTGCTTTAATATTTCACAATATTACGTCCCCCCTCCCCTGCATTTTGTGATCAAATAAAGCGTCTTGATGAGCAGAAGAAACTTCTTTAAAAACATTTAAAATCTTACTGATCCCAAACTTTTGAACAGCAGTGCATCTGATATGATTTATGGGATGTATTTTAATAACAGGAATAATTTTGATAATTTTCAGGCATTTCATTTAACATCATTTTGCAATGCACAATAAGAAAATATAAAAAAATCTCAAACGGTTTCTGTCTCATGTTCACATGGACAGTGCAATGATACGGACTATATCTGAATTTAAACTAAATAATTCTAGTTAAAATAATTTTATTGTGCAAATGATAATTGTTCAGTCTTTACATTTATTTGTTTTCAGTTTCTAAAACGTTTTTTAAATAGTTATTTGTCATGTTCTTTCTCTCTCTCTCTTTTTATTTTATTTAATTTAATTATTTTTTTTTTTTGCCTTTTCCAGTTTAAAATTTGGATTAGGACTTACGAAGATTCAGTCAGTTTAATGGTGCATGGTCAATTGGTGTATAAATTTCCAAGTTAAATGTAAATGTGTACCATTAACACAGAAGTGCAATTCATCCATTTCTTTGTGGATTCTCTAATCATCTTTTTATAGTCATACTATAGACAATTTGCTGGGTGCATGACTTTCCCAAGATGCAAATACAGCAAACCTTTATTAGAAAATGCTAATTTACAGGCTATGACCCGAGTATGTGTTTAACCTGAAAATCTCCAGAAAATCTTAACATAATTCAATTTAAATAGCAGTGGCACATGAAATAACAATATAAGTAGTTGACCGCATCATTAACATAATAAGTGTATTAATAAATGGACACTTACCTTTTTGGTAACCGCTCTTACAACTGATGTTGCCTTTAAATGGTACATTTGAGGTCACAAGATGTATATTTATCCAATTTTTCCATTTGTCCTGTGTAGGATGAAGCATGATTATCCCTGATTCCACTGGGAATACTTTGATCATCACCAGTACTCAAACAATAGCTGCTTCCATGGATGTGTTTGACTTGTAATAGAAAATAATTGTAGTAGTTCATCATAAGATGGTAGCCCACTGGCTCCTCCACCTCGTCTGGCGAGAGGTGACAATGTGTCCTCTTCTGGCTGGAGGACCTGAGCTGCAGCAGCGGAAATAGGCGACTGTCATAATATGTGTAAATACTGAATGAGATTCATACTCGAAGCCCCGGTGACGATGTGCAGACACCTCTCTTCATGTTTACCTCAAATGAGCTCTGAGCGCTGATGGGCTGGCGACCATTCACCCTCACTTATAAACAAGAATATGGTGTATTACAACAATTGTGAGCCACACTGTTTTTCTCTTTCTATTTATATATTTTATTATAATAACCTGGGATTCCTCTCAGTGATGGTTTAACACATGTAAACCGTGAGGTTTGCATTTCGAGTTTGTGAGGTAGCTGTATGATACACAAACAGATTTAAAGAGAAGCCGCATAACACAAGAATGATACAATTCTTTACTTCAACAGTCTAAAAGGTTTCATTTTGAGATATTTTATCAGTCGGTAAGTCGTGTAGTCATTTGAAGATGCGTTTTGTTTCATTAATGTAGTTTAAGACATTTGGTTTTAAGGATTTTGAATCTAAATCTACTCATTTGGACCGAATTGTGTCATAAACTGATACAGCTGAGAGGAAAATTGTGCATTAAACCCCCCAAATAGTCTACTGTATAAGCTTGTTTTATGTAAAACAAATTTGCAATTCAGTTTTTCATTTTCCACCCATAGTTGGGTGTGACAATTAGACTACATCCATTAATATTAATAACACCTCTCTTTCTCACACCAAGTCACTTCTGCAGTACTGTTGTAGCAGAATCCCATTTCAATCCCATTTCTTTAAAATTTAGGACAGGTATCCTTTTGTAACTCTTCACCAATCCAACCTAAAATGAGTATGAAGTGTTACTTCCTCCTTGCAGTTTCCTGGCCATGTAAGGGTGAGATTTTGATTCGTTTGTGGAACATGGGAGCAAAAGAGAAAGAGGTGAGAAATGTTGTAAATAAATGTATGCGTAGGATGTCTGTGGTTTGTCTGTTAAAACAGGCTTGACAGTTGTGAGGCTGGTCACGCAAAACCCCAAGGAAAGATTTTATAGTGTTTCCTTTAGTTTTTAATAGGTTGTCACTTGTACAATGCCCATTGCAGGGGTAAAAACTGTTTAGGAACAGTAGATGGATGCCATGATATAGGCAGGCACTGCTATGTGTAGTCTACTGTGCTATATAGGCTAACCGAGACTTCCCTTCACACTTGTATAGTGTTGCGCTCTCGTTGGTCTGATTGTTGTCCTCATAAGTCACTTTGGATAAAAGCATCTGCTAAATGATTAAATGTAAATAGCCTAAATGTTCTGATCCATGTATACAGAACTATAAGCCAATAAGTAAGTCACAAATCGTTGTGTGTGTATTCTGGGAAGCTCAAATAAATAGTCAGCAAACGTTTACTGTATGCAGGGATCTATGGACCATCGTGTTTTATTGTACTGTACAGCAGAGGGCGCCCGACTGTTTCTCAACACATACATCCCAGATGACTCTTTTGATAGTTTTGCGTCTCCTTTTTAGCTTGATATGTATATACTACAGTAATCAATGCAGTAAACCATCAATTCCCCTCTACGTTTTAACGGATCGTTTTAGTTCTTTGGATATTCTGAGCACTTCAGGGGCTGGACTGAAAATGGGAAAGCATCTGAGAAAATAATTATTTTGTGGGATGTGATTTTTTGTTATATAAATATAACAAAAAATATAAGGGTATATATAGTAAATGAATGTTCACAAATGAAATTAAACATTAATTAAACAACCGACTAATTACAAATTTATACAAAATAATAAAAGAATTAGAACTGACAGGTGACATAAGCTGCATAAAGTTACTCAAAATTAAACAAAACTAAACAACCATAAGTGCAAATGAAAATATTAAAATAAACATAAAATGCACGGAATTGCAACAAGTTTTATTAGAATAATGTGTTACATCTCAAGACTAATAAAATGACTAAGGGCTATAAACAAGCATTAATACTCATCCATGCGTGCTGGGTCAAGTAGAAGAAGAAATGAAAAACTGTTCTCTTGCTTTAGAGGAGTACTGCTTGCAAGAATTATATGCCATAGTGATTTGATAAATGACACAGAGGAAGGAATTCATCAAGGTGTCTGTGGGTTTGAAGCTTTTCCAAACTGCACAAAGGCTTGATAAAAAACCAAGCAGCTTAACAGTTTACATTAAAGGGACAGTTTACCTAAAAATGAAAATTCTTTCATCGTTTACTCCCTCTCATGTAGTGCCAAACTGGTGTAATTTTATTTCTTTAGTGGGTCTCAAAATAGTCTGTGTTTTTGTTTTTTAATTCGTCTGCCATCTAATACAATGGTGGACCCTGCCTGAATTTCATTGTTTGACCGAAAGCAGCTGAAACATTTTTCAAAATATCTTCTTTCTTGAAAAGTTCTGCTCAACTTCATTGTACTTGTAATCCATTACAGCATTGCTTCTGTGTGGTCTCATGGCTGTTTAATATGAAGACAGATCCCAACCTTTACAGTCATTTTGTTTAGTCCGTGTTTCAGACTGTATGATTCTGAACAGATTTGCACAGCAAACATACAAACATGCAATATCTGCTCAGAGATGCTTTCAGTTAAATGTGAAATATTCACTTTAATGAGTGCCAGAAAATATTTGTGTGTTTTAAGTGTATTAGTCTGATGAGGTCTATTTTTTGATTGATAATGTGATGAAGCAGTAACACAGGTGCTCAGTACAGGATGTTTGTATGTGTGTTCTCATATGTGTGCATGTTTGCTTTTGAATGAAAGCCACAATTGTTGATGTAGAGAAGGGAAATGCCATACTTTACTGAAGCAAAAAACAGACAGTGGCTCTGAAGTGATCTTATAGAACACATACAGATTGTTTGTTTATGTGTGAGTTTGAAAGGGCATTGCATAAACCTGAAGGGGGCTAGGATGAGTTTGTCTTTATAATGTGTTCATCACCACTTTAATTATGTGCTAGATGTGTGGGGGTGTGTTTATGTGTGTTTGTTGTCTACTACTATGGTCACAATGTCCATCACTGCTCTGTGTTTGCTATGAAAATGTAGCAAAACATTCAATAATTAAATTAAAACTTTGTTTCTTTATTTCTATGTATATACAGTCATGCTCACAAATGTGGACACCCTTGGTAAATATGGGCTGTGAAGGCTGTGAACATTTAATCTGCATTGTTAATCTTTTGATCTTTTATTTAAAAAAATCACAAAAAGCTAACCTTTCACTGAATAATGAGAATTTAAAATAGGGGGAAAATATCATTATGAAATAAATGTTTTTCTCCAATACACATTCAATACACAAAATCAAGTCACACAAGTCTGCTTCTTCTTGCACTGCAAACAGTGAAATGTCCCCGTGCTGTTATAATGTTGAAGCACTGCTTGTTCAGTCTAGCTCTGGTAAAAGGCTCCGATGTGTTTGTAGTTTTCTTTGCTTTATCTGTTTGTAAATTCAAGACAGAGGGAGAAAACAGGCAAAGAAAGTAAAGAAAAAAGGGACAAATAGGATTTTGCTGACAAATGACATTTATGCATCTGACAGCTATTCAGTGATCATTTGTTACAAATGTGCATGAGTATGCATGAATATGAGTATGAATAAGAGGGAGGGACTGAAGAGGGAGAGAACGAAAGGGAGAAAAGACACAAAATGTTCTGAGGTTAAATAATGTGACATTTGTTTTGCGATTTTAATAGCCTAAAGTCATGTTCGCATGTAGTGTCAGCGATCAGATGATGTTAGACTATTTTCCCAACTCTCTCATTGTTTATTTGATTATGCAAAAGCTAAACCTGTAACCCCTTTTCTCTTTCCTTCCTGTGTAAAGGGATGAATCAGCCCTGCTGTTCTTTGGTGTGCAAAGGGAAAGAGAAGGATGGAAAGAATAGAAACTATTGAAGAAAGAGGTCTTTAGAAGATAGGGAAAAAGGAGGGTGAGTCTGAAAGAAACTGACTGGAAATAAAGCATTGAGTATGATAACAGGAAAGAGAGAGAAGTTTTTAAAGTGGTCTTTTGACTAATCATCTGTGGGTGGGGCTTTGGTGTGAGAGACTGTCAACAGTGTTTTCCCTTCATGGACTTCTAGAGCAACAGAGAAGAACAGAACAAATGCATTTGGTTTAGTAAGAGAGAGAGAGAGAAGAAAAGAGAGAACGCGAGAGAGGAAAGCTGTGTAAGAATGTAAGCATAGAGGACGGACGGTCAACATGTGTGAATATGAAGGTGTGTAAGTATATGACAGGGTAGACGATTTTGGTGTGTGTTACATGCCGAACCAAGAGGAACTACTTTCATGCTATAAGATGCACACACACACTTGACAGACACACCCTGAAGATTATTAGTGACGGTCGAGCGAGGGATTCCCTTAAAGAGAGAGAGAAGGATGAAGTGCCACCGCAGGGTAAGACTTCTTGTTTTCACATCTGTCTGTGTGGGTGTGACATGTACGCCTGTATTCCAGTTTTCAGTGACGTTATTTTTCTTAGTAAATCAGTGCCCCGTTTAGTCTTTTCAGTGTATATATGTGCATTGTGGGTTGCAGACACACATTTTTCTGATACTTTGAGCGAACATCAGAGGTTTTGTTATTGATTTGTCACTCCTTCATGCATAGCATGGTGTGCATAGCTATGGTGCCACACTGCACAAGATCTCTTTCCTATGAGGCCAGCCTGCCTATCCACTCATATGGGCTGCAGAGAACAACCCTTATGAAGAGCTGGAGACTTATAAACACAAAAGCCAGAGAAACGGCTCAGTGCCAGATTATACAGAAAAGCTGTATTACATCTCCCATATGGAGTACAGTAGCCACATTCTAAGCTGTAGGAATAGTGTCCACAGGCTACTTCTTTTGAAATGCAGTGTAGAATTCTCTGTTAAATGTATCTTCATACAGAAACTTATTATTTGAGTCACACAAGCAGCTCAATGACTTGAGAGCTCTTTTACGCCTGGTATTTCTTCTGTTTTGAGTAATTGCAGATGTAAAAGCAGTCTAATACGTTTTGTGATCCAGTCACTCAAACTGCATTTGGAGGAAGTCAAAATGCATGAGACCACATCATATTTATAGTGTAAATGCTAATCTGTCCTGGTATCGTGGGCAGCAGCAAAGAACAGACTGCTCGAATATCAATCAACCTTTGAGCTAAAACGATCATTTTAACGGGCATAATGAGGAAAGGAATTCATTTTAGAGAGAGATATAATTATCTGCTGGAGCTTGTTTTGTTGTGCGTATATCTATATCCTACTGTATAAGAGTACATAAGAACAAAAAACACACACACATGTTTGTGTTTTGTGAAAAATGGGGACTTCCCATAGGCATAATGTTTTTTATTCTGTACAAACTGAATATTCTATGGCCCTTCACCAACCCTAACCCTCACAGGAAACTGTGCATTTTTACTTTCAAAAAAACTAATTCTGTATGATTTATAAGTGTTTTGAAAAATGGGGACATGGGTTATGTCCTCATAAATCACCCTCTCCTTGTAATACCGGTGTCATACCCATGTCATTATACAGAGTTGTGTCTTGATATGTCACAAAAACAAGAGCACACACACACACACACATGGCAAAAAAAACAATGGATTAAGAATTGCAAAAGGAAAGATTTAAAAGTGCAGGTGTCTGGGGAGCGGGGCATTTTGTTTAGCGGACCCTTATCACTAATTAATTGGAAAAGAATCTGTGGAACAACAGTGGAGCAGAGCCAAGGAAAGTGAACATTCACACACACACACACACACACACACACACACACACACAGTATTAATCCCAGCAGATTACTGTTCTAGCATGAGGTTCCACAGGTGACTTTCCTGTCTCTCTCGCTAACACACTCACACACACACACACATAGACAAGCACATCCCCCCCCCTCTTTTCTGAACCCACTCCAAAAACCCACTTCCTCAAACACTCAAAGTCTTGTCAGATTTTCCACTGGATTCGCATGCAGAGGGACCAGCACTTACTCTGAAAAACAGACAACTGTGTTTGTGTGTCAGGAACCAATGCCAAATATTTCCATGGCACCCACCCTTAGTTAATTCGTACTTGCATGAATGTCTGTTGTTTTTTTGTACTTTTATTGTTGATTTGTTCAGATTTTTTTTTTTTTTTTGCTGTGTATTATTGTGTTATTTACTTATAAACAGTTTCAGAGGGACTCTCCAGACTTTTATGTTTGCAGTTTTTGCAATCTGCAGAATTCTGAAAATGTTAACAAATTACTCAAAACATTTGATCTACAACCACACAAGGGGCAGGGACGTGCAGAACTTTGTGAATGATGGGCGTTCCAATTCTGTGTAAGTCGCTGGAGTTTTGGTTCAGAATTTCTGCGGCTGCAGATTCCATGTGGGCCTGGTTATAAGTGTACATCCACACACTCTCAGTTCCTGTATTGTGGCTCTGCTGTGTGTAAGTGTTTGCATCAGTGTTCTCTTTGTGTTCTACACTTGGTCTCTCTTTATAGGAGGCTGGTGTAGAGGGGGGTGTAAGGTTAGTGATGGAGAGCACTCTCTCTGCAAGAGATCGGGTCGGCGTCCAAGACTTCCTGCTCTTGGAGAACTACAGTAGCTTTCATTGAAAACCTGCGCCGCCGGTACAGAGAGGGCCTCATTTATGTAAGACATACCCAAACACCATATTACAATATATTATAATAAAATACTTTTAACCACAGGTGCATACTAAAGTATGGGAAATATACAATGCTATTTAAAAGTTTGCTATCAGTAAGATATAGTTTTAAAGAAATTAATACTTTTAATCAGCAAGGATGCATTAAATTAATCTAAATTTATTTTAAATTGGAATATTTAACAATATGATTGTATTTTTTGATCAAGTAAATGCAGACTTGGTGAGCAAAAGAGACTTATTTCAAAAACATTTAAAAATCTCATCGACCCCAAACTCTTGAATGGTACTTTACATTAACTATGTGGTTTTCTGCTTTGATCCACCTATGTTTCTGTCTTTCCACTTCTTTATCGGTCTGTCTTCATCAGACATATATTGGCTCAGTGGTGGTGTCAGTGAATCCTTACAGAGAGTTGGAGATTTACTCCAAACAGAACATGCAGCGCCACAGGGGAGTCCATTTCTATGAGATCTCACCTCACATGTGAGTGTTAAGTGTGTTTGTGTTTATTTGTGTTATGGAAGTGGGAATCCCTGAGAATATTCCACCAATTCTCTTAGTATGACTCACTTTCCTGGAGATTCTGGAGACTGGACCATGCATACAACATTCCACTCACACATACACCCACACACCCACATACTCATTTAAAAAAAATCATGAAATCTGTGATATGCAGGAAAGAAAACGGATTTGATAGGCTTTTAAAACATTTACACATTAAGAGTTTGCACACATGAAGAACAGTTCATGGCTTTGAAACCTATTACTGTAACTTGTTTTATTATACATGAGCGAGTCTGTATCTGTTTGTGTGACTTCAGATTTGCTCTGGCCGATAATTCATATCGTGCGCTGCGGACTGAGAGACGAGATCAGTGTATTCTGATTTCGGGAGAGAGTGGCGCTGGAAAGACTGAGGCCTGCAAAAAAGTACTTCAGTACTACACACACATCTGTCCCACCCGCAACAACACACACCCCTTCAGAGAGAGACTGTTGCAGTCCAGCCCAGTGCTGGAGGTAAGCACACACAAACACTGTGAGGGTCCTCTGTACACAGCTTGCTAAATCTCACGTTCACTCTGTTACAACAGGCTTTTGGGAATGCTAAAACTCTCCGGAATGACAATTCGAGTCGTTTTGGGAAATACATGGACATTCAGTTTGACTATAAGGTAAATGTAACACACTTTGCTTAAATCCAGCTCAAATTTACTGGTCTACATTTCAAGCTGATCACATTAGCAAAAGACTCATATATTTAATATTTCAGAAAATATTTGGGAATTGTGAGATTATTGTCATAGGTTTATACACAGAGCCTAATATTTTGTGCACCATTATAAACAATGATTTCTTTTTCTGTATTGTTCAGGGCGCTTCAATTGGAGGTCACATCCTAAACTACCTGTTAGAGAAATCCCGTGTAGCCCATCAGAACCACGGTGAGAGAAACTTCCACATCTTCTATCATCTGCTGGAGGGTGGAGATGAACCTCTTTTGAAGAGACTTGGTTTGGAGAAAACCAACCCACAACATTATCATTACCTGATTAAGGTGTTCATGTTAACTGTGTCTATGTGTGTCCATGAAAGAGAGCAGATTTGTCTACCATTATCAGGCCATGCTATTGTTTGAGTGTTAGTGGTGTCTTTGTGTGTGTGTTTGTATGTAACAAATACTCTATCTTTCAGGGTAAATGTCCACGGGTGAGCTCTATCAATGATAAGAACGGTTGGAAGGTTGTGAGAAATGCTCTTACTGTCATTGGCTTTAATGAGGAGGAGATACAGGTGCACACACACAAACCCTTTGGACATTCAAGGTCTTCTGTCACAGTCAGGAAAAACACTTACAAAGTCCCTCTCCTCTTTAGGAGCTGATGGAGATTGTGGCCAGTGTTTTACATCTGGGTAACATACAGTTCGGTGAAGATGAGGAGGGAGAGACTCACATCACCACTGGACCCCAGGTGCATTATCTGTCCCAGGTGAGCTGAGCACTCATGCTCTAAACGCCCCGATATTCTCCAAACTAAGTTCTTTTTCGTTCTTCATTTGAGGGCAAGAAGTAGTTTGAAAAGGCTAACATTTCGACACCCCTGCGCTACTGGAGGCGGGGTTGTAAACATGTGTCACGTGTGTACCCCTAAGCACAAGAACAATGGCAGCTGTGAGAGAAGAACAGTTTCGTAAACATCTGGCAGTAGCATTGATATATTCAGTGGCAAAGAAAAACAACGAGAACAAAGGGTATCGCCGTATGTGAAACATGCAAAACCGCACAGGACACCGATTTCGACTACAAAGACACTGGCCGTGACACTCCGAGTACTAACTTGTGGGGCCATGCAACAAAGTGATGCTGAAACATTCAAGATTGGACCATGCACAGCCCGCAAGAGTCACAGAGATGTGTTCTCCTGTCTGACCTCCGTGGAAAGAGAAACTAACCGGATATAAAAAAATGCATGTAAGAGAAGGCGGAGATCCAGAACACAGCCAGCGACTGCATAATTGCCACAGACCAATGGTAGCTCAAAGGTGTTTATGAGCAAAAACGAACTCCACTAAAAAGTTTGTTTTGGTGAGTTTCCAGCTGCCAAAACAAACTCAAAACGAACTTCATTTTGGCCTGATTTAGTTCGAAAACACATCATATCAGTCCTTCGATTTCATTTGAAGGGCCTTAAGTGAGTTGATGTCCTGACTCAAGTGATAAGTTAGTATGAGTCTGAACTTTCTACCGGTTTCCGAGGAATTAGACGCCTGTCTCATTAGAGTCACTTGTCTCAGGTTTGTTGTGTGCTACTATTGAAGAGCAGAGTGTCCTGAGGCTGTTCTCTGTTTTAAGACGTATACGTTCCAAAGTCACTGTCATCTCCATTCCAGATAAAGATTTAAGGTTAAACAGGCGAGATCTGGCCAACTGAAACATTTTTTTCCCATTATAACTCACAGACTCCTGCACACACAGAAATCTACCCAAATACTTATTTGTGGTAAAACTTCTATACAGTTAATAGAATGAGCATTTTAATATTATATTATAATTAAAATAATTTATTACATGTTAAACCTTGAACTAGATGAAATAATTGTCATCACACATTTTAAAGATCCAATTTCTCTATTCAGTCATGCAATTTTAACTTAATAACTAGTGTTACAATTGCTCCTGACCTTACAGACATGATGAAATCTTGTATGGCATGTACCACAGTGACAGCATCTGTCTGAAATCTGTTTGAAAACCTAAAATAGATAGTAGTGTGAATTCAAAGGCAACATAATTTTTTAATATGCCAAAGTATTTTTGTTGAAAGTGTTTGTTTGAAAAAGATGTAAATGATCACACTGTTGTTTAATGTGGCAATTGTCCACTCGATGTCCTGCACACATACATAGATGCGGAGAATGTGCCTTATTTTTTTCTATCAACAGCTGCTGGGTGTGAACGGGTCAGTCCTGAAAGAAGCTCTTACTCACAAGAAAATTGTTGCCAAAGGAGAGGAGGTAATATCACAATATCTCTTTTTCTGTTCTGTCTTGCAACACACTTAATCTTAAGATGAACAAACAGTTGTGTTTGTGTGTGTGTTTGATTTCAGATGATCAGTCCCTTAAGTTTAGAACAGGCTCTTTCTGCTCGGGACTCTTTGGCCAAAGCCTTATATGGTCGTGCCTTTACCTGGCTTGTCCAGAAGTTAAACCTATCATTGGCCTTTAAGGTGTGTTTCTACTTTCTGTCAATGAGGTCTGTGCCCCTGCTTTACTTACTAAGTGATTTATTTGTCTGAATGTCTTCACACATGGATGAACTGGAGCTTACTTTGCTTTTTTTGGTTCTTAATGATGTGCCCTCTAGTGGAGTTATTATAAAGGTGATTATATTTTTGTGTTTTTACAGGATGAGGTCTACTACTCCAGTAAATGTGCTTCTATTATTGGTTTGCTGGACATATATGGATTTGAGGTCTTTCAACACAACAGGTGCGTTTGACTCGCTCTCTCTAGCTGAGGAAATAGTAAAAATAGAAATGGTTTATTTGCGTCATTAAAAACATCACATTAAAGAAAATATGAAAATAAAATTACGTTAAGATATGAGAATGGAAGTATGGACTAATCTCTTTCTTTTTTCTGTGTAGTTTCGAGCAGTTCTGCATTAATTACTGTAATGAAAAGCTGCAGCAGCTGTTTACTGAGCTCACGCTGAAGAGTGAACAGGAGGAGTATGAGGCAGAGGGGGTCGTGGTGAGTGTGGGGGAGAAAAACAAGACAAAAATCACTCTATGAGTTCACCTACGTTTAAATTGTATTTCTTAAGTGTTTTCATTAATAACAAACTTTTATTATTTAAAGGTATAGCTCCACCCAAAAATTAAAATGTTGTCATCATTGGGTGGACCCTCCCTTAAATTAAGTGCTGAGGAGAGCCCTCTATTATGGACAGAAAAACCCTGTTTAGACTCATGTGCTTGTTTTAGACTTATTTTGTATATAAAAAAAGATACATTAATCTAATCAAAAGTGACAGTAAATACATTTCTACAAAAAAATAAATAAATAAAAATTAAGCAGCACAAATGTTTTAGTATGTTCGTAGTACACCTATCTGTTATATCACGCTGATAGTATTTAACTGTCATGACTGCTCACATTTCTTTCTTTCATTTTTGTGTGTTTTTGTGCATTGCTTGTGTTTTGACCAGTGGGAGAGAGTGGACTATTTCAACAACGAAATCATCTGTGACCTGGTGGAGGAGAAACATAAAGGCATCATTGCCGTTCTGGTCTGTCTGTGTTTTCCTTCGAATAATGAGGATTTTATGTTCATCCAAACTGAAATGAACTAATCTAGTGTTCGCCTGTAATCAGGATGAGGAGTGCTCAAGACGAGGAGATGCCAGTGACATCAGCTTCCTGGAGAAGTTGGAGGACACACTGGGTGGTCATGGCCATTTTGTCACGTAGGACCACTGGCAGCATGACTGATGTTTAAGATATTACTGGGATGCTGTCTGGTATCTGATTTGTCCGTTTTATGTTCCAGTCATAAAATGGTTAATGGGAAGATCCGCAGGGCGATTGGACGAGAGGAATTTAGACTTGTACATTATGCTGGAGAGGTTAACTACAATGTCACTGGTGAGGAGAGAACATCCATTCATCCATCTGTCCACCCATAGATAATTGATTTGGTGCTGTGATTTAAGTTTTTATCCCTCTATTTTCAGGGTTTCTGGAGAAAAATAATGACCTGCTGTACAGACACCTGAAGGAGGTATGGTGTGTTTACAGTGTGAGGGATGGCTGAAAAAATATAGGTTTCTAAACCCACTGTGTCTCATTGCAGGTGCTGTGTCAGGCGGGGAATCAGATTGTCAGTCAGTGTTTCCATGCAGATGAATTGATGGACCAGAGAAGACCAGAGACGGTTAGGTTAAGACAAACACACACTAACACACACAGACACATACTGTACATACAGTAAACATAAAAAGAAATGAAGTCTTGTTGTCTCTGCTCAGGCTGCCACACAGTTCAAGCTCAGTTTAGCTAAACTGATGGAGATTCTGATCTCAAAGGAACCATCGTATGTCCGCTGCATAAAACCCAATGATGCTAAACAGCCTGGTAAAAGCATATGTGTGTTGTATTGAAAGACCAATAAATTGCACAAACCAACGAATGTGCTTGTATTTCCCTGTTTTGATGTAACTGACATTGTAGGCGCTGTTCTCCCTCCTTCCTCTTCCTCTGCTTCTTCAGGTGGATTTGATGAAGTTTTGGTCAGGCATCAGGTGAAGTATTTGGGCTTGATGGAGAATCTGAGAGTAAGGAAAGCTGGATTTGCATACAGACGAAACTTTGAGGTGTTCTTAGAGAGGTCAGTCTCTCAAACACACTGGTTTTCATGCAGTCAGTGTTTCTGTTAACAGAGAGCCTTGTTTCTTGACTCTGTTTTGTTTCTTGCACAGGTATAAGTCTCTGTGTCCAGACACCTGGCCAAACTGGCGTGGGACACTCCCAGAGGGGGTCGCCACTCTGGTCAAACACCTCAACTACAAACCTGAAGAATACAAACTGGGCAGGTGGGGGGTAAAAAGATTAGTAGTTATTATTTGATTATTAGAAAATATTTGTTATGTTCTTCAGGGAGGTCTCTTATACTCACAAATGATGAACTTATTTAATAATAAAAAACAGTAATATTTTAAAATAGTATGACCATTCAAAATAACTATTTTCTATTTTAATATATTGTAAACTTGTGGTGGTAAAGCTGAATTTTCAGCAGCCATTACATATTCCTTCAGAAATAATTTTATATGCTGACCTATGATCAAGAAAAATGTCTTATTATTATCAATGTTGAAAACATTTGTGCTGCTTAATATTTTTTGTGGAAAGAGTGATAAAATGTTTAATTATTCCTTGATGAATAGAAAATTCAAAAGATCAGCATTCATTTGAAATATACATATTTTATATCATCACACTGCCTCATTTCTGAACAATTTAATGCATCTGTTATTTTGTCCCTGAAAATGGTGACAAAAATCTAAAGGGGTCAGGAGATCCTCTTTTTCTGGCTGTAGGACAACAGTGGAAGAGCTGGGATATAGTGCTTGAATTTCAAAAATGAATCTTCGTTTACTTTCTGTTCAGGTCCAAAATCTTTATCCGCTTCCCAAGGACTCTGTTTGTGACTGAGGATGCACTCGAGGCCAAGAAACAAACCATCGGTAAGACTGTGATGATGAAATTGTTCCTTCACTGTAATACTTGTATAGTTGAGATAATTAGATTTTGCTGAAATAATATCCTTTGCCAAGTGTTTTTATGATATAATGAATAAATGTATAGTATTGGATTGTTTTTAAGCTGTCACTCTGCAGACATCTTGGCGGGGCTACAGGGAGCGTGCCAGGTACCACCGGATCCGACGTGCAGGTAACCTTGACAAATAGCCTAAACACAGACAGACAGGCAGAGCAAAGGAAGGCAACAGCCAGTCTGTTTGTCTCTTTCATCTTGCAGTAATTGTAATCCAGTCATGGTGGAGAGGAGTCAAAGGGCGAAGGAAAGCCATGCATCGTAGACAAGCAGCTGACACTATACGCAAGTATGAGAGTTTTGTTATCATGTAGGTAAATGAGCTACATTGATAGTGTCATTGATTTCTTCCTTCCTTAATACCACAGGTTCATCAAAGGCTTCATCCTGCGCAATGAGCCTCTTTGCCCTGAAAATGAGTACTTCCTGGACCATGTGAGATTCTCCTTCTTGATGAAGGTGAAACGAAATCTGCCAAACAGTGTGCTTGACAAGAGCTGGCCAAGACCACCGCCCTCACTCACTGAGGTATGATAATAATATATGATAAAGGTATGATAAGGTATGATACTAAATTGAACCACTGAGCTTTGTTTGGTCAGATAAACTGGCGATTGAACAAATCAGTGTTTTGAGGATGTAGTTGTGGTTACACTAATGTTCGAAACAAATGCTTTTACTATTCAGCATGCACAGATTAAATATATGTGATCCATGACCACAAAACCAGTCCTAAGTGTAAATTTTATGAAATTAATTTTGAAAATTATTTTATACATCGGACGATATTTGGCTGAGATATAACTATTTGAACATCTGGAATCTGAAGGTGCAAAAAAAATAAAAAAATGAGAAAATTGCCTTTAAAGTTGTCCATATGAAGATTTTAGCAAATGCGTATTGCTAATCAAAAATTAAGTTTTGATATATTTACGGCAGGAAATTTACAAAATATCTTCATGGAACTTTTTTTTACACCTTTAATTAATATCCTAATGATTTTTTGCGTAAAATAAAAATCTATAAGTTTGGCTATTGCTAAAATAGACCCCAGCGACTTAAGATGTACTTGAACTAGGGGTGCTCCGATCGTTAATGCGCATTTCGTCAGTAAAGCCGGTTTTCTAATCAGCGGTTAATTACATCAGGTGCGTGATTTCACATAGAGCAGCTGTTACTACACAGAGCCATTGTTAACTGAGAAGATGCGCCAATAAACGCTGAAAATTAACGTGATTTGCGCATCTTCTCTATTAACAACGGCTCTGTGTAGTAACAGCTGCTCTATGTGAAATCACGCACCTGATGGAATTAACCGCTGATTAGAAAACCGGCTTTACTGACGAGATGCGCATAACGATCGGCCGATCGTGATCGGAGCACCCCTAACTTGAACATAATTTTTTCATCGTTGATAATAATATGGAATGTTTCATGGGCACCAGATCAGGATATAAGAATGATTTCTGAAGGATCATGTGACAATGAACACTGGAGTAATAGCTGCTAAAAATTCTGCACATTTTGAATATATAAAAAAGATTGTATTAAAGACTTCTTTCAAGAACATTTTTAAAATCACCCCCAAAAAGCTCCTGGATACTGAATGACTTTTGTACAACTTCCCCTGCAGGCATCTGAGCACCTTCACAGAATGTGCATTCGCAACCTGGTCAGTGACTACTGCAGGAGACTCCAGCCAGAGTGGAAGAAGCAGGTACTGCATCCATACAAGAGCAGACGTGCACATACACACACATCCATGGAGAAACTGAACTCTTTCACACTGTCTGCAGTTGGAACAGAAGGTTGTAGCCAGTGCTATCTTTGGGGGTCAGAAGGACTGCTACCCTGGAAGTGTTCCCAAACTCTTCGTAGACTCCAGGCTCGGTAATATTCTCACACACACATAAAACATGAAACACACTCATGTCTCTGCTGAAAAACACACATACTGTACATACACAAACAAATACAGAAACTATCTGACTGATTTGTATTACCACAGAGGCTGAAGAGATCAATCTGAAAGTGCTACAAACTCTTGGGAATGACAACAAGGTGAACGTGAATGTGTTTTTATAAATTTGTATGAAAATAATGCTGAATGTTTGTATTCCATAGAAATGTACTATGCAGGGCCCACTGGGAATTCTTTGTTTGGTTTCAAGGTTCCAGTGTAGTGTTCATTAAGTTTAAGTTTATTCATTTTGAATGTTACAGTATTTGAAATAAACTGATGTAGTCTACAATATAAATTTGCAACAATTTGAGCTCTGGATGAAAAAATGATCACATGCTTCCAGCAGAACAAGCTGAATCTCAACACCTGAGGCTTCATCCTGTTGTTTCTACTGTAGAGGGCGCACAAAGTCTCCAGAAAAAAACATTATTCAATATGGATGAAAAAAAAAGTATAAATTGCTCCTGCAAAACCACCTTACCACAAAGCAGTGGCCAGTATTTATCAGATGAAGCCAGGGAACCAATAGAATTAACAATAAAAATAAAATGAATCTAATACTTAATACTGTTAATGTTAGAGGGGTTTAGAATCTTAATATTTATTCTTTTATTTTTCAGTATGGTGTAGCGGTCATCAAGTACGATCGGCATGGGTTTGGAGCACGTATGCGTCAGATGCTATTGACCGCTTCATCTGTTGTGCTGGTCCAGGAAGCAAAAATCAAACAACGTATCGACTACGGCACATTGCTGGGTAATGTTACTGTAATACAGCACTCTCCATTGTTGCCTTACAGTACTCTATGAATTGAAAACCAACCTTTTTAAAGTTTCATACTCTTGTTTTTCACCGTATCTAATTCTTGGGTAATCATACTCTTCCCTAGTACTCAACCCATAAATTAAATCCATTAATCTCTTTCTGGGTAACACTTCACACAGTTCTATACAATCTTGGTTTGTTTCTTTTTTATAGGGATCTCTGTTAGTTCCCTCAGCGATGGATTCTTTGTTTTGCATTTCCCCACCACTGACAGTAAGCAGAAGGTGAGAGACGCCCTCTTATGCTTTGTGATTGTCTTAGTTGTGTAGTTGGACCTCTGTTATTTGACCTTCTGACCTTTAGGGTGACCTGGTGCTGCAATGCGATCATGTGATCGAGGCTGTCACCAAGCTGGCCATCATGGCAGACAAGATACACAATGTCAACATCAGCCAGGACAGGTGTGTGTGTGTGCAAATCCAGACCTGTAATAGTGTTTGGGAGTGGTGGTGATGTTCTCTAGCACCGTCCCTGCATACATCTTACTTCATTTCTCTGACAAGCTTGATGTGTTTAAAGTTGCATACGTTGTGGATTTTTTTGCGAAATTTTGTGCAAAATTCTGTCTACGTCACCAAGTCTTGTGATCATTTTTTATACACTACCATTCAAAACGTTTTGCTTAGTAAGATTGTCTTTTTTTTTAAATAAAGGATACATTAAGTTGATGAGAAATGACAGTAAAGAATTTATAATGTTACAAATTATTTTATATCAAAGAAATACTTTTTATTTTCTATTAATCATAGAATCCTAAAAATGAAATCACCGTTTCCACAAAAATATTAAGTAGCACAACTGTTCTTAGCATTGATAATAATAATAAAAAATGTTTTTGTAATGATTTCTGGAGGATCATGTGACACAGTGGCTTTGCCATCATAGGATCAAAGTTACATTATTGCGTCTTTGAACAAATAAATGCAGTCTTGGTGAGCCTATAAGAGGTGTAAAAACATTGAAAAAATCATACCAGTCACAAACTTTTGACCAGAAGTGTGTATATTTTTTGTCTTTGTGTTGTCATTGTTATTGTATTTAACTTCAGTTTAGTTCACATCATCAAGTATATGTACAGTATATGCATGTTTACAGTTTTTAATCTGATTATGATTTACTCTCCAGTATCAGGTTTGCCATAGTGAGGGGAAAGGAGGGAGTGATAGATTTCACCAGTGGAACGGACCTGCGAGCTGTCAAGACCAAGAATGGACACTTGTCTGTGGTAAGAATCACACATTTACCGAGAAAGAAATACAGGGCTGAAGAATGCAGTGGCTTTGGTTAGAAGGAAAAAAAAACACCAAAGTTTATAAGAGTTTGCCTGATAAAAAGAAGTAGGTAATGGGATTTAAAGAGGAGAGTCCAGAGGGGTCAAATAAAATGGAATAGTTTGCTAATGTTGTTTGCAAGTAAACATGATAACCCTCTTTTCCAGACCACCCCACGAATCTCATGAACAGCCAATGACAGCTCACCAGCAGAGGCCACATCATTTCACAGAGCCAGACTACCCTTTTATGATTCATTTCAGTCTCACTCCAAAAGCACCTTAACAAGTGTATATTACTGAATACTGAATTTAGATTATGCTTTAATGAAGATTTTTTATTAAATTAGTTCATTTTGTATTTTCTCTCATCTGACCAATTTAATGAATCTTTGTTTTTTCAATTATTTCAATCATTCAAGCATTACTATGCAGATATAATACAGAGCATTCAGAGTTCACCGTGCTTTACAAATAACACCAGTACTTATCAGTGCAATATTTTATAACTCAATTATTGTTGAATAATAATAAATAAATAAAAAAGATTAAATGCATCATGTTTAATGTGTTATTTTTGGTTTGGTTATTAAATCTCTAAGACTTCAGACAGATGCCAAAAAAAAAATCTTTTTCAAGTGTTTTGAAATGGAGATCAATCACAACGTCTTCATCAAGTGTTCAGTATGAATTCACTTACTGTCTGTTGTATGTATAAAAATAAAAAAAATGTCACATTAATACACATGCACTACAAGTGATTCTTAGTCATTTTATTCAGTACATATACAGAATACATACAGTATGCACTTATTTATGAACAATAAATATTGTAATACAAAAATTTGGCACATATTTCACATAAATAAAATAAATAATTTAATAAATAAGGCAAAGTGGAAAGTACAGGGGAATGACAACAAAAAGGGGATGTAAAATGAATCTCATTCTGACCTCTGATTCGCTGATTAGCAGTGGAGGAGGGAAGTGGGGTGTTTGGGGAATTTCGATCTTCCAGAATGGCTGACTACCCCTTTTTTTGTTTCAGTTAAATTGTCCAATATAAACAAAATAATTTGCTGTTTGTTAAGTGCTTAGCTTTCAATCAGAGCCATATACATTCAAGTGATTATTTTATCAACTAAAAATACTTAATGGTCAAATAACACTGCTTGGCAATCTCATAACCTACAATAGCTGCCTGCTGAAGTGGTCCTCCATACATGGAAAATGCTCCAAATACTTAAATATTAAATACATAAATGCAGTTTAAAAAAAATAAAAATCTTCTCACATTAGGGAAAATATCTGTTCAGTTAGTTGTAAACAAACAGTAAATAAACTAGTAATTATTTTCATAAATAAAATAATTACTGATCAGGGTAAACAGAAACTGTGACATGAAAATGTTTAAGGATATGAATGTTAGTGTATTCAATTATGTATTTCCTTGGTTTTGTTTTATACTTCCTGTGTGACACTTTTTTTTCTTTTGTTTTCTCAGCTTTGTTGATTTGCTCATACATGTTTGTCAGTGTTTAGCTTGGAGCACAGCATAATCTCGTGCCAATCTGCTCAAGTACCGTTCCAGATCTCTCAGTATCACATACCCTCTCAGATGCTGGATCCAACGGGACTTCTCTGCTGTTGTTGTCCGCTGAGTATCCACAGATAGCTTGCCTCCCGTGAAAACAGAGGCTGCTGATGCCTGGGTGGGTTGTAGCAGGCTGACAGAGGATTGTGTGGAACTGCGAGGATTATTCATCTGAGATGGGGTCTGGAGTACAGTGGTGCTCTCTGTGGAGTGATGCATGCTGGGAATCGGACTGGAAGATGAAGTTGAGTGTAGGGTATGGAGAGGTGGGGACTTTGTGGATGCAGTGATACTCAGACGGTTTAACTGCAAATAGACAGAGAGAAAGCATTAGTAATCTGCACGAGTCAGCATAATTAATCATGTTGTTTTTGTTCCAAAAAGCAAGATTTTCTTCGTAACACACATAATAACTCTACTCATTAGAGTTTATATATATATTTATAGAATTCATATTTGACATGTGGCTGAAACCCTGGCTTTAGAATATCACATAATTATAGAAATATTGTAATAATAATATGATTATAATATTAGTAATATTCTAACTAAATATTTTTATTTAGAAGTCTCAAAAAAAAAAAAAAAAAAAAAACTAGAATAAAGAAGTGGATTTTATATATCCAATCAGTTAGAAAAAGATCACACAGAGATCACAAGACAGACCAGAAAACATGACTAAACACTAGGCTACATTCCAAAGTCTTTACTGTTGTTATTCTTAGATTTAAATATATCACAAATAGTTTCTATATACCCTAAAAAAATCCCCTTGGGTTTTTTTAGTAGATATTCTGGAAAGAGCCCCCCTGTTTTGCAACGTAAAGGGGTCATGATGTGTTGCTCGTGGGAATTGTGTCATCGTTTCACCAAATTACCTACAGTTGGGTGGGAAGTTATTATGTAGGCGATCAAACAAGTGTGCACTTGTACCTGAGAGTTGACTTGTTTCATCAAGTCCCGCAGATCTATTTGCAGACTGACGAAACTTTGGCACAGATTGAGCTGAGGCTTCCCTCGTTTGTCTCTTCTCTGCTCTCTCCTGTCTTTCGTGGCATCCCTCTCTCTCTCCAGCTGCTGGCGTTGAGCTTCCAGGTGAGTCCAGAAGGTTTGGAGGTTGTGAGAGGCCAAACGCAAACGCTCATTGTCCTGACCATTACAAACGACATTAGAATATTCTATCAGAATGGAAACCAATATATTCTCACGCAGTAAAATATATAAAAGTAAAACTGAATGCGTGCTAAAGATAGGATGCGCACCTGCATGTGTAGCCAGGTCTGATAGCTCACAGTAACCGCGGGAAGTGTGCTCAACATCAGCTCTCTGTACTCAAAGAGCTCGTCGCCAAACAGCTGCTGTTTCTGTGAGAAAATAAAACAAATCCGCATTGTATCAACATTTAGATACAAACTGGATAATAGTGTAATGTTACAGAACAAATCACATTGTCGTTAATATGTTTCGGCTTCTACGGAAACAGTATCGAGTTCTCTTACGTAGCGAGACAGCACTTGTTGGACGCGTGCGCGAATAGTCCGAGTGAGGCGCAGTGAATTGGTGAATGACAGTGCTCCCCTGTGGCCAAGAGGGGAGGAGGCGACTGTAGACACCATACAGATGATTGTGAGGATGCAAAGAGGAGTCAGACACCGCGAAAACATCTGGGAGAATAGAGAGAGAAGCTTTCCGATCATTCAAAGTAGTGGTACCTTCAATAGGCTACTATGCAGATGCAATGATGTATAATAAAACACCGTGTTCACAGTTTTATTCGCCAACGTGTTTATTAATCAAATTGCACGTCAGAGATCATCCTCAGTAAAACTATTTCTAATAACTATCAGGATATAATGTGATGATATATCGTCTCTTACCTCTGTTGGAAAATCAGCTCTTGATTGCTCAGTCGCCAGCAGTGATTTGAGATGATGATGCACTGCAGATTACATCTTATATTAGCTCTAATCGTTTCGGTTTCGTTTTTTTTTTTTGGAAAATGCCAGTTTTTTAGTTCTTCTTTTCAGTACCTACGCCTATAGCTCGTTACACAGTTTCAAGAAGTACAGTGTAGTCTTGAAAATTGTGCTTTACTTTCATGTTTTCATGTATTGGATATAGGTCTGTCTTTTTCTTTCTTTCTTTCTTTCTTTCTTTTTTTTCCAGAGATTCCAACTTCTGCTGTCCCCCAGAGAGCTGGCGCTTTCACTGATTTCACTGGAACTGGAACGAAATTACAACTAAACTGACTAAACAAAATAATAAACACATTTAGAGACCCTGACAAAAATTGTAAAGAAACAAACGAGCTATCCTAAATTAGGATGTATAGATGCTTCTGATAGAATTTAAATAAGTTAATGATATGCAAAACTCATTTCAAATCATCAGTTAAAAGATATTCAATATTTATATTTAAGTATATTTAAAACAAATGATATACTCTTAAACTAGTGTTGTATATCTGACATCAGGGAGTGTTTTCAAATCCATTGCAGAAAAAAAAAGCATAGCAGAAAATGTTAAACTAAAGTATAAACAAATGACAAAATTATAAAATTATAATAAAGCATAAACTAATGTGTAAATTGTATTTGCATTACATAATTACAACCGGTGGAACATGGAAACTCACTTGACAGTCCCTTTGGGGAAGACCCTCCCACGCACAAGTCTCTGTCTCTCTCTGACACTGTCTTACTCAACAGCTGCTTTCTACATGAAAATGACATTTTGTTTTGCCCCATGACCAGCTGGGGCATACATTCATAAAAAGTACCTTCTTAAAGGAGACCACAATATTTGTCAATTAGAAACATCTGTATTAAAAACTCACAAAATTCATGTTTCACTTGCTCTAGAAATAATGCATTGCACCTCTATATCTCTTTTACATTTATTTGCTGTAGCAAATCTTTCATTATGTTGGGGCCTCCATGGATTGGATTTGTTAGTCCAGAACATCCCATAGATGCACAGTTGGATAGAGATCTGGGTAATATTGTAGGCAAAGCAACACCTTGAACTCTTTGTCAAAGTTCCTTTTACCATCCCTGCACAATTTTGGCAGTGTGACAGGGTGCATTATTCTGCTGAGAGGCCACTGTCATCAGGGAACACCATTACCACGAAGATTGGATGGTCTAGGTAGGAAGGTGGTATGTGTCAGAGTAACATCCACATGAATGCAATGATCTATGGTTACACAGCAGAATGCCCATGACCCTGGCACCAGTTTACTGGTTGTCTTCTTTGCACTACTTGTTGTAGGTAGTAATCACTGCATTCCAGGAACGGGAAGACTTGCTGTTTTGTAGATCCTCTGACCCAGTCATAAGGGCATCACTGTTCAGTCCTTGTCCTAGTCACTCAGGTCTTCTTGCATGCCCATTTTTCCTGCTTCCAACACATGCAATTCAAGAACTGATTATTCATTTACTGTCTAATTCATCCCACTCCTTGAGAGGTGTGATTGTAACAGTATGTTATTCATGTCACCTGTCTGTGGTTTTCTTGTTGTGGTTGATATATTGCTGAGCAAAATTTACTTCTTTTATCATTTTCTGCATTTCAGGCTGCTTGTGGAAATCAGAAATGGTTTAATAATAATGTAAATAAATGTTTATTTATTCATTTATTTACAGTTCTCCAAAACATTTCTGACCTGCAAGTCAGAAAATGGAAGGCAACCATGGTAAGTGTAATTCAGTGTTGGCACATGGCTCACTGTTTGTTTTGAGCAACAACTAAAATACATTGAACAATAGAAAACAACCGTTTCAAAAGAAAATCCTCTGGATTGTTCTCGTACATTCCCAGTGTTTATTGAATTTACTTTCTTTCAGTCTGTCTAACCTGGGATACCCGAATACTACAAAATATTTTTTTCATGTCTCTCCTTTTGTGAGGGAATATCCGTTCTAATGACACTCAGCAATTTCATTTGCTGTGAAGACATGAAGTTTAAGACATGCATCATGGTGTCACTGGATGTTGAGTTAATCATATGACCATCGTTTAACAGAAGATGCCACACATTCAGACTAGCTATTATGCAAAATGACAAATATAGTTTACAGTGAGTAGAAATGATGAGGTTTATTTGGTGATGCAAAACCACAGTTGCACCACATGAGCATCTCACTTCACGTTTTTCCTCGCCAGAAGTTTTGGCTTGAGCAACACTTCATTTCTCCATTGCTCTCTCTCTCTCCCTTGTCACTCTCTCTCTCTCTCTCTCTCACTCTCTTTCTCTCTCTTTCTCTCTCTCGTCACTCTCTCTCTCTCGTCACTCTTTTCTAACACTCTTTCTCAAGTGATGTTAATTCAATTGTCATAGAGAAAAACTTTTCATTTAGGAAAATATATATAAATATATTCACATAATTAAAGAGGTAATTATAGAGAGCCAATACAACTCAGTATATTTGTTTTCATTCTATATTCAACATAAATGTAAAATGAAAAAAGTTGAAAATATACTTGATTTTTAAGAATTTGATAAAAGTCTTCCTTTTATGTTATTGGCAGCAGCACTAGAGATACATGCCCTTGTAAAGAGAAGTGAACTTATTATTTTTTTTTTTATAAATTTGCCCTTGTAGTGTTCTTGAAAGTATATTTACACACACACACACACACACACACAAAAAAGAAAAGAAAAAAATATATATTTATAACTGTAGTTGCAGGTAATATAATATTAATGAAATAAAAGGTCACTTAAATGTACATTAAGAGCATCCTTTTAAGTAAACATTTAAAAAAGTGCAAAAGTTTTACTTTAAATATTTTGTCATGCTTAAAAGTAGTTATTTTGATGTATTTACTAACATAAAGCACAAGTACTTGATTATAGTTTGAATTGTTATTACATTTAAACTTAATATTATGTCTAATTAATTGCTTCATCATAACAAATGTGTTATTACATATATATTTAAAAACATGACACACCCATTTTAATGGAAATATATGAAAGTATATTTTAAATGCTTGCCATTACTTTCAGCAGTACACTTTAACACCACAGTATTTCAAAGACAACAAAATGAAGAAATTACATATAAAGATGTACTTAAGTTAAAAAAACAACACTCTAATTATACTAACTGGATATGACATAAATTATGTACTCTACACATATTTTAATTTAATTGTAAATAGCATGGTGTTTGAAATCATTACATTAAATTTGTACACAATTGTGAAATTATGTACAAATGATTCAGAGATAATCCAGAGAGCATCTTGATTATTTGAAAAGCAGTTCATGTGGCAAATTAGAAATACTGCAGAATCAGAATCCGAAATATTTATTTCTCGTTTTACATCATAATGTTACTTTGATTCAAAAATTTAAAGAAGTCCCCCAAAAAAAAATCCAGATTGACTACATTTCGAGTTCCAGCTTTTTTATATGGTTTCAGACTTTTTGAAACCTAGTGTATAGAAGAAGTACTGGGTGATTTCTTAGTTTGGCCATAGGCTTCTTTTTCAAGTAAGTCTAGCAAATCCTGTCATGATTCTTCAACTGTAGGGGGCAAAAACAGAGAAGTAGGGTGAAAACCACATGGGTGGAGGCGGAGCAAAGCGGTGATGTACAGTTTGTCATTTCTTGTTGTTCCGCGGTGACCCGTGGGAGGGGGTAGTTCTCATCTCACAGACACCCACACAGATTTGACTGGGGATCACGATGTCTACGGACATATATGACTGACATGATTATGTATGAATGCATCATTTAGAAGATTTATATACACATAAACTATTACATGTGTATTTAATGCAGGCAAAACCATGCATTTGCATAGCATGTTATGATTTAAACAATGAATGTGTCATAAATACACTTTTGATATCAACTTCCCTCCTGATATTGTTCCAGTAGTTCTTCCTCTTTTCTTTTTCCAGCAGTGTCTCGATTTCCGTTTGCTGTCATTCTTAGTCCTGACTCATCCAATACTGTATATGAGTTTTCCTTGTGACACACCACTTTTTTTTACATTTCTCAGCTAAAACTTATGATCTCACTTCTCTCTCTCTCTCGATTTCTTTCTCCCCTTTTTTCTTTCTCAACTTCTCTTTCCCTTATCCTCATTTCTCCGGATGTTTAAATTGCATTTTTTTTTTGTTAAGCTAGGTTATTATCACGACATGCACTCAAGGTGCGTGTCAAGCACTCATGACATTTGGTTTGATATTGACATATTAATACGCAGTTGCTGCAGATTTGTCAGCTGTACATCCATGATGTGAACCACCTGCTGGATCGTGATTCATTGTCGTATTCAAGAAACCAGTTTGAGATGATTTGAGCTTTGCAACATGGTGCATTACCCTGCTGGAAGTAGTCATCATAAAATGATGTGTTGATAAGTTGTGTGTTCAGAGATGCCCTCCTGCATACCTCTGTTATAACAAATGGTTATTTAAGTTACTGTTGCCTTTCTATCAGCTCAAAGTCTAGCCATTCTCTTTTGACCTTTGGCATCAACAAGGCATTTTCACCCACAGAGCTGCCACTTATTTTCTCTCTTTTGGACCATTCTCTGTAAGCCAGTCTGGCAACAACAACTATGCCACATTCAAAGTCAATTAACTCCCCTTTCTTCCTCATTTTGATGCTCGGTTTGAACTTCACATTGTCTATTTTCAAGATGTTTGATCTTGACAATGTCTACAAGCCTAAATACATTGTGTTTCTGCCATGTCATTGTCTGATTAGATATTTGTGATGAACAGGTGTACCTGAATAACATGACAATTGAGTGTAGCATTCTCAGCTGCAAATATTTATAAGACACTGCAGATCCTTCACCAAATAACAGTATGGCATTAGGTTTTATTGACAAATAGACTAGAGAAAAATAACAAGACTTGATTCTGGGTAATTCCTGATCCAATGCTGGAATCCTATAAGTGAGCCTAGACCACAAACTTAAGTCTGCTTAGAAGAAAACCGCCGAACTATCAGATGTTGGTGAGCACCTTCAGGCCCATTAGAGCAAAGTTGCCCAATAGTCTGATGAGGCTGTAACTTCCAGTGTGCGCACATCCACAACTCAATCGGGGGAAAGAGGCTGTTACTTTCAAATGATCCACAAGATGGCAATGGTAGCCTAAAGCTATCACTGTAGAAGAAAGCCTTTTCTTTTGTAAATTCTTTTGGGAATGTACTGCATGGGCCAGCAGACCTCTTGCTAGAGCTTTTATATGAATTCAGTGTACATAAAAATATCCAAATACTGTATATTCATATTAAAAATGCAAACCAGAAACAAGCTCATCCTTAAACATCAAAATAAGAAAAATAATACTGAATTGAAATAGTTAACTGAAATAGTGATTGATAACCACCCATGAAAGGAAGTTGAAGTTGAAAATAAAACAAAGATTATTGGACTATTGGAAAATGCTTTTTCACTTTCGGCCTACTTCAAAATTTCATTTTAATTCAGTGTGTTACTTGCTGTTTCTTTTACAGTTTCTGTATTGTTTGTGAAATTTACTAGCAATTACTAAGTGAAACTTGTTTCTACACCAAATGGTTTTTTTTTTTGTATGCCTCAAATGCTTCCAATGACAAGTTGTGTGCAGTTAATTAAAGAGAGAAAGAAAAAAAGATCATTTTAAAACATTGTTCTGTTTCTATGAATAAATTGATATTATAATAATGAAAAAAAAAATTATGTATGGAAAATGTTCTAAGGAAATGCAATAGTAAATCTGTTTCTGTCATTTAGATTTGCGCTTAAAATGTGATTTTGATGAGATTTTTTTTTTTTCTTACATGTTTTCCTTCTGGTTCATGTTCCCTTTTACCTAGAAAACAAGACTGACATCAAGCAGGGAAAGCAAATAACTAAATTTCACCAGTCACAAGCATCCCGCATTGTCCCGAGCAGAATAGAGCTCACAAAGGTGACTGCAGTTCAACATCTGGGCTCTGATAGTTACTACATCAACCACACATAGATGGTCACCTCATCTTTTGGTATTCATCTTAGATTCATAATGAAAAGCTTCTTTTGCTAAGGCTTTATTTTTTAAGCAAGGCAGTTTGGAATACATGTATGCTCTACATAATTCACAGTTTGTAGCAAACACCAGCACAGGAATCGGAATCACTCTGACCTTTACATTCTGAGAAAGCAAATGTATTTTTTTGAAAGATCCAGATTTCGCAACAAGCATCAGCTTAACACGCACTGCGTTTCTTTAAAACTGATCTAAGAACAATTTTCGACGATAGGATCTTTACCATCGAAACGTAAATGTCAGAACCAATTCCTGACAATCCCTGGCATAAAACAGCAATAGTGAAAGTGGCCTAACAACATTTAGGGGGATTTCTTGTGTCCTCTTTACAAGAAAACAGAATCAATGAAATATAATCGAAATTCTTGATATGCAGTTGAGTTTCTAGATATGCAGTTGGGTTTGTGCATGTCTCAGGTGTAAAAAACAACAACAACAGCATGTAAATGAGCAGTTTGTCTTCGTCTTGTCCGATTTCCAATGGTGCAAAAATAAGTAAAATCACAAGAGTGACAAAACAACTGACCAAGAGCATTGTGGTCAATTTTTAAAATGTAAAAATCAGATGCAAATACTTCTAAGTATTGCAAGTGCAGTCTTCTGTTAGTAGAACAGAATGACAAGGAAACCGAGAACGCACCAGATGGCTTTTTGTTTTCACACCTGTATAACCGACTTTTTTTTCTTTTTCCCTTGATTGAGAAGTTTAGTCGGGGCATCCTCGGTGTAATCCTCACCTTACATGAACCAAAATCATGCGATACGACACCAACTGTCTCTGGACCAGTATGGAGCCAGCACCGCTGAGTGCCGATCAGAGGCCGGACGGGGGGGATTGTTTGTATAAATTAAATTTTTTGACCTTGTTTGTCTTGTGAATGGTCATTTGTGCCAATTCTGTCCAGCTTTCAGAAGGTGATTTTGAAACATCTTTTGTTTGTTCCATTGCTGGATGTCCAGAGATGGAAGGGAGGGGGGCATTTATATGGGGTGCAGGGGTTATATATAAAAAGAACAGTCTGAATGATTGTGCATGTGTCTGGACCTGAATAAAGTTAGAGAGCAATGATGCATACAGTCAAGCTGCTCTGTGTGGTTTTCTCGTGCCTTTGTGCTGTTGCCTGGGCTTCATCTGATCGCCAGCCATGTCGTAAGAGCTCTATATTTTTCTCTAATGTTACTTATATTACAATCAGATTTTGGAATCAGAATATTCTCAGAAGCTGCAGTGGATGTGAAGAAATTATACTTTTAATATTTCTCTTACAGATTCACCACCATTGATCAGTGGAACAATGAAAGTGGTGAGTGTACAAAATTTCAAAAAGATGTTTAATATTTGTATCAGGTTGTGAGTGTACAATCTGGCTCTTTTTGTTTAATACAAACACTAGTTTACAGGCATCTACAGTGAACATATTCCCTTGAAAATGCATTTTTAATTTGTTTAATTAGCCTGTGTGATAAAATATTAGTAAAATAAGGCAGTGTGGTGGAGCACATATATTTACCATTGAAATTCTATTTGCATTTAAAACTTTTGTTACCGTAAACCTATTGCAAGCTTCAGAACTATTAAAAGCTAAATAAAAAGTTTTTTTATTGAACCTTTATACTGTTCTCTTTTGTGTCACATGCAGGTTTCAACGGGGGGTCATGACCTTGCATCTGGAGAGTTCAGTTATGACTCCAAAGCGAATAAATTTCGTTTTGTGGAGGACGCTGCTCATGCGAACAAAACTTCTCATACGGATGTGCTCGTACATTTTGAAGAGGTAGGCCTAATCAGCAAATCTGTCTCTCTATTCCTCTTCTTCTTTCAGCTTGTGATTCACAAGTTTTTGGTTTTGTAGCTTTTTTTCAGCAGTATATATTCAAGCACTTTATTTCCACACAGGGTACACTTTATGAGATAGATAGTAAAAACGAAAGTTGCAAGAAGGAGACTCTGCAGTTCCGTAAGCACCTGATGGAGATTCCACCCGATGCCACTCACGAGTCTGAGATTTACATGGGCAGCCCCTCCATCACAGAACAGGGACTCAGAGTTCGCGTGTGGAGTGGAAAGTTGCCTGAACTTCACGGTCAGTACCTGTTTTATTTGTTTGATTATTATTATTTTTATTTATTTTTTTCTAAATCATGCTTTTTGTTGTGTATCAAAATATCGTATTTATTTTTTGGTGGATTCCAATTTCCTTTTCAGCTCACTACTCTCTGTCAATCACTTCCTGTGGCTGTTTGCCGGTCTCTGGCTCCTACTATGGTGATAAGAAGGACCTTCTCTTCAGGTAGAGCAGAAAATAAATTCAAGTTTCTCTAAAAATGTTGAAGATGTCTACATTTTATTGTATCCTTCAGTTTTGCATATCAGTCATTAAACAGCTCTTTTCGGCTTCAGTTTTTTCGGGGTTGAAACAGAAGTTGGTGACCTGCAAGTCTTTGTACCCCCGGCCTACTGTGAGGGGGTGGCATTTGAGGAGGCCCCAGATGACCACAGCTTCTTTGACCTGTTCCACGATTGAAAAGAACATAAGATGATCTACAAAAGGTCAAAGATGGCTGCATACAATAATAAAAAGAGCATTTAAATAAAAACTATTCCCTGTATCCATTTTTCTTTCTTCAGAAAATGTCTGCAGTTTCTCTCTTACTATCTTTTTTTGTGTGTCTTTTGCAACTTGTTTCTTCACTGAAGTCAATAAAGCTGAGCTTTCACTGAAATCCATTTTTGATGTTTGTTTGAAAAAAAAATCACAAATCTGTGTGGACAACAGAGGTGCTAAGAAAATCAGCAATACTACAGTAAAACTTAATGATCATTGAACAAAGTGAAAAGTCACTAAAAATTCTTATTTCCAGGAAAAGATAACTTAATAAATCTTTAAAAAAGAGTTTTATGTGCAATACTGGGACAATATTTTCATACCATGTTATTGAACAGTTAGTTCATGCTACTAAAATGATAAACACATGTGGACTGAATAAATTATAAATGCACAATTTACTTACTGGTTGTTTAGTGCTACAACAGCTTTTGTTTGTTTGTTTCAACAAGAAATACTCACTTATGCATAAGCGATGTAAATGGGATGGCAGGGTCAGTGTCACAGACATAAAGAAAGAGAGTAAAGGGAAGCTTGTGAAAGTTGCATGGAGCCTCCATCTGACATTTCTGCACTGTTTGAGGTTTACCTAACCAGCACTTCTGTCTCTCTGCAAAGTTAGGGAAATTTCCCAACTTCAGTGGTTAGAGACACGAATAATTATTTTTTTCCACTTCTTATTTTTGTGTTCTTTAGTGTAGTGTGGTGGAGAAAGAAAGAAAGAATGTCCGTGTCATATGGTTACTTTAAGAGAATCCCACAGGAAGTAGTAGATGGAGAGTATTGCGATGAAAAAAACCCATTGTTTTCTTTCTGCTGTCTGTCCAGGAGCGCACATGAAAATATATTATTATTAAACAACATAATTATCATTATTACTATGCTAGTTTACTAGCCTAGAAGTTAGGTTTAGGTTTAGGCATATGCCTCTCACTTTATTGCTGTCTTTATTTGATAACAGACTTGTCATACGTCTTTTTTCTTTGTCTCATAAAATCACACGTCAGTATAGCCTAAATTTAATGGAGGCTATGAACGTCAAGCTTAAAACGTTTTAATACTTTTTAATAAAAAAGATTTGGACGACTGTATCAATTTGACTTAAGACTGAATTACGGTTTCTACAATTCCCTCAGATGATGATGTTGTTGTTATTGGTTGCACGAAACCCTGCCCACCGGAACTAGAGGTGCACTTGACACATACTGTACATTTCATCGCAACAATGGCAATAGCACGCGTTGCTACCGAATATGTGTTTTCTGATTTTTTGTTGAAAGAGCCGAGTGATTCTAAGTATAAAGGCGTGCGGCTGGAACTGGCAACAGACAAACTGGTCTGTTTTATCGCGGTTGGGCTTCCTTTGTTATTCATCTCACTCGCCTTTGCACAAGAAGTCTCTGTGGGTCAGTAAAAGCATTTTATAACCGCTACAAAAAATTGCGGGGAAAAAAAAGTCAACAGTGTTTAGTCTGAAACGTCTGATAGAGATGAGAGGCTCAAACGTGTGGGTTCATGTTCTTATGATAAACATGAAGCGCATCTCTCGGTAATCTTACTGATTTCAACAGGAAGGCTACCAATTGTTGAAAGACACTCGCTAAATCGACATTTACTCCATTGTATTTGTAGGGTGTTTTGTAATATTTCGTTACAGATGGAAGAAAGTGTTTTAAAACAACTTATTACTTGGACAAAGACCAGCGTCAGTTTCTAGGCTAATCGGTTTTGCGTTTAAATCCTGAATGGGCGCGTCACTGCTGAGGAGGACGCGCCAGGAGCGATGTGCGCGTTCACAAAACAAAACACAATGAGGCACATGCAGCAGTTTATAAGCATGCGAAGTTGCGACCTGTTATTTTGCAGGATAAATGCACTTATTTTAAAGTTTTAAATAATTATTGCTTGCCTCAAGCATTGTAACCATTATATCTTTTGTTTATTTTTATTTCAGCCAATATAGTTGAGGGCTTCTTATCGGTGTTGGTATAGGCCTAATGAGTCGAAGCCTGGTCGATGGCAGAAATAACACACTTTTTCAGTCATATCTAAACCAGAGTGTTATGCTTGGCAAAGTTCTTCTGTCATCCTGAGACAGGAGTGTAATTGTCTCACAAAATTTCAAACAGGAAGGGAAAAAGCCCAGTGTTCTTTTCTACTTGATTGTATTGAGTTCGGAAATCTGTTAGGTTCTAGGTTGTTGGTTAAAAGTTGCAACACTATCTATTACTAGCCATACAAGATGGATGTAATCGCGGTAATGGGGTCTGTTAGTTTTTAATAAATAATATTTTAATAAATGTTAACTGTTTTAATTCATATAAAAATTCTTAATTTTATTATAATATTAGAATTATTAATTTAAGATGTGCTTTTATTTGGCATTAATTGGATTAATATAATTTATATTTCAAGTGCTGCAATTACCATAATGAAAATGATTGTAACACTCTGATTTGTAAGTAATAAAAATAAAATGTACTCACTCTCGTCATTCCAAATCTGACTTTAATTTATCTGCAGAATTGTTCTGTTTTTTTCATACAACGGAGCTCCAATATTCTTCAGTTAATCTTCTTTTGTGCTACTTTCAGCAACACTTCACAAATATTAAGAAACAGTAGGTAGATTAGTAGCCTGTAAATTATGAAGGAAGCAATTGTCTTCCCACTTGTTCCTCTAGTTTTGATGAATTTAAGATGAGTGTTTATAAAAGACGTTTATAAAATAGACATAATTAACACAAAGCACACCATGATAATGCACTTACCTTAATATCACATCGCAGGAATATCGATTGCTCATAACAGAGATGCAAAAACACTTTGTATTTTTGTATTAAGTAATTGAGCATTTTTGGGATGAGATTAATAATATCATTTCCATTACCTAGCTCTTTTTATGTTTTAATGTAAAAAAAATTCAAGTTCTTGTGTAATGTCCACTCTCTTAGGTTCTCAGATCACATGTTTTCCCCCAACTAATTTCACACTGAGGCAGGCTGCATATGTGGACTCCTTCTGCTGGGCTGCAATAGAGCATCACCCTACAGAAAATGGGGCAGATAGCACCCCTCTTTATCTACACAAGGTAGAATATAGTGAACAACAATGACATATCAAAAGATGTTCTTTGTTGCTTTGTTACTGTCTTATTCTCTGTCTCTTTACCTGCAGTTCTTTCCTTATATCCTTCTGCTGGTTGCCATCCTCATGTATATTCCTGCTCTCTTCTGGCGCTTCACGGCTGCCCCTTCCCTATCCTCTGACCTCAGTTTTATCATGGAGGAACTCGACCGTTGCTACAACCGTGCAATCCGCCTCGCCAAGAGCCTCACATCCAAACAAGACAAGGACATTGCAGAAGACCCACACAGGTGAAGTGCACTGAACATCTTCACAAATCTCACAATGATGGCAACCTGAAGTTTAAAATCGTGAGAAATACAATGTTCGATTCTCATAGGGTGCTTCTAAAACTGCTTCTAAAAGTCATTATCAACACTGTACATTAAAAAACCAAAAGCTTTAATTAATTCAGAATATTTAAATATTCCAAAAAGTCGGTTTGCTTACAGATCAACTTTGTTCCAGACTGAGACAAAAAAAAATCAGTATCAGTAAATATATTTGTAAAGTTTTTATAGAAGTATCTTACCCTTATGAAAAAGGAGTTTATTCAAGTGTGCTATTAGTATACTTCTTAACTAAAAATAGGAAAGTATACTTTCAGTCAACTTTTTATGGACTTCTCAGAAATGCGCTTTAAGCACTTCTCAAAAATATAAATAAAATTGCATTTAAGTATACTGGACTTATACTTAAAAAAGTTTAAATATATTTGAGCTATACTTGCTCCGGGAATCATTGTTTTCATTGTTATAAGGCAGGGGGCGCTATTACACATCTTCTGTAACAGAAACAATTCATAGTCTTTTTTCAGCTTTTTGTTCAAACTGTTGTTTATTTATTTTTATTTATAAAACTTGACCACATTCAAGTGTTTACAAAAAAAGAATGCATGATGCTAAAATAATATGCTTTTGTTTACAAGCAGTTAACCTGTTCTTTCTTTTGATGTATATATGTTCAGATAGCCTATTCATGTAACAAAGTATATAATAAATTAATACCTAAATAGGGACATAGTAGTATACGTAAAGTATAATGTAAAGTTCACTTAAAGAAAGAGTGGAAAATTCAAAAGAACTGCATTTATTTGAAATATAAATCTATTGTAACATTAAAAAAATGTTTTTTCTGTCACTTTTAATCAATTTAAATCATCATTGCTGAATCAAATCATTTTCCAGTTTGAATGCTTGTGAACAACTAACTTCTTTGCTATTTAAGCTTCCTTTCTATTTCCTTTCCTTCCTCACTCATAACACGAGTATTAAAATATCCTTAATATTCCTGATTCTGCTGTCTAAACCTTAATCTTAAACCCCCTATTCTCTCTCTTTCTCTCTCTCTCAGTGGTCTTGAAATGACTGAAGCTTGTTTTAAGTACCCTCTTGTAGAGCAGTATTTAAAGACAAAGCGTGCATCGTGGGCTTTGGCTGCAAAGTATCTGCTTTGTCGGGTTTTAACATTCCTCACTTTACTGCTGGCCTGCTTTTATCTGACCTACTACATCTTTTGGGTTTCACCTAGTGATCAGTTCTCCTGTAACCTGCGCAGAGGTGTGTGCCAGATAGTGTTTGATAGTGTGATAGTGTTTGATAGACTTGAGAAATGAATATTAACATGTGGCAATGTTTTTTTTTCTTCTGAACTGTGTTTGTGTTTTTCTCCAGGTATATTAGTAAATGAGAGTGCGGTGCCAGATGCAGTTCAATGTAAGCTGGTGGCAGTGGGTGTTTTCCGCCTGCTAAGTTGCATGAATCTGGTGGTGTATTTACTTTTAGTACCAGCCGTGGTTTACACTGCCTTCCAACCTGCACGCCAGCACCAGCGTGCTCAGTTCCTCCGTCCATACCACCTACTGCCTGCGTTCGGTCACGTGCTGGATTTGCAGCCTACAACTCGCCGTTATGATGACCTCAGCATCTACCTGCTGTTCTTGGAGGAAAACCTGAGTGAGCTCAAGAGCTACAAATGTTTACAGGTTTGTGCATGTGTGCATTTGAATTTTATGCATCTGTTTTATATTTTTGTCAGAGTGTCGAGTTCTTAATACATTGTTGTATCTGGTGAAAATGCACTAGTATCTCATTCCCAGAACTGAAAGCTGGTGTCAGTGAGCGAAGACTAATACATTTGTTTGTGGTTTGTGTACGAAGGTGTTGGAGCTGCTGTCAGAGGGAGGGGAAGCAGCATTTGACACCATGTGTCTCCTCAGGACACTAGGACAAGTGAGGACTGACATGGTGGACAGAAAACAAGCTCAAACTGTAAAGGGTAATGCAGAGAAAGAAATCGCTGAAATAAAGGGTAAGTGTAACATCAGTAAAGTGAAAATAAGACACACAATATTCTTAAAGGAAAGTTCACTTTCCAATTAAAGTTTCCTGATAATTTACCCATCCCAATGTCATCCAAGATGGTTACGTCTTTCTTTCTTCAGTCGAAAAGAAATTACGTTTTTTTTATTAAATCATTCCAGGATTATTCTCCTTATAGTGGACTTCAACGGCTACCAAATGGTTGAAGGTCAAGATTATCCCAGACAAGGAATAAGGGTCTTATCTAACAAAATGATTGGTACGTTTCTAAAAAAATAAAAAAATGTATATGTATATGCTTTATAAACAAAAATGCTCAACAATGCCCTATGATGCAATGCCCGTCAATGACTTCATGTAATACGAATCATGTTGAAAAGGTCATGCTTGACGTAGGCGGAAGTAAAGAGTCAGTGTTTACAAGTCGAACATAGTCGACTAAGTCAAACGGTCTACAAAAAAGTTAGCTCCTCCTTTTTTTGTAAATGGTGTAAATTATCAGGATTTTTTTTTTTTTGAAAGTGAACTAATCCTTTAAGTCACAGTTACTTGCATTTACTTCACAATTAATTTGCCCTTTTTTGGTATAATTCACTGCTTATATTATGTTGGCTTATTAAAAGTGTAAAATAAATCTGTCATATTTGTGAATCCAATGAAATACAGCTCCAAATGTGGATTTTATGTTTCTTATATGAAGATAATGAACACACTAATGTCATGTTCTTTTTGTGGGGAGGTAGAAAAACAAATAAAGCATGCAGGTAAATATGTGTCTTGTTGAATCAACTGTTGCTATATCAGCTTGTATGAATGTGTTTTATCTCTAGATGCCACTTCTGTTCTGCTGGATGATGGAGTACAGATGGAAAAAAGTTGCAGCTGTGTGAAAGACGTAAGACACAGGGTGGTCTAACATATAACAAAGTCAAATCAAATGAGTTTACATGTATTTTGAATATAAAGGAAATGTAAGATTACATAATGCTTGAATATAACACTTTACTAATTCACTAACTGCTAACCTTTGTGGGTACAGTGATGTTGCAACAATGAATCTAAATAATAATTAATATGCTAATGTTAGAATACTAACAACACACTTCTGCTAATGTTGCTTCTTGGTAACAAACCATTTAAGCAATTCCTCTTAACATACTAATAATTTCCATAATTATAGAATGATTGCATGGTGAGTAATGTGAACAAAAAGTCATCAAAATTTTCTCTTCATTATAAACCATCCATTGCTAATCTTATATGGATCATGTACTCACAAAATGAAGAAATTGGGGTGCAGAAAAGATGGTGTTTCCCTGAGGCAACATCATAGTTAAGATAGAAAGGATGTGTTCATTGTAATCTAAATGATTGGAAATTATTTTTTGTGTGCAAACCAAGATTAATTAGGCTCTATTTCTAGAGGTAGTGATGCACTGCCTATGCAAAAGCAATAATCAAATATACAAACTATTATGTATGATATGTATAATTATATTTCACTGTTTTTATGTTAAATATTTTGCAGTTTTATATTTATTTGATACAGACAAATAAACAAATAATTGTTTTATGTTTTCTAACCTTAAAGGGGGTCATCGGGTGCCCATTATTATATGGATGCCCATAAGTTTATTTGATTTTTTTAGAGTCTTAATTAAAAGTCTATAACATTCTTTGGCTAAAATTTCTCAAAAGTAGTGTAGAAAACACAATTTTTACCCGGTCAAAATCAGCTCTGTTTTCAGCACGCAGTTCTAGTCCATGTTGCTTTAAATGGTAATGAGCTCTGCTGACCCCGCCCCTCTCTTCTGTGAAAAACCATTATACTCACTTCTTCTGTAGATGAAGCTGGATCACGAATGATTCACCTGGACATAAATGCAGATAGGCAGATCAGGGATCGGTGCATCTCTTTCAAAATGAAAGTAATGTTAATCCTCTGGGTCTTCAGCGGCTCAGATGTCGGGAGTATGAGGACTGTTATGTACATTATTACATCCAACAACACAACATCTCAATCGCTTAATCTGAGACATTCGTGTCTTCCCCTGCACCTGAGTCGACACATGGACAGCTCTCCACTCACTCAGGGCTGGTCTTGAGGTAATATGGACCTGTCAATCAACTATTGTGGGAGGGGCCAGTGCAGAACTACCTCATTCTTTTTATCATTATAGGGTGGATCTGTGAACACACTTCCAACACACAGACAACAACAAAAGTGAATTTTGCATCCGATGACCCCTTTAAATCCGTCAGAGATGTTAAACTGCATGTCTTTAGAGGTGATCTCTTTAAACATGGTGCTTGTAACCCTAATAAAAGATTTTAATGGACTCCATTCAGGGATATACAATACAGGCTTGTAATGTAATAAAACCACTACATTTCCCCCATGCATCTGTATTTTTCTCTGTTTTTATGGATTTATATACTATATATGCCAAAAGTCATGAAGTTAAGCACTTCTGATATGCAGCACTGTGCCAAAGTCGTGGGCCACTAGTATTTTCACCAACAAAAAAAGCTTTTAAGTCAGTTATTTCTGTTTTGCTGTAGTGAGTCAGTAGGAAATATCAGTTTACATTTCCAAACATTATTTTTGCCATTAGATGTAATAATAAAGTGAGATTTTTGTTTGCACAAGGAGTCTGACAGCAGCCAGTGCTCTGCACAGAGATCTGATCTCACCATCATCAGTCTGTCTTGAATAACATGAAGAAACAGAACAAACAGAGACAGACTCAATCCAGAAGAACTGTGGCAATGTCTCCAAAACGCTTCAAGAAACCTGCTAAGCTGCAGTATTCTGCAAAGTTTTAGACATTTGTGCAAAAATGCTGTAAAGTGAGGATGCCGTCAAAAATAATGCCATAAATAGATTTTATTAATTAATATCTATTAACTAAATAAAATCAACATTTGGTGTGAACATATTATGCGTTAAAAAAAACCTTTGTCCTAGTTGAACTTGTGCATTGTTTTTCAGGTAGCTTTGCAGATAGGTTTCTTGAAATGTCTTGGAGACAATGCTACAGTTCTTCTGGATTGAGTCTGTCTCAGTTTGATCTGTTTCTTCATGTTATTCCAGACACTAGACAGACTGATGATGGTGAGATGAGATCAGATCTCTGTGTGGAGCACTGGCTGCTGTCAGACTCCTTGTGCAAACAAAATCTCACTAGATTATTACAATTAATGGCAAAATAATGTTATGCGAACTGATATTTCCTATTGACACACTACAGCAAAAGATAGAAATAACTGACTTAAAATTATTTTTTGTTGGCGAAAATACTAGCGGCCTACGGCTTTTGACCAGCACTGTATTTCAGTAAACCAGCTTCACATTCTCATTACTGCTAAATATCAAATATTGTTGCAGTTTTATTGCTAAGCTCCAGAAAATCAGTAATGAGGTTCTATGACAGTTAGAGACTTGAAAAACAACGAAACAGGATTAAAAAAAGAGTAAACTCTGAAACAAAGAATCATTTAGGCAAAAAGTTATTCTTCCGGCTGATAAGGTTCTTAATAGAACTGTTGCCACATGAACCAAGAACCATTAAAGAACTGCTTTTTTTACATTGGAGAATAGAGGGTAGAACAATATGAAAGTGTGTGGTAATTTACCATAAAATCTTTCAAAACATGGCCATTATATACATTATAAATAATTACACACAAATCTTCATTGCTAGAAAATGTCACAGAGAGGACGTCACAAACATTACTAATGTCTAATGAGACATCTAATCCCATTTTCTGACGAGTGAGATGTAGACACTCTGCTGTTTGTCTCACAAGCTTTACAAAAAAAGCTACCAGCTGTCACCTTCTAGCAGATCCACGATCAGGTCATTCTGTGTAAACTTCTGTCCTCAACAGCTATTAACAATTAACCAAAACCCACTTGAGATTGTCAGCACAGACTACTAGACCCGCGTGAGCACCAGAATCTGTTTGTCTTTCGTGAGCATAGTAGCACTCAGGAGTTAATGTGAATTGGTTGGACAAACACAGCTAATGTGGCACGTGTAATGGGACAGTCACTTAAAAGTGTCAAAGTGTGTTTGCGCACAAGATTTGTTTTCCGCTGATTCAGGCAAAGACTGCACAACCCACCTAAAAACACATGTATAAAAATGAGAAGCACACGCTGTCTGTCCCAAACGTTCGCTCGTCTACCATCTCTACCGTTCCTTGTCCTCTGCTTCAAGAACAGGTAAGTAAACAGCAGAATGGGAATTCAACATATAATGCTATTGCAACTGATGTAGATGTATACATATTTGATCAGTAAAAGTGCATACATCTGTCTTTCTGTCAGCGTGACCATGGCAGTTTGGATCCAGGCTGGTGCTCTGTTGTTTCTTTTGGCCGTCTCCGGTGTGAACGCTAACGCAGGGGCGCCGCAGCACCTGTGTGGATCTCATCTGGTCGATGCCCTCTACCTGGTCTGTGGGCCAACAGGCTTCTTCTATAACCCCAAGAGAGATGTTGACCCTCTTCTGGGTAAGGAAGGCTGTGTTTCTATTAGATGAGCTTTGAAGAATAGTACCTTGATATGGGAAGAGATGCAAGGATACTAATAATACTCTGGAGACTGCAAAGATATTCAACCTATCCTGTAATTAATGTATTGAGTATTTTGTAATGTACACATGTCTGTTTTATTCACCCCTTTAATGCATAATGAAGATGACTTATATGCTGATTTGGTGCTCAAGTAACATTTCTTATTATCATCAATGTTGGAGTGAGTTGTGCTGCTTAATATTTTTGTGTAAACTGTTATACATTTTTCAAGATTCTCTGATAAATAGAAAGTAAAAAAATGCCTTTATTGTAACTTCTGATAAATTTCATGCATAGGCTACTTGCCGAATAAAAATATTAATTTATTTTTTGAAAGGTAGTGTATGTGTATAAAATACTGTATATATATATATATATATATATATATATATATATATGTGTGTGTGTGTGTGTGTGTGTGTGTGTGTGTGTGTGTGTGTGTGTGTGTGTGTAAAACAACTTAAAAAGTGCATTTATAGTATCTCATAGACATGACATTTTGGGGAGAATTCAAAAAGATTTGAACCCCATTGGGCAATGAATGAGGGTCTGATCTTATTGCTTGCATTTTTTCTTTATCCAACTGGATGGGGAACTTCAAAAATGAGAAACTATTACATGTTTTACACTAATACAATACTAGACTAATGTGAGGATTTTCTCTATTGTTGTATTTTTCCAGGTTTCCTTCCTCCAAAATCTGCCCAGGAAACTGAGGTGGCTGACTTTGCATTTAAAGATCACGCCGAGCTGATAAGGAAGAGAGGCATTGTAGAGCAGTGTTGCCACAAACCCTGCAGTATCTTCGAGCTGCAGAATTACTGTAACTAAAAGAACATGTCCTGTGACAACCGCCAATGACTTCACCACCTGTTTGCACACAGGTATCAGCCTTAATGCTCTTGATTTGTTTTTCATAGAAAATAAAATGTTATCAAATGAATGCTGTTGTTTTTGTATCATTACATTGCCATTTTAAATAAGGCATTTAGAATTTCCAGTCATTTAAAAGAAAACAATTCAGTTTTATTTGACAAGTTGTGAACATTAAGATAAACAGGGAATAAATTACATTAGGTCAGCCCCATCTGAGTTCTCCTGATTGAATTCAGACTGTGCTCAGATTCCGAGACTTTTGGTTCCTTGACTAAACCTTGAAACCTCGAACCTCTAGAGTGGAGTCTGAGTCAAGTCTTACAACCTGACCAGCCAAACCATGGGTTAGTCCATCATAACAGACATCATGAAAGACTTGAGGATACAGAAACAAAACAGCTTGTTTAATTCTGAGTCAGAGATGTGGAAATACTCATAAAAATTTGATTTTGATGCAACTTTGACTTATACTGAATATGGCTTCGTAAATAGTGGAGCAGTTGCAAGATTGTGACATCCTGTTTCAAGTGATATAATGTAGTATAGTTTATTTTTAATCATTCTAAGGTTGATATTGGTCAAATTTCTATGTAACAACATCCCTCTAAATGTTGTGGGATAATACATCAAATTTCCAAAGTTTCCAAAAATTATCTACTTAAAAAAAAAAAAAAAAAAACAGTCACAGATTTTTATACTTTTACTTCTGAATATATATTGTATAGCTTTGTTTGTGATGATTATAAATCTTAAAGATAGCTAAGATTTGGATAATCAGAGACATCAGTTTTCATGACCTCTTTGTAATACTGAGTGAGTTTAAAGATATACAGTGACATCATTCATTTAGATAGACAAAATATCATTCAAAAGTTATATTTAATATAACCAGTATTAATGCGACAACATTCAATCTACTGATTTAGCACGTCACTCAGCATCTAAAGGAAACTCAATGAGAAACACAACAAATTGACAACATCATACATGTACCAAAATTGATTTATTGTTTACTCTCACTTTTTTAAAAAGCCATCCTGACCCTCCTTCATCACAGGATCATTTCGCTGTTTTTTTCCCCCATCATAATTAAATACATATTTTTAATCAGACTCATATTCTGAAATATTGAAACCAGCAAAATCCTCCCTGTATAGATCTTCTGTCATGCACCTTACTATATTAGCCTAATACCATTAAAAAGGAAAGAAAGAAAGAAAGAAAGAAAGAGACTAAGCACCAATATTTTTTTTCTTTTGTTCATACATGAAAGAAACAGGTTCAGTTACTGTCGACTAAAAGGCAGTGTTTTGCACTTCTAACACACAACCAGACAACCACTACAGTGATTCTGAGAAGTCCTTCATTTGAGTGGGACAAACGATACCATGTGAGCCACAAAAAAAGGCCACAACCTTTTTTCTCTCAAACCTTTTTAAAAGCATAACATAAATGCTGTTTCTTTCCAACATGAAAGGAAATAAGCCAACTACTCGCAGCAGAAATAGCTGCGCTGCTAATTTATAGAAACTAAAGGCACCAGGAAGAATGAAACAAAAATGGTAGGCGAGGGTGCAAGTGGTCAAGAGTCTAGACGCTTCTCCCACAAAATAGCCCACATCCAAAAATTAAATAGCCATGTACAGGTTTTCTCTTTAATTTACATTTGCAGGCATGTAACTGGGCTGAGATTTTGGAGAAAAAAATTCACGCTCTCCTTTATTTATAAAAAATACCTGCAGATCAACGTATGACCACAAGAGGGAAGCAGAACATTCATTTACAAAGAGCAAGAGTTATTAAATTATTAAGGACTGACCCTTGCTTGATAGAACTTGAATTCAGACAACACATCTGATTTCGGTCAGATTCTTTCTGATTACATTTTTTTTTTTTTTGAAAACTTAAAAGTATTATCAAATATTCTGTAAAGCAGTGATCCTCAAATCTGGCTCGCGAGATCCACTTTCCTGCGAAGTTTAGCTCTAACCCTAATCAAACACGCATGAGTGTGCTAAACAGTGTCTTCCGGATCATTAGAAAATCACAGGCAGGTGTGTTTAATTAGAGTCGGAGCTAAACTCTGCAGGAAACTGGATCTCGCGAGCCAGATTTGAGGACCACAGCTGTAAAGGCTTTTTAAATCAATCACTGTGATTAGTTCATGTTAAAATTACAATATTTAAAGTGTTTTTCACGTGAGTCTATATTAAAAATTATCATGAAATACATAGTTTCAAAGTTTCAGAGCAGAATTGTCGCATGCAACCCATAATTCTCTTTTAGCAGTTTCTAAGGAAAGTTTATTAGTAAATTCAGCAGGTCATATGTTGTGAAAACTTTCACACATTTTGATTGTTTATATCACTCCTAATGTTGCACCATCACAACCGATCAGGGCTGCTTCCTTTTTTTCTTTTTTGCCAGTATTCCATACTCTGGCTTTAACACAATGCAACAACAGACAGAGAATAAGAAGTTCTCACGCAGTCTTACAGGATTAAAAAAAAAAAAAAAAAAGTGAAATCAAACTTGTTCTACTTCTACAAACACTTCTACTTAGCCTCAAAGCTTTAACAATTAGGTTAACCATCACAGTTACCCATCATTTTCTTGACTAATCACATTAGCATGAAGAGGAATTGCATTCTTACAAGTATATCAACATCTGGATGAGTTTTCAAGCAGTTCAATGGAAATCTCGACAACAACGGAAAATATTACACTTCAAGTAAAGTTGGGATTCTTTGAGTTTGTTCAGCCTGGTAGAAAAGCAGCAGATAAACACAGAATGAAGAGGATCGTGAATGAAAGCATTGTCTTATTAAAGATTTGCCATATTTGTCCAGTATTTGAGTTAAATCTGATTTACTCATCCCCAACCCATCATCAGAATATGTACAACTGGTGTTGAACCCTCATCAGCCACATTGCACTACTTTGGTACTTCAGCTTTTCTACCTTGGCTGGATAGAAATAGGAAGTGACATTTCAAGCAAAATACATTTAGGAATAATTTCCTTCACATCAGAAGCTTTGTGGTTTAAGAGAAAAAATAAGGTAATATACATACAATCTACACATTCAATAAATCATTGTATCTTTGTACATCATGGATTTGTCCAGAAGAGTTTGGACAGAACTTGGAGATGGCAGAAGCAGAAGAGACATTCCAATCCAGTCACAGGGAGAAAACAATAATAAAAAAAAGGTGATTTAAGGTCCATGTTAGTCAAAATTCAGGCTGTACAAGAGGTCCAAAAACATACTAGTAGAGGACAAAAGACATCCTAATGAATGTAGAATGATCAAGGGTGAACTGGAGGCCAGGATTAGGCTTAATCTGTGTGACCTCTCTACATTCACCTTGAAAAGGTCCATTGATCTTTTAAACCTGACGGCAAAAACGGGAATCAATCATTATTCAGTGTTGCAGTTCACAATACAGGTCTATATAAAAAAGACAAAAAAGTGCTTTTAATTATTATAAAGTAAAAACAATCGAGTTCGTAAAACAGTCAAACTGGGCATCAGTAAAAGGCCTTCAACATGTATTTTCTTTTTTAAACTTGAGTCCAAACTTGAGGTGCAAGGGTTTTGAGTTGCTGATTCAGAGTCTAATGTTTAAGGGTCAGAGTAAATCTGCAGTCTCAGTGATCCTGAGCCCCACACCAGTGCTATTAGAAGTGCATTCCCTAAAACCACATGATGCCGCTGCCATTTAAATCCCAGCCTTCAAAGAAAGGGCACGTATGCTCCCATTAGGTGAATTTATGAGCAAAGATCCACAGGAGACACTCGGCAAAGCAAATCCTCATCAACATCACCTTCTATCCTATCAGGTGTCAGAGCTTAAAGTCTTTAAAACAAGGAACAAAAACATTTAAAGTTCATATAACTTAAAAAGAAAACACAACAACCAGGCAAAGTGGTGAATATGGTTGCAGCTAAAGTGAATTCATTTATCTTCAAATAAAGATAAAAAGAGAAACAGAAAGAGAAAAGTGAAGTTAATTCTATTTTTCTCCCAAAATGACTTTAGGATGAAAGGCTGAACAGCAGTAAGTGCTTCATGGTTTTCATGACTATAGCATTCTCTGTACCACAGATCCATTTAGAGACATAAAGAGAGAGAGAGCAGGTACTCTTGGAAAATGAAATGTAACGGCCTTCTAATGAAAGAAAAAAAAAAAAAAACAGGAAAAATTTTGTAAAACCATTTGTATCTTTCATGGTTTGAATATCTGTATTCTCTCTCTAGAATAACACCACCCCCTACTGTAATAAACTACAACGAAGGGCAGCGCTGACATGGTGATTGCAGTCTTTGTTGGTTACACACTTTAAAAAGAATTTTTAAGAGTTCATAAGCGCACAGACCTTTTTGAGTGATATGCGTTAATAACTGTAGATTAGGGTGCTCAGTCCTATAAAGAGTTTAGATACAGACAGCTGAACCAGATAGTCAAGATTTTGTGGAACATTAAAAATGATTGATGTGTTAGAACAGGTTGGAACTAAATCCTGCAGGAAGGTGGATTTCCAGGAGCAGGACGGAGCATCCATGATGTGAGTACGGAGAGCTCAGATCATTTTTTTTTTTACATACAACATTGACCTGAACAAAGCTACATGTTTTAGAGGCATTTAAATGTTTGTGCAGAGCATGTATGTAGATGTGTAAGCATGCATTGCAAGTATGTGTGTGCAAGCCTTTGTGTGTATATTTCACTAAATAACGAACCACATGATTTTCCCATCTCACAGTGGTTCTGTAGGGGCCGTGTGTGGACTCTGGGGAGGAGACTGCGGCGGGGACTGCAGAAGTGGGGTGAAATGTGGGGTCGGGGGGTAATAAGGGCTGGCTGTGGGGGATGGGGGCAATCCGGAGGGCACAAGTGGCCCTGTGGGTCCAAAAGGGCCAGTGGGTGACTCAGCAGGAGGGTGGTTGTAAAAGAAGAAAGCACACTGATGGATGAATGTCTCGATGATTGTCTGGTAGGTGCGCGTGGCTGTCAGGGCATCCATTGAGGTGAAGACTGGTCGCATCAGTGTTGGCCAGAAACAGATGGAGAGATTCTCGCTGGTCATTAAGTTGACTCTGTTCCACTGACTAACTCTGAGAAAAAGAAACAGAGATATATGATTTACGGTCTCTTCCTTTTAACTGATCTGGAATAGTAATCAACTGCAGGTGGTTTCCAAACGTACTTGTTTAGATGGCTCATTACATATTTGAAGACATCAAAATTTTCCCTGGGAAATCGTCTTAACACATCCTTCATTGTGTGAAGCCTCTGTTCTCTATCATTAATTTCTGTGCACACAAAAATTTAAAACTTGATTATTCCACAGGCTTAGACAGGCACAGTGTTATGGATTAAATAACACCTAATTTTCCTTCTTCTGCATGCAATGCTTTATTATTTTAGAATTCAAGTGGATGCATCTACATTATTAAATTGTTCACAGATGTACTTAAAGAACGTTAAGGGAAATCTTACTGAAAGCTTCCACCAGCTCCTCCTGTAAGCTGTAGGGAACCAGAGGCTCAGGCAGCTCAGAGAAGAAACTTTTCATTGCTCCCGCAACTGTGTTCACAGTGAAGTCCTTCTCCACAAGGTCCAAATTGTGGTCTAAAACAAATGAATAATTAATAAGTGAACAAAGTGAATCAAGGAAGAACAAGAGCAGTGCAGTTTATCCATCAATATGTTTGTGTGTGGGTGGAAATAACAAAATACAATACATTTTACATTAAAAGCTTGTACATACTGTCAACATACTGACATACTTAGAACTGTACTTATAAAGTATACTCAAGTAAGGTGCTGGTCATATAATAAGAATACGATCAAAAAGTTGATTTATATTTCATTAATTACATTCAAAAAGTGAAACTTGTATATTTGTATATATATGACCAAAATCTTAGATCATGATATGAGTAATTCTATTTCACAGTAACGATATAGATCACAGTTATTTTTGCTTTACATAAGGTTATGAAATCAAAATAGTTGATACCATAGAAATTTCACAATTCTTGCCACCAGTGTCACTAATGCTAGCCTAAAAAAATATATATGAATTCACTGAAGACAAATAAACAATCAGTTATAAAATAATAAGAAACCGATTACAAGCAATACAAAAAAATAAAAAATTATAGAACAGATAAATAAGAAATTTTACATACATTGTATAATCAAATGTATAAAAAAACACTGCATATTCTTCACTATAGGAAGTTAAATATACTGTATATAAATCCAATATACTGTTTGATGGGTTTTCTTTTTCAGCTGTTTGCAAAGATAGGTTTTTTGACACTATCAAGTGTGTGTATTGAACCGTTGAAGACCTTTAAAGCAGCAAAATAACTCAATAATATTCAATACTCTCATGCGCTAAGCAAAGACAAAATTAGGTGTTTGTCTTCACGTGCACACACCTCTCTGACAGCGCTCAGAAACAGCCAAGACAGCACACACATACAGCAACATTAACCAAGTGTACATAAACAGCAGTGAACACACACACCCGGAGCAGTTTTTGCTGCAGTGCCCGGGGAGCAGTTGGGGGTTCGGTGCCTTGCTCAAGGGCACCTCAGTCGTGGTACTGCTGGCCCGAGACTCGAACCCACAACCCTAGGATTTGGAGTCAAACGCTCTAACCACTAGGGTTGACTTCCCTCAAAAGGTTGCAGTCTGCAAGTTTACAGTTTAAAGTAGTTTCAATGTTAAATTTGCTAATGTTTCTAGCATGATTAGCATGTTACAAGCATGCAATTATGTTACTAGCATGGTATTGGCATTTTGTTAGTATGATTAACAAGTTACTAACATGTTGTTATCATGATTAGCATGTCCCTACCATGTTACTAGCATGTTTTTAACATGATTAGAAATTTTTCTAGCATGATAAGCAAGTTACTTCAGTTGATTCAGTAAAAAAAAAAAAAAAAACAGCTTTGGAGACCAACTTGGCCTGCTAAAATATTGGCACAAACCACTTTAAAATCAGCTTGGGAGACCAGTCAAAGCTGTCAATCAGCTAAGGTTGGTTTTAGCTGTTTTTCAGTAGGGAGTTGTTAAGCTTTGCTATTGCAATAGACAGCCTAAATATACTAGAAGTCTTATTGTATAAAAATGTTCACCCCCTCAATGAAAGTATATGGGATTTTAGGTGGATTTGATAGTCAGGTTTACGAAAACCGTAAGGCGGATCAGTTAGAAACGATAAAGCAACCAGAGTCAGATGAGTGAAGGTCTGACCTGAGTTTGGTGGTTGTAGCTTTAAAGGTCTAGGAGGAGATACATTTTAAAATTTGGTCGAAGAAGCAGCTGTTAAAATAGGATTTCAGTAAATTTGTTCTCAAGCCAACTCAATTTAATAAGTATTAGTTAATTAATATTGTGGTATATTACATATATTAGACTCAATAGTGTCTGATTTTGCAAAATTGTGTAAATTAAAATATTACCTATAAAGCCACAGAAGATATGATGTGGGTCTCCATACAAAAAAAAAACTGTGTATTGTGTGTTGCTGTTGTAAAGTTACAGAGCTGCAGTTGTGCTGCTGGGGTTTTGAGTTATACAACAGCTGTGGTGCTGTGCTGCTTTTTTTGGGGATGGGTAGGGGTGTTAAATACACTTTTTTGGTCAACTCACTTGTTTCATTTCTATATGTTTGTAACATTCTAAAAGCTCTTTATTCCTAAGATACTGCAAGTTGGTCAGTGTATTCAGTAGGTGTCATGTAAGTTGCTTCAGAGGCATAAGGTATTGCAAGTATTACACACAACAGTGCATGGACAAAAAAAAAAAAAAAAACTTTTGGTACTTAATTACTTTTTAAAGCAAGTACTTCTGTACTTTTACTTAGTGAAAATCTGTCTTTACAACTTTCACTTGTAATGGAGTAATATTTGACCAGCAAGTAATGGATTTCTATACTTTGTCCACCATCAACATCTTAAAATCGCTTGTTTTTAAACTGCAATGCTAAAAAACACATGCAATCAGTACGTTTTCACAACCATGTAGCACATGTGAGCATATAACCGCAATAGAGACGACAGTCCAAAATTACACATTTCTACTGGTTAATAATGTCTACTTGTATATCACCCACCTCTACTGCCAACATGCACTTAAACATAATTTATGTAACAATACGTGCCCCAACACCATAAGGCAATCCTCCATCATACTGTAACCCCACATTAATTTTTTTAATTCTTCTGAACTTACCCTGTTCAAACTGTCTCTGTATGCTCTCTATCTCCGACTTATTCCCACTTACCCTGTAGATACCCTCTGTTGTCAAACCTAAGAGAGAGAGAGTTTTTTTTAATAAGATAGTTCGAGGTACATCTTTCTATTACTCATTTTAAGCATTTTAAGACTTAAGTACTTATCACTTCCAGAGTACTTTTTAAAGTGTCAAAGATCATTTTACAAACTGCTCCTACATACAGGTCTATATTTCTTTGTTTGCGTCTATTAAAAATGCCAAAAAAATAAAAAGTTCTTAAATTCATATTAATATGGTTCTACAAACTTCATTGTCAGACCACAACTGAAAAAAAGTGAACTATGTGCAAAACTATGCTGTGGTGTGATTTATGACAGCTACAGGCCATTAAGCATCTAATTTTAACTGGATACTGTGATAATGATAAGCTTGTATGGTTCCCTAAGTACAACTCTTATGGGGTGAGTGTGATGGTGAAACAGCAGCAGCAAATGTACCTGTGGCTTCAATATAACGAATACACTTGTCAATGAAAACAGGAATAGGTCGTTCAAGGGAAACAACATTCACCAGAGGCACTGCAAAGTAGTTACTTTCCAAAGGCTTAGAGATAGAATGACGAGGCTTTGGTCTTGTTTTCTGCCAAACAGCAAGACAAATAATGATTATTTGACAATTATTCAAGACAATTAGCGTTGTTTTGACTCAAAAAAGCAATTAAATTAAATATCATAATGTTAAAAACAGATGAGCATACTTTTTAAAAGCCATGTAAAATAAGTAAATAAATAAATCTTACTTTGCCTGGTCGGCGAAGACTTTTTAGTATGTTCCTCTTTTTAGGATCTTCTCCTTCACTGAGTATCTCTGCCTTCAGCCCTGACACATCGTCATCTTTTGACCTTGAGAGTGTGCCAATCTCATCATCACTACCTATAGAAAAACTAGTGCGGAAACTGCTGAACTTTCCCAGACGTTTGGAACGATCACGGTACAGCCGTGGCTTCACCTTTGCTGCAGAGAACTTGCGACGTCTCTCTAATGAGCTGCCATCCCCTTCACTGTCTGAACCATTGCCTCCTCCATTAGAGTGGATCCGATTGGAATTGCGGATGGTAATAATTTTGCCCTGTGTGCTGTCATGTGGCACAGAATATATGCTATCCTCATAGCTGGGGCGGGGTTTAGAGACAGCATCCATTGGCTCAGCATAGTCCGAAGGATCATAATCTCCTCCTAGAGGCCACGTCACATTGGATGTAAGGGAACGCCGATGATTGACTGTATCCACATACGGATTAAAATTTGGTTTTCTAAGGTCAAATGTGACACTAGGTTTGGGTCTTACTTGAGGAGGAACTTTATTATTTAGCTTGCTCTCAAAGGTGCTAAGGTCAGAGATCACAGAGAATGTATCACCTGAGTCCAGGTCAGGCATTTTAAATCCACTATGTGAGGTGAGTGTTCCATCATGGTAAGGCGGGGAAGCTTCCATGTCTTCCTCAGAATCTAACAGCATTGTGACAGGGCTTGGGGAGCCACAGTGTGGTGAATACACATTCTCATTTGTGCTACTGGCTTCTGCAACATTTTCATACATATGACTGGCCTCAACAATAGTCCTCTTTTCTAATACCTCTGTGAAAAATTGTTCCAACAGGTCTAGTTTGTGTAGTCCTCCAACAACTCCTCCAGGGCCACAGAAAATACTGCAAAACCGTCCCTCAAGTTCACGGGCCAGTTCTTCACCTTGGACTAACAACCCATGAGCAGACTCAGAGTCCAGAAGCTCAGTCCGAGTTTCCCCCACTGCAAGCAGCTGAACAGGGACAATGTCTTGAACCTCACATAAAAAGGCACACAGGGTTTCAAAAGAAGCCTTGCGGCTAGCAGAGTATACAGCGATGTAGCCATGCACCAGCCGACTCTTACGAGTGGCAAAAGAAGCATGGTATGACATTAGAGACAGTTCAATTGTATGCTTGTGACCACCAATTATTTTTTCTAGCAGCACCGAAGTGCCACTTGTCTGAGGAGAGGTTGGCTTGCAATGCTGTGGAAGCAGGAATGGTGCAAGAAGTTGATCAATGTCATAGGAGTCTCCACACATTAGGCACATGACAATACGGAATTCAGCCTCCGGACTCTGATCCTGCTGTAACTCTCGAATACATGGGGGCAGCGGAGGTGCAGGTGGAGAACAGCTATTAAATGTAGAAGTTCTCCTTGTTTCAAGAAGAACCTTCAAGACCTGATTGATCTGCTTTTCATTCACATTTCGGCCATAGCCAGTGCCAGGGGAGGCAGGTTCCAGGTAGTTACACTGCAGTTTTATAGCTACCTGCTGACCTTGTGAGATTAACGCTTGAGCAGTCTCACCACCAATGTCACCCAGTCCTCCAACACCTCTTTTGGTTACTAATAAGAGTGACAGGGGAAGCTGAGCCATTTGGTTGTCCCTTCTGCCAAACGTGGACTCTCGCAACTTCTCAATACTTTCTACAACATATGACAAGGACTCTTTAGAATTGTACAAACACAGGCATCCGTGGGGAGTAAATGTAGATGTATTAAATGAATTAACAGGAAGTCTAACATTACCCTCAATTGGCCGAAGGACAAGTTCATACATTCTACCTTCAAGCATATAATGATCATCATTGGTACACAATGCCCGAATCTCATTGGCTAATTCTCTAGCAAGACCATCCTTGCCCAGTATAACAAGATTGATCCTTTCTACCTTTCCATCAAAAACATTGGACTTTCCAAAAGAAGAGTATTGTAAAGGGAAGTATGAAGCTAGTATTTGCTCAATTTTGTTGTCAACACAGTGTGGACAGTTCGGACATGTTTCCTTTGTAGGGTGATACACAAAATGGATGTGTTTCAGCACTAAAGCATCCCTTTCAGCTTGTAACTTCTGAAGGGCCTTGAAGCGTTGTTCTTCACCTAACACATCTTGAATTGCTCCCATCTTCTCTTTACTAGGTTTGGCATCTACCTCAAGTTCATAGAAGAGCTCAGAGTACTCCAGCAGAAGCTCCTGAAAATCCTCTTTTGCCCTGTCTATGATTGCTTTTTGGTGCCGGTTATAAATGTCCAAATATTCTGGCTCCTCAAGCCACTGGTAGAAGTCTTCATTCATGATGAAGCTTCTTGCCTCCTCCCAAGGTTTGCCAGGTGTAACAAAAGGTGAAGATGCTAATTTTGCTTTGAACTCATGGCGAATCTGGGCTCGCTTGCATTCATTGCGCAAGTGTTCAAGGTGTGCATCAAAGATTATTTCAGCAGCTGTGGTGTCTAGAACATCAAAGGGGATACGTTCATCCTCCATATTGTCAAGATGTGGCGTGTCCTCCCATGGTGCATCATCCAGTACCACAAACCAATGATCAAAGTCTTTTTTAGATTCAAGGACCTTCTGGACCCCAGACCAGCTCAAATGCTCAATTTCATCCAACTCAGAAACTAAGCTACTCAAGGCGAGAGGAAGAGCGCTCAAGTATGCTTTACGACGCCTTTCAATGTGTTCCTGTTTTAGCCGGTGAATATGCTGTTGAAATAGCTTCTTAGCCTTACATGTACCTTCTAAAAATACATACTCCCTGTATTCAGGAGAAGTCTGCATTCGTCGGCTAATGTTGGGCCATGTTTCATTGTGATTGTTCACAATGTGGTTTACTAACCACTCATAGCGGTCTTTTGCAGAAGCAATTAGTTGACTCTGGTGTTTCAATGCCTCAAAGTAAGGTATGATCTTGGGCTTACCTCTTCCCTTATCAATGAGCTGTATCATGGTAAGGAAAGCCAAATCAACGTTGACGTTGGACCGTGCCGACGTCTCAACAACCTGCAAGTTCTTTTTTGTAATGGCAAAGGTATGAGAGTCCTTGATGTATCGCTCCACTCCCTCATCACACTTAGTGAGAACTAGCACAATAGGCTTTTTTGTCTTGCTTAAGTGATTGTACAAGTTGGTGACATATTTCATTTGATCATCAAAGTTGCGGTTCATACCACGACTGACATCAACACAGAGCAGAAAGCCATCCACCTGCAATTTGCCTTCGGGCATTTGCTTCTGTTCAAAGTCTTGCTCGAGTCCCAACTGATCAGTGCAAAAGTACATGAGTTTTTCAGCAGAAGCCAGTTTGGTGGAGGCAGCTCTTTTGATGTAGGGCTGTAATGCTGTGCTGCGATGAGGCTGGAATGTCTGGTCATCAATGAATTCGGTCTGCTCAACCACATGCATCCTGCAGTCTGCACCATCTTCCAAAACTCTCCCCACCTCTCCCCAGAACAGGAAATGGTCATTGTTGACAACCCGGCCACCAAAGTCACTGGTACTTAGCACAGAAGTGTGATCAAGATGGAAGTCGTCTGCACTAGGACGGACAAAGCGGTTACAAAGGCATGATTTACCAACTCCACATTGCCCTTTCTCTTTCTCAGTTCCCGACAGGCCAACAACAACGAGGTTGTAGATAGGCATTCGGGATTCTTGCTTTTTAGCCATCATCATCGTACACAGGCATTCATCTTGCCATGCCCCAAAGGTTGACAGAGGCAGACTCTTAAAAATGTGTCCATAAAATATTGATGTCAGGGGCCCGTATTTGATTTACAATTGAGGTTTTACTTCTGTTGTTTCAATCATACTTTCATGTCAAGAAAACTGCTTGTATGTTCTGCCCATATTAGAGGGTACTAATCAGAGTTAAGAGAGGAGACATGAAGGAGGCAGAAGCAGGAATTGGGGCTAGCCTAAATGAGAAAGGGAGGGAGAAAGAACAAACCAATGATCAGCAAAATTACGTGCTTTATTTGCCCAAAAGGCAAATTTAAAACAAACTACTTTATGAATTCCCACAGATACTATAGTTAGAATTGTTAACTTCACAATGCTTCACAATCATAATTCACAATCTATTTACACATGGTTTCATTATGTACTTTGAATTTAAACATACTGATCGACAATTTCTGGTTATTTTTATTTCGTTTTTGAGAGCTGCCAAATTTCCAAAACACATGCATACAGTATGTGGGTTGGCCATTTAATAATGAAATAAATAAGTGCAATAAATAAGCAATAATTAACAATAATTCCAGCATGTAATGAATCCACCTTAGCTAGTGCTGCACTTAAAAAACTTCCTTAGTATATTTGCCCAAATTAATTATTCTGTTGTCTGAACTTGTCACTTCACATTTCAAAGTTCAAGTAAATGTTAACATACTATAAACAAATAAAATACCAAAAAACCAAGGCTCCCAAATACTTACAGCAAACACCATATTAATGACAACTTTTACTACATTTCATTATCTGAATAAAATGTCCCTTGTGCTCGCCAGTTCAACTCTCAATTCCTAATTGTTGACAGGGTGTTACTAGGTAGTTTCTAGTCATTCTGTGTGGTTAGGACTGGAGCTTTCAAGCTTCAGAAATTATAAAAACAATCATAAGTGGCCGATGTGATGGACTATGTCCCATGTCTTCTAAAGCAATAATGATATTTTTATTTGAAAAACAGACCGAAATGTAGGATGCTGGGCTACTTTCATGTTTTTTTTTTGTTTGTTTTTTTTTTTTTTCATTCTATAGCTTAACAGCCCTAGTCCTCATTCACTTTCATTATACTGAAAAGAGTGGGCAGAATATTTTTATATTCACCTAGTCATTTCCACAAATACAAAAGTTCTCATGGAATTTTCATTTTTTGGTGAACTAATTGCTATCTAAAAGGCATTGTCACATACTATATGTAGTTGATGTATTAATATGCATACTATACATTAGACAACTACATGGATGACATTTCAATCTGTAATCATTAACTGAACTTGCTAAAAAATAATAATAATAATAATAATAATAATAATAATAATATGAAACAAGATTACTTTGACAACAGTTGTTTCCACTTTGCAACAAAACACAAATGCACATATTTAGGCCACTGCATTGTTATAAATAAGAGAAGAATGCAGAATAGAGTATTAAAAATAACTTTATTCATTTCTCTTAATTCATGCTGTAACAAATACAAAATAATAATAATAATACATTTTTAATTATTAGTTGCTATTCAAAATGGTATTCTTGAGCTGTTCCTGGACATTTCACTCAGCATGCATATTACTCCTGCTAATTTGAAAAATATTTTAGTGGTACAGTACCACACACAGGAAATGATCTGCTGGTGAATCCTGATGCGATATCTAGTGTTGTAGACTTAAAAACTCAAATACAGACCCTGTGATCCCCAGGCGGGTCAGGTGCAGTGCAAGTGGGTGCTAGTGACAATGCTGTTTGATAGATTCTACATAATATCCGAGTCTTCCAGCTGCTTAGACTCACCTTCAACTGACACACCAAGACACAACCTGATGATCTGAATTGCTGTAGCCCATTGTGTTGTTAAACACTGAGCCAAATATATGGCTTGAACATACATAAAACACTGTTGTGGTCGAATGTGCATAACAAAATAAAGACATATCATGGCACACTTCACTTCACTTCAAAAGCCCATAGGCCCAGAAAAGCCCAAGCAAGAAAACTAGGTAATGCGGATGTCATGGTTCAAAACTGGTTCATATAAGCGTCTCAGCTATCTGTGTGGTGCTTCAACAGAGATTACACACTCAACTGTCCGTGACGTTTCCTCACGTATTTAAATCAGAGTATGAAGTTATAATAAATTAGTGCAACTCGTCTACTTTACATTTCGTTGGCTTGTTCTCCAAATTAAGTATTGCGTTACATAGCAACTAACCAGGTGCACATCACGTGTGAGAATAATGTGCCAATTTAAAACATTCTGAGATTATAAAAGCACAAGATAATCCGTTTTCAATGCAACCAAGGCGCTGCCTGCACAACAGACTGCACTCATTTGTATTTGTACACAGTTTCTCTTTACTTCACTTCTTGAGTAAAGATATTCTATTTATAGGTTTCTTAAACGGCTGAAAACTTGTTTTAATGAAACACCGTTGGTAATACACACATAGGCTACGTACCAGTGCCTTTCTCCGTCCTCCCTTTCGCTTCTCGAGCCCTCTTCCCTCGTCCAGGCCAGAGCGAGAGGGCTTACAACCGGCTTGGTCAATATTGTTGGAGAACAGAAAGAAAGGAAAACAAAAGACTACGTAAAAAGCCGAGGACATTAAATTCCGTGGGGACTGTTTGATTGTGTCTTGACAGACTTGCAGTTTCCAAGGGATATTTTAGTCAGGCGCAACTTACTGATCTCGTGTTCGCATAGAAACGGCTGTGAAAATCCACCGACGGCTAACGTTAAACATATCCATTCCAAACAAAGAAATGTCCTTTCTTGGAGGCCAGTCGTTTCCGTGCAGAAAATGACTTGTTTTAATCTCGGCCTAAGCACGCTGGATTTGATCAATTATAATACCCTTTGTTGTGGCCATTAAATGCTGATTTCACCGTGTGCACACAGCATGCAGCGATGCCTTTACAGTGAGACACAACATCCAGTTTATCATATCCAAGTCACGAGCAATCTGGACAACGCATGTATTTAAATGTTAAGATATAATTGTGCGTGAGGGTGTGTGGTTGTCCAAACCTCCCTTTAATGGCGGTTCCTCCGCCCGAACCCAACTGTGAGTCTGCCCTATTTCGCTCTCCTTTTTTGAGGATAAAAGAGGGTTACTGAGACAGCCGAGACTCGCCCAGTGGCGCATGGACAACAGCACAGCGCTGAGCCAATTACAAGAGTCGAGCTCGTGCGCGCGCACGCGGACGCAGGCCCGACCTAAAGGCGAAGCAGCATCTTTTCAAAGACAGTGATTGATGTCGTTGCAGATGATTTTGATCGTATATATACATTTATAAAAGTAATTGTGTGAAGCAGTATCTTAAAATATAAGGTGTCTGGGTGTAGCACATACTCTGAACCATTTCCACTTTAAGTTATCAATATTTTTTTTACACACCATTTTCTTCCAATCTTCATTTTATGTGTAAAATTATAATGCGATTTCACAGAAAATACAATTTGGAGTTTTATTTTATTGTGAGAGTATACATAGATATTGTGAATGAAAATGAACAATATATCAGGAAAACAAGAAAACCTTCACTGTACACTGAGACCACAAGTGATCATGAAACCTGCAGAAAACGGAGCAAGAGAACTGGAATTTAGATTTCTGAATATACGGGAAACTTGTCTATCAACATTCTTTTAATAGCCTATACATCTACGTGTTGTGAATCTGTAATTCATTCAGAATTTCTGAGATAAGAAAGTAAGAAAGATGATGACCTTTTCTTTTCTTGATAGACAGTCATGATATTTATTTTATAAAACATGATGAAATGCTTTCTAGAAATATGCTTGCTTGCCAAAAGTGTAACACTGTATGTTAATGCATTTGCATGCTCACAGTGAAGGTTAATGAAGGAGAGGTCAAAGACCACCACTGTTTTTAACCCTAGAAGAAACCAAGAGGTAAGAGACGTAGAATGTGTGTTTTATCTTTTATTGCATGGATATTGTATGTGCCTTATTTAGCAGATGCCTTGTTTCCACAGTTGAACTTTTTGCCTGCCAGAAAAGAAGATAACATTTGATTATACAAGGAAAGAAATGGTGTGTGGGTGCATTTCTGTGTTTGCTGGTATTTTTATTTTAATATAAGCAGAGAGGACATGCTGTTTGATTGCATGAATCTAGACATACTCACTGAATATGATAGCCATACCCAAACAGAACAAAACAGCTGCAAAGATCAGCCCACCTCTTCTGATAAACTCATAATCTGGCATAAGCGTGCACACAGATAGTTACAAACAAGATATCCACAGAAATGTTTCTAAAAAAAACTTTGTGTTAATGTAAAGCACAATTTTAGCTTTCGTTTACTGGTTGTTAAGAGCAGGACTTTTACTTAGTTTGAGATATTTAAAATAAGATATAAGAAATAAGATGCAAACAAATATATAACATTCACTTTTTCAACATCATTTTAATTTGAAGGAGTATAAGATAATCTTACCATAGGTGAAATCAGCATCTGAATACTCAGGTATTTCTTTAAAAAGAACACATAGAGGGTATAATGTTAAATATAAACCTAGTGTAAATATGATTTTTATCTTGTCTAATACATGTCTCAATTTGTTAAATAGTTCAACCAAACATCAACCAAAACCGTTTGTTTCCAACATTCTTTAAAATATCTTATTTTATGGTCAGCAATCATACAGGTTTGTAACAACATGAGGGTGTTTATGATGAGATTTTTTTTTTTTGGGGGTGAACATTCTGTTTAAGTTGTGTGATATATAATCAACTATCAAACTATCAAAAGTTGAATCAAACTTACCCACTCCCATTGTTAGAGTTGGTGAAGGATCTCAGAGTAGAAAGAGTTGAAAATTCCACAACTGTGATATATGTGTGTGAGCGTACGAGTCAGAGAGGAGTTTGAGTGTTTGCACGGAACACCTTAAACTCTCTGATGCTGGAACTGTAATTGGTGGAGCAAATGACAAATCAGTGAGAGCTACAGGGATGGAAAAAGAGTGTGTGCTTAGCGAATAATGACCTTCAAGCCCTTCGCTTTGACCTGTTTTATCCCATAAACCTCAAAACATGTGCATAGACACAAGCCTTTGGGCAATTTCTTAATATCTAACCATTGAGCAGTGAAGTACCCTTACAGTGCGCTGATAAGGTCAGTATAACTTGAGAAACAAGCAGACCATGAGAGGCAGATTTCATCTTTGAAGGCCAGATATAAGATATACAAATGCAAATTATGTACACAAATTTGGTAATGTATACTTTTTATGTTAATCCGTTTAAATTTATATGAATAAATTACATTGAGATTTCAGAAGAATTCTAAACTGTTTGTTTATCTGGTAGTTCTATTTCAGTGGGTGGTTAAAAATTAATCTGTCATTTTTTTACGAACACATAAAGAAGTGTAGAACAAATACATAACTAATCACTTTAGTTTTGTACGGGAGTATATAATCTAACAGATTGCTTCTGTTTACTCTTGTTTTCAAATAAATACAAATGGAAAATAGTGTTCACGTAAAGATCAGGTTTGAAAGTTCTCACTCTCTCATTTTAAAAAGATATAACAGAAAATCTATTGGCTTGTACAAAGGGACCAAGTGGTGTATTCTTTTAAAGTTAATGATTCTTACCAAGTTGAAAGATCCTACCAACTTTCACAGTTTAGACGGAAAGGAAATTGTCTTCAAGAACAGTATTACAGTTTAGTAGAAATCTAAAGTAAAACCATCGCAGCCTGCTGCTTTATTCTCAGAGTGAAAGAGACTTCAATATGACAATATGCTGCTCCACTTTATTCAGTTCAAAATATTATTGGAAATCTTTACATGTAACATGCATTGCTAGGAAACATTAGTTCCTCCTCAATAGTAGACCTGCTCAGGACATATAATACACAATATACAGTGCTTTCAGAGAGAATTGTACAGCTTTAATTTTCTGGTATTTTGTTCCAGATAGATACAGTAATGTATTGCATGTTTTTATTCAAGAACGTAACATCTTTACACATACATTTACAAAAGGAATAAAGACTTGTCGGATCTTCATGATTAAATAATGAATTAATTTTTTTCACAGGTACATATATATATTTATTTACTGCAAACGTGCATGTTACTGTGTACTGTCACAATATATATATATATATATATATATATATATATATATATATATATATATATATATATATATATATATATATATATATATATATATATATATATATTGGTACATAAAAATGTTTACACGGCAGAGTAGAACATGATGATTTGTTCTTCATTGTTGTAGAAGGTCACGGTCGCTGTTGCTGTAATTAAGGAAACCGAGAGAGAAAGAAAAAAAAGATAGAAAAATGTAATGATTAAGGGACTGTACATGAAATATAAGTATTTTAACTCATGATGAATTCAAAGTGTTTTTTTATTATTATTTTATTTTAAGTTTTTTTCATGTGAAAATGCAAAAGTGTGTTTACCTGCATCTTGCCATATATCCACATTAAAAGTTGCCCAACATTACTGTAGACCCCTGGACGGTTCCGCCTTCCACAGCCATCGCCCCAACTTGTTACGCCTGTGAGATACCATTTGTCATCAACTTTACACACCAGTGGACCCCCACTGTCGCCCTGGAGAGAGAGAGTGAGATTAAAACAGAAGAAATAATTCTGAATGAACTTAGAAAAGCGCATTAAAAACAGTACAAAGTTCAAACTGCAATATAATATTGTACCGAGAGGTGGCAGTATATGTAAGCTTTTGAATATGAGAACGTGTCCAACCTGGCAGGAGTCTTTCCCTCCCCTAAGATCTCCTGCACACTGCATTTGCTCAGTGATACGTCCGCCGTAAACAGTATTTGATTTACACACAGCTGAGTCTATCAGGTCTACTGCGACCTCCATCAAATAAGTGGAGATACTATCTGCGCAACACACGTGGAGAAAGACCAGTATTATAAATGCATAAATCAATACATTCAAACTCTAACCACAAAATCCATACTCATACATACCTGCCCCTTCAAAGGTAAGTCCAAAACCTGTGGTCCAGCACTGTTTCCCAGCAGGAAACATCTGGCCAAACACAGGCAGGCAGACAGGCTGTATATTACCTAACCGTATGTACAAAACATGTCAGTGATTAGATGAACCTCTTTGATTTTTATATTTATGCTAATTTAGACAGTGCTGTGTATGGTTAATAGCTACAGTTATGTCAGTTAAACTATGGTTTCCATAAAGGTTATGTATTATACATTGTATGCACTTGAGTACTTATGTATTAAGTACAATTGTGGATTCATAATTCTGTGTAAATGTACAAACTTACTTGCAGGTTTACTGAGTTTTAGCAAGGCAATATCATTGTTTTTTGTCGTTGAGTCATAATTCTCATGTAAAATGATTTGTTTTACATAATATGGGCTGGGAAGCTGGAGCTGGGACACCAAACCAATATACACTTTCCAGTTAGGCAACTGAGAGCTGGATGTTCCTCTAAGAAAGGGGGAAATTCAATCATCTGTTCATCCATCCATGCTTTTTGTATATTATTTGCTAATTTTCTCATTTATCTTAATTATAATTTTAGACTAGTCATTAAATCTTCTGTCAGTCTATGTAATGTAATGTATACTGACTTGGGGAAGCAGTGAGCAGCAGTAATGATGAAGTCTGGAGCCACTAGAGTTCCTCCACATGTGTGATCCCCTTGGAAATGCAGACTGGCCTGCCACGGCCACTGTCCGTCAGCAGCCACTTTCCCCCCTACGATCCTCGATACTGATGGCTGTCCACACTCTAAACAGAGAAAGAATAGGAGAGAGTGTGGAAGGAAGAGAGTGTTTAGACTTAGATAGCATTATCATTCAGCAATAACATGTAGCAGTCGTGTAGGGTACTCACTGCTGCACTGCAGGGACACAGTCTTCTGACCAGGACAGGATGCACTACAGTTAAATCAACATTGTTACACACGTGATAGAAACAAAAAGAGCATTTTCAGTTGTGATGTTTCTGTTTATAAATATACCGAATCATTAGACATATTCATAATTTTTAAATATTTAAATGAATGAATTTAAATTGAATGAATTAAAAATACAAAACCCAATGTGGTGGCAATTCGTAACAATTTAATGTTTTGCTGGCTACTTCATATGAATTTGTATGACCTCGATTGTTTTACTTTTGTTGTTTCTGCTTATTCCCCACTGAAGATTAGGTTTACCTTATTAGCAAATTAGCAAATATATATATATATAATTTATATATAAATATATATATATATAATTTATATATAAATATATATATATATAATTTATATATAAATATATATATATATATATAATTTTTTTTTTTTTATAAGACAAATCTTAAAAATTAACATATAGAATTAGCTACACATTCACTGATAGCTATAGCTCCATGCTTTTGTTGGAGTGATTTTGTTTCTGTAGGTTAATTTATTTTTCTGCTTTCTGTGTTTGCAAATTATACACATTTCTATTTTTTACCTCATATTAACACTCCCTTGAATGGTATTTGTAAACTGACTGTTCAAACTTTGAAAGGTGGATGAGCTGGTTTGCAAGACATCATCTTTATAACTCCTGCAAAGCACACAAACCGAAACACACATGCATACATTTCATACAGATATTCTTAATATTGTTTCTTAATAATGTTTGTGATTCAATGCCATGACAGCTTTCATTACTAGTTTCAGTTTAAAATATACAGTAATAATATACATATTGTATATAAATATTGTAATATAAATAGAAGAGTTAAAAAAATGTTTTTATAGAAATTCCAAAAACGAAATATTTCAGGTCTCAGGAATAATGTGTGTTTGTGTGTGTATATTATACTTACTGTCTGAAACCAAGCTGTTGGCAGGTTTGGTCTGCTACAGTTTTATTCCAGCCCTGTGCACAGACGGGAAGAAAGCTTTTGGTCTTAGAGGTCATGACCTGCAGTTCATTTGCTGTACCGAACCTCACTATAAAAACAAAGTCAAATCATTATATCATTTCCAACTGAAAGAAGGTTTCGTTATTGACATGTGATTGACACTGACCACAGCGAGATTCATCACTGCCTTGAGAACAGTCTCTCTTCCCATCACAGTTGACTGATAAAGGGGGGCATGTGTCTGTCTCTGTTTCTTTCTCTGAGAGAGCCCACAGTGATGGCCCATAACGCACTGTGCAGGAGTTGAAAAAAATTGAGTTAAAATTGTACCTGTAAAAAGCTATTCTTTGTGTCAATATTATTACATACTTTAAAATATATGCTCACCTCCCAGCCAGACGGCAATCACAACCAGAACAACTATTACAACAGTACCACCCGACCCGCCATAGCAATACCTTTTGTTCATATTTGTATTGTTTGAAGGAATTTGACTTCTCTGTGTTGGGACTGCAGAAAAGGAAACAACAATGACTACTGACACAAATAAACAAATTATAAAAAATATTTAATACAGATATAAAGATTTAAAATATTTAATTACGATCCCTCAATTTATTTTAATGAACGTGTTTTAATATTACTTGTCTGTACAACACAAGGAGCAGGTGTTTGATGTACTGGCTGAGCTATGTAGTACGGGTGGTCTTGGGTGGCTGACGATGTCTGAAGACTTGGATATGAAGGAGGAGGCGTGTTGTGATTCACCACAAAATCATATGAGGGAGGAGACTCAGCCTGTATTCATAAAATAAGTGCAAGATATTTGTAAGTCTATATTTCTATACATACTGTTCGCTCTCATCTTTCATCAAATTAAGTTCACATTAAACATTATAGCTATATTATAAGTATATATATTACCAGGTTTTGTTGTCATAAGTTATACACAGTTATAATTTAAACATATATTCATTCATCTGAATTTCTCTCTGGATGCAACATAACCACCTCCTCACCAGCAGAGGGGGAAATTATTGGTAAGTTGAACTATTCTCTCAAATGAATTCCCCTAAAAGTTTTTGGAACCTTGTTTAAAAATTGTAATACTGATCTTTGGTACATTTGAATGTGTCTGTGATGCAAATTTGGACATGGGGATTACCATGTGAGACACGAACTTGCTGATACACATCAGTTTACACGCAAGTATTTGACTGTGGATATGACTGCATTGGGATTTGGTAGCTGGTCAAACCAACATTCCCTTTACTTTTTTTAGTCCTGTCTGACCTTATGCGTGATCCAATGAACCTCTTTTTCCATATTCAAATAAGTGTTTAAAAGTGCCCATACGCACACCTGTACAGACATACATATATTGCATTTATAAAAACAAGCAAGATGTTGCATGGAGTTGACAGAGTAATTCAGACATCTCAGTCTGGTCTCCTAGCTACTTAGATGCATTATATTTATAGGTGCATTGTTTCTATTGAATTTGTTGTACTGTTTTGATGAAATGAAAGCAGAATTAGGCATATTTCACACTGCACATAATGTGTAAATAAAGTTGCAATGCATCTGTAACAGCAGGCTTCAGCACTATACAAAGATAAAGTGATTTCTGGTATACTACTCTGAGTATTTGTTTAACATCACCTGTTATAAACTGGGTTTCAAATACAAAAAAGCAGCATAGATAGCACCTGTATTTATTTTGGTTTCCATATTAACAGTTTACAGTATGCACTCCCGCATACAGAAGGGTAACAGAAACACAGACATACGTGCTTATTTTTTTCTTTTCTCAATGCGAACCAAACAAAAAATACTTTTATTTTTTAATAATTACAAATATTTTTTTAGCTTTGTAAACCTATTTATGAAAACGGTCTTGAGATACAGACTTTTATGAAACAACATAAAATACTAAAGTGAAAAAGATCAGTGATTCAGATTGGATGTAAGTTACAGTGACAGGCTTTGATAGTAAGTCTGACCAAATCCAGATCATTTAAGCTGTTTATCTGTCCTCCACATTTAGATTTCACAAAAAAAGTAATACTTTTGTAATAATTAATAATAATTAATCGGTGAGGTTCAGAACCTGCCCTTCCTTCTTATGGCATGTTGCAGATCTTATTCTCTCTTTAACAGCATCCAGTTGGAACATGTTTTACGTATTCTACACTGAATGATTCACTCAGTCGCATGTTATCTGTCTGTTTTTTTATAGTTCTGTTTCTTTTTTATAACCAAATAATCTTACTAATTCTAATAATACATTCTAAGTTAGTTAATTATTATTAGGTATCTAAGTTAACTATTAGGACACAATAAGATAACTGTAATGTTACACACAAGCTGATCACTAAGAGAAACAGAATTATAGGAATCATAAAGTGAGATGTATTACATTCACAGTAAAATATATATATATAAAAAATTAAAAAAAAAAAAAAAAAAAAAAAAAAAAAACTGTTGTTTTAAACCCAGCCACAAAAATAACTAATAAATAAATATATCAATATTTATATGTTTGTTATATACCAGTATACCCATATTTGAGAACATTTTGTTCAGTATTACAGTATTCATACCTGTCCTTGCTCCATAGGTGAGTATCCGTATTAAAAGATCAGAAAAACTCCACCTGTACTTTAGCTATGATTTATTTTCTGTCATGCACCTGTTAGTGATGCAGTACAACAATTACATCATCAGAGCAGGACAAACTCAGCCAGTAGTAACTCATTTCTTCTTATTCTCTCTCTCTCTCTTACACCTGTTGAACTGGTTTAACAAGCACCATTTTAAACTGAGTTTCTCAACAACATGTCCATAGAAACACTGTAATGCAGATAATTAAATAGAGAACATAAGCGTCCATGAACTGCTTTTAACATAAAAGGCAAAATAGAAATGCCACAGTGGAAACTTGGTGTTTAATTCATGCCATTGTACTGTTATTCTCCATCACATACGTATGTTTACACAAAGATCACATTTCCCCCAGTAAATCACAAAATTTAAGAATAAAGGCAAGATAATCTGAGTGCTGAATATATTAAGATTGACAATGCAAAAATATTAGTAATCACAGATTGATTCATGAGTAATGGACACACATGAGTCACAGACAAAACACAATCACATTTATACATATCTAATAAAAAATGTTCAGCAATTATAGGTGTGTGTCTTACGTATCAAAACATTGGTATTTGGTATTACATAACATTGATTCAGCAAGGTGTGTATATTAGATGACAAACAAAACCAACTCCTGTCATTCATGAAAGAATTCTTCTCTACTGCTGACAAAGTATCTTCATCTGAACTTATTATAAAAAAAGTATTTTAAGAATTTGAGAATTAAATTGAAACCTATTTTGAAATCAAAGGCTGAATTCATAATTCCATTAGCATGCTACTCCTATTTCTGCTGTAAATTATAGTATGCTATCCACATATGACAGAACCATATGCTGTTCTGAATTCAGCCAAAGTCTCAACAAAACCTGCCTCCAACTGATTAGTTAATGCAGATCAGCTGATGTTAGGTGATAACTAGGGAGTCCCTAAACACTGCTATTGTCTCGTGAGCTGCTAGTCGTGATTCACTAATTAAAACTGTGGGATACTAATACCAGTCTGATCACAAATATAAACCAGTTTGTAATATATTTAGCCGTAGAAAATGATTAGTATTAGTGAAGTCTCACACAGTTAAAGAAAGGACAACGTGTCTATTGAATTACAGGACCAGTAAAATCCACTGATTTGGCTAGATTTCTAGTTTCTCATGGCCCTAAAGCTGAGACGAAGGCGAGAATTAAGCACACCGAGGACTGAGGAGAGCAGAGCGCGCTGGAGATTGACCATTATTACCGTGTGCTGTGTGCTAGTCATCCTAGCAACCTTGATAGTGGGGTTGTACTTTAGTAAGAATCTTTTGCAATGTATTCTCCTTTTCTGCCATCTTTCACTTTCTTCATTGTAATGCTTATCACTTTGACAACTGTTTTTATCGCTTTGAACACTAAATATAAAACCCTCTCCATGAAAATTCAGTTTGTTGTTTATTTGGTTACTTTCCAGCCATTAAGATGCTGAATACCAAGTTTTTTTTCTGCTCTGGCTCGCTGAAGTTCATTTCAATAGAAAAGGTATGTGATAGAAAGGCTGACTGTCCAGGCCGTGAGGATGAAATCACATGTATATCCAAACTGCAGACCAATGACACACATCCAGGTGATTATGCGCATTTATACTCTTAAAATAAAGGTTTCAAAAGGTTTTTTCCCCGCATTGCAATGGCATAGAAGATAATTTTGGGTTTCCTAAAGAACCGTTTAATCTGTAGTTTTTAATGGAACTCTTTTGTTCTTTCTTAAAAATTGTGTGATCAGATCTTGTGCTTTTTTATTATTATTTTTTTTTATTTTTTATTTTTTTTAAATTATAATTTATTTAACCTTTCTCTACTTTAGAGAACCCTTTTGTAAAATGGAAAAGTGTCACTGATGTTAAAAGTTGATGCCATGAAGAATTTCTATTTTTACACCCCTTTTTGAGAGATTTGTCTACCACTTTATTTTTTCCCCCTGGTCTTGCTTAAAGTATAATAAAGATGAATTTGGAGGCGAACATGTGATTGCTCTATATTTACTTATGTAGTGAGACTGATGGGGGAGAGACTGGTCCTGCAGGTGTTTAATAAGGGTGGATGGAGAACAGTGTGTGCTGATAACTGGAGGACAAAGCACACAAGGTTAATCTGTCAACAACTGGGCTATACAGCGTAAGCAGAGCACACACTGTACAATGGTTCACAACCAATGACCACTGGTAAACTAGGCTCTAAAGACACTTAAGTGCTGTTATGTAACTAAGAAATCGGAGTACCTTTCCATTGATTGCCGCAGTCTTTATTCAGAAAATATTCCACTACAGGAGTCCACGAAGTACACGAGTCCTGGTGAAGAGTCTGCTTTTCAACTCTCACAATGCATTTGCTACAGTCAGCAATGACTCAACACACTCTGACATCCAGCGTTTGTTCTCAGTCAGGTAAGATACACTTACTATGAGGTCATGTTTATTATTTTTTTCATATTCTCCACATAAAATGATCATAGCATTTACATATAGAAACAATGATGTGCTCTCTCACAGTGACCGATGTCTCTCTGGCTCAGTGGTGTCTGTGTCCTGCTCAGGTAAAACTGAGATGTGTGTGTGTGTGTTCAATTCAGCTGGAATCTGAATTTTTAATTGGCCACAGTGCACAGCGTTAAACAGGAATAACAGGAAGTGAGATTTAATAAGTTTAAATTAATGGGCTTTTTTTTTTTTTTTAAACGAGACCTAAACAGTTTAGATCTAAAAAGTTGTTGACAGACTTTCCTTTTTGAGTTTATTTTTTATTCACTTTCAATTCTACTTTTTATTTTCTAATGTAAATGCTAGTTCCAGTTTGCTTTTTTCTTTCAGGAGTTAAGCGTACTAAATGTCTTTATGTGCCTGATTCTTAACGTGTCCCCTGTGTTGATGCAGACTGTGGAGAGGTGGTGGGAGAGGACCGTATTGTTGGTGGGGTGGACACCGAAATCGAACACTGGCCGTGGCAGGTTAGCCTTCAGTGGAACCACCAGCATGTTTGTGGAGGAGCATTACTGTCCCTGCGCTGGATCATATCAGCTGCTCACTGTTTTACAGGGCAAGTCATTCAGAAGTGTAAGATGTGTTCTAGAACAGAATTTTAGTCAAAAGCATTTTGACTTTATTCAGTCTTTCCTCTTAAATTCAGTTAACTAATGAAATGTCTCAAATGGGTAAAACTAAACCACCTGCTTTTGAATAAAATTCCTCTTTACAATAAGAAAACCCATTTTTACTTGTTTAAATGTAATGACTATTGGTCAGTTGGTTCACTTGGATGTTTTGTGACTTGCTGCATCTCTTTCTCCCACACACACACTCTTAGCCAGACACAAGAGCTGCGGCGATGGACCGTGGTTTTGGGTCAGACCCAAGTGGTGGCTTCCAGGGGTGTCAGCGTAGAGAAGATTGTAGTCCACAGTTACTACAGCCGCTTGAGTAATGACTATGATATCGCCATGCTAAAACTCACCCGGCCCGTCACTGTTGGGGGTACAGTATATCATTTATCCATTCTGATTAGCTAGAGTTTTAAAATTATGATTATATAAAGTGCTTTATGTAAAAGGGAAATTTTAAGTTGTAGTCCCGCTGCAACAACTACAACTTTTATCATTTTTTTTTTTCTCATTTTCCCTCCTTTGCTGCTAGATTGATATTTTAGATGCTTTATGAAACCCCTTGTAAGCCCCAATCAAAGGTGGTTCATAACGCGCTCCAAAAAAAAAAAAAAAAGGCCCATAACATATGGCATATTGTAAAACAAATGAGGATCACTTACGGTATGCTCTGGTTATTTTTAACTTAATTATTTTGAGAAGCCTCATTGTGTCACTACTCAAGCATCCCAGTACTCTAAAGCAGTAGTGTCAATGGTTTGTAAGGTTTTTCATAGAACAAACGGCCCAAATCAATATAATTGGCTATTGTTATTTTCGGTCTATCCTTAGAATCGATCTTGCCAGTTTGTTTACCCCCACACCAGCTGTCTGTGAAGGAGATGCTTGTGGTTACTGGATGGGGATTGTTAAAGGAGAAAGGTAAGAGGAAGGGGATTTGTGACTTTATAGATAAATGGTAACTCCAAATAAGGCAGGACTGTAAACATCTACCTTTTAAATCAACAATCCTCTTTTGATTCAGTTTCTCCCTCAACCTTTATATTGTTCTGTCTCTGGCTTTTCCTCGTTCTCATTTTATGCAGGTGAGCTGCCCTCTGTGCTGCAGAAAGCTTCAGTGCCACTGATTGACCGGTCCGAGTGTTCCAAGCCCTCTGTTTATGGTTCTGCCATAACTCCCAGAATGCTTTGTGCTGGATTCCTTGAAGGAAACATTGATGCGTGTCAGGTAACAACAACAAATGAAAAATCAAACATAGGCTCCCCTCCAGAAGAGTGAGTGTGTGAGAGATGGAGGGATGGAGTGTACATATATACACACACACATATGTCTCTTGAATCCAGAAAATAAAAAGCAATTTCAAAATCGTATGATCACTTTTAAAGTGTTCTTTCTGTTTCAGGGGGACAGTGGGGGTCCACTAGTGTACCCGGCATCTCGTTGGAAGTTAATGGGTATAGTGAGTTGGGGAGTGGGCTGTGCACGGAATGGAAAACCTGGAGTTTACACTGATGTTAGTCAATTTCTCAGCTGGATCTACACCGTAATGAAGGTATGTTTCATATGATCATGCACATTAATAAATAAGAAAGGAAAATATATTGTCAGACTGAATGTAATGTTTCAGGGACCTCCATGAGAAGGTGAACCATGGAGACATCACTTCATGCTTTTGTGACACGAGGAAAAGCAACAGATCACCTCAGTGTTACTACAGAAATATGTTCTGGAATCTAGTTCAAGTTTATAATTATTCTGATGACTATTTTAACATGTATTATGTCATGTATTTTTTCCAGTCAGTACTGTATGCTCTTTTATAAAGCTATTAAAGTATTCTGTATTTTAATTTTTCTAACCAAAAGCTTTTAGAAAGATAAATAAAATAAAGCTCTCACTTGATTCATTTACCAGTCCCGCACACATCACAACCTTTATTTTATCCAAAACAATTTATTTTAGTTGCTGCTTATAATAAAGAAATGTAGGCATTACTGTGAAGTCCAATGGGTATAACATGCCTGCACACTGGCTTAAGGAAACAATGGAATCAAGAATTCTGGATTCTAGGCTGATTGGACCATCTAGTACAGCATGTCTTTTACAGAGAGCGATGTCAAACAATGTCTACTGTCTGTAGATCTGGATTGAGGTAAATTCCAAGTTAGTCATTTTCCAAACGTAACTCCTCCAAGGTGTTGTTCCTTCTGACTCCGTGGACCGTAATCCTTGAGAGCCTCTCTTCTCTTTGACTTTTTCATTTAGTTTCAACAGTCCGGTGTAGCTCCGTGTTCGTAAACAATCTGAATGTATCTGATCCAGGTTGGTTTTATTTTTTTACATTGCTGTAGTGGTACCCCGATACACTGTGCAGTTTGCATGCAAATTACTGTAAAAACAATTTACAGAAGTTGCACACAGAGTTTTATTCAAAAGCAACACGTTTGTGTGTCGCAATTTAAGATACTTTACCAGCCATCTGAGTGAGTTAAATTATAAACTGAAATTCAAACCAGCAATCCACACTTTATTTGGTTTCTCCCACATTCCCTATTCTTGCTTTGTGTCTGGCATTTCCTCATTCTAGTTTTCCACAGGTGAGCTGCCCTCAACATTGCAGTAAGCTTCACTTAAGTGTGAACAGACACACACCATCAAGTTGTGTTTTTGGCTACATGAAATTGGTGTTTGTGAGGTCTCGGGCGGAAATTTACTTCAGATTCCAATAGAAAAACATGAGATATATTTACAGACAAATACAGCTCTTTAGGAAAAACATTCACATCAGATAATGGTGGACATTTTATATTAGTCTGTGGTTTGGTTGTAAAAGGAATTAGGCCATGACTACCGCAAAGCATGACAAATACTACAACCAAAACTGGTGCAGTATGTTAATTAAATAGTGCATTAATAAAATGAAGACCGCAAGAAGGATAATATAAATTAGAAGATCTAAGATCCTAAAGCCTAATTTCAAAAAGACTGTCTAACTTTTTCAGCAAACAACCTGAAAAATCCTTGACTCTTCCAAAATCTTAACGTAAAATGCAGAAATATTAAGTGTAAATTTAGCACAACACTATGATGAAAATATCTGAATAAGAGGTAGAAGTGCTTTGAAAATGTATGAATGTACCGTTCCAACATTTCTCTCATTAAAAGAAGCTGAAGAGTTGTATGAATCACTCTGAATGTGTATTGCTTTACTGATCTGTGCGCCATCACACACACAAAAAAACCCACCTGAGCATCAATGACATTATATAACAACTGTTTGTTAAAGTGACCCTTTAACAAACCGAATTACAATCACTTAAAACTACAACAGTGCAATGTTAAATAAAATCTATGTGTTTCCAAGTGAATAAAAAAATATATAAACCTAAATGCTGTTTCGATAGACAATTAGTGATATTACACATGGAGAGGAAAGCTCCTGGATATAATGTATAGTATAAACTGCTTATAGATTTTTCAGGTCCAAATACAATATTAATTTACCAGATTTCTCCTAGACTGTTTTTTGCGCTATAAGTCTAATTAACAAATCCACAATCTGAGTTTACAAATCTAGACTAGACTACTGTAGACTAGACTAGACCTCTGACTAGTTTATCTGGAGTTTACTCCTTTTGGCACTGAATACAAGCCAAGCTGCAGAGACCGAAGTCTCAAAACAAGCAGCTTTTTTCAGGGAAGACTCACGTGTATTTTGTTACCAACATAAACCAAGATTCTTGGTTAAAATATATCACTAAATAATAGTTTACTAAAAGAGGTAACCTATCTTTTTAAATGACAGGATAATCTGCTGTTGGTCATTTATAGTTGACATTTTGTACAGCACCTCTGTAGTTTTATTAACAGACTATTGGTACATTATCTATTTATTAATGTTATTTCATATCTAACTGAATGAGCAGACCTCACCAGACTTAATTGACGTCACCCCCTTCTTTGGTATCCTCTGAATTCCCCTAAATCCTTCAAATGAAAGTTTGAAATGCTTATTAGCTAAACTTCTGAAAATCTGAGACCTATATCATGTCTCAATTATTACATCTATATTAACATGATATATACTGTTATCATTTATTTAGCTGATTAGCATGGCTCTATAATGATGAGTTTATTGCCTTTAAATATTGCATTTTCATTATGTCATAGGGTAAGTTGCATGGTTTTTAGGTATGATTATGATTTTTTTTTTTTTTTGTATTCATATTTTGAATAGCATGGAAATCTGATGCTAATTATGTTCATTAAATGACAAATTTCTCTCAGTATATAAAAATGCATTACATACAATGTTTCTACTGTTCTAGTCAGCCACGCACCCCTAAAACTTCTGGCATTTAACATGCTATAATGCATTGGAAATTATTTGAAGCAGTATTTTCAGTGTTTCATTCAGGGTTTTCTCTAAGAGGTTAAGGATTTCTACAGATTGTCAAGTATCATTCATTAGCTTGTATTTACTAACTGTTTGGTAGCTTTTGCAATTTTGCAGCATTTTCTATTATAATTTTTTTTCCTTTCTTTCTTTTTTTGCATTGTAATGTACTGCATTGATTCAGTCATCCTCGCCAAAAGCTGGCAACAGAAGCATTAACAGGCACCTGTGTTTCATTTTCAAGCAAAAACAGTAATGAGGTTTATTTTAAACTGGACTCAAGACTGTTTAAGACCTAAATCTCCCTTCATGCTTATTACAATCAGAGTTCTGCTGATTTAGTTGTTGTTGTTTTTTAGATACTGCATTAAAACATGCAGTTTGATTAATCAGCTAAGAGAGTCTGTCTCTATGATTGGAACAATACAAATCACTAGGGTCCCACTAAAAATGTCTAGAACATATATTTTTCAAAGTCAATGGCCATTTGACAAACAGGTCTAAAAAAATTTTAACACAAGAAACCTGTACTCCTTTCACACATTATAGTCAGGCACCTACTGTACATGTGAGGGCATAGGCTCTTCAAAAGTTTTGCAGTCCAGTTCAATTGACTAAATGAATAGCATAGCTCCATTTTTCCCTGTCTCAAACATTGTTGAAGAAAATATTTCATTTTTCTATCATTTTAAGTACAGCCCACAGATTCAGTGTGGGCCAAGAAACTAAAATGCACGAGGCTGCATGTGTGGTGCATATTTAAACGCATATAAAAATGTAATATACAGTATGCAGGAATACCTTATGCCCCTCTTTTTATTCATATCCGTGTTTATGTATCAACCAAAAATAAGTGATGTGGACATCATCCTTGGAAAGGTTATGAATTAAAATCTTTCACATTTGTTTAATACTATCATTGCTTGCTCTCTCTCTCTCTCTCTCTCTCTCTCTCTCTCTCTCTCTCTCTATATATATATATATATATATATATATATATATATATATATATATATGTATAGCATTTGTAAACACGGATGTAAATTAACAGAGAGGGCACAGCTTGATGGCTGATCCATGTTTTCACTTGCATGTGTGACTCTGTTTGGTTGCACACTGTCATGCTTTTTTTGGTGTAGATTTGGAGCCCGACAGACCCCCGTTCTCTGTGTTATCAATCCCTGAGGAGGTGACAAGGCACTCCTTACTGAAAAAACATAGGAAGAAATGCACAGAATTAGACGGAGATCATGTATATATGGTTTATATATTATTTATACTACTTGTAATTTATTTTTGTCAAGCAGTCGCATGGTCCAAATCTGGAAAAGGGTACAGGAAGTCTTAATGTTTAGTCTAATATATACTTATGTGTACATCCTACAAGTTGCCATGAACTCACTTTTTTTCCTCAATCTTTGCGAGAACGAACAGAGTGAAGTTCTTTAGCAGCATGAAGGCCATTAACAAAGCGATGAATCCACCAACACAGGAAGCAATGATGATGGTGAGTGTGTTATCAACCTCCCTTACTGAGAATGGGATACAACCGGGAATACCACAAAAAGGGAATGAGAGAAGAGAAAAAGGCATATAGAGATATTTCAATTATGACCTTGGAATGTGATGTTCATCTATCATTCTCTCTCTGTAACCTCCTCTCTCACCACCCTGCAACACTTACGTTCCTCTACTACATGTAGAGTGAAAATGGCGCTGTGATTCTTGCCCTTCTCTTTGGGGTTTTTGCCAAAGCAGATGTAGACGCCTGCATCCTCAAATGTTATATTCCAAAGCAGGATGGAGATGTTATTTCCTTTACTGGAGCCAACATATTCCACCCTCTCACGGTAAATGTTTACTTTATTTGGTTCCACATTATCCGTTGGAATTACAGAATCAGCCATCTGATTGGGAAAGAGAGCTGTCAGTTATTAATTTTGAACTGGGCATCTGTACAGTACAACTAACACTGGCTCTTTTTTGCCTTTGAGACTAATAATACTGTAGTTCACATGTAGGCTATATCTTAAATGTCAAACCATTTTACAATATCCTTAACTCAGACTGTTCTCTTTGACTTTGAAGTCTGTAGTGATTATGTATCTTTGTTACCGTCTTTGAAACTTGAAAGACTACACAGAATATGACACTGAGAAACAATATCAAGTCAATGGAATGATTTGGAAGAACCGCTGCACTTCAACTTCAAGTGCCCTTGAAAGCATACAAAACCAGCTCAAGAGAAAGGGATTCTATTTATATTTCCATCCAATCAATGTTAGACTTCGCAACGTTGCCTTAAGTAAATGAAAGCTGAATACAATGTGAAAAGTGTCCTGCTACATGGTGAGGTATAATTGAATACTTTAGGTAAAGAATAATTCACACTGAGCAGTTAATTATCACACAAATAAACATCGAGGACGTGTGAAGGTGTTTAGTCTAGTGACAGTTTTCAGTCACGTGACCGGCTCGAAGACCTGGAGGACAAAACATCCATAGAACTTCAGCACAAGCCTATCAATTTTTCCAGCTGTTTCACAACCACAAATACTTAGATCACCTCTCAAAAGAATAAAACAAAGGTATGTGAACAAAATGCAAATGCATACAGTGGAGCAGAGCTTAATTTTGCCCTCCAGTTGGGCGTTCCTGTGAGTGTGACGTCACGTGAAAACTGAATGAACACATTTTGTAGCCTATTACCCAAAAGTACGAAAAAGTCTACCACAACATATAAAACAATCGGCAGTGACAAGGCGAACATTGCATCTAAACTGTAAATATACTGAACTCCTCTGCTTTAAGGTCAGCGTAACTACAATCGATAAGTGAGAGACACAGGATGGCGCCAGCTGCGTTTGTATAACAGCGAGCGCGAGGCCGACACGAGATTTCGAATGTCTGACCACTGGATGGCGCGAACACTCGACCGTCAATGTAAAGCAGTTAACGTGACTTGGAATTGTACCATAATAATATTTTTATGTATGTTAGTGGATTAATCGGACTATCCCATAACTGAATATCTGTTACCTTCTGCATGGTGCCATTATTATTGAACTCCCATTTGAAGTAGAGGTTAGTGATTCCAATACAGCTGGCATAGGTGCAGGGCAGAAGGACTGTGCTGCCGTTCACTGCATCCAGAAATGGAACCTTACCAGTAGACATCTCCAGAGCATGAACACAACACATGCCTGAAATAAGAAGAAAAAAGCAGATGAAGATGGAAAACATGAAATGTAGTCATGCAGTGACACTATAAAAACCTCAAGAGAGAGACGCAAATCTATCAAAAGGTCATTAAGATCAATGGCAAACTGACATATGCACAAACACATATATTTAAATAAATCATGCATAAAACTTTCTGAGACTTTATAGTGCCAATAAATATTATTGGTCAAGTATGAAACCTCTCAATAACCCGCAAACAACTCATTAGTTTTCAGTCATGGTTTAGAAAGTTTCAACCAAATGCATTAATATACTGAACAATTAGATAACTTAATTAAAATAATAATAGTAAAAATGCAACTAAATTAATACATAATCAAAATAAATTAATAATGTTGATAAACCAAATAAATGATGCAAATAGTACATATAATAATACATAATAATATTTAAATATGTAAAGTGTAGTTTAGAAAGGTTCGTATAACAGCTTTCACATGTGGTTTTTAAGTGGTTTTACAGAGATACAGAGATAAATTTTTAGTCATCTATATTTAACTTTTTCTGTTCTATGTGTTTACTATTACTTTTAGTGTCTTCTATTACTGTGAAATGTGTAAGAGGCATAATTTAATGAGTGAATAAATTATATACATATTTTCTTGTTTCATTATGAGGAACAACTATTCATGGTACATGCACTGTATCAGTTTGAATGCAGTTCTGCAAGCTAACAGTGAAACTGTGTGTCTGGATATTAAAAGTTCATATAAAACATCTATAACTGTAACTATAAATGTATATATTGTACACTTTTTACAAACTGTATGTACCATTGTAGATGAGAAAATAAGCAGGCTATTGGGTTAGCTTCCATGCACACCTGGGCTCTCTGACGTCAAGTGTCCAGAAGTTTGCTTGGCATGCAATATGACAGAATAAACATGTGCCGGTGTGAGAGGACTGAGTTCACACAGCTGTGTAACTTGAGACATCGCATAAGCAATGAAGAGGTCCTATACTAATCAACTGGACCCTTTCATGAGAAGTATTTTAAACTAGGAAACAAATTATTGTGAAAACACTGTGACCTCAATGTTGATTTAATCAACATGCTTCCCGTCAAGTTCTCTAAGAGAATTTGTGCTTCGGTTACAGAAACGTAGCCTGCCGCTTTACCCCAGAGAAACATTTAATTGAATAAATATTGATGAGGAATCAATCTCATGAGACTTAATGATTCTAGGTAACAAATCTCCCAAAATACTCTAGGAGAAACTACACATAAACTAGAGTTTTTTTATTTACTATAAAATACAGCACTACTGTGTTAAATGAATGAAGATAAAATACTTTACTTAGATGCCCAGATACTTTGAAACATATATATAATGAACGTGTTCCTTTGGCTCAGTGGTAGAGCATTGCGTTAGCAGCACAAAAAGTCATGGATTTGATTCCCAGGGAACACACATACTGGTAAAAATAGCCTCAATGCACTGTAAGTTGCTTTGGATAAAAGTATCTGCTAAATGCATAAATGGAAATGAAAAACATTTGAAAGAGTCTTAAGCAAAGTTTGTAATAATTTCTAGATACTAGATAGTACTTGATGCGAGAGCCTATTTAATGGGATCTTCAGTCCTTTGTTTTCTGTGATTAACTCAGCACCAGTCTGTGATACTCCCTTTTACCAGCCATGAAACAAAACTCTTTACATTACATCTCATCTGGCATTAGTCTGTGGTAGTCCAAAGTATGTTCTGTAGAGCAGCATGGGATGCCTGTTCACAGCTCTCGCTCACATAAATCTCTGTCACTTACTCACAACCAAAATATAACTGACAAAAATGTTTTAAACTTGCAAACTAAAAGCAAGCTCCTCAGAGCATTGTCATCCCATATCCAAGTACAAATACAGTGTGATATGCAAGGCCCAACTTAATATTAAAGAAATAAATGTGAACATTTTAACATAATCAGAAAGAAAGTCTTGAGTAAAACATATGATACGAAATGAAAGAGAGCAAATTATAACTCTGACCACAGTTTCCTGAGAGTAGTTCCATTAAATATGTCTCAGAAATCTGAGCCACTAAACTAATGCTGACATCAACACTTTATTCTACAGCAGCTCTGCATTGCAACATTAGGAGCTGGATCTGTGTGTGTGTGTGTCTGTGTTTAGGACATCAGAGAACTGCATAGATTTTCAAGCTCACTGATTCAATATGAATTTTCTGTATGAAATATTAGTACAGTACAGACTTGGTACTTGCAGTAAACAACTCTGACAAGAACAGGAATTCATCTGGTCTGTTGTATTTAAAAAAACATAATAGTTGTCAACAGTTTGTTTTCATGAGAGGAGGTAGAGGAAAGTCTTACCAATGATGAGTGTGAGCAAAAGAGAGGATACAGTTCTTTCTGAGGGCACTCCTCCCAGACGACCTCTGCTCTGTGTCTTCATCATGCACTTCACTTTCTTCTCCCTTGTTTTTGTCACGTGCACCTGCCTTCCTCAGCAGCTCACGTCCAGTTTTGTCAGTTTCCCAGAATTCTTTGCTCCTCAAGATGCTGCCTGGATGGCAAAGGCTCCTGTACACTTCTCAGCAATTGAGCACTAGATCAATCTGAGCCTGCAGATCCTAACATCAAAGATAAGATACCTCCTGTTAAAAGCCTGTCCAGTTCTCAGGAGATCTGGAAGCACAGGGATCTGCCCAGCTGGGAAAATTAAGTTGCTAGAATTCCATCTGGCTTTGTTTATTTGGTTGTTTGGTTACCCTCTAACCTGTGGAAAAGGGAAGTTTTGAATAGTACTTATTGAACTTGATTCAATATAATACAATCAGTCATAAGAGAAAAGTATTCTACTATTATCTATTATCTATCTGTGTGCTTAGGATTGCAGTGTACTCAGAACAGTGAACTATTTTAAACTTTAAAAAACACTCATATATGGCAACGGACCTTGTCTAATTAAGAATAGGGGTTAGAAATTGGTACCTGATGTTATTAATCACCTTTCAGGAGTTCATATATGGTAAAAGATGCCTTGTCTAAAAAACAAAGATGTTACATGTAACAAGATTCTGGAGTTTTCTTTTACAAACCATAACTCACTTTATATGGTTAATAAAGTTAATCTGGCTTCAAAATCTCTTCAGAGCAATTTATTTTGGTCAGAAAAATTCTACAACAGAGGCCAGCAAGACTTATACAAAGTACAAACAGAGACATAAAACACAAACTCCATACCCACATTAACTTTAACTTTATCTGTTCAAATGTCTACAAGAGAGGTCAGCTGACAGAATATACTTCAGTCAGCAAGTTTCAAAGCAGTTTACTGTAAGCTGGTTTGGATGTAAGTGTCTACAGAATACATGCAAATTAATAAATATACAAAACATGTGTTTATAAATAAATATATATATATATTTCTTAATATATCAACAAAATTATTTATAAATTGTTTACATGCATATATACATATACACATACATGCAATTGTTTCTGCTAAATGCATATATGTATATATATATATATATATATATATATATATATATATATATATATATATATATATATATATAATAAAATATACTAATAAAATAGATTAATGTATAATATATAAAAATATCAATAACTAGTAACTAGTTTTATTAAACATTTTTATAATTGTATTATTATTTTAATAAATGTATTGATGTACAGTATATTTATTAAGTTGGTCCAATTTGATCTAAACTGGCAATACTACTACTAATATATAATAATATCAATAACTAGTAACTAGTTTTATTAAACATTTTTATTATTTTATTATTATTTTAATAAATGTATATGTAAATGTATATTAAATGTATATAAATTAACTTAATAAATACATTTCTTACTATGAAAAACCAAACGAAATGCTTGCAAATGACTCAAGCTGCATGTTTTTGTGTCTGGTTGAGTCAGTGTGTGTGTGTGTGTGTGTGTGTGTGTGTGTGTGTGTGTGTGTGTGTGCCGTACCTCTGTTAAGCAGGTAAATCTGTGTGTCCTGTTTAGAGAAGCAGAGGGCATCAGTCCACAGAATATGTTTCACACAAATACGCAGTGCTTTGGTCTCAGCACTTCTCAGACACACACACGGACACCCTCTGACACACACACATACACACACTCCCACCGACGCACCTTTTGAGGGACACGCGCAATCCAGCTGGTAAAACAGAAGCGAAGCGCACTGAAGCACTGGAGGTCTGGAGACAACTGCAGCTAGTCTGTTCAACAGCACCCCCCCCCCCCCCTCTCTCTGAAAAATCAGCTAAATTCTGGCTCACACTCAACTTTTCCCGTCCTTGGATGACTGCCTCCCTTCTTTCCTCTCGCCCCTTCTATCCCTGCCCCTTTCCTCCCTCCTCCTCCCTCTCTCTGAGCTGTAAATGTGGGTTCAGGTTGTAAGGTGGTGTTATTTGGGGTCCAGAGTCTCTTCTGCATTGCAGTTTTTAGAGAGGCAATAGGGAGTACAGTTCCAGAAACAAACATGAGGGGTCCGTCAGCTCCACAACTGCTGGGATACACATCAGTTTGTTTGACTCATAACAACAAGCGTAACATGTGTAACTGTCCCACATTGAGGAAGACACATAAATGAATATTAGCAGACTGTACATGTGTGTGTATGTGTGTGTTCAACTGCAAATAGACAGACTTTGAATATGTGTCTATGTCCCTCCCTCACATATATATCCATGATAGATTGGCAGAACTGAGTTTCCTATGACTCTGCATTTGTCAAGCCCACCCCTTCTGGTTTTGTTAATAGGCTGCACCAAGTAGTGTCAGGTTTTCCTGGATCAAGGCAATTGTCATCTGAAACCCAGAGACTTTCTGCGTTTGGGAATTTGTGTGACTCCTGGTAATCGATGTAAAATGGGGGCGAAAAGCTGCATTTATATATTTACTGGTGAATAATTGGAATAAGAATCTATGATGAATATACATTGGTTTTTCTTGGTTGAGAAATCTTCTACCACTATGTGCATTTATTTTTTTATTTGATTGTTTTTAATAAAAATATTATTTGCAAACAGTTTGAAGTAATTACATTACAGTAAATTGTAACTTTCTTTTTTTTATTTCCATAAATTCTTTACTTATTCCTTTAAATAATTTTAAGGAGTTGATGTAGCTGGTATTATGCAGTAGAAACTGATTTGTCTTGTCGCCTGCTTTTCTTATTGCCCCATCTTATCTAGCTCTAGATACTGCTGTTCTTAAACTGCATCCTCTTTTCTCAAAACAGGCCATTGTTTAAGCTCCTCCATTGATGACTGCAAACCACATATAGGATATCTCACATAAGGGATAGTAAAAACAAAAAAATCAGTCATAATTTATTCACTTTTATGTCATTCAAGTCTGTGGAATACTTGCTAATGTTGCTAGCCAAAAGGTTTCTTTTTGGTGGCCTATCCTGCCAAGCAGTGTCTTTGGAGGGGAACAGCATATAATTACAAGTAGTACTGAATAAAATAAAAATTAAATTTAAATTAAATTTATGCATTTAGCGGTCACTTTTATCCAAAGCAACTTACAGTGCATTTAGGCTTTACATTTCTTCCTATCATGTGTTCCCGGGGAATCGAACCACCAACATTGCGCTTGATAACGCAATGCTCTACCAATTAAGCTACAGGAACACTATAATAGTATAAGTATATAATAATATAATAAATAAATAAGTACTGAATAATATTAACAAGGAGCATGTACTTACTACAGGGTTCAAGTTTTTTTGGGAGGGGGATTTATTGCATGTAATAATCTATAATTTACTGTTATTACCATATTAAGTACATGTAACGTGTAATGGACAAAAATTGTTACCACATTTTTTTTAATTACATTTTTTGGTCACACTTTAGTTTGATGACATGTTCTCACTATTAAGTAAGTCCTAATTTGCTTCTTATTGATAGTAATGTAGTTGTTAAGCAGACATGGGGTAGGATTAATGTTTTAACCAATTTTAAACATAGCTTTGCCTTCATATATGCATGCTGCAAATATGCAAATCATTTTAAACTATGACAAATAAATCCCAAAAAATTGAATATTCTCTCAAATACAATGAGCTCATAAAACAACACAAATAATTATATATATTGGTATATATATATATATATATATATATATATATATATATATATATATATATATATATATATATATATAACACTATCAAAATGCAGTTTTTGACAGTATTGTGTGTCACACCAAAGGTCACATTAAGTATCCATATACAGTATCGACAAGTGTGGCATCAAAAATGTCCATACTGATAACATCAGTTTAAGATGGGACAGTGCAGGAATGTGTGTGTGTATGTGGGATGAGGGCTGCAGTTTGAAGTTCTAAGCTCCGTTTTGAGGTTGCTCTGTCCCGGTGATGTGCTGCAATGAATGTGGCAAGGTTTTTTTTCTGCTTTTTGGACCAGTTCCCACCAATGCTGCATTTCTTTCTCATCAGACACACACACACACACAGAGAGCGGTGTCCTCTGCTGGTGCAGCAAAGAGTCTAGCAGGGGACAAGCCTCTTTCAGTACTCTCGGTATACTGCAGTGAGTGGGCAAACACACACACACACACACACACACACACACACACACACACACACACTCACATATGTACAGGAAGTCAGGTTCTCTATTTGGTTGAAACAATTGAAAATCTATAAACTCAATTATTTCTTTTAAATCTAGAACTCGGAGGTCCCTCATCCATCTTAGTACCACACACACACACACACACACAGAGAGAGAGTTAGAGATAAAGAGAGAGAGAAGAACACAGCATGTTCTTATAATGAACAGGCTGAGCCTGACCACCTGAGATCAATGTAATGTAACACTAGCAGTGATCTACTGTGTCTTGTCTCTAAAAACACATGCATTTAATCTATATTTTCTCAGTGAGCTAAGTGTCCCTATAATAATAAATACACGTGCATGTTCTTATTACAGCTATATTTAACAATGGAGCCTGTGCAATGTTTGTCCATTTGAGGGAGAAGGATCCTTGTCTGTTCATTGTATTAAATGAAAGACTAACTCATGTTATCACTATTTTATGACAGAATTATACTGCCACCAGAGGGTGCTTTTTTTAACCACAAACAAATGTATTTATGCATACAGTATACACACACACACATCTACAGTATATCTATATATTAATTTTGATATACACATCTATCTATCTATCTTTACACACACACACACACACTGGGGCGCTGTAAAGGGGGGGTAAACGATGACGATTCTCGGGGCCCATGACTAAGAGGGGGCCCCGAGAAGCCCCCAATAAAATTGTGGTGCTAAAAAAAAAATATTTGATAGTAAAAATTATTAACTTTAAATTATTGTATTTGCTGTTTCCTGGTGTCAAAAAATTTATTTGTTTAGGAAACACAAACGTTTTGACAAACGCTTTGTACATGAGGCCCTAGGTCTCTACAGCAGCGCCCCTGCACACACACACACACACACCAGGTTTTTCAGCCTGGTTCTCAAAAGAGAGCCTGGAGATTTGGTTTGGTCCTCACACTGCACATAGTGTGACCCATTAAATATAACTATAAAAAATAAATCAATAATAGTAATAACATTAATTTTTTAATATATAATATGAACAAAATAATAAAGTGTTGTAATATGAATCTATTAAGAACTAGCAGAAGACACTAAACAGTTTTAAATCCCTTTTACACTCAGTTACAATTCTATGACATTAGCGATGTAATTTACACTATTTACTTTAATGAATTTTAATGAGAAACAACGAGAAACAGGTGAATAAAGACTGACAGTCAATGTTTAATATTTAGAAATTATTATTTCTAGACATGCAAAGCATTTTTGCTCATTTATGTGGGCCGTCCCAAGCATGGCTGCAATGTGTTCATTGTCAAACTCTAAAATCTGATTATTTTTGACTTGTATATTTTTTTCATCCAATCAGATGCAGTCATCTGGTCATGTTACAACGTGCCCCTCAGATGTTAAAATGTACTCCACCTACATTGTCACATTTCACTTCCATTTTTTAAGGGTAAATAAAGATAAAAGTATACACTGTAATTATTTAACAAAGCGACATATTTGTACCAGACAAGCTCTTCCGCTACCATTTAAGTGCACCCCTGTATGTGTATGTATATATGTATATGTATGTGTGTGTGTGTGTGTGTGTGTGTGTGTGTGTGTGTGTGTGTGTGTGTGTATATATAAATACATACACATACATACAGTATATAACACACACACACACCTCACTTTCTCTCTATATACATATAACTATATAACAACCACAGTGTTCATTTGCAGATAAATTGTTTAATACTTGTTTATAAACAGTATACTAGTCATAAAATTGAAACTGAAAAACTTAAATTATTAAATTTAATTTAATTAAAGCACAACCAAAACTAGGATAGCTAAATAAAAAGATTGAATTTATTCCTTGGAAGATAAGTCCAATATAAACTGGCATACAATCACACTCAGTGGGGTAGGTGTTAGAAAAAAACTAAAAGTTGTATTTTTATTGATTTTGGAACAAGCTTCATATCAATATTTCAAAGAGAACATAACATTCACACACACACACACACACACAAATTGTAAAATGTACAAAACCCCTTGGAATTATAAGGTTCTTATTTGACATTTTTTTCAGTTTAATTATTCATATTCTGAAGCTTAATATCTCAGAATGAAGCTAGAACCTTATAATTCTAAGGGGACAACTTTTAAAAAGATAAAAACTAATTTGAAATGAAGAAAGATTTACAGTATTTCATTTCAAAGTAGGTTTAAAGGATGAATTTATTCACTTGAAATATTTTCTAAAGAGCAAAATCCTAATCGCAGCACTGATGAACAAAGAATCCCAGAACACTGAAGATGTTGAGGTTTATACAGTAAGATAGGCAGTACAAAGAACAATAAAGGTCCAAATATTAAATTTGTTCATTTTTTTCATGCAGTTTCCATTTGATCCATTCATTCTATACATATTTAGAAAAGTTCTTACTGACTTTAGAAATCATATTGCAATTTTAAAAGGATAGTTTTTTTTTTTTTTTTTGCACGTTTGTGAACCACATTTAATGAACGTACAGAAACACACCTAAACACAGATGCAGACTATATTCATGACTGTACAAACTGCCATAAGGCAGTGCAACAGACAAACTCAGAATACAAAATGACAACATTTCTCAATCATTCTTATTGGCAGCAACAGTCGATAAAGTCAGAATATATATACACAAAAACTTCTCATATCTTCTTAAGAATATAAATGATAGATTATCTTATTTTATGTATAAAAAGGTACCTCACCTTAAGCTTTCATACATAAAAAGTCAAAAATAAGACATTCTTTTTAATGATAACTAAAAACATATCTCTGTAAAATTATTAGTAGAAAAAAGTAAGCTTCTATGTGCCATTTAGATACTCTGTTATATCATATAATTAGAAAATCCTGTGTAAAAATGTCTTATGTGTCACTAGTATTGGAAATGGGTTAGTCCAGACAGAAAACCAACAGCACAGACTCGCTAAAACCCTGAGTCAGGCATCCTCTCTCACAGCACCTGATCCTTGGATCCGTGGTTCTCCATCTCAATCTCCGTGTCATTGCCCCGTCTCCGGAAAACCCGTACAACAATATAAATGATGAGGATCAGGAGAATGACACCAATGCATCCACCCACAGCTATCGCCAGTATTCCAATTTCAGAGAATGAAACTGTAGGAAGAAAAGAGATAGCATTCTTAAAGCTTCACTGCCTTATTGGATGTTTATTTTATACTTTATGTTCTTATTAAGCTACTATTATTATTTTTATTAACCACTACTGGAATCTTATTGTATTGCTTTTTCCTATCACAGTGTTTATTATATTTACTGATGATTTGGAAATACTGCATAAAATAAGTATGTTTATAAACAGGGGCAGACTCAACCAATAAGCGAGGTAAGCAGCCACTTAGGGCCCCATCTTATATTGGCGAAACATTTGGGCAAACGCTCCAGTGTTTATTTGTGTTCTGCAGAGTGTCAAATTTTCACTCAGCACTCAAAAGTCAGAGTTTTTGTCAAGTGCTGAATTCTGCAAGCTCACCAATCCTCTCATTAATTATAAAAACATGGCGTGTACAGAAGACTGAATGTGCAGTGCAGACAGCTTCACTGATTAACAGAACGTCATGAGATCATGAATTACAGCTTTTAGTGATTGTAGAGGGAGCACTCTTTGTGCAGTTTCTAGACTGTATGATCCTGTCTGACTGTCTCGGAATCAATATATTAACCTCAGAGAAGAAAGGATCATGTTTCATGTGCCTTTCCTATGCGCACTGACGCGAACTGCTGCACACTCATACAAATGCATGAATGAGACAACAGGAGATTTACACTTCATAATAGATTACATTTTCAGTTTATTGGCAAACCCTACGGTGTGCCTTAAGAACACTTGGAATATGGAATAAGTTGCATGGGATCATTTTATGACATTTGAATCCTTTTTGTAAAAAGTACAATAATTTTGTACAATAATTTTTTAAAGGGTTCATATGATGCTTTTTTAAAGATCATTATTTTGTGTATTTGGTGTAACAGAATATGTTGAGATGCTTTAATGTTCAAAAAACACATTCTTTTTTCAAATACTGTACATTAGTGTAGGTCCTCTATGCCCCGCCTCTCTCAAACCTGTTGTTTTCTACAAAGCCCCGCCTTCCGACAAGCGTAGTCTGCTCTGATTGGCCAGCTGACCCAGTGCATTGTGATTGGCCGAACAGAACAAGCACTCGTTGGAAATGTAACACCCCATATTTTTCAAGAGTTAATTACCGGTCAAATATTCAACTATTTGTGCACAGCCCTACTATCAAATGAAATAAAGAAGGATGAGAAAATCTGTCCAAGAAACAGATTGTGAACCTTTATCAGAGAATGACCAGTACACTGAATATCAGTCTCTATTGTTTATCTTATACGCTTGTTGTCTGTACCATAACACTCTCAGAGAAGACTGTCTGCTATTCTAGCCCAGTTGATTAGATACTTCTGTCCTTCAGCTGCTGGGATCAAAGAAAGAACACAATATCCTGCTCATTCAACCTTCACCGTACGTACGGGGTTTAGAAGGGCGAGTAAATGATTTTACAAACAGGTGTCGCAGCATCTGCTCTTACCTTTTTGAACGACTCTGAGGCTGATCTCGCCTGCAAAGCCCTGGAAGTCAGGCGGATTTTGGACTTGGCAGATGTAGGTACCATTAAAGTTGAACTGCACATTCTTCAGCGTGATGGATGCATCACCCTTCATTACATTACCCGACCATACAGCATGATCCTTAAATGTGCCAAATTCCGGGGGATATGCCTGTCCTTTGTAATGAAAAAACTGTGACAGAGTAAAAGAAAGAGAGCAAAATGTTCATTGTAAGACAAATAGGAAAGACTATGATGACCCACTAAAATGAGTTTTGAATTGGGGTTTTAAAAAAAGTGAAAGGAATGAGAGAAATTAAGGGGGCAGAAGGAAAATTGAAGACTTTTGAAATAAGTGTTTTAAGAGTGCGTTTCCTGTAAACAGTCTCATTTCACCCAATAGTAAATAAAGACTTTCAGATACATTAACTCGACACTCATTTAATCTCACCGATTCTTCTCCCGTCTTTCCAAGTCCTCGGAAGGTCCAGGATACAGAGACACTGTTTTCAGAGAGCGGATGGGTAGATTTAAATGTACATTTGAGCAGTACATCTGTCCCATTGACTGCCTCCAACTCTGGGGACGTAAGCACCTCAATTCCCTTCACCTGATGTACACCTGCAAACCATGGATTAACATGTTACTTAGAGAAGCGAGTGACACAAACAGCTCTTTGCAACAACATTTACATTCTCTCACCCTAAACTCGGCTCTAAAATGTTCATTCTCTGTGGCCTTCAACCATGCATTGAAAGAGAGAACCCTAATATGTTAATAATTGGACATAGAACATAATAAGTTCATGACAGATATATACAGATACATGTCGTGGACACATTCAATTCATAACTCTCCTGTCAGATCTGATCTAATTTACAGTTAGTCATCAGAATATTGCAATCAGATATTACACAGCAAAACCACTTACATGAAAGTCACAACCATTAGGTCAATTTATTCTATTAACACTGTATATAGAATTGTGAAAAGCAGATGACAACACCTGCATCTAAATATCTACATGAATTACGTTCTCTAGTACTGTATATGTCATATTTTACAATCATGTTAAATCCCAACCTTTACACAATAGGTGTAAAAAATATTATTCAGTGCAATCTTTGTGGTGTTTAACTTTTTAAACAGCTAGTTCATTTCCAGTCCTTCCAGCTAACAATTAGTCACAACAATCTGAACCATTCAAAACAATTTTTACAGTAAAACATGTTGGCAATAATGAATCAGCACCCTATCATACAGCATCATTCAGTCACATGGAACTATAGCTGAACTGAGGTGTCCTGCACTAAATACCCTCAACGTATTATTAAGCATTAAAGTAAAGCTTTCACGGACCCTCCTGTGATCGGTGTGTTTAATTCTGCTTAAACTCAGACTGCAGCCGTTCCAGCCATTAAATGTGTTTCTACTCAATGCATTAGTAGGACTACCTTCAAAGGATATTTTTTAATACACTGACTGAGAGTTGTATACTTGCATTTCATTTTAGATTTTTTTTTTCATTAAAATACATTCCATTATCTTCCAATTGTTTCTACCTAGTTGTATTTAGCTATACCGTTAATCTTTCTCACTACACCTGTTATCCACTTCAAGCTGCTGTAATGCCTGCATTAACCCCCTGAGGATCAATCTAATCTTGAATAATCTTATTTTATGAACGGCACTACAGTGTAAATCTGATTAGCGTCTGATAAGTGTCGCAGAAAAAAATACATATATAAATGACTAGTGATCAAACCATACTAGCTTGTTAAAGATTTACGTAACTCCGAGAACTAGGCTAGCTACCTAAAGTATAATGTGACCACAGCGGTCTCAAATCGCCAAAAGTAGAAAGCAAATAATCGTCCTAACGACACAAGTAATGACTCATTAAATTAAATATTGTTATATGTTATGTTAATCAAACATTTTCTATTTTTTCCGAAATCAAAGGTGGATCCAGGAAGTAGGAAACTCACCTGGCAAGACAAGCGCACATAGCGCAGGGAACAGGTAGATCCAGACTCGACTCATGGGGAAATACTGGAGGAGCTGTCAGAGCTGCTTTAAATTGTACTAGACTACTGTTGACTATATATCTGCCAGCTTAATGTATTTACACTAAGATCTAAGTATTAGTTGAACATCGGCACTCCTGAGAACAGCGGCCATGCTAAACATTTCATACCAGTTGCTCTTCTCTGTGAATGAAGAGGAGGAGTTTTAAAGACGTCAACAGAAACCAGTCTGGCTAAAGGTAGTCTATGACTGCACGAGTCTCCCACAAGATCTAACGATACTTTCTTTTGTGTATCCAGTGCATGTCACTGCATGTTTCTCATAATGTATGTTTCTACAACATCCATTCTACTCGAAAAAGATCATTTACAGTTTCCTTTCCTACAGGGACTTGAAGGTTCGCAATGACTTTACATAGGTCTATATTAACGAAATTAAATATAACGAAAATATTTTGTCTAATTTGTCTGTACAGAAATGTGCAATCACAGAAAGAACATTGAAATCAGGTGTGACATTATAATTATTATTATTATTTTTTGCTCTGCTGCCATCTTGTGGAATAGAGAAAAATTGCAGCCTTCGAGTGACGTCATTAATAAACTTAAATTATTCAACCTTTTAATCTCGTTCTAATGAATACTGTAAATTGATCTGTCATTTTCTTGTGCATGTACTGACTTTGTAACAACCAGACAAATTTTTTTGTTCATATTTACATTTTATAATGATTTTATATGTGTGTGTGTGTGGTGTGTGGTGTGTGGTGTGTTTTTTTGTATAATAATGAGATTTCGGAGCAAAAAGACGTCCTCAAAGTGCACTTTTTTTTAAATTAAACTAAAAGTCCCTTTTACTTCGGCTATTCAAGTTTAAACTATCAATCAGACGGCAGTTACGTGGTAGTTGTGGACAAGATTGTGCAAGTTGTTCAGCAAATTATGAATTATATTTTTATTTATTTTTATTTTATTTTATATTTAATTTAAAGGCCTTAGAAATCCACGTATCAAATATGATACAGCTTTACCGGGTAGCAATGTTGTTGTATATCGAACTGTTCTGTGATAGGCTACTGATCCTCGCCTATATTTTTGATTAGGCGGGACAGCGCTGAATGGGAAGTGCGTGACGAAGGCTGTTGGCGGAAGTGAGGCTTCCAGTAAAGCGCGAGGGCGGGGCGCAGTGAAGAGGTGGTTGGCTGGATGCTATTTGGTTTACATAACCAAAACGTTTACTGTGATTCATTGAAAAGGCCTCGCGTTGTATTCTCACATATTTAAAACATCCAACATTATTTCTGCTGTGTAGCCTGAGTCAGTTAAGGTTGTATAGTGTGTTCTAAGGGAGATCTGGAAAAGCAAAGTCGAGGTGCGTGGCAGCAGAAACACTCATCTGCATCTTTCCCGGACAGACAGTCTGTGGACTGAGGGACCCTGCCCTGCTCTGCTGCACACCAGCAGCTCACTCACTGTAGACGGGATTTGCAGACACGGTAGCCAGGTTAGTCAAAAGGAGGCGTGCATAAAGATGGACGTGATGAGCTGAACAACATGATTGCGGTAGAGTTGGTTTCATATTCACATATTCGGAGTTCTGCTCTCAATTACTGTTTGCAGAATGGATCGTTTGAGTAAATTATTAATATTGCCAAGTGCCATCAGCCACTTGTTTGATTGATTAACTTGTTTGAGATTAACTCTCAGTTGATTAACCCAGACCTTGCTTACTTGAGGTATATTGGTTCCAAAATCGCGCCTGGGAGTAAATTAATTCAACTCAGAGTAAGTTACACAGACAGCTTAGGACTGTGCGATTGCATTATTTGTAGCTAATTGTAAAACATGTTGATAACAGTAACATTTATGTGATTTGTATGTTCTGTTCCCTTTTTAATGAGGCAGGTTTTAACATAAACGTACATTAAAAATGCAAAATATGTCATTAATTACTAACCCTCGTGTCGTTTCCAAACCTGTAAGACCTTTGTTCATCTTCAGAACACAAATTAAGATATTTTTCATGTAATCTGAGAGCTCTCTGACCCTCCCATAGACAGCAAGGGTCCTGGCACAATCAAGGTCCAGAAAACATAGCAAAGAGATCAGTAAAATAATAGATTTTACAAGACTTTTGGATGAAGCACCATACCAGGTCCTATAACACATTACAACACTGACCTGTAGTTTGTTCAGTAGGCTACAAGGAAAATTTATTGAGTGCTGTATGGTGTAGGTTATAACAAAGTCAGCAGAACTCGACAGATAAGACAATTCCCTAAGTGTGAGATGTAGTATGTCTTTTAGAGGGTGTTTGATAATGATAGAGTTATTTGGGTGAATCTGTGTATAGGCTTAGAAGATATTGAAATTTCAATGTGCAGTAAGTGCAACTTAGAGAGGTTAGTTTTATTCTATTTTGTACATTAGGACTGTAATGTTTTTTATTATTATTAGAAACATTTTACATTATTGAAACCTTAATGTTGTCTCGTTAAAAATTCATGGATACTTAGACAAGTATTTCAATGCATTTGAATGCAGCGAAGCCACACATTCAGCACCACATGTATGGACAGCGACATGTCATACAAACACACAAAAGTCTTTATAAAACATCACCAAATATATCTGAGGTCAAAGTTTTATTTGTAGTATATCCAGTTAGATGTGTAAAACATTACAAGTGATTTAAAAGAATCTGTTCAGCCATATAAAATGTATTGAGCTCAGTATGATACCTCATTACAAAGTTAGATGAACTCCTTATATAGATTTAACGATTCAATTCAGTTTATGATACTGAATTCATGATACGATTTTTTTTTGTTTTACGGTAAAACAGAAATGTCAAATAACAAAACTAAATTTTAATTTTAAAACACCCTAAATCTAATCAAATATATAAGACAAAAAAATCTATTCGTATAAACAAAGGCTTTGCCTGTGTGCTTTTCATTCAAAATTAGAGGCAGCCACTGCATTTGAATCACAATCCAAACAAAGATGCTGTATACAAGCAGCATGAGCAGTTTTAAACTAAATTAGATTGTATAATTCGACATTTTAAAACAAAAACAAAAATAGAATGGTCTGACTTTAGTTTTATGAATTTACACTACATTAAACAGTTGCATGAAACAGAAACAGCAGATGGACCGAATGAGACGCTCTCTAACAGTGTTCCTGTAGCTTAATTGTCACAAATATTTGTGCGCTATGAAGCGCAAGGTTGGGGGTTCGATTCCCCGGGAACACATGATATGTAAAAATTGATATCGCTGCTAAATGCATCAATTTAATTTAATATAATTTAACAGCAGGTGGTGCTTTTGGAACCTCATCAATACAGCGTTTCCTTGGTTACCGTTGTAAACAAAGCAGCACAGCAGAGATGGGTGATACCCACTGATCTATATATATAACTATATTATAGATCAGTGGTGATACCACTTATTTTTTCAATATGATACCAATACTTTTAAAGGCCAGTATCGTAGATAAACTGATCTTTAAATTATGAACATCTGAACACTCTGTTTGAATACATGTGGCAGATTGTAGACCTGGAAGTAAATGCTCACTGCTATGATTGACTACAAAATGTTGGACAGCTACATCTTTCACAGATGGAAGCTGCAGTGATTTGGGTTAAAAACACGTAAATACATCTCAATTTACTAAGTAAACAAAGGACCAAGTTCTTAATGACACTTACAGAACTTGATTAAGAAATAAAGTTCATCCATTCTTTCTTAATGTTTGCATCAGAGGGAAGGCAATGCAACTGTTTTCCACACCGTGGCACAGAACAGCGTCTTGTCTTCTGAGCCAGCTTTATCGTTTGGTTTCTTTGTAGAGTTGGGGGGGTATTCTAGAAAGCAAGATTAAATTACCGTCACAAATAGCCTGAACTCTTGATTGATTAACCCAGAGTTTGCTTATTTGAGGTACGTTGGTTCAAATAAACGCGTCAAGTTCTTTCATCTCCGACTACACGGACGGCTTAGGACTGTGCGATTGCATTATTTGCAGCTGATTGTAAAACATTTTGATTATAGTAATTAATTAATATTAGCAGTTTTTCATCCACCGTTGGGAAGCTATTGAGAAAAAAAAAAAAGATTGTCTGAATATGAAACCAACTTTACTGCAGTCAATAACGTGACCATCCCTGTCAGTAGCAGTCATTAAAGAACAATATGAAGCGCTAATCTTTATTAGCGTTAATCTTTGTTAGCGTTTATGTTGTTGAATTGATATGTGTGCTGCTTTGCATGCTGCCTTTTCAAACAATTCTATTTTGCTCTGAGTGAATATTATTGATAGATGCATTACTAAATTTCGACTCCCTAAAATCTGAACTAGTCAACAGCTGCCATTCATGTCCATTACGTCACCACGTCCGCTCATCAGTCGTGTCGTTTTGTGTCACCTGTGTTTGTGTTGTAGAGAATGAGCACGGAGGAGAATCCCGCTGCTGAGCCTGCGCCTGTGATCGACGTGCAGGGAGACGGACGCTGGATGTCACAGGTGTGCGCTCCATTGGGGAAGACTGTATAAATGTGTGCTTGTAACAGCTCAGAGTTGTGCAAATATTTTCATAGCACCTAGCTCTGCTTAAGGATTAGTGTATAACATGCTTGGAGTTGTCCTATATTTTGGCAGCATAACCGGTTTGTGCAGGAGTGCAAGGATGCAGAGCCTGATGTTCTGTTTGTGGGGGACTCAATGGTGCAGCTAATGCAGCAGTATGAGGTGATTGTTACCTTGTTAATTAGTCAGTCCATCAAAGGAGAGCCATGTGTAGACCCAGCTCTCTGGAATACTTCATTCTGATAGTTGTTGCATGGCATTCAGTGGTCAGATATTTTTGAATAGTGACTGTTGTCCAGGGCAGCACTGTGAATTTCTGAATTTCATGTTCATTTATTGATTGGTAAATAATATCCATATAATACATTGGAAATATAGTATAGCAGTAATGACATTTAAAGCCAGTCTTACCTTTCCAAAATGAAAATGGCTTGTCTCTTTATTTTATTTTATTTATTTATTTATTTTTACTTATGCTTTGTTAAATGTGCACCTGATAATGTTTTGTGCATGTTGTAGGTTATTATTAATAATCAGTGTTTAATAGTTTTTCATATAAATGTCCATAATTGGTTTACATTGGTTACATTTAGTTTACGATGTGTATTTGTACTGGTTTCAGGTGTGGAGGGAAGTGTTCTCTCCTCTCCATGCCCTGAACTTTGGGATTGGTGGAGACACAACATGTAATGTGCTGTGGAGACTACAGAATGGAGAACTGGAGAACATCAGACCCAGAGTGAGGAAGAGTTTTTTTTTAATAATTATTATTCTAATAGCTTTAACAAAATGTGCTATAAAGCAAAATGTGTGTTCACAGCTGGAACGGAATCCTCATTTGTTTTCCACAGGTGGTGGTTTTATGGGTAGGAACCAATAATCATGAGCACACTGCGGACCAAGTTGCAGGAGGAATACTGGCCATTGCACAGTTAGTTCTGTCTCGCCTCCCCAAGTCCAAAATGATTGTTTTGGTGAGTTACCTTAATCACAATTTCTGTATATTGATATGAAATTATGTGTTCTAATTAATGTGTATACATAGTATCAACTCTGAGGCAGTTCAGTTATTTGTTTGAAGCTGATTGCTGTCGTAATTCCTGTCATTCAGGGCCTGTTGCCAAGGGGAGAGTTTCCTAACCCCCTGAGAGAGAAAAATGCAGCAGTGAATAATCTACTTCGCGCATCTCTACCTCAACTCGGCCCCGTTCAATTTATTGATGTGGGAGGTAGTTTTGTCCACTCAGATGGGGCTATTTCGTCTCGAGACATGTTTGACTTCCTGCATCTGACTGCCAGTGCATACAGGACCATATCAATGACTCTTCATGAGCTGCTGCTTCAAATGTTGGAGGAAATGCCTCAGGAGAGGCGGGCACTGCTGGTCTAGGAAGGGCCACTGCATTGGTCAATCACTGAAGAGGCAGGGTTAAGAATTGTGTGCTATTCAGAATGTACCTAAAATACTTTATTTAGCAAGACTAAGAAAAGTACAAAAAGAACAGCCAGGTAAAAGGTGATGTAGGACAGTGGCCAATGTTATATGATCAGTAGATTGTGTATATGTATCTAAGATGCATAATAGACAACAGAATATGAAAGAAGAAATATTTGTGACAAGAAATATTCTTTCTTAGGACCATTGCTTTGCAGTGGGACCAGAATCTCTTCAAAATTCCATTGTCACAGTCTGAACAACCTTTAGTACTGTAGTAGCACTTAATCTGCCATCTCATCCGTGCCTTCATACATGCACTCGGTCACACAGTGGTGTTATGATGACGGCAACATGATTCACTTCATGCAAGTGAAACCATGCTTTTGAAATATGTAAAACCTCCTTTTTCTCTTTTGCCCTTTCCCAATAACACAACTATGATATATTGGAGGAAGACTGGACACCATGTCATACCTTGTGTTTGTGAGTTTGGGTTTGAAAAAGCACCTCTTAAGCATCTAATGCACAACCGTGAGATTTTCAATGTTAATATTTATCACAATTGCATCCATGTTTTTGTGTATGTGTCCATGCGCTCTATTAAGTATTATGTGGAGAGGTAAGTGTGTGTATGGGAGAGCCAGTGGGCAAGAAGTGATAAATAAAGTTGTGTGTGTGTGTGTATGTATATGTATTATATATGTATATAGAATCTGTTAGTATTAATGTACTCTGTGCAAAGTACTTTCCGGTGCTGGTGTATGTGAATGTTTTTGTGTTTGAGTGTAAGAGATCAACCATCTATAACTATTTGTATAGCCCACAATGCGTGCACTGTTACTGTGGCACAACTGCCACATGCTTCAGATCCAAGCATTACAATAAATCAGCAGAGATCGAACCTCATGTGTACACTTTATTTCACATGCTGTGTGGGATTTTTCCTTTTACATATTATTTGTACTGTACTTACATGATGCTTTTAAACTAATCCAGTGAATCTGCATTTATGCAATAATCAGGCTCTAAATCAGTCTTAACTCTAAAGTGTTTCTACATTCACATTCAATTAGTTGTTTTGAAAAAGTCTGCTTGAATATTTTTTTCTCTCAAATACAGGATTATTATATCATAGTGCATTGTATAACACGAAAAGGCATGGGGGGAGCCTCATGCTGGAGGCAAATATAATTCTGTATCAGTCATGGTTATGAGACTTGTACTCCAAATCTCCTCCAGAAAATACAAATCTAGTAAAACTCATTCAGCCTGTAGAGGGAGACATGAGTTATGACGACTAGAGATTGAGGCCTCTGCGGAGCAAAAGTGGGCGTTTCTGATGTTGTGTCTGTTTTCAGACTGATGCGTGTTTCTAAATGATGCAATGAAAATGATCCCCCTTACTTGACTACTGTACCTGTACCGTAAACCTACCGTCACAAATGATGTGAGACGATTGGGTAACATGGCCAAAAATGTCCTGATCTGGTAACGCCCATTACTGTCCTGCAGAGGCCTATTATTGACCTACTGTGGAATCATGTAGATGATTTTTTATCATTTATTAAGAAATGCAATAAGCCTCCAACATGGAAACCTCTAATAAGTGAACAAACATCACTATAATTCATAGGTAGGCAGGCCTTTTTATGAATGAATCCTCTCTACCCAAAACTAATGCTATTTCTGTTAGTTGGGTTAATATCACAAGGGAATCAACTGAATCTTATACTGATTTGAAAACATTGATAAATGGTATCATTTTTACTATCGAGTGTCATCAGAACTAATCCAAAATCTTATACTATAAATGTTAAATGCAAACCAGTTCACAAATACTAAAAGACAATGACATGTTCTGTGTCAGTGTCATTGTTATGGGGTCATTTATGACAGGTATCAATACAGGTGGCATGAGAGAGTGATAAGTTACTGCTGATGATGACACAAGCTCATATGGAGCTCTGTTGCTGATACAGACAGTCAGTTAGATAACCTTGTCCTCTGTATATTACCATATAGTGCCAATAACCCACTGGCCCTCTCTGTATGACTGCCAATTTGAGACGAGGACTGTAAAGTCTATTGCCAAGTACAAGACAAACATGTATTATAACATCAGGTTACTGTTTGTCTTTAAAGAGAGTGCATAAACAAAGATGTACACTTTTAACCTCAGTACTTATGGTCTGTTTTATTGGACAATCTTGTTCACATTTCATGAACACTAAACTGAAATGTCCTCAGTTTTCAGTCAAAATGCCACTCAGCATTAGCCAATAAAGTTGACTTTTGCTTGAGAATGTGAACAGTTGAGTAAATCAAGGGACAAAGATAACTAATTGATCAATGACCCCTGACTGGTTGTTTGGTTGGCAGTTGATAAAATGGGATTTGGAGCAGGAGGAGGTAGAGATCAAGGTTTGGTACACGTTGCTAAATGTTTTCATAGCTTTGCCATTACTCTACCAGTTTATGACAGTGAGATGCAATCACAGGGATGATTACAACAAACTGCTTAATCACAAACCAATAAATGCAACATACACAGCGCCATAAAACTAAAAATGTTGCTATATCTTTCTTTTTGTTGATGAATTGAAACACCTAGATTACGTTTTAGAAATCAGAGTTTCTTGCTTCTAATATTTGTCCCAGGAATCATTGCTTAGATGCAGCTAAACGTCTCATTAAATTGCTAGGCTGTTGCACTTTTATTCGCAGAGATTTCACAAATGTAAATTACAGTAATATATGAAGAAAATACTTCAGAAATGGCCATTAAAATATTTTCTGTGACAGAAATATTATCATTGGATATTTACAAGTAATCTGCGTTTGGTGAGACGGACAGGGAACGTGCATTCACGTATCTGCAGATATCTAAAAGGAATTTCTGATTGCACTTAACCTTTGAACCTCTGATGTGTCAGAGGACAGGGTTCCAGCTCCACATGCACTGATCCTGCTCTATATAAGACCTTTGCCTCTGCTGTCCGTCCTCGAACATTCAGAGCAGTACCACTCAGGTAAGAGCTCAAACCAGCAGGAGAGGAGCAATGGATCAAGAGAATATCAGAGTCGATCTTGATCTAACTGTGTTATAATCAATGTTTTCCGTTTCAGAGCTTAACCATGAAATTCGTGGCTCTTGCACTGACCATCCTGTTGACTGTGGGTAAGGACAGTTTTTTCTATAGTAATTTAAACTGACTTTATGTTTAACCAATTAAAAACGAATTATTTTGTTGATGCTTTGTTTTTCATGGTGACTATATGACCACCTATGGTTCTTAACAGTTCAAAGGTAGACTTCACTGTGCTCCCTGAGGCTTTGGGTTTCTGAAGCTTTTCCTGCGTTTCTTCTCAGGTTCCCAGGCCCGTTTCCTGCAGGCTGATGCTCCCTCCCAGCTGGAGCACTACAAGGCAGCGGCCTTGGTGTACCTGACCGAGGTCAAGGATCAGGCTCAGAAGGCCCTCGACAGTTTGGACGGAACTGAATATCAGCAATACAAGTGAGAGCCACACCTCATAATGAACTCAACATTTTCATGTCTCTGTTGCACTTTTGTCTTAATCTTCTTCCCTTCACAGTTCAATAATTCTCAAAATAGAGTAACAGGTCACACTTCAGTGTCTCAGCATTTAAAGTCAAGTCTCAGATATTTATAACAATACAGATTACATATTAATAAAAAGGAAATTACCAGTCTTAAATGCATCAGTTACTAAACAAAATGTAACATCAGCTTTAAAGGAGTTCTACAGAAGACAATGGTATTATTGTTATTCTGCTCAATTTAGTTCAGTGTTGTTTAAATTCAGTTTGATACCTGTCAATGCTGCAAATTATGAAAACAAGTTTAATTCAGCTATAAGCAGCTATACATGAAGGCAATGTTATCATTATTCAGCTCAAGGCAGAGTATGGTTGATTCAGTTGATTCAGGTGTAAATTTTGTGTCATTAGTCAATTCATTTCCAGTTATAGTGTTAAATCACTAATATTACTGTATTAACATTAATTTAGCAACCGAGAAAGCCAAAGGCAAAAGACAAGAACCAATAAACCAGAATTTCATGTGATAGTAGTGAGAGAAAAAAAAAAAACTTGGGGAGAACCCAATCTTAGTTTGGCAGCCAGTTTTCTTCTGGCCTTAATGACCAAGCACAGTGTGATTTATGATTCCAGACTTTCACCTGAAATGGTTTGTGTCTGAGTTTACCAAATTTAAGCTCTTTTCTCCTCAGGGTACAACTTTCCGAGAGCCTGACTAAGCTCCAAGAATATGCCCAGTCTTCTTCCCAGACTCTGACTCCCTACGCTGAGACCATCTCTAGCCAGCTCCTGGAGAACACCAAGCAGCTGCGCGAGCGTGTCATGACTGACGTCGAGGACCTCCGATCCAAGCTGGAGCCTCACCGCGCCGAGCTGTACGAGGTCCTGCAGAAGCACTTTGACGAGTACCGTGAAAAGCTGGAGCCCGTCTTCCAGGAGTACGCCGCCCTGAACCGCGAAAATGCGGAGAAGATGCGTACCAAGCTGCAGCCCCTGTTGGATGAGATGAGGCAGAAAGTCGAGACCAACATTGAGGAGACCAAGTCTAAGCTTGTGCCGATGGTCGAGGCTGTACGCACTAAGCTGACTGAGCAACTGGAGGAGCTGAGATCCATGGCTGCCCCCTATGCTGAGGAATATAAGGAACAGCTGGTGAAGGCTGTTGAGGATGCCAGAGAGAAGCTCGCCCCACACACCGAGGACCTCCAGACACGCATGGAGCCCTACATGGAGAATGTGAGGGCCCGGCTTGCACAGGTGTATGAAACCATCTCCAAGGCCATCCAGTCATAAAAATACACAAGGACTTTGCACACGCAGATCCTCAGATCTGAAGAACAGTCTTTGTGTTTGGTGACAGGAGTGTAGATGCAAGGGTTGTGTTATGAATGTTTATGATGTTTAAGTTAAATCATTTTTGATGAATAAAAAAAAAATGCAAACAAATAAAATGCAAAAAAAAAAAAACGGTCTTCATGTCAGTGTTTTCTTCTATTCTGCAACAACATGGTATGTCACAATACAGTTTTATTATTTAACAACATTATTTATTTTAAATCTTATTAAAAAAAAAGAGTCACTATCAATGATTACAAAAAGTCAATTTATTTTTCCCTCTTTAATGTATAAAGCTCTCCACATAAAGGCCTTTGCTGATCCTTAATTTAATTAAATACAGATATAATGAATATAACTGCAGTCTGCAACAGTTAGGTACCAGTTAGGTACAGTTGTTCATCACTTGGAAAAGTTTTAAAAGAAACATTTTATTTTGTTTTGGAATCTGTATGTATGCTACATGACATTTATAAAAGCATACATAATGAGGATTATACTTCAGGGCACATTTGACAATCTTTGGAATAACACTGAATACGGAATACTTTTTTGACGATTTCCACTGATCTGCAAAGTAACATCAAGAAGTATAACAACATATTATCCTCATAATAATAATTAACTCTGACCAGGAATTGAACAATATATCTCTTACATTAACCAGAATTACCAAAGAATAACAAAAATCTAATTCACAAGTGTCCTGATAACTATTTATATGACCATTCCACTTAATGTTTTTTTGCATGTTCCGCTATGAGTGTGTGTTCTCTCCTGAAGTCAGACCTCATTTGGATGGGCAGAAAGGACAGGAGTTATTCTTGCTGGTCTTGAGCCAAACGCTAACACACTAAAGAAAAGGAGAGAAAATATCTATTATTAGAACACACAGACAAGGCAAATAATGTGCCTTAAATGTATTTTATAAATGTTACACACTCACTTCTTTGTGAATGGTATGGGAGCAGTTGGTGTTGTACTGGCTTCCAGCATCCACAGGATTCTGACACATCAGACAAAATTTCCGGGTAGAGGGCTGAGAGAAACAGAGAAAAAGAGTGTGTGTTTATTTGGTTAAATAAAAAATACATACGTTCAAATACATTCAAATAATCTGAATACGGTTTTTCCTGGTTGGTTGGTAGATATACTTTAGGAAATAATATGCAGTAAACTGTACTGTAAAAATAGTAGGTTTTTGAAATGAGATTATAAAACAGCAATAATATTTATGTTAATCTGTTATTTATGTTTCAATATTCCCCAAATATTTAATAATCTCTAATGTAGGGTTATTTGTTAACCTCTTCTTCTTCTTTTTTTTCTTATTTAAACTAATAGTATGCATCCTGAATTAGGCATGCTAGTTTTACCTCAGTCTCAATCTCCTTACCAAAAGGACAACTTCAATCAAAAAGTGGCACAGCTCCCACACTCCCCTATAGTTCAGAGTATTTTGTTAAATGTGATTTAAGAAAAGGGATTTAAAGTTGAATGCTACCTGTGGGGGTCTTGTGTGGAAGACCTGAGCCACTGGGGGACGGAAATGATGCAACATGGGATGCGGCGGCTGGGCTACAGGACGCTGAATCGGACCAACCGAAACAGGAAAGGCTCTTGCTCCAGATGGAGGTGCTATAGGACCTGGTGGCTACAACAGTGATAAAGTTATAAATGATATGACCAATGCACAGAATGAAAGCAGCAATAATGAGAAGTGAGATGAGAAGTGTTTGGTCTCACTGGTTTTTGGTTCTGCGCAAGTCTCTGTGCAACCTGCTGAGTAAGATCATCAATGGACATGCCAGCCATAGTACCGCGCTCACTCTTAATTTGCTGTAGAACACGCGTCAACTGATCTCTAAAGCAGACAGAAACAGAGAGATCCATTTCAAAAAGCTATCAACAAACTGTGTCTACGAAAGACAACACAATAAATAAAAATTATACTAACGCATAAAGAAAATTCTAGGAAGGAAACAAGCTGATCAAATAACTATGTGAGCTCAGTACCTTGTGCATTGTGGAAAATGTGAGCCCAGTCTCTCCAGTAACTTGTCCAGTTTTCCTGCTGGCGCAGGATTGGAGGGGAGGGGCTGGGGGGAGGAGTTACGTGTAGCTGTGGATGGCATGAATGTTTGGGGAAGGCGCACTGCAGTTTGGGGTTGAAAACTGGCTCCATGATTATTTGGTAATACAACAAAGCTGCCTGCTAAGGCAGCTGATGGTGCATGGGAGACACCTGGAACACCTGCATGTGTCTGTGAGGCTGGCGTGACGGGTGCATGGGATGAGGTTTGAGGCAGGCAGATGGTCTGCATGGGTATTTGAGGGGCAGATGCGTGAGCTGTCAAGGGAACATAAATGTTTGGGATGTGTGCGGACTGTGGACCTACAGTGATGGGTAGGTAAGGTGTGTTTTGAGGAGATGGGGCAGAAAGTGGTGGTGTGGCTCTTTGGGGTGGTGTGATCGAGGAGTGGAGCTGTGTGGGAACTATGGGAGGAGAAGTTGTGGAAGTCGGCGGACCACTACTGAAAACAGGATGGGACGCAGGATTCTGAAGTGGACTCATTATCATCTCCAACTTCAGAAGAAAGAAAATAAATAACACACACACAAAAAAATACATTACTAACAGTAGTCTAAACTTGGAACAACGCAAAATAATTATAAAATGAAAGACCTAATTATATCACTAGAGTCACATTCACAAAACATGAATGTGTCTAGTAGGCCATGTTTCAAAACAACCACTTTAAAACTGCCAGTCTACTAACTCTTTACCACATTATCAATTTTACAATAGCACTACATACGCTATATAACTGTAATAATAGTTTACAAAATGACTGTGTATTTTTGAGTAAATAAATGCTTTGTGAAAATGAGACTTTCAAAACAAAATAGGATTTGGACAGTAGTGTACCTCCAACCCTAGGCCATATATGAATAAACGGACACTCACTGTAGGCACTGGTGGAAGTGACGGGAGCGGGACTGAAGGCAAACTGTCCAACTGTTCACCTCTTTGCAGGAGCTGATGGTTTTCATTAAACTTATTCTGTAAAAGAAAGATAGAGTGAAAGAAGCTGCCATTTCCCCTCAGCTGTAATCCACCTATATTAGCTCCTCTCCTCACCTTAATTCCCACCAGACTGCTGTGGACCATCGCTATATTCTGCTCCCACTGCCGCTGGTGCTGGTGGTTCTGGGAAGGATTCAATCTGTCCAGAATGAGCACAAATCCAAAAGGAATTAATTCACCTTTATGCATTCAACCCTATTGCACATGCATCCCTCTCTACAGATATTAATTCACACACATTACCTGAGAAAGTTCAGATATTTTTCAGCATCTGCAATCCAGTCCTCCACTTGAGAAAGCATAAGCTCTTTCTGCATCTCTAAAGCCGCTATCTGCTCACACAGGCACATACACAAATACACAGTCAGACAGTGCATGATCCATTACACGGTCTGTGAGATCTCTAGAAGATGGTTGCTGAAGGTGAAGGTGCAGCATTGACCTCATCTTGAAGAACGGTCTGACTGGCTTGCTCTGCCTGTCTGCAGAGTGTCTCCATTTCCACCCTCAGGTCAGCTATTTCCTGCTCCCAGGACAGCCTGTCACACACACAAGCACAAAAACAGATACACACACATACAGAGACATTGTAGGTATTTCTTCTGCTATCAACTGATTTTTTTTTTTTTTTTTACTTCTCTTGACTCTGTTCCTCAATCAGCATCTTGAGTTTCTTTTCTGTGTCCTCCAGCTCCTGAGCCAATCTAAAACATACACAAATCTTCAGCAAGGATGCATAAATGTGATCAAAAGTGACCAAAAGACATTTATAATGTTACAAAAAGTATAAATATATATATTTTTTAAATGCTGTTCTTTTGAAGTTTCTATTCAAAGAATTCTGAAATAAATCTATCAGTTTCCACACAAAAATATTAAGTAGCTCAAATATTTTCAACAGTGATATTAAGAAATGTTTCATGAGCATTCTTAAAACATTAACATTCTTAAAATAAAAAATTGTTAAAATGTACTAACAATATTACTGTTTTATAGCATTTTTGATAATACATAATTGCAGTCTTGGTGAGAATGAGATTTTTTACAAACTTTTGAATGGTTGTGTATAGTCTGCCCCAAGCAGACAGCTGGATATGATAATATTTAATGATAGTTTACCTTGTTTTCTCCTCTTCCATTCGCTCTTTCTCTGCAGTAAGCTCTTGCCGTTTTACCATGAAGTTTTTTCGTGTTGTCTTGCCACTATTCAGCTCCAATTTAACTTGCAAAGACTCAATTTTTTCAATAAAACCCTATACAAATAATAAAAAAACACTGCATTTCAACAATGAAAATGAGGTAAGACCAGTAAAAACCAGACAAACATGATTATTTATAACTTCTTAGGCAATGGTAATGTAAAAAAGGTGAAAAGCACTGCTATTCAAATGTGTACATGTGTACAGTAAGTGTCAGAACCTCTACAGACTGTATATAGTGACATTTTTTATGTACAGATGTGATATTGAACCTGGTACTGATGATTTCTGTCATCTTTGGTCTTTTCCAGACTGCGGACATGGAGGTTGTGCTCCTCCTGCTCCGCTGCATGCTGTTTCTTAAGAGCCTCATACTGCTCCCTCAGCTCGATACTGCAGTCTTCTAAAGCACGCTAAAGAAACAGAAAGAGAGAAAGAAAGTAAGGAAATTAATACATATGAGTCTGAAAGTCTGAGACTATTCGGAAAAACATAAAATTATTATTCCAAGAAAATAAAGAGAGGAGTTTTAGGGCTTAAAAAAAGTTGTGACATAAAAAAAATGAAGAAATATTTACTTAATAAATGACTGATTAAATTACCAAATTTGTTGCATTGTTTATTTAAACTTCATTGCACAAATAGATGTTCTTGATTCCAGTGAAACAGCATGCTCTTTGGAACAGTCAGTTCATGTAAATGTATTAACATTAGCTGTACTGATATTATATAATGAAACGATCTGTATTCAAATACAATTAGAAAAACACAAAAAAGAAGCATTTTCACAAGTGTTCATAGACATTAGAACCCCCACTGTACATAAATTAACAATTACCAACACATCCTGCAACATATTATAAACACCACAAATGCAAAAAGTAAAATAAAAAAGGTTTTCAAGGCTGTTTTTTTTCCCAAAGAATAATTTAAAAAACAAATATTTTTGCTACAAATCTCTCGAAAGAACAATAACAAGGTTATTGTGCAAGGCTAAAGTCACACACACAAATAAATATAGGTCACACAAACCTGTAACAAATTTCAAGTTTTTCCCAATTTATGAGCATTTCAATGACAACTTCAAATGTCCTTACTGTTCATCATGACTCACTATATTTTTGAGGATATTTTCACAAACGTGATGCTCACTAATGTAGCTTGTACACAGTAGGGCTGGGATAAACGATTATTTTTTAAACTATTAATCTAGCGATTATTTTTTCAGACCGATTCGATTTAGATTATCTCCCATTTAATTACCTACTAACAATTTATACATGTTGATTTACATATCTGAATGAAAAAAACATGAATTCCTTAACATTGCAATATATGTCTATTGCTCTTAAAATTACAAAATAAAAGACTGACTAAGAATGCATTACTTTGCACTTGTACAGAGATAGCATTCGATAAAACCTTGAAGCCTTGAAAACACAGCTTACTGAAACAAGCTTACTGAACACATAGGGCCTAGCTTACTGAAAAAAAAGTTCTTCTTTCAGATGAAAATAACAACTTGATGTTGAGCATTCAATAAAAAAGTTCACCCAAAATACTTGTTTAGAGCAATTGAAAGAATACAGTAACCAATGTAAACTTTAGGGCTTTAAGCTAATACAGAGAGTGCTTTTCCAAAAAAAAAAAATTAATAGTGGGAGCCAGCAGCCTGTCATGGAGAAAAAAAAGTTTTCTGAATGCTCCACGTGAAACTTTGGCGTTCCGCCCTTTTTCTATTGTGAAATATTTTGGTTAATATGCAGGAGGGAGAGAGGGAGAGAGGGAGCAAGACAGCGCTCGTGTAGTTTGAAGACTGTGCATGCGCGAGCGCGCGTGAAACTTTGGTGTTTCGCCCTTTTTCTATCGTAATTAATGATTTTGATGAATATGCACAAGAAATATAGCTCAACGAAGAAGACTTTTTTTTGACAAAGGTCAGAACTCCTGTTATGATGTAGAGTTTTGAGGTGCACTCTTGCCATAAATTAATCTATTACTTTTCCTACATAATATTTAACAAAAAAAAGATTGGTAAAATATCTATTTAGGAGTCTTAGGCCTTTCCAATGATATATAGTTTGTCATGATGAGATTAGGATTTAATTGTATTTAATTGTATCTATTCTATTCTTTAAAAAAAATCTAAATACCTTAGCGTCTACTAAATGACTACATGTACATATAATTGTATTATAGTGGAGTACATGTAGGCATCCTGTATACGGTGAAGGTTAACAGGTTAAGAGGGTTTCCCTCATGGCCAGCTGTTTTTTGGTCCATAATGTGACTGCATGAACAGATTTCTATCCCAACACTGTGATGATAACCAGAACACACAAACACTTGCAAACACACAAAACCTGGAGTAAGGTACTGAAATCTTACCATGTCTGATTCCCAGTCCTCATTTGTGTTTGTAGATCTTTCATCGGTGCAGTCCTCTGTCTATGGTTGGAGACAACAACCCAACTACATTAAACTACATGTGTATGAGCACTTCTGTGAAATGTGTCATTAGGAGGTTCTATAGACCTGTACGGTTTGGCTCTGTGTTTCTCTGCTGGGGATATAAGTGCTATAGTTTAGTGCTTCAGCATACTGATTAAATACTGCTGGGACGCTGCCCTCAGGGGACCAGGGCCCAGCTGAAGGGCCCCATGGTGACGGGTCCGGTGGAATCACTGCACAAACGGGCGCCCTGTCAAAAGAACGAGAACAGCCATGTTGCTGAATCATTTTAAGAAGAAACACTTTAAAAGTCTGCCTTAAGCCGTTTTGTACTCACTGAAGTATGTCTTCATTTAAAGCCGAGCTCCACTCCGTCTGTTTTTCACTTTCCATTGACAGGCAATCTCTGGATCTGATACAATATTGAGATTTAAAACCTAAACGGCATTATTTTCATGAACGCGTCTTAATGTATACCGACGATACAATGGTTTTACATCATTCGCTCAGTGTAACACGAGCGCCAAAAACAGTTAACGAAAGAGTACAGAAATTAAACCAAAACTTACACTAAACATTCAAGAGATAATAGTCTTGTGGCCAAATGACTTACAGTATACTCAGTGTATACGCTATGTATTCTATATAAACTAAATTAATAATTATATTTTCAACTAAACGAAAAGCACAGACAACTGGCGTAACTTGCATGACGTCATCTAAACCTGTTTTACTTCCGGGACGTCACGTGACGTCTCAGGGATGCTTCTTCTTCTTTAGTTTTTTGGCGCATAACAGTCTAAATTTATAGCGCCACCTACAGTACATTGATATCACGTTAGCTATGATCATGAAAATGTCCCTATATTAGATTCCTAGGTCATGCTTCTTCCTATTATTCTTTTGGCGTTTTATTTTGCTTGCAAATCAAACGATAGGTGCATTCCTGCCACCCAAAGGGCTGGAGTTTGGAACGTTTACGCAATCTGTGAACCTATAAATCACATTAAATAGACCTACTATTCCTAAATATCTCATTAATGTAGCTATTATATTTTTTATGATGATTCAATCCATTATCCAGCAGTGTTTTAAGTGTAAGATTTCCTATCCCCATTTCTCTTAATTATTTCAACAGCTGTGCTCTTTCTCTTTCGTAAGCAGTCACCCTACAATACATTAGTACATGCTCAACAGTTTCTGCTGACTTATACTACAATTCCCAGACTCAACTCATGTTTGTTCATTCTATATAGATAATTATTTAATAATGTATTGCTGTGTGCCCAAAATGTAGTCTGGTAATGATTGTAATTAACAGAAAATTTTTCATTTGATCTTCCTCTTCCCTCCATGTCTAAAGTTTTTGCCATTTTTAATAGCTATTCTGATTTAGCTATTCTATCCATTATGCCACATATATTTTTTTTTAAATTAATGTCACCTGGCAGCCCAATCCACCCCCGGTAGACATCTTAAGATATTTTTCACTTTTTGCATTTGTCAACTATTTTCTGAATGTACACTGCAAATGCCAGTTTTGTGTCAAACCATGCCTCTACATATATTATCACAGTTCCTTGTTTTAAAGGTTTGTCATATAATCTTACCCTAGGACACAATCTCTTTTTTTGAGAAACAAATAACCTGTGGTTTTGACACTTATATCAGAAATCAGCCCATTTCTTACCTCATTGTTTGCACTCTGCATACTTTTAACTACAAACAGAAAATTCCTCAATCTCTCCCACAGTGCTCTGTCATCTACAAATGAAGACTTCTCAACTCCTGCACCAAACTGTTCAGCCTCACAACTAGTTGTTCAGCCTCAGTGCAATCTTATTAATCTCTGTTTAACAGAACACCATGAAAGAAAGTGTTTTTACTATTTGCTGTGAATGTTCTTATCTCAGCCATGATCCTCAACATTGGGGGCCTAAATTGTAAGTATCATGGCACAGCATATGAAATTTATTGAGGCACTAAATACTAATCTAGAAAACAAATTTCAGTAAAATAATTTAAATGGATAGTTCACCCAAAATTCAAAATGATTATAAATGATTAATAATTTGGATTTTTGGATTCAGACTTCTTTTGAAGCTGAATGTAAGTACTGGCCAGCTCCTTGGCCCAAAGTTCAGCTTTCAGACAGCATGCATGTTGAACTTCATTTATTTTCTTTATTATTATTATTATTATTATTATATACATTCAGGTCTTATACTGCTTTATTTAATTTGAAAATACTAGACAGAATAAATGCATTGCAGAGGTTGTCCTCATTTGAGGCTTTCAATTACATTCTTAAAAAGCAATCACTTTCCATTATTTTTGTTTTAAGAACATCTGATGAATGTGCTTCAGGCAAAATGAATCAGGCAGATCTTTTGCTATGTCTGTTTATTAAATAAATTCAGCAAATTTCTTCTGATCACTTGGTTTCCTGTGGGGGCAGGGGAGGAATTTACCGATGTCTGCTGAGGGGGAAACTGCAAATCTTTCCCTGCATCTGCCTCTTGGTTGGCAGAAGAGTGAGAAACCCCGCTGTCTCTGCTGTTACAGACAATGACAACAATTATCAAGAATACACAGATGTATTACAGATGTGTAGATAAGATTTGTTGTTATTCTAATTTTTTGAGTCTACCCATAGGCTCCAGCACCCCCACCCCCTACACAGAACAAGCAGTTTGGAGAATGGATGATAAATCTACTCAGTCTTAAATCTTCATACATTGCTGTGATGATGTTAAGTGTTTGTGCCTGTTACTCTAGGAAGCCACAGGATGGCACAGTGTTAAGTGTAATGTGTATGACAAATGCTCTCCAGATTTATTGCTATTTATTATTATTAATGGTGGAAGCATTGACTCTTTAGGCACATGCAAGCTAAAAGTAACAGTGAAAGACAAAGTGTATCAGCTACTGTTCTCTGTTGTTGCTGAGGAACTGGAGTCCCTGCTAGGTGACAAAGCCTGAGAGCTTGAATCTTGTCAAAATGGTGCACCACATCAACCAGGAAAGTTCAGCTGTGACTACAAGTAATTCTGTGGATGTCATAGTGCAGAGCTTTACAGATGTTTTCAAAGGCTTTCATGTTTTACCTTTTCTTTTCAAGATTCAGCTGAAGGAAAATGCACAGCCTATAGTGCATCCTGCACGTTGAGCTCCACTCAAAGATCATCTAAAGAAAGAATTAGACAGGATGACCACATTAAGAGTTATCAGAAGAATAGAAGAACCAACTGACTGGGGGAACTCTATGGTGTGTGTCAAGAGAAAGAGGGAGACTTAAGAGTGTGCATGGATTCTAAACATCTGAATGACAACATAAAGCATGATCTCAAAAAACAAAATGGGAGGAAATAATGAATGAAATTTCAGGTGCCAAGTATTTCACAAAGCTTGATGCAAGGATTTTGGCAGATATGTTTGGATGAGGAGTGCAAAAAGTTCTGTAACTTCAACACTCCATTTGGTAGATATTCTTTCCTCAGACCTACCATTTGGAATGGTTTCTGCTTTCAAAAATCTCCCACAGAGTGATGAAAAACATTACTGAAGGACTTGAAGGAGTCAGAGCATATATTGATGACATCATCATTTGGGGTTCTTCACTTCAAGAGCACAACAACACACTGACCAAAGTGCTGCAGAAAATCAGATGGAGTGGACTGAAACTAAACAAAAATAAATTTCAGTTTGGTGTGCAAGAACTTGTATTTCTTGGGGACAAACTGTTAACTCAAGGGATACAGCCAAACAGCGAGAAGATCAATGCCACTCTAGAAATGAAAAGTATCTGATCCCTGACTGATTCTGAGTATCGATATGCACAAAATAAGAAAGAGTGCTTTAGATTAGTCTTTGGCCTCGACAATTTTCATAACTACGTATATTGTCTTCCCACCTTTACTGCAGAAACTGACCATTGTCCATTAATTGCATTAATAAAGAAGAGTCTGAATGAAATGTCACCAAGGATTCAAAGGCTAATGAGGAAATTGGCCTTTATGATAAAAAGGCCTTTATTAACACCCCTCACCACATAGAGTAGATTTATGATGGATGGATGGATGCAGTTTTTTGGCCTTCAAAAACAGGGGCACCATTCACTCCCATTATACGGAGTAAATCATGGGCTAATTTTCATTTTTGGGTGAACTGTTCCTTTAAGATGAATAAAGACAGGGATAGTTCACCCGAAATGAAAATTAGCCCATGATTTACTCACCTTCAAGCCATCCTAAGTGTATATGGCATTCTTCTTTCAGATGAATAAAGTCAGAGTTATATTAAATAATATCCAGACTAATCCATGCTTTATAATGGGAGTGGATGGTAACCCAAAATTTGAAGTCCAAAAAATTGCACCCATCCATAATAAAAAAAAGTTAATACGGCTCTGGGGGGTTAATAAAGGCCTTTTGAAGCAAAGTGATGTGTTTGTGAAAGAAAAATATCCATATTTATAACTTTATAAACCTTAATATCTAGCTTCTGTTAAGTATTGTAAGTTTTCGCGAGAGAGTGGCGTCCAGCGGTAGACATACATTTACATTATATTTGGTAATTTAGCTAATGATTTTATCTAAAACTACTTACAATTGAGGTTAGCTTAAGGCAGTGCACATCGTGAGGATTTTTTTATTATATATAATAAAGAAAAAAAACAGATAGAATAGAAAAAGAATAGAGCAAGCTAGTGTTAGAGGCATTTTTTGCTTTTGTATAATAAAAAAAGCAACAAAATACAAAAAGATTAGAGAAGCTATGGGTTTTTAATCATTTACTAATTTACAGTTAGTAAATATGGTAAATAGCGTGCAAGTCTAAAAGGGGCAAGTTTTTTTTCTTTCTAAAGAATAGAATTAGAATGAGAGTGCTAGAGTCAGAGAGTCAAATAACAATGGAAGATATTTTAGCCAATTCATTGAATTTCAGTCAGAGTTGTGCGACACTCATCATTTACAAATACCATAGGAAAAAATGTATCTCACCTGTAGCAAAAAGTCTGTGACTTCTCTTATAAAATGCCATTCGGTGTGAACAAAATAGTCTGATCCAAAAGAATTGCTTAGTGTAAAACATGTTGGAGATTAGCTGACAGGCTGTTGATTCATTAAATTATTGCTTTTTAAAATGTTATTGAAAACCTTGAAGGCAGACAACCTCTTATCTGTTACTTTTGGAGACAATAAAGTTATAGTTACAGAAAAGAGTTTTGACTTTTTGTCCTGTTCTATTTAATAAATTCTTATGATCACTTGGTTTCAGGTCTCCTGCTCTTCCCCTTCATCTGCCCCTTAGCTGCAGAAGAGTTATTTCTTGACTGACTGAATTTTAGACAATAGATTTATAGCGTTAATTTATAATCTCAATGGGAAAAAAGTGTCCCAGTTTACATGAATACAGAGAGAGAGAGAGAGAGAGAGATTGGCAACAAAGACTAGATATTCTATAACACGAGGCTGAAACAAAGGAAATAACACAAGTTACAACAAGTAAACCTCGTATAGTTCTATGTGGCTTATAAATAATAATAATAATAATAATAATAATAATAATAATAATAATAATAAAAAGATCTAAAATTAAAACGGATTGTATCAACTAGACTGACTGCTTTATGCAAACATCTGACAGAAATGAGTCTTTACATTATATTGCGCACACAGTTTTCTCGGGATCTAGCGCCCCCTTCCTGTTATGTTTTGAAGTGTTGAACTGTTTTAACCGTTGTTGTAACACAGTGTTTCTATGTATTTACAGAGCACGTTTACTGATCAAAAGAAACTGAACAGACCATTATTCAGGTGGGCTATATCAAAGACATATACTTAACTTACATCTTTGTCCAAACTCAAATTGAAAACTGAACAAAAAAGATTTTTGTTCTTTCATACGGATTTGCATATAAACAAGTTGTCTGGCGGCGTTAAATATCAAACAGTTATCAGCAGTTTATAAGTTTGTATATATATCTTGTTTCACTGAGCATATGCAAATTTGTCAAAACGCAGTTCATGAGCATGTGTTACTTACTCCGTGTAGGGATGAAATCCGGAGATACTCTGTCACTGTGGCTGAACTCCGATATTTTCATCGTGTTTGTGGTGTTGCTGTTGCTCCTCCTGCTGCTCGTCTTTGCTGTGTGTTGGCTCATAAGGCGAAATAACACACAGAAGCCCGCAAAGTAAGCCTACTAAAACATACACACGGGTCACACGACACAGTTAAGTTTACCATAAACACATTATCAGAACCATGTACATCAAGGGCGCTCATTCCTGTCCCTGAGGATCCACTTTCCAGTTTTAGTCTTGATCAGTGGCATACTGCACATAAGTGAAGCAGTGGTTAGTTAGTTTACAATAAATTTGTAACTTAAACTCAAATGAATGTTTCATGATGATTAATTTATTTGACAAATAATTTTGTATTGTAGTGTCAGGGGAGTTCTGCATTCATTTTTGTGGGGCAGGAGTGAATGTGGGAAGCATGACCGTCACGACTGTTTACGACTTATGACTTTTATAGGGGAAGTTGTGGCCTAATGGTTAGAGAGTCGGACTCCCAATCGAAGGGTTGTGAGTTCGAGTCTTGGGCCGGCAGGAATTGTGGGTGAGGGGAGTGCATGTACAGTGCTCTGCCCCCCTTCAATACCATGACTTAGGTGCCCTTGAGCAAGGCATTGAACTCCCAACTGCTCACAGGGCGCCGCAGCATAAAGGGCTGCCCACTGCTCTGGGTGTGTGTTCACACTACTCTGTGTGTGTGCACTTCGGATGGGTTAAGTGCAGAGCACAAATTCTGAGTATGGGTCACCATACTTGGCTGAATGTCACTTCACTCACTCACTTTGTTTAATTTATATTTTCCTTTTTATTCGAAATATTCCCAAACATGTTAACTATATCATGAAATATCTCCATTCTCAATTACGTGTAAATAAATGCATTTAGCACCTTTATAGATTATGTTAGTTGATGGCTAATGGGCGATGGGCAAAGTAGCCTAATAGTGTAATATATTAATTATGCAAAAAAAAACAAAAAAAACGTTTTACTTGGGTGTTGCTATAAAATATCTTTCATACGACTGACTTTGTATTTAATGTGCATTTAATAAAAACATTGTAAGTTACTAATTATAACACTTTCATAGTACAGAAATAGAGGAGAGAACATTTACATTATCAAAATAAAATCACTATTGACTTCAGTCTATAGTACTTCAGGGTTCAAACAATCTCAAAAACTTCCATTACAATCACTGAAGCTGTTTTATAGTGTGAATCTTACTTATGCACACCTGCACTCTGTTGTTTCTGATGAGTAAAAAATCGCCAGAGAACAGAAATCAATCAGTCAGTGTGCACTGAAAAAAAAAACACAGGCGTTTCAGAGATGACTCATCTGAATGCCTCTGATTGGTTATTGCATTCATAAGCGCAACAGAATCATGCATGATTGGATTTATTGCGCAGCTCTGTAAAAACGCGTCTGCCTCTTCTGTCCCTGCGCTAGTCAGCGGAGCGAAAGATTTGATTTTAGCAGCTGGTGATGTGTTACTTTTTCCATTACTGCCACCCACAGGACATACTGCGCATTGAACCCAAAATTGTTTGGTTTGATATGATTCCAAGTTTAGCAGTAGCCACTCACTGCAGAACACAAGTCAAGATCCATGAGGCATGATTGAATCCACATCTAGGGGGTGGAGATTGGTAGGTTTAGGTGTGGAGATGGGTGTTTTTATCAGGGTTGATCAGGGGGTGGAGACGGTTAGGTTTAGCTAAATGTAAGGTAGGAGGAGTTACATATGGATCCAGTTACCCCCCCTGGATCTTGTGTTCTGCAGTGAGGACTATCTCAAATTTAGGGACCGGAGGGGGGACCAAACTTGGACACAGGGGCACTTTTAATATGTTAATGCATTAAGCCGCATTAAGCGTATGATAATGTTAAAAAGCGCACTTCATGTGGTAACATCTAAATTAATTTAATAAATTTTTTTTTAAAAAAGCTGAAACATTTAATATTAGGTTACATTAACAAAACGAATTTACGATGGTTTTTGACAACACACGTGCTGCAAATCCTAACAACACCACCAAATACTGAAATGCTCAGAGATGTAAAAGTAATTATCCAGCTTACATAACTCTTCACAGTACAGTGATTGTGCATTTGATTAATATTATTGAACAAGCCAAGTAATCATATGATCATATGATCATAATGCTTAAACAAATAAAACTGTATACACCTTTCAGAATACACACTTAAGAGTGTCATGCCTATTTCCATGTTTTCCTCACGTAATTACCTTTTATTCTGCACTTTCTTTCTCCCGCTCTTACACTGTAAAAAATTGTGCCGTTAAATAACAGTAATTTACTGGCAGCAGGGGTGCCAGTAAAGTACTGTTAATTTACAGCTCTCAACCATTAATTTACCACTCTTAATTTTTTTTTACAGTATTTTACCGTAAATTTTACCATGGAAATTAACTCCACTCCCACTGCTTCAAACAGTTCGAGTTTAAAAACTAGCATTCCTACGATGTTAGTACTATGAACTTCTTTCATTTGAGTCCACTGAGAAGAAATATTTCTTAATATAAAACTGCAAACACTTAATGTGTAATATAGTAAAGTAACTAAATGCATGACATTTACTCAAATCACTGCAGCTCACACGTATGTGCTGAAATACTTAACACAGAGATCACCACTGTATCAGGAGAATCAAAATTTACTGTCTTTTTATAAAGCAGCAAAAGATCAGAATTTGTAACTCATCATTGACTGAAACACAGGCTCTACTCTCCAGCACAATGGTGAACAACAAAACTAATTTAAACTAACAGATATCTCTTGTGCAACAAACATTAATACAGTTGAGTTCTGTATTTACTCTCATTATGACTTTGCATAAATTATTTTGTATGGATGTTCACAAATGTTTTAGTTAAATTAAATTTTTTTTTTAATTTGGTAAATCTGACATTTACATTTTACAGTATATTACTGTTTTTCCTTGACTTAACGGCAACAAACTGTAGAAAAACACTTTTTTTGCTGATAACCATTAATTTACGGCAACAGATTGTAGAAAGCAGGGGTGCCAGTAAATAACTGTTTTTCTACAGTTTGTTTCCTGTAAATTAATTACAGTTTATTACTTTTAAATTGTTTCATGCTGTTTTTTCTTCATCTTAAATCTTTAACCCTTTAAACCCCACAACAAAATCCTCAGTTTTAAATGAACACTTATAATGTGTGCACACTACAGAGTGTTTGAGTAACACTGAATTAGTGAGATAATTAATGAGATAATTCTTGATTACTTGATTATTGAGCATTAGTGATGAACACCTGCTATTTAAAAACAGAATCACCAAATGAAAGAGAAACACAAGAACTACAAATGACTTCAGCCACAGCCTTGAATTCATCAAATCTCTCAAGATCTGATTAAACAACTCCTAAATCACTTTCACCAGATTCACATTACTAACCAGACTGACTTTATGTCTGTCAGATGTGTATAGAAGATCTTATTGAGGGAAAAATAGGTTTAGGTGTTTTTTTTTCACCACCATGATGGAGATCAGTGTTAACTTTAGTTGCGCTCTTGAACGTGACTTTTCAACAACTAAGGTTTTTTTTTACATGTTGTAACAATGCATCTTTGGAACTTATGGCAAAAAAAAAATAAATAAATCAACGGAAGAAATAAATCTGGTATTGTTGTTTATAGATTGACAAGAACAAACACTCTATTATTTCTGATCCAGTCCTGTGTCCCTTCTCTTATTGATACTACAGCAAAATAAGAGACACTGCTGAGCCTTAAGTTATGAAAAACTGTTTTCAAAATTTAACTCATTAAAAAAAACCTTTGCTGAAATTTAGACAGAAACATCAAGAATCAGCGTATGAATCACAACGATGATGACATTCCACAAAATAAATAAACAGATAAGTTCAGAACTTCACAAAACATGCTACTAAAACTTAAGACAAAAGCAAAATTATAAGCACATGAGAATTCAAGAAAATAAGAGAACAATTCAGGGGCATAATTTATTCATGCTGCAATGCATGCTGGGAGTCATGGATGAGTTTTATCCTGTGCTGGTACCCAGCATGCATTGCATCACGAACCTTTTGATTGTCACCATTGTTGAGATTCATATGCTGATTGTTGATGTCTCTCTTTGAGTGTTGTGGACACGGCTGCCAATATATTAAAACTCAAACTGTCATTAAATCCATATGTTTTTGTTATCACATTACTGTTCGATCTTATAAAATTGAAGAAACAATAAAATGTGCAATTCACTTGCATATTTAAACACCACAAAATAATATTTGATTACTATAGCAACACTTTAAGTTAGTCTAGATAATGCTTGACAGAAACAGCTATAATCACTTGGCTATCAGTATTAACGTTGCTGTAACAGATGTACCATAAAGATACAAATACAGCAATGAAACATAATCTAAAGTACAAAAGTCAAGGGTCAGGAGCCCAACTAAAGGAAACACTGATCTCCACAATGGTGACGCTAAACAAAACTAACATTATCATCTAAATCCCTGTAATTCCCAATAAGATCTTTTGATCTCTGATCTCTGATCTGATGAAATAAAGTCAGTCTGGTTAGTAATGAGTGAAGTTGGTGAAGCTGTTTGTTGATTGTTTAAATCAACAAACAGATTGTTTTTTCTTCAGTGATTCTACTCATTAACAGCAGCTGTTGATCAGTGTCTGAATTCACTCTTTAGTGTTCATTGTCTCTATCAGGTGGACTATATTAGTAAACTCATGTAGGGAATAGTGAATGAGGGTGTAGGGTGTGATTTGAAACAGCCACTGAGTGTCGAATTTGAACGTTGTTAATTTACGATATATAGCAGCAGGCTACCTTCTCGAAAATGATGAATATTACCCAGAATGCACTGTTTTAATGAAAAACTGTATGTTACTGTCAAAATTTGGCCGTTTTTTACAGCAAATTTTAACAGTGTAAAACACACATACAGTACGGACTCACAGTCCAGAGCACGCGCGAATCAAGAGCTTTGTGCATAAAGCAGATTTGCAACTGAAAATCTGCATGTCATTTCTCAGCATTCAGGTATAATGGCGCTGTTCTTGAAGCAGTTGATGCTGCTGATGAGAGACGCATAGAATCAGATTATTCACACATGCTTAAAATCTCTCTCTCTCTCTCTCTCTCAATTTGCATATTAAATGCTCAAGTCTCCATTAGTATCCTAAAATAAATTAAAATTTTGCAATCAGTAACAGGATTCTGCAGTTGAGAACACTGTAATGATTTCCATGTTTTCTAATGTTTGTTTGCTGTTTTTGGGTGGTAAATATTAATATTAATAATAAGTTGTTAAGTTGTTTCAAATTCCACTGCGTGTCTTGCGTTTCTCAAACCAAAAATTAATTCTTTATGATTTGTGAATGTTTTTTAGAATGTCCTGCGATGGGGGCAACAGGGTGTCTGTCTGGTAAACAGATGTGTTGGTGTCCTGAAGATCTAAATTAGCTATACTTCAGATATATTTGCAGGAATGTACTGTAGTTGTCCAGGAGCAGGATTGAGCATCCCTGCTGTACATTATGCCTTCTGACATTATGATTGATCTCTCTCTCCCTATTTCTCAAGGAAAATGGCCGAAATAGAGATTATTCCAGTTGATGGCACACACGTTGAGAACCCACCCAGATTTACCCTAAAGATAGTAACTGAGCAGACACATGCAACAGAGCTCGTGGAGATGTTAACTCGTAGAGGTCACTCTATTGAGGTTCCAGACCGCAGTACTAACTCTGCTTTTACGGAAGATGACGACAACGATCAGGATTACACAGATGCATTGCAGAATATATAAATCTTTATTAGGATATTTTTAAATCACAATATTTTGTTCACTTCAAAAAGTACAGAACTATAAGCAAGTGAATTTGATATTATTTTAATGATTATTAAACAAACTTTATCATACGAGGAATAAAATGAATCATGCAGGACAGCATTTGTACATATTGGAAGTAAATTGCAGTACTTTGCTGCATGTTTGAGTGGAGTGGCATAGCCGACATATGCAACAATTTTGCTAGTTTTGTCAATAGCGAGTTAGCCATCTCCACTTCAGTCTTACTGTATACAGTTGCACATTGGGTCTGCTGATTGGAAATATGAACAATGCATGCACTGCAGATTAAAATGAATTAAATATACAATTTTGTCAGAGGAAAAATGTGCAACAAAAACACTGACAGAAACAGAAAGACAAAATAACAATTATTTGATACATGAGTCTACTCATGCTCCAGCATCCTTGCAATCCTACACAAGAAAAGCAGTCTGGATAACAGAGGATTAATCTACTGTAAAAACTTCATACATACAGGGGTTGGACAATGTGAACCCCCATTATTATAGGGGTTAGTGTAATAATAATAGCCTAATATTGTTTAGGCTGCCGAGAAAAACAGATGTTGCATTATCTTTTATTTATCTTTCATTGTCTATCTCTCTAGGTTGTATATCAGTGTAGTATCACTTGTGTTCAGCAGGGTTTAGTACAAGCTGTGGGTGAAATGGGTCATGGGTGACCTGTTAGACTTCCAAAAATGGCAAATCATGGGAGCCTGTTTAGCAGAAGCATCTGTAACCTTTTGTAGTTTTAAGAAGAATATTCTTTATGATCATGACTGCATGCACAAAACATGGCAAGACTTCATCTACAACTACCAGTGAAGAACAAAAGTGAATGACATCTACAGTCACACACTAAGTACTGTGTGTCTAAACCATACAGAACCACTGCAGCAAATTGACATCGAATTAAAAATTTCACCCTTAAGAAAAAAAAAGACCACAGAGAACTTTACAAAGCCAACAACCATGAAATAACTCAAAATGCAAAAACTTTCTTCAAAATGCAAACAATGTGGTGTCTTGATCATAAAACCTAGACGAGTGGAGCACCAAAGATGAACTTCAACATCTGCCCTGACTTCAATCACCTGACTTTAAAATGATAAATTCCAGTGTTGGAGAAAACAGTGAGAAACAGACTCCCTGAAGCAATGTTTTTCTGATAAGGAGAATATTGTGGTGTTCTGATTCAACTGAGTCTATACAAAGGTTGTATGAATCTATTCTAGGAAGGCTGGAAGCTGTATTAAGACAAATGGTGGTAAAACACCTTAATATAGAAATATTGCCTATTTCCTATAATCACATAATTTTGTCCAACCCCTGTAGGGATGTAAAAGCTCTACTGTAGAGCACCTCTGTAGAGCATCTATAACTAGAACATGACAAAGTGAGCCTGCAAAGCTTTTAATTGGTTATCAATATGCATACACTATCAAATAAATTTGGGTTATTCAGGAGCACTGGTAAGACCATGAAATACGTGTAAAAAATGAAAATGAAACAACTGATTCATCCACTATTTCTTTTCCCAGTGCATCCGTGCAGAAGTTGAACTGGAAGTTTGTCAGGATTTGGTATGGGATCCTTTTTGTTTACCACGTTCTTCCTGAAGATAAAACAAAAAAACAAAAACAGTTATCTAACATATGATATGATATTATTCAGCATAATAAATTGATTGAATAACTTACTTTCTTTGGCCGTTTCTTGTCGTAAAAAAAAACAATAAAAAAAAACAGAAATGTTGTTATTAGAATGTTTATCAAAATGTCCAAATGTATGGTGTATTTAAGTTCTTGAATCTTAAAACTCACAACAATTCTTACAAACACACACACATTAGTGCAAGGCCCCGCATAAACATGCATGTGAGGAAAAAGTTATACACTTGTAAAAAAAAAAAAAAAAAATGCTGATGAAATTATAACGTACCATCAATTTCAGCCACTTTATAACATCTTCACAAGCTTTATCATTTCTTTTACATTTTAATAATCCTTTGTCCTCATAGAACAGACAGTCCACTGTACATGTGTTCTCTCTCATCACAAATGTACTGCTGTTTGACACAACAGCCTCAGGGTCAAATGTGTGATGAAGCACCACTAAAATTACTGGCTTAGTGTCTACAGAGTGTAAGAAAGAGAAGATTATTGTGAGATACCCATAATATGTAACATATTATATATTTCAGATTTTTATATTTTTTATTATTAGGAATCTAATGCAATATATTCTATAAGCCATTTCTTACGTTCAATCTTACTGAGAGCAGCATCAATGTCAGTTCCAGAGCGAGAAACAACTGGGAAGAAAACTAGGTCAACATCACTGGACTTATTTCTAGACTTATCTGCATTTCTCAACTTGATTGTCAAATTCAATTTTGTCTTAGCCTTAAGACTGTTCTTGAATGCGTTAGCAATGTTTCTGACACTGTCAGGTGCGTCAATGGAATATTTAACTGCAAAGAAAAGGTTAATGAAACACATACAGGTTAGGCCTAGTCAGTTGAGAAACACTGAAACCTCTTCAGAGGTTTCTGTGAGGTTTAATAGCTTGAAGCTTCTTCAAAATATTATTACAAATCATACATTAAACATGATAGGTAGCAAAATAGGCATATGACAGATAGTTGTGAGACAACCTAAAATCTTACCGATATGCACTAAAATCTATAATAATATCTAAATGCTACTTTCAACCAAAAACAAACGGCTATGTTGAATACTATTTTAGACCATATTACAAGAAGGCTGAATATTCAGTCATCATTTACTGACTTTCATGTTGTTCCAATTCAAACTTCTTCTCTGGATCATAATAACAATCATTCACTTTCACTGTATTGGTACAATTCTTCCTGAAGACTTTCTGTGCTTCACAAACGAAAGAAGCCTAAGTCATTAAAGTCAGATTTATGTACGTATGCTATGTATGTATATCTGACCTGCCCATTTAGGGTACAGATTACGTTCATTAGGTTAAGATTGCGAATAATGACTCACTGCAATAGAATGAACTGTGTTTTGTAATTTAGCCAATGTTTTGACTTACACGATTTCATCATATGCGAATTCTGAAGTGGAGGGATGAAATATATTAACTGCAAAAAGAACATTAGAGAGTAATTAAAACAAAACAGTTACATGACAGCTACATAGAGTTGCTTTTAAAAGCCTGTGACAAGCTATCATCACGAGCTACATACCTGTTTGTATTCAAATTATTATCGTCTGCAAACCTCATTAAATTTATCTTACCTTGTTTGTCTCGTTAAATATTGCTATTCATAGAAATCTTGAAGGGCGAAATTTATGTTTGACCACCATGAACGCTTAACAAAAAAAAAAGGCGTATGGTTTGAAATGGCAAAATGTGAAAGTGAAAGCAGCTTTTAACCTGCGTCACACGTGACAGAACTAGCCAGATCAAGTCACGATAAGAATCCACGATGTAGGTGACTTTGTTTCTTCAGCAGAACACAAAAGGAGATTTTTAACACAATCCATTGCAGTCTATCAGTCTTACAATGGAAGTTGATAGGAATCACGGCTAAAACAAACTTTAAAAAAATAATAAATAAATCCTGCGGCTTGTGACGATGATGTGTAAGGACACAAACCAATCGGTCTGTGCAAGCAAATGAACAGTATATATTTAATATATATATTATAGTCCATAGTCAACCGGTGTGAAGGTGTTATCTTTCTGAAATGATCCGCAGCGCTGAGCTCTCTATATAAAATACAACTCTACTTTGCATGGAGTATTTATCAAAATCAGTTATACAATACATAACATAAACACAGATCAAAATTAAAATAAAGTCTTAGCATTTTTGTTTGTGGAAAGGTTTCGTACGTAAAGTGATGAACTACATCTGTCGTTATTATAACATGCCATGTCTGCTGAAATGTTAGTAGTAATTTTGATCCAACTGTTTTATTATTTATAACTCCGCTTTTCTAAATTTTCATCTTCAAGACTGTTAGTTTGTGTATTTTTGGGCTATTGAAGATTTTTTTTATGCCATTTACATAGTTACGCCACTAGGTGATAACAAGTAACTTTGTGTGAGTTATTGGAAAAAAAAAATAAGCCAATACATTCAGCAACAGTGGTACTTTCCGGAACAAACCTCTATATTCTGTATTACATTTAGTTTAAAAGATGTATACTAATAGCACACTTGAATAAACTTATTTTTAGTAAGGGTAGCCTATGGCCTGATAATTCAATTTTCAATAAAATGTGTGTAATTATAAATTAATAATTAACCTAAATAGGGACATAGTACACTTAAATTATGATCTAAAGTTCACTTAAAGAAAACTTAAGTATACTTAAAGTATAAAACTACTAAACTAGAAGTTTACTGAGACTATACTTCAAAGCCTACAAAGCATTTAACTAGTAAACTAGTATTCCTATAAGTTCACTTTTAGTATAATTGGAGTACAAACTACAAACATAGAGGTAAACTAGTTGTGTACTCAGAGTTAGCTACTGTTATACTTAAAGTATACTTTTATATACTAGAAAGTGGGCCAATTTAGTCCCAAGGAGTACTGAAACAGTACACAAGTATACTACTAGAACACTGATATTTGTATACTTGCTACATAAAAAAATATACTTGAACTTTTCTTAAGTATACTCAGTAAAATAAACTTTCAGTTTACTACTTTTTGATAAGGGTAGGGTAGGCCTATACTGTCTAGAGCCAAGTATGGACCTTTGTGCAATTCAAGTTCCTCAGACTCCTCTTTTATCAGTGCTGAACATTAGATGACCCCGGTTCTTTTTGGTCACCACATTTTACCACAGTTTAGATAATCAGCAGCAAAATAAGTATTTTAGATGTGTTTTATATGTTTTGCAACTCAGCGACCCCACACATTTTTATTAACAAGTTTACTGTACCTGCCCACATATGTAAACATCAAACTTAGAGTTTTATATTTAGAAAGTTGTGGTTATAAACTAAAACAAAATAAGAGAAAGAAAAAAGCCAATCTTTATGTCATGCATGTTGATGAGATGAAAATATTGCGATTTCAGCCACCTTACAGCATCTTTTTTTTTACACTTCATCCTCATAGAACAGATCGTCTAGTAAGTGTCCAAAAGTCCAGTAAGTAACGTTAAGTGTATTCTCCCTTTCCACAATTTTACTGCTGTTTGGCACAATGTGCTCATGGTCAAATGTGTGATGATCATGAACCACCATTAAAATGCTGACTTGATACCTACAGAGAGGAAAAAATATATGCAATTATTTTATATTCAGGTATGCAACAATTTTTTTTAACCTTTAATTTAGCTGAGCATGCTGCCCCTGAGTTCTAGTGTAAGACCAAGTCATGCTCATGTTTTCAAACATGTATGTCTTACTTTATATGTGGAACGTAACAGCAGATGTTAGTTAGACAAAATGTTAATTACTGAAAAGAAAAGGGGGTGGGGGGGGGCAGATTTCTGTGCACTTCATAAAAACAGCAGCCGTTGTTGATGTTTTACCACACACTAACCACACGATGTCCTCAGAGGCCTAACTTTGGCACACAGACGCACTGAACGATTGTGAACGTTTCTATCTTCCCTTGCGAGGGATGTGGTGTTGTGTTTTTCAAGGGGTAATGGCCGCCTCAGAGTGAAATGGGGACCAGACTGTCCGTCGGCACACGCAGACACACGCGCGTTCACGTTCACACTCGTGCCTGTTATGATCATGAGGCTTAGCAGGTGGTTTATCCTTGGAAGTCATTTAAGAGGCGGGTGTCTGTCTAGACTTCAGTCACACAAACACATGCACGCGCGCGCACACACCTTTCCAACATGGACGGCTATTTTAAAAAAGACACAGGACACTCATTTCGGTTCTCTCATTCTTTTTTCATCTTTTTTTTTCTTAAATTGGAGTGACATTGTCTTAATCACAGGCAATAATCATTGAGGAATTTCTGAATTCAACAAACATTTCTACTATATCCATACCATACAGTCTCCCATTGCCCACCCAAGCCCAGTATTTCCCTTTTATTCACAGAACTGTACAGTAGCCCACAGCCTATTCACTCTCTTAATGAAACCCCTTTATACACAACTGTAATTTAATGTTTCATAGAATTAGATATACAGAAGAACAGATCAACTTTGCAACTTTACACAGACCCCTGATTGTGCATGTCAGACCCTTTTCCCAAACAATTGCAGGTACTTAAATACAATAAAGGATTATTTTTCTTTTTTAGTATCTTTTTTTTCCTGGACTATACATAGATAGTCCATACCTACAGTATATATGACCTTGGCTGTATTTCTACACCAGTTAATACCATGTAAATGTTTTCTGGAAAGAAAGTCTGGGGACATACAATTTTATACACAAAACCAGACTCAATAGAATTGTCATTCTGGAGAAAGAAAAATCCCACTGCTAGAATGCAGAATCTTCAAACATAATTTCCACTGTTCTAGAATAAAAAGCATCTTTTACAGCTGCCGTGTGTTAAATAATAGCTAATATAGACAATAAGGCAATCAAAATATAGAAAATAAAAGAGAATAGCCAAACACACATTGCAGTTGGACTGGACAAAGACTGTCTTTGTTTTTGTAATGGTCTACCTATGAGGTGGATTAAAAAGGCATATGTCTGGCTCAGAATGAGAAGTAAACACAGAGGTTAAAACTCGGAAGGGGACTTTATTAAGCCCACTCCACATTATATTCACCACCTGTTGTTGTTCTGTTAGATTTAATCCCTAGTAAAGATTATGAAGGATGTGAACGTTTTGGTGGGAGGTATGCATGTTATCTGTAATCACTAACAACCACTGTATAAGTGATGAGAATTATGAGTATAAATACTTTAAGCAAATGTAACCTCTATTAAACACTTAGAAACACTGCATTGAATGTCACATTTTTACATATAAATGAACCATATAATATGCATAACCTAAGGAAACTCTTATTTTTACATGATAGAAAAGGCATTCATATAAGCACTATAAGGCTTCATGTTGATTCCTGGTAACTGAAGGCAGCTGTTGTACTATGTGAGATATTGAGACTACATTGGCAAAATAGGTGATAGAAAACACGCAGATTGTGCAGGCAAACGAGGAAAATATTGGTTACTAAAAATCTGGTATTAAAAAGCATGTTTTACTATGAATTTGGCACTAAAACAGGATCATTTTGTTTTTGCAAGTTACATACACTACACAAAACAAAATCTAGATTAATTAGAAAATTGCAGAAGCCAACAAAATGAATCGTAAAAGTCAAAACAGGTGTTTAGAAAAAAAGAAAAGAAAAAAATTATGAATCAATAAAAAATAACAACATGCTACGTTTCAAAAAAGCCCATAGCCCAGATGGCAAAAAGATCCCTTGTAAATCTCATTTGTAAATTGCAATACTGAACAAAATAAGCGAAAGCAGAGGAAACTGGGTCACATTCTCTATTATAGGGCAAGTTAAGCATGTGTGTGTGTAAAAGTAAGTTGACTTTAAAAACCAGTCAGAGTATCATCAACAAGTCTGATGGAAAATTTGGATATCGGCATTTGGCTAAGTGTATGTGTTAAATTCATATAGCAGCTGAGTCTGTGATAACAGAGCTGCATTTGAGGGAGGCACAGTTTTAAATCTGAATGTGAGTGTGTGTGACCAAAATAACCTGGGGATGGGAAGCACTACATTAAAACACAACCCTGGTTATGTGACTAAAGACAATAGGCTATGGACACACACACACACACACACACACACACGCACACACACACACACACACACACACACACACACACACACACACAGTTTCCATTATATTGATCAGACACCTATCAGTCATCTGATTTTGTGCTCATAGCCATCTGATGCTACTATGCTCAGATAATTAGAAGAAAGAGTGGATAATATGAAGTTGTTTTAGTGTTTATTTGTGTTGAGTCAATAAAGTTTTAATCACACAGCAGTATAGTATATGCAATCAGTTTTGATCTTGCTGTGTGTGTGTGTCCAGATCTTTTTTAGTGTACTGAGGCACAACATGGCTGAGGCTTAGACGACTGATTACACACAAACACACACACACACACACACACACAAACACACATTCAAGCACATACACAAATACAGCACAGTAAGGCAATCTGTTTATATAAACCATGGCAAATAAAGCTCTTCCATCTATCTAGTAGTTTTTCTTCACTTCAATTACTTGTGACTTTCTGTCTTTCGACTTTGTTCAGCATAGCGAACACAAAGGAATGGGAAAGCAAAACAAAATAACAGCAACAACAAAAAAACTAAAGCATTTCTTACAGAGCACATTGAGACCTGTGTAAAAATGGCTACAATCAAAAATGAGGCACTTTTCTAAAAAAAAAGTTGTATTTATATATAGATAGATATATTCTCAGTAATATTATGTCTGCTATATATTTTTGATCTATCATTATACTATTTAACATCTCTCTTACAATAATTGAAAGTATGTGGTAGAGGAGAAAAGCAATACCATCGGCTCCTGGTTGGCAGTCAGAGTCGCAGTGGCCCTTCACAAGCGGCTGAAGGACATGTCCATCTCAGTGATGTCTGACGGAAATGAACGATAGTTTTTTGGCACAAATGTAATTTTCAATGGAACCAATGGCAACTAATGAGAGTAAATGTTTTTATGAGGCAAGGGCAGTTACATGTCCACTGCTGAGGGATGTGGAGAATCGCACCATTTTTCAGGACACATCAGGTGCACACACACACACAGACAAACACACTCACGCAGGAAGGACAGGTGCTGACTGGTCCGAAAGCAGGAGCACTTTAACAATCTGCAAAAAGAAAAACAGACAGAGACAGATTAGGCATCAAAAGTACAAATCTAATGACTATTGCAGGTGAGCAGTAAAATAAATACATTAAAATATATTATTATATACACTAACATTCAAAAGTTGGGGTTCAGTTAAAAAAATAAAATAAATAATAATAATAATAACAATAAATAATTTATGATAATAATAAGGAATGTTTCTTGAGGACATTGAAGACTGGAGTAATGGCTACTGAAAATTCAGCTTTGATATCACATGAATAAGTTTAATTTAATTTAAAATACAGGTGTTTTGAAATAGACAATACATTTTAAATTGTAATAATATTTCACAATATTTCCATTTTTTCCCATTTCCAGTTTTTAAATGCAGCATTGAGCATAAGAGACTTCAAAAACATTAAAAAAACCCTGAAAAATTAATTATTTCCACTACTTTTGAATTAGCAAATTTGGCCGGAAAACTTGTTGTGCTTATTTTATCAGAGATTCATTTTTGCCATAAACATCTGGTTTATCTTTTGCCTTTATTAATCTGAATTCTCAAGGCAGCAAACACAAAATGATGTGTTTTCACAGTGCTGCCTTCAGATGTGAGGTCATTAGAGGACACTGGTGCCAGTCTACTGTAGGCCATTACCTACGCAGTCTCATACTCTTAGTCTCAATGTTAAAACAAACAGCATACCAGAGGATAACATAGTCACAGAGGCACCAAACCACTTTCAGTTTAGTCTAGAGACAGGAGACAGTGGGAAAAGATTCAGATACGCACAAACACACACACATACACACATTCAAGCAGCGAAACACACACTTGAAAAATATCTAAAAGGAAACGTAATTAGAAGCTGATCATCACTTAGATTTTTTTTATTCTGTTTACTTGAGAATCTTTCTTTCTGTCTATTTCTTCTACTCTCTGTATAAAATCATCAATGAACAGGTCCCATGGGATTTCCACATTTTCATTTATTTATTTATTTACTTTTACCTGGAGTTCTCAATTTCTTATCTTTTTTTCTTCACTGCACTTTTACTGTCAGACATGTTTAGGAAATATCAAAATACTCTATTTCTGTCTTTTTTACTGACAGTATTGCTATACGTGGACTTACACAAATCTGATATCATATCCTGGATGCCCACACACATACACACGCACACATCAGTCTATATGCACAAAAAGGCCAGACAGGTTCACAGTCAAAGATGTAGTGCAGTATGTGAACAGCCTACACTCGAGTGAGAAGCACCTCACACACTGTAAACGCAGCACACAGTGCTCAAGCTGCAAACACTCCTCCCTGTGTAAAAGTGAGAGTGTGCCCACACACTGCAAACACTCCTCCCTGTGAAAGTCGATGTAAGCACACACACACGACAACTGTCTAAAGCCACGGTCACACTGGACTTTGAGCATGTGAAATTTCTATAGACACTGCAGTCGTAATATGATCTCATGCTCCCCATACTTCTATAACACATACAAAATGTACAAATATGCTTCACTTTACTGCAATGCTGCAATCCTGCAGAATTAAAGTTTGTGTTCTTTTAATTCAGCAAAGAGACCATGCTGATCTACTGATCTACTATAGCATTTATCGTTACTTATTATTTCAACCTGGTGAAGGTAAAAATGAGCATAATTGTGACCGTGGACCACAAAACCAGTCTTAAGTCGCTGGGGTATATCCGTAGCAATAGCCAAAAAATACATTGAATGGGTCAAAATTATTGATTTTTCTTTTACGCCAAAAATCATTAGGATATTAAGTAAAAATCATGTTCCATGAAGATATTTAGCTAAATTCATTTTTGATCAGAAATATGCATTGCAAAGAACTCATTTGGACAAATTAAAAGGTGTTTTTCTCAACATTTTTGCACCCTCAGATTCCAGACATTAAAATAGTTGTATCTCTGCTAAATATTGACCATAAATAAACCATACATCAATGGAGAGTATATTTATTCAGCTTTCAGATTTTGTGATCCAGGGTAACATATACGCATATATAAAAAATTCTTGCCTTGCTTCAACTGACAATGCTTCCAGCATCCCTCCACCACAACAATAGCCTACTACCTCTAATTATTAACAATTGAATGTTAGGTTATTCAAGAAATATAGACAACGCTTTTCCTTTACAGTTTCTTTTGGTGCAAGTCTAATAGGAAGATTCAAATGAATCAAGTCTTAAATGTTCCTGAAGCATCAATACAACAAATAAAGTGAGTTCAACTAAGCTCAATATCCTGTAAATCATATGAAGCTGTAGTACATAATTGGGACACACAAATGGTGGTAATGAAAATATTCCACCTCTATGCTAAAGTACAGAGTGAATAGATCATTTCTTTACATGCAAACATGCACACAGTGTGACTCATGAAAATAACTTGGAGGACTGAAAAGACAACACATCCAGTTGTCTATAATAAATTGCTAGATCATTTGACTATAATCTGGATCACAACGTTGCTTCTCCATCCTGAATTGGTGGCTTCCTCCTTTTCTCTCTAACAGACCAACACTGTCATTGCCAAATATAGAAAACAGACATGAGTGAGGCAAGCTCAAAGACACATAGGCTAGGACAGATGTGTGTGTGTCTGCATATGCTAGTGGAGAGAGAGACACATAGAGAGTGGTTTGCATGTGTTTGGGTCTGTTTATGTACTGTGGGAGGTGTTTGATTTGTGACAGAGAATGTTGTATGGATCTGTCGAAGAGGACAGAGTGTGACTTAAATGTGAAAGGCCAAGAGAGACAAAACAGGCCTTTGAATCCCCCCCAAAATATGACTTGAACGTAGAATGAATGATCATGTGACACTGAAGACTGGAGTAATGGCTGCTGGAAATGCAGCTTTGCAGGAATATTAAATATAACTGTTTTGACTATATTTTTGATCCAATAAATGCAGCTGTTTAGCATAAGCGACTTCACACTCGTTGTTGATCCACATGATCATTGTGCAGAAATAAAGACACACAATAATTGTCAAGACATTTCTAAATAGAAGAAAGAAAATATTTTAGCTGTGTATATAACAGGTAAAATAAAGGGAATAAAAGAACAGTGCACAAAATGACAACATTGTCTCCATCAGCGATGCCATGTCATCTCTCAGTACAAATGCTAATTTGTGACATCACTAGTAGTAGACAGGATGCATGGCATGCTTCTTGGAAGAGTCCTACACATTTGCTGTATATGTGAGTGAACTGGCCAGCTGCCACCTTCACCTTACTGTATAAAATGCCACAGACTCTCGAGTCTAGAGCAATGAAATGAATCCAACAATACACACAATCTCTCTCTTCCAACCTTACTATACCAGCATTCTAACACACGCATTACAACTCACTATTTCTCATCCCAACTATCAGTCTACCTGTGCCTCCTGCTCTGAGTGCATACACATGAGTGAGTGTTTGTGTGTGACAGTATGTGTGTGTGTGAATGGTTTGTTAACAGCAGACAGATCAATTGGCTCTGCTCTCGGTACACCCACTTGAGTTAACCATAATCTCTCTCCCTGCAGACAAGCACCTACCCACACACATATACCCATATTCATACACACACACACACACACACACACACAAACACACTTTCTCCTAGACACACACACATACTGTATATATATATATATATATATATATATATATATATATATATATATATATATATATATATATATATATATATATATATATATATATGTATATGCAGATGGTGTTTGCTTAACATATATGGCATCGGTTTCCACTGACCGTCTTATACAGACAGTGTCTAGAATGAAATGTATTTTCAGGGTTTCAAAGATGAATTAAAAAATTTATTGACTTACTGTCCATTATGGAAGGCATGTGCAAAAAACATGTTGTAAATTATCCCTGGATTTCTTAAATCCACTTAATAACTAAAATTAAGCAATATTTACTAGAACATTTGTAGAATATTTACATAATAAAAAATAATAATAATTGACAGGATCAGATGCACAAGCACCAGCCTAAGAACCATGGGCAACCTAACAAGAGTTAGCATTAATAATTTCATAATCATTTATTGACAGCTATACACAAGCAAAATCTTACTTTCCTGCACGGTCTAGGGCCAACATGCTCAGTGATTCTCAAATAATCCTGAAGACCTTGATTAGCTGGTTCAGGTGTTTGATGAGGATGGCCACACAAGGTGTAAAATATGGACACTTTTCACATTTCCAGGGTTTTTGGTCATAGTGTAAACTCCTAGTGGTGAAAGGAAACTACAACACGTGTGTATTTCCATTCCCATTTGCTTCAATAGCAAAAGAAAAATCCACAATAGCATTTCTATGACTTTCCAATGGAGGAAAAATTGAAGTTGACTACAGTGTTCAGGGGAGAGAAATTTGCCATTCCTCCCTCAGCCATTGTGTTAGAAACACTGACATCAGCATTAACTAGTTTTAATTCAATGTAATATAGGTAATAGGTGATATAACACAAAGCATAGTGTTATAAATGTACATAAAATAAAAATAAAACATTTATATAAAACTTTGCTACATTAACTGTGGAACCACATTATTACAGTCTGTGAAAAGGGTCAATCGGCCAATCTCCAGGACCATGGTGTATTATAACTAATTATTAACACATTATATTTAATAAGAAAAACATGCACGGCAATAGTAACTAGAGCTGCAGGATAAATAGTTGTTTTGGTTGAGGGCCTGTGACTGTCAGTCTAGATTTTACACCTTGACTCCAATGAGCATGTATATATGTATGTGTGTGATACTGTCAAAGACTTGGAGAGGATGGTGCTGAATCTCTGGCTGACAAGCACAGACTGAGAGACAAAGACAGACAAGCAGGGGGGAGAAAACGAACAACATTCTCATTAGTATCACTAAGGAAACGAAACGGATGAGTCTTCCTTTGACGTAGGACAAATCAAACATCCAAAATAAGCATCAAATCATTTTTCTTCCACTACAAAAGCACATTTTTTAATGTCTTATAAAGTTTTAGGCTTCAAATGGAATAAACAAGGCTTGAAATATAACCTTCAAAAGGTCAAGCATGTACAGTACAGTCAAATTGTTCAGTCAACAGTACAGCATTAAATTCAATTAGTGAACATTCAATTAGTGAATATCAACTAGAACAGTGATATTGTGATTCAGTAAATAACAACTTAAATTTCAGTCTTTTCCTGAGGAAACACTTTAAAGGTGTAACACTAACATTAAAGGATTAGTTCAATTCCAGAATAAAAATGTCCTGATAATTTACCCACCTGCATGTCATTCAAGACGTTCTTATCTTTCTTTCTTAATCACAAAGAAATAACATTCCAGGATTTTCTCCACATAATGGACTTCAATGGTGGCCAATGGGTTGAAGGTCCAAATTGCAGTTTCAGTGCAGCTTCAGAGAGCTCTACATCTTATTTAGTAAAACGATCTGTTATTTTCTTTAAAAAAATTTTAATGGATATACCTTTTAACCACAAATGCTCGTCTGGAAGATCCTGGAATGTTTTCCTCAAAAACCTTAAGTTCTTTGCAACTGAATACAGAAGACATGAACATATTGGATGACATGGGGGTGAGTAAATTATAAGGCACTTTTTATAATATGGATGCACTGTATTTTTCTTCCAAATCTTTACCACCATTCACTGCCATTATAAAGATAGAAAGAGCCAGGGCATTCTTTAAATGAAACTCCAATAGTATTCATCTGATGAAGAAAGTCATACACATAGGTTGGCTTGAATGTGAGTAAATCATTTTTGGGTGAACAATCCTTTTAAGCCACATTATTATTACTATAAAACTACATTTTCTCTATTTATCACTGTACTTGTAAATGTATTATTTAAATTAATTGTAAATTAATTTGAAGGTTTGAAAATATCTGTGTAAGTTAAAGGCTTTAAGATGACAGAATTCTAAGCTAACATTATATTTCTATGTTGTAAAATGATGAAAGACATCTTGTGATCACTGCACTATTTGTATTGAGATGCAGAATAGGCCTTTGAATAGAATGACACTGTTCTTTAGTAAGAGGTTTAGCTTCATCAGGTCCAATAAGGTTGCAGGATCAGATGTAGACTACAAAGACCTTCTTCAACACTCATACAACAGAAAAAAAATATATACAAACCATAAGACGCAAAATCAGCACATGAAAGCAGTTTTCAAAAGGAGAGCAAAGATTTGTACTTTTACAACAAATATGAATTCAGACAAAAACATACTGATCCTAAACTTCTGCCCTATGAGAGGTGTGTTACTGGGAAGAGTTACACTGAGGACAAATCAGATTTTTTTTCTCCATTAACTGATGATAATTCTAGCTGGGTAATGTAATGCATCACTGCACATGCACAAAACTCACATATACAGTACACTGCCATGCATTAATGCTGGTGTATGTAAATGCCCTCCTTCAGGTCCACTATAAAGGAATGTATTCTCCTCTAGACTAGATTACAGCTCTTCTGACCAACAGCAACCTGCCTGTCTAGACAGCTTCGGGTCGGAGCAGATTCCCCTTTTCTTAGCACCACTGTGGTGACTGGGTTTGTATGAGGTAAAGCCTTCAGAGAGTCACACAATACGTGCATTGACGATCTGACTCCTTGTCTGTCTCTGTTAATCTTTCATTGTCTATCAAGTCACAACCTTACTGTCTTTCAGAGACCACATACTCTCTGTTAGTCCATTCTTTTGCTTTCTGGTGTCATCTATCTTTCAACCACTAAAAACCTTTCTTTGTCTTTCATACTATTCGTCTTACACAATTTCCACCCCCGCACACTTTCCACCCTGATGCTAAGTAGTTTAAGTAAGATGGTTTTTAGCACGTTTATCAAGCCTAACACTGAAGTAAATTGCGAAGTCAAGGATACACCTTGACATTTCTTTCTTTTTAAAAGTTTTGGACTAGGCTAAATCCATTTTTTCTACAAATCTGAGTTATTGAAGATGGGTCTCTTACTCAAAATAGACAACTTAGCAACCACATAGAAATGCCCTAGTAACACCCTAGCATTGTGACACTTTTGAATGGGCAAGCACCACTCACCTGTTCTACAGAAAATAGATTAAAAAGTTAAAATTGAAGTGTACAGTTTCAGTGGCAGCTGCAGCACCAAAAATGGCACTTTACAAAGCACTTCCTATATATTGTTTGAAAAATACACTACAATCCAAAAGTTGTCAGCCATTAGTATTTCACCAACAATAACAACAACAACAAAAGTTTTGAGCCAGTTATTTCTATATTTTGCTGTAGTGTGTCAGTAGAAAATATAAGTTTACATTTCCAAACTTTCTTTTGCCATTAATTGTATACGTGAGAACAGCCAGTGCTCCACACAGAGATCTGATCTCACCATTATCGAGTCCGTCTGAAATAACTTGAAGAAACAGAGAACTAAGACAGACTAAATGTAGACAAATTGTGGCAACTCCAAGATGCTTGAAGAAACCTACCTGCAAAGCTACGGTAATGTGAAAAGGCACTTGTGTAAAAATACTGTAAAATGATGATGCTTTCAAAAATAATGTAGTAAATGGATTTTATTTATCAAGGTGACCACCCTTTGCAATTAAAACAGCTTTTGTCCTCAGTGCATTTGTGCATAGGTTTCTAGCTTTGCAGGTAGGTTTCTTCAAGTGTCTTGGAAACGTTGCCACAGTTCTTTTGGATTTAGTCTTCTGGATCTCAGTTTTTTCTGATTCATCATGTTGTCCATACAAAAATCCCACTGATTTATTACAATTGATGGCAAAAGGAATGTTTGGAAATGTACCGATAAAACTGATATTTCCAACTGACATACTACAGCAAAAGAGAGAAAAAAAATTCTTATACGTTTTTTTTTGGTGAAAATACTAACTGCCTAAGAGTTTTGCAAAGTAGTGTAGGTAATCTCACCCTCAAAACCTTTGGTTGAATCAGTGTTGCTATGTTGGGCTCCTCAAACAATCAATGTTGAATGCATCACAGAGCCACAGTGTTTAAATATTTTGGAGAAATCAACACAGAGAGAAAGAGAAGAGAGATGAGTAGAAGCAGAACCACATTCAGGAACATTTTCAGCAAGACTGAAGTTAAATAGCCATAATTATCTACAATCACAGTGAGTTAAATATATATGCGGATACAGGGCTGCTCAGAGGTATCCCTTATAAACACTTAGACAAGCCACAGATATGCTATATTCTCTATCCACACACAGGCACAAACATGCATACTGTATGTCTGTACCCACACTGCCCTTACCATGCACTCATGAACTTTAACAAACAAGCACACACTCACAACCAACAACCTAAATGATCTTAGGTACTTTAAAATACTTTAACGCAAAAGTTGTCTGATTCTTCTTACACTCAGCCTCCTCTTCCCTGATGGAACCAGGCAGAGAGCAGTCCAAATACAGAACTAGGCCTCTTACGATATTTACTATTGTTCGATAACAAAAAGAAAGATAGGAGAGAGGCCCCAAAATAACCCTTGAAAAGCCCATCACAATCACTGCGTGAGCCTCAGCAGGAAATATTTTAAATTTCCAACACAAATATACTGAATAACAAATAAAAAAATTGCATCATTCTGTCTTGGATGAAAAACAGTATGTTGACCAATGATATTGTGACTTTATGGCCTTTATAATTCTTCCTCAATGAGATAAGGATTCAAAAAAAAAAGAAAAATTGAGCAGTGACACAACTGTTAATTTTCAGTAGTCACATCATGGCTTTTTGGTTAGAATGTAAAAACACTAGAGATTAATACTTTAAAAAGCAAATGCTAACAGTATGGAGAAGCAAACATATGAATTGGGCTTTAGGAATGCAGTAAATAGGTTTTTGGTAAAAGAACAATGTTTTTACCTTTGCTGTCCTTCCTGCTGCTCTGATGAACTCTCAATTCATCTGATTTAACGAAATCAATGCTGGCATATGTGTTGATGCTGGAGCTAGGATTTCCTCCTGCTCCACCCAATACCCCAGTTAACCCTCCTACTCCAGGAGAGAAAAATGAATGAGGTCCAGTGTGTCCATCCACACTGGTTTGATTCTCCTTACTGACCAAGTCCAAATCAATGTAGTTCAGGCCTTGTTCCAGGGTTAAGGAAGATGCCTGAGCAGCAGGGAGATTTGCTACTCCAGAACTGGCACACTGTGGAGAGGGTGGCTGATTATTAGACCAAAGGTTGCTCTCTAATCCTTGCTGTCGTGTTGGACCAGCAGGTAGTGTTTCAGAAAAAGAACAAGGGGAAGCAGAGGGGGAGAGGGGGTGAGTTGGGGGAGTGATGAATGTCTCTGAGCGATGCCGCCTTCTTGCTGTTGATTCCGCCCTGACTAGACGGGCACCCTGATCCACGTTTGAAAAAGCCTTGGGTGAAGGGAAATTCATGTTATGCTCCTGCTCCATGGACGATGGCAGAGCTGTTTGGCCAGCTTTTGGTGACTTGGATGTTGTATCTGCAACCAATCCAAATTTCATCTCAGTATAGTCTGTAAAAGGAGCAGCAGCCACATCTGTAGATGTCAAGCCTGTCATACTGAGTCCCATTTCCGGTTCTTGTTCTACTTGAGGAGCTCTGATGATCTCCTCTCTGACCTTTGGGGCAGGTTTAAAAGAAGAGAGGGTAGTGAGAGAAGAAGGTGAGTTACCTAAGTCCATGTTTACATATTCAGACGATAAAGAGATGGAGGTGGAGAGGGGTGCGGAGAAGCTCCGAGGAAGGTTTGCAGATCCACCTTGACATGTCTGTGGCCGGTGAAAGGCTCTTTGATGTCCTTGTGTCATAGAGTTCCCTGGCTCAGCTGTAGTCTTCCCCTTCTTATGTCCTCCTCGCTCACCCTTATATACAATGCTCACATACTCTCCAGGGCTCTGGGATGCAGTTGAGAGCAAAGTCTCTCTGACTCTCGGCAGCGTATTGGCTTTGGACACATCCACAAAAAAAGTAGATGACTTCCTTGACTGTAAATGACCCTGTTTCTGAACACCTGGCCCACATCTCTGCTGGTGATGGTGTTGGGCTGAAACTTTGGGGTGAGCCCCCCCTACCCTGTGTCCTGCACCCAACCTAGTTGCTCTTCCCACTCCACCAACAGACAATGACCTTTCCTCAAGGCTTTCACTGCTAGCTGAACTAGAGGAAAAAGATGATGATGACAGAGAGAGTTGTCCACCACCACCTGAGCCCACAGGTGTGTCCCCTCCACAATGGTAACCACTATGCCCAACTTTTCCTCCTGCTTCACCTCTACCCATACAAACCCTCTCCAGATTATCCTCAAAACGGGTTGAGAGGGCAGTGTGTTTGTATGAACGTGGCAGCGAAAAATAAGAATAAACCATCTTTGGCTGCAGTGGTTGCTGCTCTGGGTGTGATGGAGGAGTACTGCAAGCTGACCTGGCACATATAGGTGACATGTTCATGTAGTCGCTGCCTGCCCGACTCTCCATGCTGCCCCTGCTGCCCCAAATGCTTCCACTTAAGCCATGTAAGTCTGGTGAACAGCTGCTGTTAGGAGACATCATCACGTAGCCCTCATTGATGGGTAGGCGGATGTGCTGAGGGGGTGAGACACTACTGTTGGGGGTCATTGCCATGTATTCATCTCCACCCTTTGGCACTACATCTGAACCAGTAACTGACAGTGACAATGAAGCAGGAGGAGCCGTAACACCTGGTAGCATAGACATGTATCCACTATCAATTGAGGAGTCTTCAGGCCCCCCTTTAGTACTGACACCTTTATCTGCTGAGTTTTCCTGCACTAATGATGTTGTAGCTGAACCCCCTGAGCCTCGGCGAGATGTGAAAGACTCTCTACTTGCACTGCGTGACATCACTGCATAGTCTTCTTCATCCTCTTCTTCTTCCTCCCTGCGGCGTGGGACCAAACGCTCTTGGGTAGAGATGGGGGGTAGGGAAGCACGCTTGCTGAGCAGCCTGCGCTCAGCCTCACACTCGCGACTAGATGAACGACGTAGAATCCTGCGTCCATGAACTCGTTTGTGAGACCCTTCTCGGTGACCCATCAGGATATAACTGGCTCCACCTTCAACAAGAGTAGCAGGTACTCCTGCAGCTAGCAGGGAGTGCTCTCCGGGGCTGGAGCCATACTCATCTGATGAACCATAATCACTGGGTGATCCTGACATGGACACTCTCTGAGGAATTCGAGCATAAGTGCAGATGGGCATTGTTCCAAAGACAGCTCCACCCAACCCACATTCTGACCCATGACCCGAACTGGATGAGAGACTGGGGGCTGGGGAAGGTGCAGGGTTAGGGGTGTATCGTGCTAGGCTGAGGGTGATCTTTGCTGGAGTGGGTGCTCGTGTAGGTTTAGGCCTCAGGGTTGGGGTAGTTGAGCAGGAAGAACCATTGAGACTCGGACTTGTGCTGAGTGCTGTTGCTCTCCCCCCTCCATCATCTGTACGTGCCCCAATGCTTGCTGTTCGTGACCTAGAGAATCCGTGCCGTGGAGTAGGAGACGTATTGCTGTTGGAGACTCCAGGGGTTTCAGTTCTAGCCCGTCTGGAAAAGCCAACCTGTGATGGTGGCAGATTTGGGTGGTGTCGTCTAGAAGGTACACTGATAGGGTTAGAGGCAGTTCCTCCTCCACAGCTTACACCAACAGTCTGGGATTTGCTTCTTTGACGAAACTCTTCGCTCAGAGCCTTCATAGCCTCAAGAAGGGTCTCATGCATGTTCTGCGCCACCACTGAATCCTCTACTTGCATCCAGAATTCTCCAGGACCCGTCATGGAAGAACGACCCACTTCAATGAAAAAGAAGTTCTCTGAGTGGCCACAGCGTCGCACATTCATCAACTGCAGGACCACAGCTGCAACATCAGAGTTGAGTTTGACAAAGTTGACTGTTTTGTCTGTCAAGCAAAGTCGGTAGATTCCCACTAGATTCCTGGCTTGGCCCAAACCTTTAGGCCAGACTTTAACTTGCCAGACCTCCTTAAAGGCAGGGCCAGGGGAAGGCAGTCCACAGTCTCCTCCACTGCCACACTCATCGGGAGTCTTACCTATAGATATAAAATAAAATAAAAATTATTAATAAATATGCATATTTGAGGGAATTTTAATGTAAAGTGTGTTTTGCACTATGTTGATTGTGTATATCTATCTACTTGATAATCATAATTAAAAATTAAAATTCTAACTTCAAATAATATATATTTTTTTCATATAGCACACCATTAGCTGAAGGAAGTTTTGTGTTATTAATGTTATGATTAGTGCCTTTTCTATCTTATTAACAGAACAGCCATTAAAACATCTTCTTTATTAAATATACACACATTTATTTCAATTACTTTATTACCACAAATTATAACATTTTATCCTCACCCAGATTTTTTGTAGGTCAAAAGGGCAAATGTTAATTTGTTACTTTGTGGCAGCATTCAATTCAGAACAAGAAATTAGACCTGTGCCACCCAAAACCAATGAGATCAGGACTCATTTTGACTGATTAGTCTATAATATGCTAACTGGTTCAAACTGATTTTTTTGCATACCATTCGAGTTTGTCTGACCAATGTTGCACTTAAAGATTTTGTAGCCTGCTTGTGAAAACGGAGAAAATTAAAGATGCTCTTCGTGCAGTATAGCTTGATACATGATACAAACACTACAGACAAGTGAATCCATTATAGCCTTTACAGACGCTAATCAAACCGAGGAAGACTTATAAAATCGCTTGCTCGGCAACTAATGACTCCATATCATCACGTTGATGGCCAGCTGTTCAACCCGGTGATCGGTTCATTCAACGGCGGGGTGGGGGGATCGTATTCTACCAAAACACAAGGGATGGGGCAAGAGGAGACCCGTATTCCAATAAACACGCACGGCTGCCGCGGCTCCCCTCCCCGGCAGAATCGCTATGACAGAAATGTAGGTTACATGCACAACCTGCACAAAATGTGTAGAAAAACAAAAACAGTCGTGAACGCTGCTGCAGCGTCCGCCGCACAATGCGCCACTCTTGCGTTACGCACTATAGTAGTTCTGTCTAGTGCTGAGAGCATTTAAATACTGACCATTCCGCATTTCGATTTTCGTTTAAAAATCTAATTGAAATCAAATTACAAATTCGTCAATTTATGAATGTACTGAACGGCTCTACAAAACATGCACCGCGATCAATTTGGCTGTTTTATTACCGCGTGCGTCCATATTTCCAGGTGTGGTTGCTACATTAAACAGACGGGTGGGGTAGAACATGCATTTGAATCCAAACAGCTTTGCAAATATAGATCCAGTGAAGACAAGGGGGCTCCCATCATCAACGCGCAAGTTGATGGGCAGGTTAAGCAGCTACAACCACCAAGGTCCATGCTGCAGCAATATATGAATGAATTCGACTCAGTGTACAATAATTATTATAATTTAAAGGCTCACATTTACATTGTAGATCCAGCATGGCCTGGTACCATTCGTTTTGGACCTCCTCAGTGTCCGCGGCTATGGCAAAGCTCTCCCCGCGGGTATACAGCACTATCATATGCTTGTTCTTTGAATCTGCCCGTTTGTTGATGTTGAAGCAAGAGTCCAGGGTCACTGCTTTCTTTGGGACTGGTGACTTGCTTCGGAATTTCTTTTCGTTTTCATAATATTCGAGTCTGGCTGGGCCCTGCTCCGAGGCAGCTCGGAGAACGAAAAAACGCCGGTGCATAGATTTCTGTTTGCGGAGATAACCGCTTTTCCGCACGTCTTCATAGCTCTGCTGTTCCATCGCCGTCTGGTTCTCCATTGCTGGGCGAGTTGCTTTTTTTTATCCACCAATTGTCTGCCTAAAATATGTGGTATGTTTTACATTCGTTCATGACAGCAGGAGTTCTCTTCTCTCTCATCATGCAATCTCATCATGCAATCACGCGCCCTCGAGGAGAGCCCAAATAAGCGCTCGAGCTTGTTTTCCTCCTGGTCCAGCTTGTACGGTTGTGTGCAACCAGGCTCCACTGACAGGCGTGCACATGCGGCATACGACGTCTGCACTAGCATGCAATTCTGCTGTGTATCCCTGCAAGCGTACCAGAATTGTTTACTGTACAGCTCTCTTCCGCACACTCAGATGCCCCCCCTCTGACTGTACATCTATGAGACTGGTAAACCCGCTAATGCCAGTTCACGGAGACTGCATTGATTTCATTGATGTCTAGAGATGGATTCGTTGATCAAGACAGTTCAGAATCTTCTGGGTTTAATTAACACATTTCGAGTGACAGATATTCTATTCCACATAAAGTGTTTATTTTAATTGCTGTTTTGTGAATGTGGACATGGTAATTTGGAGGAAATGCACGTCGGATGTTTTTTAAGAATTATTCTTAAGGAAAATTTACACGATTCTGTTTTTCACGTAGTAGTGCATTTTTTAATTATTAAATGCGGAATCCCCTTCTTTCCAGTCATTGGCAATTCTCTTGCGCTAGTGTATCCCGCATAGCGAGGCGTTTGCGACACCTGTCGGTTATCTTCTGCTATTGTTGTGTTAGTGCAGTACGGACAAACTCAATTGCTAGTTGTTACCTGTATCAACATATTATGAATATTAATGCTGATGCTGATGCTAAATCTGCAGTTAACGAAAATGCATGCACATTTTCCATTTACAACATGAACAAGAAACAGAAACTTAAAATTTCAGCTGAAAACCAGCAGTTTGTGCTAGAGCTTACCCAGAAATTTTTGGGGTGAATTATTATTATTTTATTTTTGTAAAGGTGGATTGACGCTGCTGTCACCGCCGGTGTTCTGAAATATTGGAAATATTCTGTGTCTGAGATATTTGGTGTCGTTGGGCGGAGCATCATGAATATTCATGAGTTTCCTGTTTCGCGTTAAAGCGACTCTGAAAATATTGGTGCGTTGTCACTGAAACACAAGATTTTCAAGAAGGTATGTTTCAGCATAGAATTACATTATACTTGTTAATATGCTAAATAATTTACAGATTGTGTAATGGTTAGTGATTGTCCTAATGATTTACCGGCTATGCTCCAAGTTAATGAGCCTACAACTATTAAGCATTTGTATAATATTCTTGTTTTACCTGGAGACTCCCCTAAAATGTGTAGTTTAATAACTTTGCCAAAATGTATCTGTTGTGGCATAATAAAATTGGTTGTGATGATTATTCTGTGCCATTCAAAAAAGGGGAAGTCGTGGCCCAATGGTTACAGAGTTTGACTCCTAACCCTTGTGGGATTGAGTCTCAGGCCTCTTACACATGTGCTTCTCATAATTAGTGAATATGAATATAAAAAGCCTTTTACGTAAAGGAAAACCAAACTGGACACAAGCTCAGCTGTTACTTCTTGCCCAGCTTGTTAACAAAAACAAGGATATAATCGAAGGAAAATTTGAGTTGGGATACCATCTAAAACCAGGGTGATACCGTTTTAAAAGCTCATTATCGTCAAATGTTTTTATAATGTTTATATTCTAAGCCAGATTGCCGGCAACAGCCATTTTATAGTTTATGGTTTAATTTTAGTGACTTAGGAGTCCTCTTCACTACTTCTAACCTTTCACAGATTTAGGAGCTAGTTTTAGAGCTAGAATGCTTTGTGAAAACTCAAATCAAAAAGCAAAAATTTAGGAGTCCTAAATTTAGGATTGACACGCCCATTATTTATAGATTTTCTCCTAAACCTGTGAGTTATGAGCTACTTTTAGCCTTAAGATATTTTTTGAATACGGGCCCTGTTTTTTATGAGTGAGATGAATTAATTTACTTTCACATTTAGTCTAGTTAACTACAGTAACATCATGTTCACACAGTGCACACAACGCCCCTGTACTTGCGATTTCTCCCAATATGGGGACAGGAGATTTGTCAGTCAATGAATGGTAAAAAAAAAAAAAAAAAAATTACTCAGATATTTTCTTGTAAATTAAAAAGTAATGCGTTACTTTACTAGTTACTTGAAAAAAGTAATCTGATTAAGTAATGCCTTACCCCCAAACACTGGGGACAAACCCTCCCATCAGTCACAGCAGGGTTAAGCGTGGGTGTCAGCAGTTAAATAGCCTTAATGTTGGGCAACACCCGAGCCTGCCGTGGACTCAGAACATGATTATGAGGTGTGTAGGTCCAAGGAAATAATGTATTGTGGTGAGGATCAGTCTATGGGAAGCCCCATGGAGGCGTGTGCGCTCAGACTTTAAACTTGAAAAACAAACCCACTATAGATTAGATGAGACAAATGGTAAGATATTTGATATCTGAAGATGATTAAAACTTGCGTTTAAAGGCTTAAATAACTTAAAATGACAGACTGTCAATGATTTCGCAATAACAAACCATCTCGTAACAGCTGGCACATTTTGGCATCATGTTTACTCTTTCCTTGTGCATTTATAACCCTTGTGGGTTGTTATTACCCTCAACTGTGGTGCTATCGAAGTGTTGGTGACCCATATACACTCGTATGACAGTATTCAAGTTTCAAGTTGCTTAAAAATGCATCCTTCACAGGAAGACGACTATTAAAATGCTGTTATGTTGTGAATATTTGTTTTCTTTTCATGTGTGTTGCCCTGATGGTGTTTAGTCTTTGTATGACCCTCTGTCCTGTCTGTATATGAGTATTTTTATGGACAGGCCATTTTTTTCATGAACTCTGACTCATTATGTGGCTTCCTAATGTACCATTTGTATTATCATGGTGATTATCAGTACATTTTAATGGTTTGTTAACATTTTATCGTTTCTGGTATAGTTGCCTTTTTTAAAATGAATTGAACAGAATTTTTTTTCTACGGTGCATGTTTTGTACAGTATTGATTAAATATCAAGAATGAGCAACACAATATGACCAAAAGGATTCATCCTTTGAAGTGGCTGTAAAGAGAAAGAGGAGGTTTATGGTGACCCGATCCTAGTGTCCCACTCAGACAGCCTTTTTTTCTGGCTCAGTCTCGACTACTGGAAGACTGGAGACCTGAGCCATTGCAGTCAGAGAGCTGCCAATCAAACATGAACTTCCAGTACACTAACCAAGGCAAGTAATATTCCATGCTAATGGGGCTGATATTAATTTGCAGTGAGTACAGTTTTATACAAAAAAATGCATTTTTTTCCTTTTTTCTGACTTTGATTTCCTGTCATCCTCAAGCTCAGGCCAACAAACCAACTTCCCAAAGCTCCAAAACAACAATCACAGGGGTCCTGGGGTCCTCCGAGACTTTAACCGTGAGCACCATCTCAAAGATCCATTAGAGGATAGATACAAGAGAAAGGCGGTACACTTGCTCCATCTGCAGCGTGTGCACATCACATATTGAGACTCAGACACCACTTCTGCCTTCATATGAGATAGAAATCTTATGTTTGTGGTCAGTGTGGGATAAGGTTTCGAAATGATGGTGGATTGAATGTCCATCAGTGTTCATGACAACAGTTGTATAAATGCACTATTTACGGTAGTCATATGTTGCAGGATGAATCCAATATAGGGTCACCCCAGGAATCAAAATGTTATTACATGGATAGTTCACCCAAAAATGAAAACTGTATTAATTTACTCACCATTGTATTGTTCCAAATGACTTTGGTTAATCTTTGAAACACAAATTTAGATATTGAGATTCCTTTAAGTTCCTGATTTTATCCCTGAAATGACTGTCCCTGTTTTGAATAAACCCATCTGTCAAATTGATATTGACTGTACCTTAATATCTTTCTTTCCCTAAGATTTAAAGTGCCTGACAATAGGACCCTGAATCTGGATAATGCTCTGTTGTGCAAGACTTTAATATGAATACAGTTAGATTGAATCTCCACACCCGAATACTGGATCCAGTCTCTTTACCAGATCCTGTCAATAGACTCTATGTTTTTCAAAACTGTCAGCAGAGTTTTTATTTTGTACTGTACCCAAAACCTTATTAACGGGCTAAGAGGATGACAGAAGAATGGCATGAAATTGTAAAAACATGAGATGAAGTCATGATGATAAAAAAATGAGCTTAGTTTATGTAATAATTGAAAGGCTGAAATATACTACAAGACTTTTGTCCCAATTTCCCTCTGATTTACAGTCTGCAGAAGTGGATGCTAGTTGCAGAAATTCAGAACCAGTCTCCAGATTTGGTTGACAAATTTCATAGGAAACCGCATGTTTACAAAGTTGGTAAGTGTACGATGCCTAGCATTTTAAAATGTGTTTTACATGGATACAAATCAGCCAGTGTAATCAGTGTAAAAGGTTTTTGAAGTTGTTGAGTTGTTATTCCTGCAAACCAAAGTCCACCAAGTCAGTCAGGTGTAAGGCATAGATTCAAAGCACAGGAGAAAGATGGGATCATTGCAATGTTAGATTTCTTTTTTATATTGAATCCTTTTATGAAATGTGTTACTGATTACTTCTGTATTGCAATTGACAAATCTTGCATTTTTATTTTAGACAATAGTGTTCAACCCTGGGAGGGATCTCTGTTCAGGTTTGTGGTGACATAAATCTCTGTCTTTCTGCTCTCGGCTTTGTGCAATGTAGATTCCAGTAGTTTGCATTATCCTTGCTACAATCATCTTGCAAGCAGATGAAACAGAACCTGTGAAAGCATGATGTGCATGTAACAAACTTGCATCCTCCTTCATGCATAATCAGATTATGGCACTTGGGACAGGCTCTGAACATTGGACAACCAAGCACTTTGCTCTTTGGATCTGAGACCACTTCACAGGTTAGCAGTGTGGAGACGAGGGGGCACAGCTTGTTGGTGCAGGCAGCGGAAGTGCAGGGGTAAAGGCAGGAGCCACAGAGGAGCTGAGTGGTTGGGCATCTAGTGCACTGAAGCAGTTTATCACTACCTTTTATATATGCAGGTTTAAGTGCACATAAACTCTTTGGAAAAATGTAAGACATTGGTGGAAATTAATAAAGATTTACATGACACTATGATGAGTTTGGTTCAGATTTAGTTGATGACAATGAAATGAAGTTAATATGGAGTGCTTACTTTGTTTGTGGGATCTAGATTGTTTCCATCTTCCTGGGATCCAGAAGTCTTTACGGATTGGTTATTTATTATGGATTGAGTTTGAGAGGGAGGAGAAAGCGCCTTTACAGAACAGACAAAAAATACTGTGACTAATTTGATCAGTTTATTCCAATGACTAAACAAATATCGCTGCCATCAGCGCTCCATTAGATATTACTGTATATGATGACCTGCCATTTTTAAGCAGCTTTTAAGGGTCTTTTATTTGACATCATAGTTACAAGCTAATAATGTATTCAGCACAAAAATATTCTCACCTTTAAAATACTTTCCTCCTCGCTGAGATCATCAGTCAAATCGCACACTTGTGAATTTCCTACAGAACGATAATTAGAAGTTTTTTGGGTTTTCTAACGTTTGAAATGTGCCGTAAGAGTAACTGAAAATCTATTAGACATGTTGTGTCGTACTTTCCTCAGGAAAAGTGAAAGTGAAAGTCATTTGTCAATGTTTGTGAATTTATAAAAACAATATATACAATATATATATTAATAATTTATAATTAAAAACGTAAAAATGGTTAATAAATAACAAATACCAGTTCCCATTGTTGTCCTTCCTCTTCTATTCCACTTTATAACTGTCTTTCTCACGCTTCTCAGCTCTTCCTTGTTTGGGTTTATACCCTCATTTTTCACGCACTTTTTTGTGGTTCTTCGAGGACGTGTCATGAGATCTGTTTGAGTGAGATTAATTTAAAATCCTCAACGAAATTTGGTGTGCTGTGCTGTGGATCTCTTTTGCGTGAAAATGAATGTGCAACACCATTTGTTTACGGAAAACCCCACAGCACAGCTGAGCTCTGGAAAGTCCTGGAGATTCATCACACAATAATTAGCCTAAACCTTTAGTGATTTGAAATTTTTTGTGTATCCTATGAGTTAAAATATACAGTCCATAATATAACCCATATTATTCCATTACAAACATATATTGAAATTTGTTGTGTAAACCGTCTCTGAGATGAATAAAAGAAGCAATTAATGTTACTGTTTCTCTTTAAAATCAGTGAAATGTGAAATACTTGAACTTTGTGAAGTTATGTATGCATAGTCCTTAAAATAAATGTTTTTAGCAGGTCAGAACTTTATTGTAATAAAAATGTATTGTATTCTTGCAAAAGTTTATAAACAAAAGGTCAATATACATTTTCCCTAATATTTAAAAGTCCATTTAGACTCAAGGTTTAAATGTAAAAAGTGAGTTTTGTTACTTACTGTAGATGTTGATGTTGGATTAGCTCTTATGTTTACATAAAGCGTAAATACTTCATCTAAGAACCTGAGAGGTAACCTGTCAAACAGGTTTTCTTGCAGAGGGCATGCCTGTACTGAAAAGTCAAACATTTATTTCTGTATGAAAAAAACTTTACTTACACAATTAAAAACTTGAAAACAAGCGACAAATTTTTAAGATTTAAAGCTACTAGCTCGAAGCCACTAGACATTAATTTCCAAAAACATAAAAAAAATACAAAACAATAAAACGCTATTAACAATATTAACAAGCCTGTTTGTTTGTGCAGCATTAACAATAGTCATTATTTTGTAGGCACCCAAAGCTAAGTATTTAGCCTGCCACTATGCACACAGTGTGGGGAACACATATATGTAATACAATTCATCCTCCTATGCACCAGTCCATCGAGCTTCACCCACCCCTGTAAACACGCTGATTTATGTGTGGAAGAGACCACAAATCTTGTTCTAATCCCATCTTGAGCTGAAACCCCATTATATTTAATGGTCCTTATATAGGGCAGTAAATGTTGACCTATTCTGAAACATGAATTGGATACTCTGAGTACTGTATGTGCATGCATATTGTATGCTTGTTTGTTACGTTTTTTTCAGTTGTCTTTTTAGACATCACAACATCAGTCCAATTCCTAAGGTCTGAACCCAAACGTCTCCCTCTAGTCCCGTCAGCGATACCACTTCGGCCGGTCACAACACAAGAAGACCTCTGATGATACGATTCCATTTGATGTGGCAATAACTGTTTGCCAAAAGCAGTTCTCACTCAGTACTTCTGCAGATCAGTTTGGTCTCTGTGAACACATTGTGATTTTTTATTAAAAATAATGAAGCTGAATGCAAAAAAAAAAAAAAAAAAAAAAAAAAAAAAATTGTGACCACAGACCTTGTAACAAATTACTTAAAAAGGAACTAAAAAAGTGTTAGTTCACCCAGATATGAAAATTTGGCCAAACCTGTATGAACTACTTCTGTTAAACAGAATAGAAGATATTTTGAAGAATGTGGGTAATTAGTTGTTGGCCCATTACTGAAAAAGAAAAAAAAAAATCTGTGGAATGGGGACCAGAAATTGTTTAGTTACTCACCTTGTTCAAAATATCTTATTTTGCTTTCTGACATTGGATAGACAGCAATGGAAATACCACAGTCAAGCCCCAGAAAAGGTAGTAGGGACATCAGTGTTGGCTGCCCACCGCTCCAGGTGTGTTTTCAGGGTGTGTGTGTGTGTGTGTGTGTGTGTGTGTGTTCACAACTGTTTATGTGCAATTGGATGGGTTAAATGCAGAGCACAAATTCTGAGTATGGGACACAATACTTGACCACACGTCACTTAACTTAAAATAGTCCATGTGACATCAGTGGTTTAACCTTAATTTCATGAAGCTACAAGAATACTTTTTGTGCACAAAGAAAACAAAAATAAAAACTTTATTCAACAACAACAACAAAAATGCTAGACAAAAAAAATTCATGGCATACTCTCTCCTTAAAAAATCTGCAGACGTTTACAAAGACTGTTTGATGTGCAGCGAGTGTCTTCTGCTTATAAATGAGGTTGGTTCACACATTGAAGACTTGCAGAACAGAAGAAATTGTTGAATAAAGTCTTTTTTTTTTCTTTGCACACAAAAAGTATTCTCATAGATACATCAAATTAAGGTTGAACCACTGGACTATTTTAATGATGACCTTACTTTTCTGGGCTTGAACATGGTAGTTATGTTGCTGTTTATGCAAGATCAGAAAGCTTGGATTTCATCAAAAATATCTTAATTTGTGTTCCGAAGCTCACAAAGATCTTATGGGTTTGGAACGACATGAGGGTGAGTTATTAATGACAGAATTTTCATTTTTTGGTTAAACTAACACTTTAATTTACATACAGAGAATATAGTTGTGTATGTCACAAAAGAAAGTGAGGTTTAATCATTGTCTATGAATAGTTGGTTTATTTAACAGGTAACTTTAGTCACCTTATCTCTATGGCTCCGCTGATGAGCCCTGAACTGCTCAGGGTTTGTGAACATCTGTTGGCAGAATGGGCAGACTGACTCTGGGAGGGTATTCCACGTTACACGTCCGACTGATTCAGGAGAGGTCAGTTGTTCTTCCAGCTGATCTGCCTTTGTCCAGTGCTTCTGCTTATCTGTGTACACCATGTTAATAACCGATGGTCTGTCGTTTCTCGCCACTGCTGCATCACTATCACATCCAGAACCAGATTCTGACCTGGATCTGCAATCGGATTGTAAAGCAGCTTCTGGTTTATTAGCCCAGAACCTTAGAGGTGCGTTACCTTTCTCTAACCTCTGTGGCACCTCTGAGGTGTAGTCGTGTTGAGGCCTCTCCTCCTTACCTGAGACTGAGGTGCGTGTGGCTCTTGGGAAAGAAATTGCTGTTACTCTATTCCTGTCCTCGATGTTTTGATCTCCTACCTCTTTCCTTAAGTTATTCTTCACAGTCCCAGAATCGTCCTGTTTCCCCTCTGCATTAAACCTGACCAGCCCTGCACTCCAGCTTTCTAAAGGTGGCACGGACAGCTGCTGAATGCAGTGGTGGAGAGATGGGTAGTCCACATATTTAAACTTGGGAACCTTATCCTTAGGACTGGTGGGCCTATAGTCTGGTGCCTTTGTCAATGAGCAGGATCCCAGCCAACCGCTGAGCGGAGGCACGGAAAGCTGTTGGATGCACTGGTGCAGAGAAGGGAAATCCACATACTGGAAACGAGGCACCTTGCGAGGGACATCACAGAGATCGTCTTTTCTCACACGCATTTGTGTCGAGGTCTCAGGGTCACCCTGCTCCTTCCTGACCACTCTATCCTCTGTGTTGCACTCTGCTGAGGCGGAGCGCTTGGCATTGCCACCTCCATCTGGAGGCAAGTGCCTCCTGTCCTCCATCCCTCTGACTGCACAATGCTGCTTTCTTCTCCTGTGACTATAAAGAGACATACAATCAGTAAAATATCAGCTCTTTAAGTTAGGACTAGTTTTGATTGTAATTATTTTTTAAGAATATTTAAGAAAGAATATTTCTCCAAACAGTAAGTAACAGTTTCTCCAAGTAAATGTGACCACACCTTAAATGTTAATTACCACAAAAAAAAAAAAAAAAATTAGACTCATCCCTGGTTTTCTTTAAAAAAAAGGAAAGCACTTACAAGGGAAGTAAATGAAGCCAAATTTTAAAAGCAGAAATGTGAAGCTTTTAATTTTATAAAGACAGTTGCCTTAGGGCTTTATGATTTACAACTTTATGTTGTAATAGCAACAGAGCTGTACAATTGGAGACAATTTTAAAAGGTTAGTACTTCCTGTGTATTTACATTTTATTTACGATTGAAACAGTAGGTATTTTAGAGCTTCACAGACTGAGCCCATTCATTTCCACTGTACTGTAAATGCCTTACCGTAACCTAGATTTTTTATTTTTTAAGAAAAAAGAAACAGCACATTTTAATATTTATTTTATTATTTAGTGGTAAGCAACATAATGCCACAACAAGTGCTGTTGATTGAGCTTAACTTTAATTGAACCCAGAATACCTTTTGAAGCATTCATTTTGCAACTCCGCAAGAATCAACATGAATTTTTCTTTTGTGATAAATAACCCAGTTATGGTTCAACAACACTGTAATTCCATCTCTAAACATTCTGGGACAAACAAATAATTACAGATGTGGGTTGATGCTTATTACATAGATTAAACGGAAAGCCATTCATTAGGCATTCATGCTTTGATATGTGAAACAGGCTTCCACATGTATACTGGGACCAGATCCTTTAAAAGAATACAACTCACCCTCACTGCACTCCTTGAGGGGATGTGGATTTCACCCCGTGTGGGTGGGTGGGTTTGCTCTCCACAGGCCAGGCTGAGAAAATGATAATAAGAAGATAAAAAAAAAACTCTGAGATGGTACGAGATGTGTACACATAACTGTATGAGCACTGGAGAAAGTGTCTATGTGTGCGTTTGTGAGGTGAGAGATGGTCTGAGTTGCTCCTGTAACCCTGTGCCATGGGTATAAATAGCTCTGCAGGTATGGAGTAAAGGAGAAAAGTAGGTCAGCTTCAGACTGATCGCCTTCTCCAGGGGGCCCAAAACAAAATATCTGTCACACACTACAGTCTTCTCTTTCTGTATTCACTATGGTCAAAACCAAGAACACCCAATACTGCCACACAAAAGCCTGGAACAGCCCAGCCCACCCTGACTTCAGATCACAACACACACCTAGTGAAATTGACACTGGCTCACTCCCCGTGTGTAATCAACAGGTGAAGAGAGGCAGTTTACCACCTGGTCAGCCCACAGGCTATACCTAAATGGAAGATTCTTTTTTCTTTTCTTTTTTCTGATCTAGCACCAGTATCTCACAACCACACCCCAAGCATTATCTATAAAACACACACACACAGACCCAAAATTGCTTGAATGTTAAGAAAAAAGATTATAAGTTCATGCTGTGCACAGATGTGATTTAAATATTTCCTGTTTATGGAGGGCTATGGTCAGTATAGAGATTTCAGGGCTTATTGCAGGTTTCAGACAACAATATATATATATATATATATATATATATATATATATATATATATATATATATATATATATATATATTACAAAAATACCTATTTTATTGACTTTGCATGTATTGTGTCATCTAGACATAAAAATACTTACAATAAAAACTTTTGATACATTGTTGTCATTTATAACAGTAAATTGATTAAATGTAACATTTCTTTCTTCGCTAGTATATTGCCTGGCACAGAGAGAAAAACACACAGTGTAGAACCCGCCCTGGAATCGTGCCGGGCGTGAAGGATAATAACCGTGCTCCACATTCACTCTCGCTGTGTTGTTCATGAGGAATTGGGTCACGCGCCGTGGCCTACATTTTTAAGGTTTGTTGTCTTCGGTTTTCCCCCCCCTCCCCACATTTATTTGGGCTGGCCCCGCCCTCGTAGCCTGAGCAGTGCGACGGGGGTTGGGGAAGAGCGGAACAGTTTGAGCGGAGCGCTGCCAAGCAGTTAGCGCCCTCGCAACATGCAGACAAACAGAGCATTCACACGCGCGTGACAGCAGCAATGTGCGCGTGCTGACACAACGGGCCAATACAGAAAGATGCGCATGTCCATAAACCTATCAATCTGACTTCTTATTAAGCCACGTATCCCCCCGCAAAATATTACACCTGTCATGGATGGCACAGTAGACAACTGTTGTTACAAACCTGCGTTAAGTAATAGGAGGTGACGACATTAATTCAGATTTCAGGTTAAATATATCAGACATGATTTACACATTTCATGTTTCCCGAGGTTTACCTTATGTTACTGTAGTAGTCCGTGGCGGTCCGTGAAGTGCATGTCAAGTGAGTTCTCCGTCGATTTAATCTCAGTTGTGCTAGTCTTAATTCAAAGAAAGAGCTTCATCATCAACACAGTATTTAAAATAAAACATAAGGAAATTATTTCTCTTTGGTCAAATTAAGGCGTTTGCTTTCTTGAAGGACCATTTAAACTTATTCGGTTTTTAAAACTATATTTATCCTGTGTTAGTATCAGCAACACTTTACCAGAAACAGTTCCTTAATGTGTAAAATGTGGTTTGGCTCTAGGAGCCGCTATTCGGATTCTGATAGAGGGAGACGAAAGCCAATCATAGTTTGGTCACGCTTCATGACACACCCGTGGACTCCGCCTCACTCGCGTATCTTTGTCCAATCAGAGGGCTGCTACTTGATAAATGGGCGGAGCTACCATGTCCTAGTTCTAGGCGAATTATAATTCAGCTCAGACTCCGTTTACTCGAGTCACCCGAGCGCGAGTTGACACCCAATCCTCCGCACGTCTTTATCAATCAGTCATATTAGCCCTGACATATGCACGCAAAACAGTGATGTCTGTCCTTCTTTTAAAGTCACACGGATGTACAGCTCGTTCAAATGTTGGAACTAATAATAATCCATCATGGCAAAATGAACACTAGGATATTTTGCCTCTTCTGTGTTAACACTATTTTGCCCACACTGTCAACACACAACTCTTGCTAAAGTTTAGGAGAAACATCCAAGTTTGTAGTTTATATTTCTTACTCGGACGTGCATGAAGAAGACTTTGTGTTGACACATTATCTGAAACTCTCCAAACAAACAAAAGCTATGATGAATGAGGAAATCCTATGACCTTTTTTGGTGTTGGTTCACTTGCTTATATGGAGCTAAATAAGTACATGGATACAGTAATTACTAAGAAAGATTGTACACACTCACTAAAATCAGCTTTTATTCACACAATCACAGACAACAAGATAAAATGGCAAGACTGCAATTGAAATTCAGCTACATCCTGCTGTGATTGTAGCTCCCCAGATTGTGGGTTAGGTATCAGGTGACAGAACGTCATCCTGGACAGTCAGCCACAGGCGCCAGAGCCCTCCTATCTTAATGAAGATATCCAGACCACACATTCAAAATTGCCTCTTGTCATGTGGTATTATGCCCCTTTTAGGGCATGCATGCATTTACTGAGTGTATGAGCAGGCAAAGTAGTGCTGAGGAAATCTTTGGATAAATCTCTGATAAGTTTTCTCTTTGGTAATAAACTGCATGTCAGGACTTTGAAGCAGGGTTTGACATCAGGGTATATCACGCATCGGTATCAGGATTATGTGCCATTTTATTACAAACCTGAAAATTTGAGACTCAGCCACTGATCTATATATGTTCTCTATTATGGATCAGTGGTCTCAGCTCACGAGTTTCCTTTTTAATATATCTCTTATTCTTAACTCAAAGACACAAATAATTGTCTGCCATATAATCTTGGATTTGAAAGGTGTTTGCATGGCTGTGAAAACTCTTCTGAATGCATTTCACCTTCTAGAAAGGCCAAACAGTGCCACATGAAATTAAACTGAATGAAAGCATTTTTAAAAACGAAAATGTGAAGAATGTGAAGAAGTTCTTTTTTTGAACTAACGCCTAGTTTTTAAAGCCTGGTATATCGCTAGCAAATAAAATTAACACGGTATTTTAAATCATTTTAAATCAACATATTATTGGCATTATTTCCACTGAATTATGACTAAATTGACAGGTGCCATTATAAACAAGCACCACCAATTTGTTGTTTTTGCTTGTTTTTTTTATGTATATATAAACAATAGAATAAAGAAAAAATCTCTCAGCAGAAGTGGAAGGATTAACTTGGAGCGATCGCTTCAGCGATGTATGAAGCTTGTGTTGCTGCTCTCATTTTTTTGTCCTGATGAACTGTTATCTCAGCAGTATCTTTAATTTAGTATTAGATGAACTGCAGTATAAACTCTATAGAGTCCTCTAAAAAAGTCCTCTGTGACCATCCATTGCAGTTGGTCCATGCCGTCTTGTTGAGCTGATGGTTTTGATGAGTTGGCATTCAGTTCAAGTGTTTTTGCTTCTTGTCAGATGTCTTAGTGAGCTTTTCCACTCTTTTTAGGAACGAATAAAGCGGAAAAGGGTAACCGAGGGGGTGAACACCTCAATCCACCCCTTTCATCCCCTTGCCCCACTTTCTCCTAAATTTGATAGGCTGGTGCAGAAACATGAGCATCACAACCTATTGGAACAGAACAGCATGGGTACAGAAGTTTAACAACCTTAAGTTGTTAAAAAAAAAAAAAAAAAAAAAAACTTATGTCATAATTTACTCACCCTCATGTTTTCCAAACCTGTTTCATTTTCTTTCTTCTGTGGAAAACAAAAGACCCCACTGAGTTTAGAAAATATATATTTTTTGTGTCCCACACAGGGGAAAATTAATTTTCATTTTTGGGTGAACTGGCATTTCAAGTTGCTCTGACATGAAATGTAGATATACATGTGTATAAATGCAACAGTAACTGCATTAGTGAACTTTAAACACTTTCTTTGATTCATTGAGCAGAAAACTGAAAAAAAAAGACTGAAGTAACTGAAATGTTTCTGTTCTGTACCTCATTTCCCCATGTTCTTCTGTCGATCCAGGAATTTCTGCCGCCGGTCCACAGGAATCTCATCCAAGCTGATACCATGGTTGCTCGCCCTTTGTGGCAACATTAAAAATGATCAAATCTCTACATTATAGACATCATTTAGTGATAGAACTGGTTTCTTTCTTACCCAGGAGTAAGGTCTGGCGGTACAGGTAATGGCTTGTTGAATCCTTCTCTCCCAACCAACCAGAATGTTTCTTCTACACCTTTACCCTGTTAGAGAATGACAGGAGCTCATATTATATTCTTCAAGACATTTTAGAGGCATTAAACACAATACTGAATAGTGTCATGTGCAATCCCATGAGGTTTCTCGGCAAATGCTAAAACATTTTCACCCTCATTTGTTCACTAACAATGCCTGACAGTGGACATATGTGCAACATGACAATTCCTTTATTTTTGTCTTTTTTTCCTGAAAATCATGAATCTTTTTGCAATAGTGTAATTTCCATAGAATGAAGTGTGTAATAACATTCTGTGGTGAAAATTATTGTGCAATTTAGAACATTAAAGTTAACAAGATCAACATTTGATAAGAATGTATTAGGGACAACATTGTTCTGGAAATTGCACCAGAACTTTAAAACAGATGCATTTCTGGAAATATGTATCTACTATATAATCATAACAATCACACAGCTAATATTGAATTGGTTTATGATAATTTTACTATTTATGATTAGGCTATCTGTTTAGAGCATAGTTGTGCATATATAGTCATAAAAGTGCCTGAACTGTATAAACACCTGTTAGTGTGTGTGTGTGTGTATGTTTGTGTACCTTGAGCTCTGTCCTGCCCCTACCATCTATTTTGTAACCAAGTTTCAGGCTCTTCAGGACATCAACAGTACTCTGGTTGACATGAATTCTGTAAGCTGTAGAAACAGGAACAGCAAAACAATAAAGAAAGACATAGTAAATTAATTAATGTTAAAATAAAAAGTGTTACAAATTGAACACCACTTGATCATTGCCCATACTGGTCTCTTGTGAATTAATACAGACTCATCAAGAACATACTATGCTGAATTCCACTTGGAAGTAATGACATATGAAACCACTAGATGGCAGTATGTCCAAGACTGCCTGACTGTCCAGTCTGAGCCGTGTTGCCAAGACCGCGGCCGAGGAATTAGCATACTTTAAGACTGTTGCTGCAGGTTGTTTTTCATGTCCGAGGGTTGAAAAACTACCCAACTAATCAATAACGTGAACGTTATCAACTGGAATGAGGATTTTACCAGGGGAACCCCGACAAAACATCTGTATTGTATCCCCGGAAACCGATTTTTAACGGGGATATGTTCCGAAAACCTGGCAACCCTGACTCTGAGCTAGTTAAAACTGAAGCACTCAGCATTTTACATCACCCAAGACATTCTGTAACTTTCTGTTGCCGTCAGATAATCTGGACAACTGTGTTTTAGTCATTTCATTGCGTAGGTGAAATCACATCACTATGCGTGACCTCTGTGGCTTAATCTATGAAAACATCTTTAATTTGAAACAAATTGTCTGAATATGAAAACAAACCATTCTTGTACAATATGATAAAATGTATAATAATAATTTCTAGGTACTTCAACTCTAAAATTCACAGTACAATTCAAAAGTTTGGGGTAAGAAAGTTTTTTTTTTTTTTTTTTTTTTATAGAAGTCCCATTCGCTCACCTAACCTGCATTTATTTGATTAAAAAATACAGTAAAACATTAATATTATGAAATGTTGCTTTTTTATTTTAACATATTAAAATATTTAATTTATTCCTACAATGACAAAGCCATTCTTCAGTGTCACATAATCCTTCAGAAATCATTCTAATATAACCTATTCAACATTATTATTTTAAGGAAAAGTTGTGCTGATTAATATTTTTATTGAAGCTGTTATACATTTTTCCAGGATTTATTGATGATAAAAAATTAAGAAAAAAGAAAAGCATTTTATATATATATAAAATGCTTATATCACAATGCTAATATCACAAAAGATTTATATATATATATATATATATATATATATATATATATATATATATATATATATATATATATATATATAAATCTTTTGTGATATTATAAATGTATTTACTGTCACTTCCAATACATTTTATGTAGCCTTTTTTTTTTTAGATATTGGCACTTGTTCTAGGGTTGAAGAAAATGTTCTGGGATAGATGAGGCAGAAGGTCAGATTAAAGGTGAGACAGTTCAGGGTGATATCAGAGCCCGAGTTCTAAGAGGACATTAGCTTTAAAGCAGAATTTTCTTTCTAATTTGGCTTATACTCTTAAGAGCTTACAGGGAACTCTGCACTTTAAGCCCTCTGAGCTTCTCACTGACATGCACTCACTGTTCAGCACACACACAAACTAGTCTTCAAACTGATCCTTAGCCAAAGACAAATTCCTGGAATCACGACTTTGGAGACAACCACAAGCGCTAACATTGTAACTATCCGACATGTGCTGATGTATATACATAATAAAAAACATAAGTGTACTCACGCAACCCTGTGGATTCCATTCGGGAGGCTGTGTTTACTGTGTCCCCGAACAGACAGTACCGAGGCATCTTCAACCCAACTACACCTGCTACCACTGGACCTGTCACATACACATGAATAATAAGTTAGCACATTAGCAACTGCATAGAATTACATGTTGTGTCAGAAACCCCTGTGTGAGCACCATGTGATCTCTGCCGAGTTGTACGGTGGGGGAAAGAGCCAATGGCATGCTCACTAATTGGATGAAACTGTTAATTGGATGATGCCCGGGATTTACATTTCACTTGTTCTAGGAATACACAGCCATCAGAGGATCAAGTGTAAATAAGTTTTTACATTTAGCACAATGTTCATTTTGCTGATGTAAGGCAAGACCATCTTTTTCAATGAAAAATACATCCACGGGAGTAATTATGTGTTTGATTTTTAACGTTGTGAGATGATGCATATACAGTAGTTTAAGGGCGTAAAGCGTACTATACTTTGAATAGCGTACTGTACTCTGAACTGTACTCTGAATATTCTGGGTCTCTTATGGCTTTGTTTGCTGTGTCGAGATTCAAGGCTGCCACAAAGTTTAACCAACTACATGCCTTATGTAAACTACCTTTCAAAAGTTTTTTTTTTTTTAATTGTTATAAATGATTTCTATTTCAAAGAAAAGCTGTGCTTAACTTTATAGCCATTAAAAGAATCCACAGATATTAAGCAGCACAACTGTTTTCAATACTGATAATAATAAGACATTTTTCTTGAGCAGCAAATTTAATGGCAGCTTTACTATAACAGGCTTACATCACCTTTTAGTATATGGTAAAATAGTAATGATTTTAATCAAATAAAGAGCAAGTGACTTCTTTTAAAAACATGACAAAAAAAATTCAAACCCCAGACATTTGAATTTTGTTTGTATATGTGTTTGTGTGCTTTGTGCGGTTCTCACCAGAATGGAGTCCAATGCGGATTTTGACTTTGACGTCAGGCATGTGCCTCATTTTAAATGTTCCGATGCAGTGCAGAATGTCCAGACACATGTTGGCCATCTCTGCTGCGTGACGGTTACCGTTGCGGTTTGGGACCCCTGATGCCACCATGTACGCGTCACCAATAGTCTCTACCTGTTGATATGTAATGTGAAATGCAAAACTGTTTCAAAAATGTGAAATGTGGAATGTTTGTATGTACCATAGATATTATCTCAAATTACATAATATTGTATAAGTCATTTATTATTTTCATTTATTCCTTCACAACATAAAAACCTTTAAAGAATGTCTTATTAAAAGATTCACTCAAAGATCATCTCTCGGTGTGTTAACCTTTTCAAAGGGAACTAATAAATACATTTTTGATACTAATATGTAAACTTTAGATACTAATATGCAACTTTACTGCACAAATCTGCACCATTTCATGTTAAATAAGGCACAAAGGCGTACCTTGGTCCTTTTGAAAGGGCACCACCCAATGACAGCTTTTGTAGCTTTTACTGAACTCATCACTGATCATGAAAGAATCTACTCAATTTCCACAACATTTCAAGAGAAGGATAAAAAATGTAAACCTTGTAGACATCGTGGATGGCGATGATCCCATCGAAGAGTGTGTAGAGGTCGTTGAGCAGATCGACCACTTCGATAGGTTCACTCAGAGCAGAGATGGTGGTAAAACCCACAATATCACTGAAATACAGTGTGACATCTGAAAAGTGCTCCGGCTTCACTGGCTTCCCTGTCTTTAATGCCAAGGCCACAGATCTGAAAGACAGAATGGCATTATAAGAAACAAAAGGAATGTGGAAAGATATCTGAACATCTGAAGTGAGACTCACTTGGGCAGCATCTGGGCTAGAAGAGCGTCGGTTTTCTGACGCTCTACCTCTAGCTCTTCAGTCCTCTCTCGGATCAGATCCTCCAGGTTTGAGGAGTACTGCTCCAGCATCCTTAACATTGAGTCAATTATATTTGTCTTCTTTCCCTTGTTCACGTTCTTAAACTGCAAGTTAGAAAAAAGGGACAGGAAAAAGGAGATTTTTGTTGCTGTTTTTTCCCTCTGTATATTTTATATAGTGAATTTTATTTTATTTTTTAATTCTTGGAAAGAAAGTCTTTGTGTTTTTTTAATTTGCTTTTTTTTATTGCATGCATTGAAAATAATGCTAAATTTTACCTTTGTCTTTGTGTGTGTGTGTGTGTGTTTGAGAGAGAGAAAGAGGGTGTACCTGTCTGAAGATCTCCTCAAATGTGGGTCTCTTGTCAGGCTCCTCACTCCAGGCCTGCTTCATGATCTGAATCACCTCCAGCGGTGCTTCATCCACAGACACAGTGGGTCGGCACAGCGGTGGAGGAGAGCGCACCTTATCTATGATTTCTGCACACAGACATACACAACCTGAGTATTCACGTCTTAGAACACTGTATTCATATCATGGCTCCAAACCAACTCCATTAAATCATTGCCATCTTTAGTTGGTCCATTAACCAGGTGAAAACCTGAGTGGAATGAGATAATGTCTTGGTATGTGAGGGTGTCTAACCTTCAGGAGGCATATCCAACATGCAGAAGGGAGCACAGCGAGAGATCACCTCCTGCATGATAATAGCAAAGCTGTACACATCAGCTGGATACGTCCCCTTCTTCCTCAGTTTAGGATTCCGCAGGATCTCTGGAGCTGTCCAAAACTGATCTGTACCAAATATACACAGATCCGAGTCAGAAAGACTGAATATATAAAAACAGGCAAGAAGAGAGGAGATAATGAGAGCCTTTATGTCCTGTTTCTCATCTCATGTTTTAGCTGTTTCCACATGTTTACCCGTACCCTCTGGTTTGGTGTCCTCCAGGATGATGTTTTGAGAGTTGATGATTTCATTTAAGCCATAATCCGTAACCTTCAGAACAAAGCGACCGTCTACCACACAGTTCCTTGACTTCAGGCGTCCATGAACGATCCCACGATTATGCAAGTACTTCATTGCCTGACAGGAACAGATAAAAAGGCATTAGAGGGAAAGTGACAGAGAAGCATGAGGAGATGGGAGCAGGTGACATCCTTAACAGTTCATTAGTTAACAGCCAGTCATTCTTTACCACATTTTCTTTCATATTTTACTGAGCTGTTTTTACTTATCCCTTCATCTATGCTTTCATTTAACCCTTTGTTAACTGAGCTATTCTGCCTTCTCAATTCCTCACCCTGATCAGGTCAAGAAGAAGAGAGGACTTGAACATCCAGTCCAGTCTCATTTCCTCGTTGTTGAGCAGGTCTTCCAGGCTGCCTCTGGTGCAATGCTCCGTAACAATGCCAAATATGCCAGTATCCAAGAACAGACCCAGAAACAGGTTCAGATTCTCATGACGCATGTCTCTCAGCTAGAGTGAGGGGAGAGGGGGACAAGCAGACAGGGTGGGATGGGGAGTATAGTGTTCAGATTTAGTTTAAAAACCCGTCCAGAACTTGTAAGCTAAATAATGATGAACTTTCATTCACTTATCTCTTACCTTGATAAAGATGGTCTGAGTGCTGTCACTGATTTCTGAAACAGAATCTTCACAAGGGCATTTCTTCAGCCAGACCCAGTCACCCTGACAGCACAGAATAAAACAACTGAACGCATCTCCACAGGCTCACACTGAATCTGATGACCTTGTGTTTCAACATTTCGGCACCGAATTCAGAGGAAAATATGCAGAATTTTATGGATTTCCTTTAAATAAGATAAATGGTTTAAACAGAGTTTAGAGTACTGCACTTTTATCCGTACTTTGGTTTTATTGAATGTAATGAGACAGTTATGTCTATAATTTACTTAGTATAATGTCCAGTTTTATAAACAAACATGCAAGGAGCAAGTGAAGTGTAGAATTTTGTGAAAGTTCTGCAGAGCTACTAATACTTTTCCACAACAGCTCATGTACAAACAACGGCCGTATGTAGTTCATATTAATATACAGGTTAATTTATGCAACATTCCTCTAATCTGATTGTTAATGTAGTTTGCCTGCAGTGATGAACAGGTTTTTAAAAGTTGACACATCAGCTTATGTTTTCATTAGTGAGCATGGAGTGAGAAATGGAAAACCTAACGAAAGCTTATTTCTGCCATCAATAAAAAAATAAAAAGGTAATTGCAACTTTTTATCTCACAGTTCTGGCTTTTTCCCCTCACAGTTCTGAGTTTATGTCTCACAATTCAGACAATTTATTTTGCGAGATATAAACTTGCAATTCTGAGAAAAAAGTCTGAATTTTAAGATGTTTACTTGCAATTGGCAGTTTTAAAGTGGCAATTGTGAGTTTATAACTGGAAAATTGTGAGGAAAACAAACCAGAATTGTGAAATAAAATTATTTTATATCTTGCAATTCACTGGAGGATGTTTTTACTTCTGGTATTCAGTACTTCTGCTATTTAGTACCAAAACACTATGCTAACAATTTACCCAAGTGTATGTCTTTAAACAAAAAAAGCTCACATTTCACACACCTCAAAAACAGCAACATTGGACGTCTCAGGAGTCGATGTAATGTAACTGCGACCAGAAACTGAGCGGTGAGGGGTTTTAACATCTAGTTGACTCTTCACCATACTCTCCTCATTCAGCTTCTACAGACAGAATGGAGAGAAACTGAGAATGTGAGAGACATAGACAAAAATCGAAGCGAGCGAGAGAGCAAGTCCTATTAAGTATCATCACACATGCAGCAGAGCACACACTAAAGTTTTATTAAATTAATTTAGATTATTGCCATACTCTGCTCATTCTGCTTCTACAGACACACACACAGATAAATGGACAGTGAGAGAGACATGGATAAAGTCTATGAGCAAGACAGAGAGAAAGAGAAATGAAGGAAGAGAGAACATTTGTGACTGACCCTCCTGCTGAGTGTAGTGTTGATGAAGACCAAGTCATCCAGTGTCAGTACTATCTTAGTGGGGCTTCCATTTCCTCCTCCACCAAATGCTCCGAATATCCCCTGCCCATGTTTCCTGGACACACACACACACACACACACACATAGACACAAATATGCTTATTTGTTTATCAGTAATACAATAAAGTGATTAAATACAAGATGATTTGCTGCAACTCAACCAATTGAATTGTGTACCTTATATGGAGAAAACATGCACCTGCTGCACTTATCAACACACAGAACAAGAGGAGGAGGAAGAAAAGGGTCACTCCATCCAAGCCTGCAATGAAAGGAAAAGAACGACGGACAGAATCAGTGGTGATGTTGACGCTTTTAAATATATTGTAATAAAATTGATATGGTACAAGAATTTCTGCTTTCTCACCTCCACTACAAGCGACATAAGGACTGAACCAACAGTTTGAGTCAGTTCTCGGAGACGCTCCAGCAAAATGAATCGATTTCCCCAAGTACTTCAGTCCTCCATATTTCCCATACGTGTGTGGTGCTTCCAGGATGTGAGTGCGGTGTAGGCTGGACCCAGAGCCATCTGAATCCAGGACGGCGTAGCGGACCTGCATTCCTTCTCCATCAGTGCCTGCCGATATCTGCTGGTTAAAGCCATTGAATTCAAATCCACCCTCGTTTTTCACCAGTGCATCACCCGATACCCAGCGTCCTCCATTCGCAACTCGGCTCTGCTCTGCAGCCATGGCTGTATAATAGAGCATGTTATAGATGGTCCCAAAGAATGGAGAGACCTGCCAAGAAAGAAAAAAAACATCCACAAAAATATAGAACAAATAAGACCATGATTGGGATTCTAAACAATTTTTCAAACTAAGAAAATGTAATAATTTTTTTTAATAATAAGTTTTTATTAATAGTTTTTTTTATTTGTTTTTATTTTTGTATTTCATTTTCATTTTGATTGTACTTTAAGTATTTGTATTTTAAATTTTAGCTATTATAGTTATACTAAATAAAAATGAGAAATGTTGCCTTTGCAAAAAGCTGAAATAACAGAAGTTATTTACAGAAGTAATTATTTTTACAGAAGTTTTTTTTATATATATATTTTCAGTTTCAGGTAAGTAACTATTTTCTAAAAGTGGTTTTAGTTGTGGTTAATCATGTTCAGTCAAGACAGATACTCAGCTGAGCAAAAAATCAACCTGAAAATGTCTTATTGTACACAAATTACATTAAAATTATACCTCTAATTCTGAAACACTAAAGGAAGTTCAGACCGATTGTGTTACCTCTTCAGCTGGTGTGCTGGTACGGATGTCATAAGATTCCTGTGCTGCACTAAAGGCCTCATGGAAGCTTTGTTCCCCTTGGTCCATGGTTATTGTCAAGACCCCATCATAAGCTCGTCGCAGTTTGGTGTCATTGGCCAGGACTGGATAGTTTGCATTTTTATATGGCAATGAATACAGCAGTGTGTCATATGGAATGAAGATGTAGCCTCGGTCAATCATTCTCATGTCCATTGCTGTGGTTAGCAAATTATACTGTTCCTCTCCACCAATCAGAACGGAGTGCATGCACATGATGACAACTGCACACAGAAAATCAAGAGGGAGGGATAAGAATGAGGGAATGTGAAAACAGTATTGAGGAATAAATGAAAGGATAAGTTAAAGTTAATAATTATTAAAACACATGGAGAGACATCACACAAAATTATATACTCAAAAAAATAAATAAAAAGGGCTCGAAATCGTAAGGGAACCACTTTTATAGCACCTATCTTTAAAGGTGCTATACAGTGTTGTCAAATGGCGCTATGTAGAAATATAAGAGGCTATCTCAGTAAACCTGAAGTAGATTACATCAACTGAAACAAATAAAAATGATCGTGTTGTCTTTTTTTGGATTCTCATTTTTGTTAAATGAGTAACACTGTAAAACAATGTTTTGATGTTTTTTGGAGTATGTTTTACAAAATTTTCAGTCTTTATACTTCAAAATTATACGTTTAATTAAATGTGTTACATGCTAATTCCCTGTCATTCTTTGTGAAATTTACTAGCAAATTCTACACCAGTTTTTTATTCAGTGTCACTGAGCTAAATTCATATTTGCGTTTTTAAGCTTAATTCGGACATAACTCATAGATCTCACCCCTCACTCGATCGGTCTCCCGTATTTTCTTCAGGGCTCGCCGTGGCCCCTCCTTGTCCATCTCCATGGTAACAACCACACCAACTGGCAGACCAAGAGCACGCAGGGATTCTGCAAGTTCATGCCCAGTCGCTTCCCACATGTTGTTCTCCGCTGTTATAATCCCAACGTGAGCCCAGCGGAAAAAGCGCAGCACTGAGAAGAGCACACGAGAAGACAACGGGAGCGGCCGCAGAAAGGTGGGATACATTCCCTCATCCATGTCAGCCTTCAGACAAGCCCAGGACAGGATGCCCTTGTTCCAGTTCTTTGCCAGCAGGGTAGCAGCAGAGCAGTAGCCAGGGTTCGCCGGTCCAAGAAAGGCCGATCCGTAGCCCTCCAGCTCTGCAAAGCGTGCCAGCGCTTTCGAGCTTGAGCAATCCTCATTAATTAGTGTGTATTCATACCAGTAGCCTTTGTTAAGGTCGGGGTTTTTGTTTATTCGGCTCATAGCTAATCGTGCAGCCAGGTCTGGCAGGGCTTTGGAGTACATGGGGTCACACGCCCACGGTCCTACGATGGCGATTTTGAAGGTGGTGCCCCAGGCCTCACAGGGCAAGTACGATAGCATGACTAGAGGAAGGAGAAAACAGTTCCCCCACCAGCTGTGGCTGCGGAGCACTGGGCTCGAGGACACTGACCTCCACGAGCCATCTGGGTTTTTTGCTTTTTGCTTGGAGGTTTGTTTCCGTCGTCTCTTTCCAGCAGAGGACTGTTGCCATCGTGGGTGATGGGACTGGCAAAGAAAGCTAGAGTTTCTCTGGACATCCATTTTCATTTTGTTTTACTGTTAGTTGTCAGGGACAGTGAAAGAACAGGTGGCACTGAGAGATGTTGTGTTGTATTGTGTGGATATTATATTTTGATAAAAAAAAAAAAAAAAACACACACCCAAAACCCCCAGCTCTCGATTTGGGTTCTACCCACTGAGGGGCACTAGCCCAAAACTATAACACAATTACCAGCCATAACTGTCTGTTTTAGAGATTGAGCAAATGTGTGCAGATGTATTTGAGAAATACAGCTTATAAGGGTTTAGTGAATGAGAGGGAAAGAGAGGGGGGGGGGGAGACAAGGGATGAAAACAGAGCAGAAAAAGTTAGTATTATTTATACTGGGATGTTAAGTATAAATACATTTCATACAATACATTGCAAATCTTTTTTAACTTAGTTTACTCTATGTAGTAGTGATGTGAGAGTAACAGTGGCTCAAACATCAGCATAAGGGTCAGGGGCCCAGGGCCCGTATTCACAAAACATCTTAAGGATAAATGTAGATCATAACTCACCAATTTAGGAGAGTCCTAAATTTAGGACTCCTAAATTTATTTCACAAAGTGTTTAGCTCTAAAACTAGCTCCTAAATCTGTGAAAGATTAGGGGTAGTGAAGAGGACTCCTAAGTCAATAAGACCAAGCCACAAAATATCCTAAAATGGCTGTTGCCGGCAATCTGGCTCTGAATGTAAACAGTTTACAAGCATTCAATGATAATAACCTTTTATAAAGGTATCGCCTTTGGTTTTGGAGCTTATCCCAACTCTACATTTTGAATGATTATGTCTTTGTTTTCATTAACCAGTTGGGCAAGACGTAACAGCTGTTCTTGAGACCAGATTTATTTTTCTTTTAATTTAATGTTTGCATCAATCTCTATCAGCCATGATTTTTCTACTCTGTTAATTAAAAGGATGCATATTCACTAACTGTTTCCAAGAAGCACACATGTAAGAGGCAGACAATTAGCTGAACTCGTTTAATTAGTGACACTTAGCCTGCATTTTAAAATCTTTATTTGAATGTGGCAACACTGTGCTCTACAACACTTCTATGAATAAATCTCTGACAGAGACTATCAGCCAATCACTGTGTGCATCGTTAGTACGCACGCTGACATCATCCATAGCAACGAGGTCAACCCCGCCCCTTACTCTTAGCTTAAGACTTCTCTCTATTCCTTAGTAAAGTTTGTCCCAGCAGCTTTGTGAATAGGTTTTAAGAGAAGAATCTTAGCTAAAAACTTTTACTGCTATTTTGGAGAACTCTTAGTGGTAAGATAAAATGTCTTGTGAATACGGGCCCTTATATCTGACTCCAGGCTTGGTCTGATCAGCTGACCAGACACATCCTCACCTGACTCAAGTGACATCTGTGTTTAAAGGTAGAGTTGGGGTGAAATGTCACATGACTTGTACCAGGCTGTCTGCCATTCCTCCCTCTCTCCCTCTCCCTCTCTTCCCTCTATCCATTGCTCAGCAAGCAGCAAGCAGATTACAATTAAAGAGCTCTGCCTTCATTTGCCCTGGCCATAATAACTGCCAAATAACGTGAGGCTTAAACAATCTTAATCTTAATCAACCTTATCTCTTTACACCATCATCACTCTATTGACCTGTCAAGAGTTTTGATCTTGGATGTTTTTCTTTGTTCTCCATCCTCTAACTCATGTTTTCAACAATCTGTCTGACTTCTGTATAAATGTCCTGTCTACCCCCTCACCTCTTAACCTCTAGGTCTGGCTTGTTCTCTTTCTTTGGACCTTTGTCCAGCTCTGAAATAACTCAGGATTACAGAGGATTGCACGGGACCTTGCTGTCAGACTCACGCTACTGTGTTTGAGAGCTTTACTGTCTGTGATATTAGAAGTTACACCATAGCTCCCCATGTATTCAGTCAGTTTTTATGTACAGCATTACAGCACAGTTGTTTTATCATCTAAAGGAATTTCACATATTTATATAGCTATTTTTGGCATTTATTAATGTATAAAGTATGTAGTGTGTTTAGTAGTGAAGTGATTGAAACATTACAGTAAATGGACAATACTATTTCAATGCTATTTCTTTATCAACAAAGACCCATATCTTTGAATGTTAGCTGAGTTAGCATAATTAGCAATTTGACATCATTTAGTAGCTTGATACAGGCAAACATTTCATTAAGTAGGAGTAATAAAGTTAACTAGTGTAAATTACTTTGAATTTTGATCAAAGTAATAATAATATAATGAAACTAATTGTGAAGTTTAACAGATCAAATACTGGAATAAAACAATACATTTATATTGAAATAAAATTATTTTTCAAACTCTAATACAATGTAAAAAATATATATACATATATTTCTAGTCACCAAGACTAAGATTACTTAGCATCCCTCAGGGAAGTCCTAATCCTTTAAGCCTCAGGGAATACTCTAGCAAATTCAATATTGGAAACTACTGTTACCCTTAATAAAGGATTGCTAATAAAAGAGCAAAAGATCGGCTAACCTGGCAAGTGTGGCTAATTGAGAGCCACGATGAGTTCTCGTCCCATTAGAACACAGAAAGTCTGAGAAGAACCATAGGGGGACCAGAACCGGACTCCCACAGAGGAAATAGTAATGAGAAATAAAAAAATCTGAATCAAAAATGTAAAAGTTCAGACTGAAGGTGGAGAAAAGACAGATATTCCATTTCAAAAGAGATTAAAAAAAAATAAAAAATAAAATTTTTTAAAACGTTTTTTGTCTTATCGTCTTTAAAAAGCATAGTTTAAAAAATATAGATGTAGAAATCCACCTTTCTCTTTTTAAAATGGAGAGGCTGATCTTTGGTTTTTGGTCCCTGGAGGTTGGAGGCCCTCTGTTGGACTGAGTCCTGCCCCAATCTGGAGAGCTTAATGGAGGAAGCCACTGGAACAAGAGCGTCTCTGAGTCCTGGGTCTAACTGGGAATAGGCAGATTTACAAAGAGAGAGACGGCAAGAGACAAGGAACGAGCAGAGGAGAAAGGAGGGGCAGGCCGGCAATCCAAGCGGTGACTTCTTAACACTCTTTAGCCTATAATCCACACATACAGTACATGGCAAAAGGCATTTTGTTTCCTCAGTGTGCATATGAGCTTGTGGCCCAGCAACATTCAAGATGTCTAACAATTTTAAGTAGATATAATAACAACACTTAAATACTGACACTTCCAGTCACAACGTTAGGCATTTTAATTATTTTTTAATTATTTTTAACCACTGTCAGTTTTTATAGTCTAACTTTAAATGGATAGTTTTGTCTGATTATTTAATTTTTAATGCAATGTCATGACAGATATTACAACAGAAATGTTGTATGAAGGTTTCTAATTAAGCTGAGGATTTGATCCCATGGCTTTGTGGGATCAGCAGTGAGCCAACAAACGTTACGGATTGAACTTGTACTGTCCTGCTCCATTTTGTTTCCTTGGGTGCTCTCTCTAATTTTTGTTTATGTTGCCAATATGGCAGTCCTCTTGGACACCCAAAATGTCTGCAACAGACACAGTCAGCCTTGAGGAATTATTCCTGTATTAAAAGTGTCAGATAATAGCAACCAGAATAAATGATCTAGTATCTAGCATCTATTCATGTGGCCTCAATAAAGAAACCCCACTGTTAAGATTGAATAAACAGATTTTGTAAAGCTACTGACATGACTAAAGTGTCCTCATGTCACATTAAAAAATCCCAAGTGTCAATGTGCCTCCTCCCTTCTTTTCTGCTCTTTCTTGAGTTTATAAGCTTGGCTTGGAGCTCCCAACAGGTGAAAGGAGATTTGAGTTCCCAGGAAGCCTTAAACAGGATACCTCTTTGTTCATTGTGACATTGTGTCCTATAGCACAACCCTATTACACTCTTCTTCAAGTTTACTTTGACTAAAAAGCTAAATTTCTGTCTGATATTTGCAGATTAGACAAATTAGTGCTTAAAGGCCTTCTGCAGAAAACTGGAAAGAAAGGTTACATGGTAACCAAATATTACAAGATGCAGCATTCAAAAAAATGAAAGGATGGAGATACATGAAACAAGAGATTGGGAGCTGGGAGAGGTCACTCAGCACTTGTGAAGTGGTAAGCGCTCCAAGGTCAAAACCTGTGGAGATTATATCCTGACAACATCCTTGAGCTGTCCTCCAGCCAGGACTGGAGCAGCACTCAGACCTTTATTCAAAAGTATACAAACTAATTTATACAAATTCATTTGACCAAAATTTGAAATATTAATTTGTTAAACAGAATGGCAATAAATAATTCAGCAAATAGATACATAACAGTAGCTGATGGTGATTAGTCACCACAATTAGTCCCATTAAAAGTTCCGTTGGAATTATCAAATAAAGATTTATTTACAGATTTAAGGTTAAATTTGATGTTGATGCTCATAAAACAAATACAAAATTGAAAGAAGAATATTATTAGATTTTACAATAAAGTTATCTGCTAAAAGCCACAGAAAAAGTTATTTATATGAAATGGGTTTTCTCTCTCTATGCTGGTTGAATCTTATATGTACAGAATCTACTGCTGCTCAGAATTCTGGGATCAGTAAGATATTTAAAAATAAATTCATACTTTCATTCAGCAAAAATGCATGAAGTTGATCAAAAGTTTCATGAAGTTGATCAAAAGCTTTTGAACGGTATGTTATGCACCACTCTTTTCTCTTAAAGTAAATGATTTGTTGAGTTCTAGATTGTTACTGTCTTTCACTTGATCCAGTTAAATATTTCCTTTTTATTGCCCCCATTAATGCTCTTAACAGAAGGACCTCACTGACAATACTAGCTTTGACCACAGCACTATTAAACACTATGTGGCTGGCTTATATTAATAAACCACTGGAAACAAAGTTCACTTTATTGCACCATGCAGCACGAGTTATGTGCCTGACAGGGAAGACAGACATATTTTTGTCTGTTTTATCTACCCTTAAGCTTTCATTCCCAAGTTTTATCGCCTAATTTACAGAACATCACGTGTTATAGCATGAGTGTCTTGATCAAGGTCAAAATGGTGTCAAGAGGTGGAGGTTACACAACACTTAAAGGCTTTCGGTCAGTCATGACTGGCTCCTGCCCTAGACTTTTAACTTGTTGCTGACTGTCTGATCTCACTAGGCCCACTTGTGTGTGTGTTTGTGTGTGTCACCCTAGCTCATGATTGATAGGAGTCCATTTTAAGTTAATCAGATTAGTTAGATTGGGCTGTGTTGTACTGAGCTTCAACCGCAAGCCTCTTACCTCTGATCAGAGAGAGATAAATTTTGTTAATCAAAGTTTGACAGAATGATTAATACATTATCATAGTAAAATCATGTTAGTATAAATACACTAAAATGTGTGTATGACATGGACACAACATGTATGCTGTATTTGTGTAAATCAGCATTAAATCGTTCATCCAACAATGAAAACCCTCACCCTCGTGTCCTTAGAAATCTGTCTCCCGTGGAATGCAAAAAGTTATTTATGGCAGAAGATCCGATGGTTCATTCACAAAGAACGTGTTTTTTACATTTCTCTGCACCAAAATATGTTTTGAACCATTGTTGTAAGAGCCAATTTTACGTTTCAGTAATTTGTATGGTATTGTTTCTTGGAGTGTTGATTTTAAGCATAAACTGAATATATCATATTTGTATCTTTCTTTCTGAGGTAGTTCTGTTTTTTCCTGTATTTATTTTATATATATATTTCAGTAATGTTTCCTATGTTTTCTGATGTACAGGCTAATTTCTGTTCTGTTTCTTTAATGGTTACGCCCACTTGGGCGGAAGATTGAACTAGGTAGTTGTTCGTGTATAGGAAATAAGGGAGAAACAGTTTTCTTACCGTTTTCGTCTGTCATTAAAAAATAACTCTTGTTTAAACGTTCAAGGTAACAGCAGTTAAAGGTTTAACAGGTGAAACCATAGGAAAGGCTACAGGAGCCATCAGGATTTTGTATTGTTTTGTAATTTTGTGTTTGGATTAAACTTGCGCTTTTTTGATTGACTTCTGTGACGAGTAAGAAGCTTTTTTCCTGTTCCAGTGAAGTTAACATAGGACTTTGCACCTACAATTGTAATGCATTGATAACTAGGGCTGGGAATCGATTCCAAAAATATATATATATATATATATATTTTTTTATATTTAAACATTTCTATCAGCCAATGATAATTATAAATAATACGTCACGACTCACGAGCATAGATCAGTGGACGAGAGCGCATCTGATTGACAGAGCTCTATCAGTCATTAATGTTCTGGTTATTTTGTTTCAGTGAAGTTAATATTGTGCAAAAAATACAAAGTAAACTTCATCATTCAACTGAACTGGGCACATTTATTTTAGACATTTCATGTATTATTTAATTCATGCAGAGCTGGGCTATGATTAATTTCACGGGCAAAGCTGAAAAAACTTAAATGTTCGTATCGTTATTTTTTTTTCCAGCTTCATATTATAGGAAGGATAAATTATACGACCTATCCTGCAGTCATCATGGTGAGATTAGGTTCCTTTTTATCTAAAAATAAAAATAAAAATAAAAAAATTGGAAAAGAATCGAAAACAACAGTGAGGAATCGATTTCATTCGATTCCAGGACCAGGAATTGGAATCAGAATCGATTACAAAAATTGTGGAATCGAACAGCCCTACTGATAAAAACCAAAAACTGGTGGTGATGAGAAAGTCACATGATGAACCAAAGCTCATCACAAACAGCATTTCTATGAGCTGAGGGCGGCAAAACTTACATATAAAAGGTGCACAGCATCATTCACAGAAACACTTAACCCCATCATGGTGACACACAATACTGAAACTATGTAATAAACATGATTTTAACAAAATTAGATGTAGATGTTGAACTGATAAGAAAAACTAAGAAGAAACATGTTGTTTAAAAAAAAAAAAAAAAAAAAAAAACATCAAATGAAGTGTCATGCAGGGAATTCTGGGAGTGTCAATTTTTAAAAAAATCACTGTAAATTATACAATGACTTTTTCTTTTTCACTGCAAAAATCGTATTTTTAACAGTATTTTACTGTAAAATTACATTAAATGTAATTGCTTTTATTCACTAAATATAGTATGAAATGACATAGAAAGATATGAAAAGAAAAGTTTTAAAGAATCTCTATAATTTTGAGCCTAACGATGAGACTGTATCAATTCCCTTAAACCATGAAGGCCTGGTGACTGCTTTGGAAAGCTTAAGTTGGAAAAGTGCACACTCTTTTGCACACTCTAATCAGTGGAGCTCTATATTTTGATCTGATGATCTGCACATTTTATTCTTGTTTTATTATTCTTTATTGTGTACTTCTCTTTCTTGTTGTAATTACATGCTTAATTTTATGTTATCTGTACCTTAACACTTTCATCTTGGCCAGGTTGCTGTTGCAAATGAGAAACAGTTCTCAATAAAGGTTAAAAAAAAAACATATATATAAATAAAAAATAAAAAAAAACATTGTTTTAAATGAGTTTAGTATATATTTTCAGTAATGGCCAAGTTTATTTACTGACTAAAATTAAATTACTTCCTTGAAGGCATATTACAATGCCTGATTATAATCTTGGTGAAATATGTTTATATTCCATTATAAATCACAAAATGTTCAGCCTTAGCTGAACATTTTCCATTATACTGTAGGTGGGTTTTAATGTTCTCCCTTTTATCAGTTTTTATAGTCACATCTTTTACATTAAAGTCCAAAAGCAGTGAGACTCTGATTGTTGTCCACAATTCTGCATGGAATTACATCATTAGTCAACAGGTAATTTGACAGTCGATGGGTAAGAAGCCGAAGGGTTTCAATATCCTGTATCCCGGGGCAGCACTGACGGAGGCAGCGGAAGCAGAAATGTGTGTTACACTGAGGGCAGATGATATTGGGGCAGCCTTTTCCGTTGTGTGTAAGCAGGGTCTTGCACCCTGGACAGGCCCTGAAGTATGGACATCCTCTCGCAGAGCTGTGTGGATCAGTGATTTTTGTGTCGCTGAGGAGGGCAGCACGGAGCGCACAGTTCGGCAGTGTGCAGGAATTGGTGATCGAAGCGCTGTGTGGCAACTCTCTCTGACATGCCACACAGAAACGAAACACAGACCTGTTCACTACAGAGCAAGATCTGCAGACTGCACACTGACCATCCATAACCGTGATGACATTAAACTGATGACAACTGGGACACTGGAAAGAAGGAAACAATTGGTGAGATCTGGTCACAAAATAAGAACTACACTTCACAGATTCCTTTCACTTGTTTTTCCCAAGTAAAAATGACTGCACCTACATCTGGAATATTTATTAGTAGGCTATAATAATAAAAGGCCTACTATTATAAAATATGTAATGTTTACAATAACATGTTTAACAGTGAGTTATTCCTTTATAGATCACATAGGGTATAGTTAATGTTTCATTGGGTAGACATTTAGCATTAAATATACACATAATGTCCAGTAAAATGTGTAACTGAAAGTGTAAATTATATCCTGTATATTTTGTTTCAAATATACAGTACTGAAGTATGCTACAGTAAGCTTCACACATTAAAGGGGGGGTGAAATGCTCGTTTTCACTCAATATCCTGTTAATCTTGAGTACCTATAGAGTAGTTCTGCATCCTTCATAACTCCAAAAAGTCTTTAGTTTTATTATATTCATAAGAGAAAGATAGTCTGTACCGATTTTTCCCGGAAAAACACGACCGGCTGGAGGCGTGACGTGTGGGCGGAGCTAAAGAATCATGAGCGCCAGTAGGCTTTTGCGTTGAGAGCGTTTGAAAGCTGTGTCTCATTATCGTGAGGGAAAAACCAACCAAAACAAACCATGGCTAACAGTCAGATTCAGCGTATATTTATGATCCATAATCAGATCCCGAGGCTGAAACTGAACGAGAGCAGCAGCAGCAACAACTCGCTCCGAGCGGGGCTCGAACCCGGGTCTCCGGCATGGGAGGGGACGCACTAACAAGGAGGCAGAGATATTTTAAGCAGTTTTACTCACCGCCTGCGGTTCCAACACACGATCGTGACCCTTTTTCGTTGGGACTGCATTATCCTTAAGAAATAAACGATATGCAAATCCGGTGTCAAACTGGGCCTTGTTTGTAAAACAAACATCTTCGAAATGCAGGGAACAAACAAAAACACTTGCACAACTTCGTTGATGCTCTGTAAAAATAAACTCCATCCACTGGTCCCTTAATGCTGTTTTTTTTTTTTGGTAATCTGTGCAGGGTTGTCTCGCCCTGGCAACCAAAAACACACTTCTTTTGTGACATTTCGCGACACTCTCGCTCTGATCAGTGAAATGTCTGTGCTCAGCCTGGCTATATGGGAGCACGCGCTCTTCTGGCAGACGTGCCCTAAGGACCCATATAATGAAATTCCGCTCCATCTAACGTCACACAGACCCATACTCGAAAAAAACTTTCTGACAACTTGTGACAAACCAGTACAAAAATACTCCTTCAAACGTACAACTTACATTTTTAAACTTTGTCCATGTTTAGCATGGGAATCCAACTCTTTAACAGTGTAAAAAACTCAGTATGCATGAAATAGCATTTCACCCCCCTTTAAGCTTTACACAGTTACATCATTATTGATTCAAAAACAGCGCCATAGCTTTCAAATTGAATAGGGCTAATCTTATACTAGTAGCTTTAGGGCTACATTTCACATCTCAAATATAGGCTAATCAAAATGACTGAGCAATAGCTCAATGATCCTTAAAGTTTTAACCCAGGAAGGCTCTACTAGACACTTATCAGTGGAAAACTGCGTCACAGTTAATCAGACACCTTGACATAGTGTGCTAAATAAAGTCTAAGAGCTTAATTCCCTTCTATAGTATTCTGGTAGAACAAGTGCCTGAAAATAACTTGTGCGAAATGTTTGACGTCATGATGGATCACAAAGATCTGGAGCGGCCAGTCTACCTTTGGGACATTCATGGCTCAAGTCCTCCTGGACAGAGAGAGAGAGAGAGAGAGAGAGAGAGAGAGAGAGAGTAGACGAGGGTCAGCCGATTAGTAAGGGAAAAGTAAGACAAAGAACTGTGCTGACAGGGAAACTGAGGACACTGTCTCACAGTTACGCACTGTAGGCTACCACAGACAGTATGATAATTTACCGAGAACATTATCTATGTGTAAAATAACATGCACATTGAGAATCAATATGTCTCAGCCAACAAGAAAACAATATTCCTTCCTACAAGTGCGAAATTCAAACAGTTCAAATAGTCTTAACGTAATTAAAGGACTCTTACTACAGAATGTATGAAGAGAGGAAATGAATAAACTGTAAATCAGTACTTACTGGACACCAGCTAACTATTCCAACCACTTCTTTGTGCGAAGAGACACAAAATGTTAGTACTGTATGTATTGCCCGTGAGAACAGATTGAAGGGGAATACCCAAAAGTCCTGCGTCTTTCACTTTCTGTTCAGAGGCAGAATCAGAGAATCAGAATCAGACACAAAACAACAGAAAAAAAGATAACAAAGGTACCCCTATTGGCAGTCTTCATAAATATACATTTTCACATGATTTTTTTTTTTTATTGGATGTAACGTTCTTTTGCCGTTTCCCCCCTTGCAAAACACTATTAATTTAGCCAGTGATTACAAGATGCCCGGTGACTTAGGTTTATATAGCGCTCTCTGCTGGTCAGTGAATGAAAGTAGAAAAGAAATGCTTGCTAGCTAGAAAGTCCCTCTTCCCTTTATATTCTGTCTCTGACCACTTGATCACAGATCACGTTCTCTGGTACTTTTCCATTCTCGAGAAAAAAAAATTAATAATAATAAATTCACTGGAAATACACTGAACTGACTTTAACTGATAAACTGACTGTTTCCATTGTCCTCTTGCATTAGCAGCACACGTTTTTTCTGTTTTAACACTGTAAAGCTGTTTTGACACACTCTGTATTGAATAAAATGCTATATAAATAAAGGTGACTTGACATTACTTGGTGCTTTTATAGTGAGAATTAAGCATTAAAACATGTTTACAGTTTCTTAAAAATATTAATTTCTTTATCTCTGGATTCAAAGAAAAGACAAAAACAGAAGTTTTTTATTTATTTATTTATTCTAAAGTTATTTTTAATAGTTTATGCTCATCTACTAGAGTCCCATGCGATTAATGATCTCAGCATTATCCACTATCACACAGGGCCCTATCTCAAGATCATCATCATCATCATTATCATCATCTTCATCATATTCATCATCATATCCATCTTCGTAGCACTGTGGACGGAGGCAGCGGAAGCAGAACTCATCTTCGCAGTTGGGACAAATAATGTAAGGGCAGCCCTCACCACTGTGTGTTACTAGGGCCTGGCATCCCGGACAGGCCCTGAAGTATGGGCATCCATCCACTGAGCTTTGCGGGTCACTGATCTGTTTGACGCTGAGGAGGGCAGCACGGAGAGCACAGTTCGGCAGCCCGCAGGAGTTGGTGGCTGAAGCGTTGCATGGCCACTCTCTCTGACACGCCCAGCAGAACTGAAACACGCACCTCTTTGCTTTAGAACAAGGTCTGCAGACTGCTTTCTGTCCATCCAACTTTCTGAAATCAGACTGCTGACAGCCAGGACACTGCAAGGCAGACAGACAAGTTAAATCATTGCCAGTATGTGATGACAGAATACTTTTGTCACTATAAGTGAGTCATTGAATCATTCACTCAGGAGATTCAGTGATTAATTTGCTCAGAATTGTTTGGAACTATAAAAAACACAATATTCTGCTATTTAAAATGTTATTATATGAGTGTTATTATAAATGCTATTATATTAAAGTTGTCTTCTTATTGAACGGTTGAACTGTATCAGAGCATAACATGATTTAACACAGGTTGCAGTATATTGCAGTGTCATCTTTTGGAAAAACAGATGTTAAAAAGATCCTAAAAACTTCCAAATTAATATATCTCCTTTCTTTCTTAGTATGCTGTCATAATGTGGGTAGTTTTTACAAATTCATAAAAATAAAATGAAAATATCAGTAGCACCTTTAGACTGCTCATGTTTAAAGTTTGTTGTTCCACATCCACAGATCAAAAGAGAAACCTGTGAACAATATTAGTTACAGTCAATAGTGAGTAACTGTTCACTTAAAGTAATGTAATAATAAGCCACTGGTGAAAAACATGAGCACAGTTTTCAAATCAGTCAGTAAAAGGGCAATAAAATAATAACAATAATAATTAAAGCAAACAAATACCTTCTTCACTGGCAGATCACAAACACACCATACTCAACACTTGTCTGTGGAAGGAAGCTGTGTTCCTGTCTGTAAGCACAACTCCAATGAGGGGGATTTCCACAGTTATATGTATCTTTCACTTTTGTCTTTACTTATCTTAAAGGGTTAGTTCACCCAAATATTAAAATTATGTCATTAATGACTCACCCTCATGGCGTTCCAAACCCGTGAGACCTCCGTTCATCTTCGGTACACAGTTTAAGATATTTTAGATTTAGTCTGAGACCTCTCAGTCCCTCATTGAAGCTGTGTGTACGGTATACTGTCCATGTCCAGAAAGGTAAGAAAAACATCATCAAAGTAGTCCATGTGACATCAGAGGCTCAGTTAGAGCATCAAAAAAAACATTTTGGTCCAAAAATAACAAAAACGACGACTTTATTTGGCATTGTCTATTCTTTGTGCATTCACAACACTGCAGTGACACTGCTGACGTGTTATCTTTGTTATTGGGCGCACCAGAAAACACATCAGCAGCGTCCTGAACGCACTCACAACAGATCTAGAAGAGAAGAAAATGCTGAATAAAGTCATAATTTTTTTTATATTTGGACCAAAATGTAATTTCGAAGCTTCAACAAATTCTAACTGACCCTCTGATGTCACACGGACTACTTTGATGATTTTTCTTACCTGTAAGTTACGCCTTCTTTCTTTTCGTGAACATTTGGGTGGTGTTGTGCAAATATTTCCACATAGTGTAGTAGACATGTGGGGGCGTGTTAGAACGAGCTGTTTTAGGAGGCCTTGGTTGACTCTTAAATTTTATAAAGAATATCTCTTTGGGTTTGAGACTTTTGCAACTTTACAGATCTTCTATATTCACCGAGAGCTTGTAACACTCCAAAGAGAAAGGAAAAATGTAAATTGCATCATATGACCCCTTTAGAACAGACCAATTTGCGGCACAGTGCAAGTTCAAAAGCGTCATAGTGTAAACTGATGGATAGACATAACAAAATCATACCTGAAACAGAATACTTGTGTTTGGGAAACTATCATATATGGTGTTAAGTTAATAAATGACACAGCAGAGGATAATAGCTCCTATTCTCAGTTTTTATTTAAGCTCCATTGAGGCAAGTCGATATCGCCATCTTGTGTTGAAAATAGAAACAGAAACGAACGATTCGAACAAGCTGTACCTGCATGTTCTTAACATTAATCTTTCATCTACTCTTGTACTGTACAGCTTACATAACTCTGGGCTGTTCCTGTGTACACTTATCAGTGTTTACAAATGATCAAGAAATGACAGCGATTGTTTGTGATATAAGCAAGGCTACAGTCAGGGATACGACATGGCTTTTTATCTGTCCCGTACAGTAATGTATTGTGCGAACAGGATGTCATTAGTAAATGATAAACTTTGACGTGAATGGCAGGTCGGACCACATAACAGACATATCCCAAAAACCACACTTAGGATCCACACAATATTACAGTTGTGGAGAGCAGGCCTACATACAGTAAACGACCTCTCACCTGTTAACACGAGCACTATGTTTGTTTCGAAGAGGAGTTACACTTCAGCGGATCTGTTCAATTCTATTCTGCTGACCAATGACAGACAGGCCTCGGCGAAGGGAGGAGCATGCATATAATTACGCCTGTGAATGTGTGTGTGTGGAGTTTTTTCCAAACTTTGGAGCATACCAGAAGAAGCTCGTTTTATTGTACAAGTGTGACAGAAACGCGTGGTTGCAAAGAAGATGGGAGACACTGCAGAGTGGAGCTGGTGTTCCTTGGTGTTGAGCAGCATCGGCTCTATTACGGTTGTTTATTACCTGCTGAGGTGGTCATGGCAGTGTTGGCAGGGGTTCAAAGCGTACGTGCTCTCTGAGATCTGGCAAACGGACCTGAGGATATATGGCCAATGGGCTGGTAAGGTTTTCTTCAAAGATGCACAGTGGGTTCCGTTTTCTGATTATTATTTAATTATAAAATTATCTATTGTTTAGTATAAATGCATTAGAGGAGCAGGAATACACCAATCACGTTTAATAATACTAGTGCCACTTAACAATTTTCCTCTTCTTTAACTATTAATGGTATGGCAAGCTGTTGTAGCATTTATTCCCTTTAACTAGCGATCCAAAATGTATTATGCTGCTATTAATTCTTTTCAATTAAATTATTTGTGATAAGAGTGATGAGTTAATACAGCAGTGCTACTGGTAACAAATTAAAAAGTGAATTTTATGGGGTTATATCTAAAATGTGTTAGCTATTCACTTCCAACTAGTGTGCATTCCAGTTGTCCCTGGTAGTCATTATAGTTCTTCTAGCAACGAATCATCAGGCACTAGTACTTAGTTTTCAATTTATTAGGTTCAAGTATCCATTTATGCAAATCTTTTCTAATTGTTACTAATAACATTTTGATGTCTTACTATTTTTTTAATAAATAACTATTAATGACCAGTTGAACAGATGCTAGTCACCACTGTAATAAGTATTAGTATCTAATGAATAGTTAATTATATAGGATTCAAAAAGATTCTAGTTACTATAACATTGTGTACTAGTAATAAAAAACATACAACTTAAAAAAATGCATGTTAAAATAGCTTGCCATAAAATTCTAATTTCTAACATTTGTGCCGGTTTGTACTGCTCAGTACTGGTTTCTGCTGGCCCACCTGGTGGACCATGTTAACCAGTAGAATCCTGGTAATTAGCTGGTGGACCACAGGGAGTCCAGCAGGCCGGCAGGTGATGCAGCAGGGTCAGCATGATGTTTGTGGTTACATAGGATGGGGACATCACACCAACATCTGAAACACAACATGTGCTCGTGACCTGCTTTGCTTTTTTTTCTGCAGGGGTGTTCTTTTGCATTGGTTGTACTGTACTCATTCTGCTCAAGGCATCTGCATAGCCAGAAACTCAACATTGCTGCCTTTTTCTTGTTTACATAAAATGTGCATATTCCAGACATAATGAAAACAGCCTTAAAAATCAGACACAAAGAATTATAGTGGTTGAAGTTAGGTGATCTAATGATAACTGACAATGGAACAGAAAGGATGGGATATTTCACTAAACCTTCCTGTCTCTCACAGTTGTAACTGGAGCAACATCAGGGATTGGTCGTGCATATGCTGAAGAGGTCAGTAAGCTACTCTCTTTTCTGCAAACATTAATTATGTGGGAGTTTAATAGCATCCGTTTTGATACTAAAAAAAAAATAAAGATAAAATTCTCTGCAGATATTTGTACTTTTTCATCTGAGTTGCATGCTTCCTCTAAGCCACATGCAATATTTGACTGATTTTGGTGTCCTAAAATGGCTTTAGCCTTCACTTTAAGTCAAGAAATATCAAGTAATTTTCATTAGAATGCAGCGTTTGACAATATAGGAAATTGCCACAATCAACTAGTCTGGAGGATCCAGAAGCACTATTACTTCCAAAATCTGCATGGATGTGGTCAAGTATGTTATCAACTAAAAATCTGGGACACTCTTGACCACCACATTGTGTTGTTCTTGTCCTCTGTGAAGGAGTAAGTATGTCTGTTTAATGAGAGGATGTCCATAAAAACAATGTGTTTGCACTCCTGCACATCTAACAGAGAATAAGAGGGACTCCTGTGATCGGATGGATAAAAATCTGTTGAAATGCATGGTTATATTTACTATTCTTACTATATACATGAATCTTTGTGGGTGTATTTGTGCCTTAGCTTGCCAAACGAGGATTAAACATTGTTCTGATCAGTCGCTCGGAGGACAAGCTTCGCAGCGTTTCCAAGGAAATAGGTAAGTTACAAAGTAGAAGTCAAGATGAAAAATGTAGCTTCTCTAAGTGATCAGAGCAGAGACAAATCCATCAGTACACAAAGCCTCAACTACATCATTTTAAGATTTAGGAATTGTAGGACTGTAAAATGTTATTTTCACACATTTAGACAGAGCTGAAAGAGTATAAATCTGTAAATCTGTATGTGTTTGTTTCAGAATCTCAGTACAAGCGGCAGACACGTGTGATTCAGTCAGATTTCACAGAGGGACATTCCATCTACTCTGCTATCGCACAACAGCTAGAGGGCCTAGAGATCGGAATTCTGGGTAAGATAAAGATCAGCAACGATGTGTAAAATACTGAAGATGGTGCAAAAGAATTAAATGAATTTTGGCAAGCCATATAGGGGCCATAGATTAAATGTTTTTCATTTCTGGAAACAAAAATCATCATTAACTTACAACAGTTCAATAGTTAGTATAATAAAACACACTCAGTACAAAGTACTGTCTACATTTATTCATATCCATTATTAATCCTGTCCCTTTCTCTGTAGTGAACAATGTAGGTATGAACTATACAGGGGTTCTGGCAAATTTTCTGGATGTTCCTGATCCACACCAGGTCTGGCTCAGCTTTTCTACACCACACAGCTTGACTTTCTGCTCTATTGTAATCTGAATCGATTGTATGAAAGTGTCTATTACATGAAGTACTTTTTTCTGTCTCCAGAGAATCACACAGGTGATAAACTGTAACACACTGTCCGTCACTCAGGTAAGACTATCTGTATGTGAACTTGTTTATGCATGGCCTGTTATAAGATATATTTGTTATATATCATCTTGACATAGCAGCATACATAGGCTTGTTTACAGAATGTGTGCCTTTTTTTCGTCCTTTGTGTGCATGTGTAAAACAACATATACAGGGGTTGGGAAAACATGATGTGAATACCTAGGAAATAAGCAATATTTCTTTCTAGTGGCATGTTACCACCGCTTGCCTTTAATACAGCTTACAACCTTATTTGAATAGATTCATATAACTTTTAAATGGTCTCCAATTGAATGTTGTCTAAAAAAAAGAAAAATCTGCCAATTGCTTCAGAAATGTTAGAGGGAATTGGCTTCTTAATCTACTCTCCAAAACTGGCCACAGGGATTTGATAATATTAAAGTCAGCTGATTGAAAAGGCCAGGGCAGATGTTGAAGTTCATCTTGGAGCTCCATTTGCAGAGGTTTTCTGATCATATTGTATGGTTTTCTGATTATATTGCTCGCATTTTAGCATTGGTGTTCATATTGAAAGTTTTAGCACTTACAGCTCCATGTGTTTTAGCTTTGTAAAGTGCACTGTGGTTGGGGTTTTTTCCTGTGGAAAGAGAGTGTACATAGTTGGACACAAGTGACTTCATTTCACTTCAAGGTGAAAGATTAAGTTTGCTGTCCCTTTGCAGTAGTTGTTCTGTGTTGTTTGGAAACAACATTTTTAGTACTTGACAGTTCCTATCATTCACATTTCCTATCATTCATTCACGCTGAAGAAGTCTTGCCATGCTTTGTTGATGGCAATCATAATCATAAAGTAACCAAACAACTGGGCGATTAACAGACGCTCCTGCTGAACAGGTTCCCGGGATTTGTCTTTTTAGTAAGTCTTTTGCAAGTCATCGACCTATTGACCTATGGCTTACTAAACACTGCTGAGCACAACTTAGAAGAGTATATTCAGGGTTGCCAACTCTCAGGCCTCTGGCGTGACACTCGCGCTTGGACTTCAGCATGAGATTGATGCTGAAAGTTTGAGTGTCACGCCAGATGTGTGAGAGTTGGCAACCCTGGTATATTAGACAATAGAAAAATAAATAAAGATAATGGCAAGGTTTTTTTTTTTTTTTACTGCAGCCTACAAACCCAATATTAAAGGGGTCCTATTATGCTTTTTTAACTTTAGTTAGTCTACAATGTTGAAAAAAGATCTGCAAAAGTTACTTTTTAAAAACTACAACGAATGTCGTACGATTTGTTTGGACTACAACGCATATTTTCAGGGATTTGTGATGGCGCCAAGTGGAGCCAATCACAACACAAACTGGCCCAGCTAACCAACCACAGCACATTTCATATTTCAGAATGCGGGCTTTCATTTGATACAGGAACTATTCGAGCCATTCATGCCAGACTGGGGAGAGAGGTGTTGTAATGTAAAATATGTGAAAAATAATGTGTTTTTCCAACAACCTAGTTTGAGAGCCTTTTGTGGACTGTTGATTGTGGTTTCTCCCTCTGTCCATATTTGGTTGTTCCTGTTCTCATTATTAGTTAATCACCTCATTGTGCTCACCTGTCTACCCCTCATTATCTGCCCTATATCAGTTCCTGACACTCATTTTCCATTCGGTCAGTTATTGTGAATGTGTTCTCATGTATGTTTTCCTGACCCATCTGGATATAACCCCTATGTGGATTAATAAAGACTGTTTATCATTATCTTTGTTGTTCTGCTTGATCACACACACAGACTTTTGAAAACGTAATTTAATATACTGATTTGGTTCTCACTTATTAATGGTACATAATATTGTCAATGTTAAAAAACAGCCAAGTTTCTATTAATTTAAATACTAAATGAATTTTTTAAATGGTAGTGTTTCATAGATTGAAAAACATTGATAAGATAATAATTCTCAAGCACCAAATCAGCATATTAGAATCTGAAGGAAATATAAATACACAAAACAGTCATTTTAAATGGTAATGTTAAACAATATTACTGTGGCGCAATGATCTGTGATTCTAATGACAATACGGATTTGGTGGCGATGTTGATGACAAGTGTTGTTTTGTAGATGAGCAGACTCGTTTTGCCAGCCATGCTTGAAAGGTAAACACATAGCCGGATCTGATCATATCTGATTATTATGAAAACTGTGTTTGTGTTTTAACTGAGGGCTTGTGCTTACTCTCAGGGGGAAAGGCCTCATTATAAACATATCATCAGAAGCTGCATCTCAGCCCCAGCCAATGCTGTCGTTGTATTCTGCCACTAAGGTGCATCTTTGCCACACACAAACCAAATTCCATGCAGCCTTACAGAATAACACACAGAAATAACAACTAAAGTGGGTCTTCCTCTTCTCCTACACCTAGATATTTGTAACATATTTTTCTCGCTGTCTGAATGCGGAATACAGGTCAAAAGGAATCACGGTTCAAGTAAGTCCAGCACTAGTAAATATCTTGTACATTTGTTTTTGCTGAATCTTAATGTTGTTTCTCTGCCTTTGTCCAGTGTGTGGTCCCGTTTGTAGTCTCCACTAATATGACTCATAACGTGCCTGTCAGTCCGCTGGTGAAAAGTGCCGCTTCGTTTGCTAGAGATGCTCTGAACACTGTGGGTTACACGACATACACAAGCGGATGTTTAACTCATGCACTGCAGGTAAACACCACTCACAGTCAGTTTGAATAATGTGGGATAACAGATTTATAAACGTTTATACCCTCTTCCCAATATATATCTCAACAGTTATATGTACTATATAAACATACAGGGTTTGTTTTGTAGTGTCCTATACATTTTATTTTAATAATTTAGAAGTATGAATATGTTATGGATTAATTTACTTACCATCCTTTGTGGTTTCAGCACTTTGCTCTGTCGATTGTTTTCCCGGGTTGGCTGCGTCTCTCGTCCTATTGTGTGCAACGCATGGCAAAATTCGCTAATAGCATTGAACCCCAGTTAAGGGAGATGATGGCAGAGCCAAAAAACAAACAGGACTGACACAAACCGTGGACCACACAGATGTAATACACAAACATGCGTGTAATGGCATCAACAGTAAGAACTTAGCACAAAAACTGTTTTTACTGCAGTGGCAGGAAAACAGATGTATTATTACAATAGGGACAATTTTCGTTTTTATGGTAAGTTGGCAGATATATGGTCTTTATAAAAATAACTTTTTGTATTTGAATCAGAATCAGGAATCTGAACCTATGGACCCTTTTCATGATTCAGTTCAATGACATTTACATTTTACAGCAGGGTAAATTGAGAAGGGTATGTACATTTAACTTTCCCTCCCTAAATAAATGTATATTGTTTAATGGAATATATATATCTACACTGTGGTTCAAAAGTTTAATAATTAATTATATAAGCTAACATTTAATTTTCAAAAGGCATCAAGACCTTGAAAGATTACTTTTATGATGGATATCTGTTTAGTTACAACGGCATCATGTTTCCCCTTGTCTTATGTGTTGAATGAATCAGCTTTTTTTTCTTTTCTCTTTTTTAAATGCAATATGCCAGTTGTGATGCTTCAATGTCTCGTTATGTTGGCAGTAATTAACATATGAATGATTAGATACTATACTTTTTAACTATATGGGCCTTTCATGCAGTTGAAGTGTGAAAATGTGAAAAATATCCATAGGATAGCACTGAAGAACAGTAACTACTTTATACTATTGGTTATGACTTTTACATGCATCATGTATTTATTGCTTTTCAATAATGTGACATTAAAAATCAGTCTAGACTGAAAGAAAAAACATTATATAACATAAAAAAGACTCAATGAAGAAAAAAAACAGAATTATTTTGTTTAATGACAGTTTTCTACACTCAGTCACATGATTGAGCTATTGTATATAATGCTGAGGAGCCACAGTACATCCTAACTGGACTTTTTGTTGAGCTAAATAATGCACCTCAATGATTTCTGATCTCAGATTTCTAAATACTTCAGATTATATGGAAGCTGGATTGTGTAAAGTGATTTTTGCACACTGAAAGCACTGTTAAAATATTTATATATATATATATATATATATATATATATATATATATATATATATATATATATATATATATATAATAAATGTACAGAATGGAATTACTTGTACACATCTGTTGTTTAGCATAAGACTCTTATTATTACAGATACGATAAAGCCTGACATTCTTGGACTTGTGTTTTTGTTAATGCTTAACACGCAGGCAAATGTGCAGAATATTCAAGTATTATTTTAACCAGTGTCCCTTTTTTAGCTGGCAAAGACCAGCAGAGTCTCAACACAAACATCATCTTTAGCCCTGACCAATCAGACGCCGTCCATGAGCTTTCAGCTCCGCTTCAACCCAATCAGCATGATCATGAGCACAAAGAGCATTTGAACTGTAAAAACTACAAGAAACACACAAAATCAACAGGGTGCAAAAAGGTAATGCAAATGGTCAGGGGAATTTCTTGAAGTCCACAATATGAAATCCAGAATTACTAATGAAAACAGATGCTCAAGAAGACTTACATTCTCATACACACACACACACACAAATGTAATAATAAATAACATGTCTATATAATTGCTCAAATGACAGTAAATAAACTATGAATGCAGAAATTCAATCAAAGTTCTTCCATGACACCAACAAATCCACAAGGGCTCCTCAATGGCTCACAAGCTGTAACTGGGTCACAAGGGATTCAAACTGTTTTATACCAAGAAAAAGCAGAAATGATTAACACAATTTTCCAAAAGTGCATTACAATAACAAAAAGCAAATACACATTAACCTTTCCCTATTACAGTGCAACTGTAACCACATCTCTTTTAAGGCAAACTCTTTCCATCCTAATTAGTCAAACCTAGTTTTTTCCATATTGCATCTTGCACAAACACATAAACATGGATCAAACACATAAACATGGATCACAGGATATGCAAGCACTCACTTTCCACAAACTCTAAACGTACTGTTAATGAGAACAGATGGAGGCACATGGAGAACTCAAAAATAACTGTTCACTACATCATGATTTGGTAGTATTTACACATAAACCCAAAAAAGCAGTTTTCACCAATGACACCAACTCCATCCATATGTTTTTAAATAACATTTTTACCAAGAGGAAATAATTCCCCAGTTTATGATATATGGTCCTCAAAATCATCTGCCCTTTGAGAATATTAGGAATCAAATACACCTGTATTCCACTCATCACACAAACATGTTTTGGTTATTGTTTCTCAGAGTTCAGTACATGTGACCGGTGTGACCCCGTGAATCAAGAGAGTCGGGCCCAGGTCTCGCGTCAGCGTATCCAGCTGCGTCAGGTACTGCTGTGAAAGCTCAGAACTGGAGGGAGGGTGGGGCAAATACAGGAAGCGGACTGCTGCCGTAGAGCTGTGTTCCCTCAGCAAGCCGTTCATGGTACACAAGAAATCCTCTGGCACTTTTTGACCCTCTGAATTTGGCCCTCTAAACATGCATGGCACGTTATCACACGCCACGATCTTAATAGCGGCACGAATCCTAAGCATTCCCAGCAACTCTCTAAACTGCTCCTCATTGGCCAGCCAGCCCTGGTCTCCTGACCCTGATGCCACACAGACAAATATGCGTAACCTGGCACGGCGCCACCTGTTGGCCATGTTTAACACGCACGCCATCTGAAGCAGGAAAAGACTGGACACGTCTGCGTAACTTGCACTGCCTGGAGACAGTAGGTTAGTCGGCCACACGTCAATGGTGTCCACATTGTCATTTCCCCTGCCTTTGCTCTCAGGCGGCAACTGGAAAAAGTAGCGGCCTAAACAAACGTTCTTGCCCATTTTTATGGCATCACAGATGATGCTCACGTACTCCTCAGGCTGCAGAGCGCGAGGGCTCTCGGCATGGCGCACGGGTGGAAAGTGAGCCTGTAAGGATGGCAGGTCCACCCCAAAATTATCCCCCTCACCCCTATCACCCTTGCAAAAGACAGGGTCCTGCAGGAAGTAGTCCTCTGGATAGCAGTTGTCATAGAAGCCCAAGACCAGGGTATTAGGCTTCATGCCTCCTGGAAAAGAAGATAAAAATGATGGTCCGACTACATAATACATCTATATAGATACGCTGCAAGTTTTTGAATCATGATAAAGAACCAGCTCATAAGAGTCACTTGTTTACGAATCAGGCTACAGTGGTTTTAGATGTTTTTGATTCATTAGAAGGAACTAGCTCATTAGAGTCATTTGTTTGTGAAATGGGCTACACTATTTGTGCTCCATGTTTCTGAATTATTAAAAACAATCATCTCATAAGAGTCACTTATTTATCTATTAGGCTGTTTGTCATGCTTTTGATCGTCTAAAAATGTATAAAAACCTGGCTGCACCTATCTTGCCATGTTTGTTATTGCATGCAACTTGAAGAGGGGAAAAAAAAGTCCATAGAAAGTTGTTTCTTGCCCTTTTTTTGCCATACACTTGGCCTTTTTAGTGCATCACACAGAGTACAGACTACAACTAAAAATATGTTTAAAAGAAGAATGCAATTTATCAGAAAATCTACAGTATGTGATTTCATGTGTGATAGCAGTGCTCATTTACAGTCAGCTCAAGATTATGTTCAGATAAACTTAAGTTCATCTGCATGCAAGTGTTTAACATTTTTTATCTGAATAACTTTGTTATCTTAAAAACAGCTCTAAAGCAAACATGCTGTATTCTTGGAGTACTTTTGTGATGTTTTTATGCTATTGTTTTTTTTTTTTATGTGAAACTATTTGTGCTGCCATCTTGACTAGGACTCTGGAAGAGGAGATCTTGTATCGCAATGGAAGTTTCCTGGTTAAATAAAGGATCAATTAAAAAATAAATGATTAACATACACTATGCTTTTTTTACACTGCAATTTTTTACATTGTGGAGCAGATGCCATCTCTGAACTAGCTGAGCTCTTACACAAATGGTGTTGAAAACACTACAATAATGTATTTACTGTATTATTTCACTAGATATGTACAGTACTTGTACTTTGTACAGTAAACAAAGATGTAGTCTAAATGATTAATCCTGGCTCTGTGCCATAAAGATAACGCGATAAGAAAATGTCTCACCTAGACCAGTGATGCGGAGCAGATGCTGAGTGCCCTGCCTGACAGACGGAGAGAGAGTCAGATCCACAAAGGCCTTCACACCCAACTTATCCACTAGACTCAACCAGAAATTATACTGCGGCTGCACCGGGTCTGCTGGCAACACATCTGTGAGAGACAGAAAGAAAGATTTCACATTTGGTCATGTGGCCCTTTCTATTCTGACAATCAGTGTGCAACAACATGAAAGTAAAATGGATTCACAGTAGTTGGGCTGTTTAGTAATCTTAAAGGTACATTCCAATCAAAAAATACTTTCATCATATAGGTATTTGTCCTGAAAAAGATAGTAATGTTTTTCGTCCATACAATGAAAGCCACACTTTTTTATGATGGATTAATCTGCTTTTTGTTTCTGTGTGACTTCTTTTGGACTATTTAAAAATAACACCCATTCACTGCCATATCAAAGCCTGGAAGAGCCAGGACATTTTTTTTTATATAATTCTGATTGGATTCGTCTGAAAGAATAAAGTCATATACATACAGGATGCATTGAGGATGAGTAAATCTTATGGTCATTTTCATTTTTGGGTGAAATATCCCTTTAACAGTCTTCAGAATAATCTTCTTTCTTTTTCATGTTCCACAGAAGAAACTGTCAAACAGGTTTGAAATGACATGAGGGCAAGTAAATATTTTTTGTCAAACAATACCTTTAAGATCATAAACTCATCCTATGGAGGTGGGTATGCCCGAGTTAACACTGATTGAAATGACCAGATTACAATGGAATGAGAAAAAACAAACGAACAAACAGAAACCATCCTTAGGCATTATGGTGGATTTGCTCAAATTTCTCCCATCTTAAATTAGATTTCTGTAGACCACTTTTCATTGTCATTGGAGGCTAGATTTCCTCGCAAAGTGTAATAAGACTGTGATATTATCAAAATCTCTAAGCATCCCGACCAGCCATAGCAACAATGACCCTGCTTACATGCACAGGAAATAGTTTTAGTCCAGAGATTCTGCAGACACAGCCTTTCTATACATTTCAAGAGATTAAGAAGCAAGTGAACACACTTTATGTGGTAAATCTTTGCTCAATATGCCTTGTGAAACATTAAATTGCCCCCTAACCCCAATACCCCTGTTGTCCTACCCAGATCTCCAATCTGCACATGCCCAAGAACAAACAGCCCTCCTTTCTTTAGCTGGTTGACAAAGCAGATGAGCTGACAGGAGGAGCGTGGGTTCGCCACCATCAGTAAGACCTGAGGCCGCCAGAACTTTACATGATCCTTACGGGAGTCTAACATCAGAAGGTACTTCCTCACCTGAAAGCAGCACAGAAAGACCAACCATGCATTTAAAGTTCAGTGCATTCACGTGCATGTGTGTGTGTGTGTGTGTGTGAAGGTACCTGATGGAAGATCAGCGCTTGGCTGATGTAGCCCCAGCTGCTGGTGGGAGAGCGGTAGTGCAGGAACAGGAGGAGGAGCAGCAGCAGTGCAATACTGGCTGAGGAATACACTGGGTTTATCACGAACATCATTACCACACAGCTTATAATACCCAACAAACATGTGTGCCATGAGAAAAACTGAAACGTTGGCCTGGAAAGAGAGGAAGAAAAAAGAAAAACAAAAAATGATCAAAAGTAAAGTCAGTTAAGATTTTTTTTAATGAAGTTAATACTATTACTCAGCAATGATGCATCAAATTGAGCAAAAATGCCCACACACATACACACTTTGAGCAGTACCTGAAGTTTGGAGCAGAGGCCCATTCCAGAGCCAGACAAGCCAAATCAACCGCCGCATACGCTAACAGGTAAAACACTGTGACAATACCAGCAATCACATTCAGTTGTCCTGCAAACAGTGTACACTACAACACACACACACACACACACACACAGTCTTAATATCAGGTGTCACAGAAATAACATCCAAAGAAGCACACAGCTCCCTATACCTGCACCAGACCCCAGGTGTAGAGCACAGACACCCACGGGTTCCCAGAGCTGGAGGTTACAGCGGCCGGAGCCAGAGGAAGACCTGAAACCAGATCAACAAAACACTGACACACTCTAACAGAGAGGAACAGTACCATCATCTCACTCCAGGATAATATTACACCGTCTTATCATAACAGCCATGTCAAAACCAACAATGTAACCTAGTAACTGGGTCAGCAGAAGATTGAAATAATAATCTTTATTATATCCAGTGTCCCATACATCTTTCACCATTTACCTGTTAAACAAATAGTGCCTTTGTAAAGTATCCTGGAATTTTAGTGAGTAACACAAAACATTTCGACTAAGAATTGATGTAAACATTTAAATCATAAAAGTGGTGTTTTCCCCCTTCTGATCAGAGTAAAACCAAGAAAATAAACCCTACACACACTGGTAAGCTGTGGTTAAAATGCTACATGGAGTGAAACTATATTGTATTGTATTGTATAGCCCTTATTTGTAAGTCAAATACATGAACATGTTTTTAGTGAAGCTTTGTTCAAGCAGACAGAACAGATCAGATCTCTGCTGGGCTAATGTCATTTTACTGTTTCCATTTTAAATGCGGTGGTGCAACACCATTAAGCAACTATGCAAAAGCTTTGCCACAGGTACATTATAAGCATTGTTGCCAAAACTGCCATGTGGTAGGATTTTAAACAGGCCACTGACCTAGGACTACAATAAATGGTGTGACATTAAACCTTATAATAATTTTAAACGTTTAATGCGCTACAATAAATTATAACAAATAGATTCCTATTGTTTTCTTCTATGAAAACAACAAAAAATAGTGAAACTTTTTTTTTTTTTTTTTTTGCATTGCAATGAACAGGCTTATTCTTGAATTCTGAATTCTTACATGCCTGATGTCTTATTCCTGGATTTTTAAAAAGTAGTTCGACGTTACATTTCCTCAATATACTGTGTAATCTTTCATTGATAATTTTCTGTGATTCCTGTGACTGATTTGTTTATATGATTTGAGAGGAAAACTTACAATTTTCAATAAAATCAATAAAAATCACATTTCAAAATAAAAAAAGAATGGCTTGTTTGGTTTCGATTATGCCTCCTCAGCTTACTGATTTGAGTAGAAAATATTTATGATTATTGTATTTTTTTTTTTTTTTTAGATAAAGTGCCCTTTTTTTACCTTTTCACACAGAATATGAGCTCTTCACACCATATAACAGCCTATAAAATGTGACAAAAAAAAAGTTACACTGAAAAATTTTCACTAAACATATTTTCCTTAGAAACCATGAATACTGCTTTCCAAGTACTGCTCACTAATGTTTTCCAATAACACTTCTTGTGGAGATGTCAACCACCCTAACACACACAAACATCTCAGTATCAGTTTCCAGCCTGAAATACGTCCTTTAAACAGACTAACCAAAAAGCTGGTCCAGAGCAAGCGCATGGAGGATTCGAGAAGCTCCTATCATGGAGCACATAGCAGCTGAGAGAGATGCACAGTACACCCCAATCGTCACGAACGGAGGCCACACGCTCACCCGCTGAAACACTGCGTAATCATTGATTAACAACAACCTGAGAGAGAGACACGGAAATAACAGAAAGAAGAAGGGAGAGATGAATAAGAAGGGAAACAAAACATTGTGTAAATGTTCCTGTTGTTCCTTGAGTGTGGTAAGCGGCACCTGTCACAGGTAGAGCTCAGGAGCAAGAAGAGAAGCAGATAAACAGTGAAGGTGTATGACACAGCTATGATGGTCCCTTTAGGTATCGCCTCACTGGGGTTCTTCAGCTCACCTGAGAAAGTGAGACAAATCAAATGACATGTTTACGACACTCATCCATTATACCAGTGTTATCAATTTTGCTAAAGGCAATACAATTACACTGACAACCGAAAAGTCAAGGAATTGTGCAAATAAAGGAAGCGTGTGAATGGTGTCAGAGGTTGTCTGGTTTTGTACCCGACATGTTGGCTCCTGCCATGATGCCTGTGCAGCTGGTGAACATCACAGCAAAAACAGTGGCGAAAGACATCATTGTGTTGGTACTGTAGTCCAGAGAGTACTGCGCTACAGGAGGAGACATTTGGACAATATTCATGCCAGTGCAGTAATTATATAAATGAACGGAAACTGTTTTATGCCCCCTGATGAATGACTGCAGTACAGAAGCGGTTATATTCGGCTGCATTCATGGTCATCCATAATCTTGAAGTAAAAACTATGGTTGGTTTATGATTAAAACAGTACTATCCCTGCCATCCCAAACAAACACTTACTGCATATAATCAATTTATACAGCACTTTATTACTGACATTGCAAGGCTACAGAACATCAGAATCATAGTATAATTTAAATATTTGTTTCTAAATGTCATCAAAATCACACATAGAACATTTAACTATATCTGCATTTGGTTCTATGAATACTTTTAGTGGAAAAAGTTAATTTTCTCTACATTCACCAAACCACAATAATATCACCACCATGAAAATCATTAGCAAAAGCTGCTGCAAATATGTTTGTACATGGGCCAAAGATAACTTCCTGTTTCTGCTGTTGGTCTCTGTACATCAGTCTACATTGGTTGCTTATCTCGGTTATATTATTTATAAATATCTCTTAATTAAAAACTTTATAAAGTAGACATTTTTCATCCTAAACATTTAGCATCTATGACATCTATATCTCTTAAACAATTTGTTTTGTGTTTACCAGAAAAATGGCATGATGGCACATATCTGGATTTTAAAAAATTGGTGCCATGCCTGTTTTGCCGTTAAAGTCATTAGCTCCTTATTTTGTTAGTGCCAAAATCAGCTCTTGTCTGTGTAAAATGTTGATTTGAGAAATGTTATGTCTCAGTTGCCATTAAAATTATATTGTATATACAGTACATACTCAGGGCCATCCTTAGGGGGTTGCAACTGGTGAGGGGGCCCCACAGCGAACAGAGGGTTCAAAAGCATTTATTTGAAACAGATTACAACAATTTATGTCTTTACTGTCACTTAGACCAATTGCTTAATAAAAGTATTAATTTCTTTAATAGAAAATCTTACTGAGCCCAAACTATTGAATGGTACTGTACATGCATGTTATATACTATACAGGAAAAACTAATTATAAATTCCTTTTACCAGTAAATCAGAATATTCCTTTGAGGAATATCCAATTTCTTTTGTTGCACTTTTTCAAAATGTCATTACTTAAGTATAAAATCATGTAATGTTTATATTTCACTACCCAATATACCCTTGTTCCCACTAAATGTTTAATTTAACACACAAGACAATCGACATCTGTTTCATTTCTCTTCTACATATTTTGAAATATAATTGCTAAATAGCCTCAATGACCATCATCACAACCGTCACTCTCATTATTGCATTAATGATCATCTTACTCACGTCCGAGGTTGTTTTTTAATGTAGTGCCATTGAATCCTGTGTAGCTGGGGTTGACGGTGACCGTGTGGTTGTTGCCGTATGTGTGTGTGATGTTGAAGCGTTGTGGACTGACTATCAGGGGGCTGATGACGATAGAGATCAGTGACATCGTCACCACAAGCAGAATGATGAAAGAGGCTTTGGCGTAGATATGAGCACCAACCAGACACACCACCAGACATAGCAACAGCACAAGAGAGGAGTACAACACAGTGTACCAGTAACCCTGCGGCAACACACGCAGCCCTTGTGACCCAGCAGAGCCTAGAGAGAGAAGACAAGAGAGGCTTCAATCTAAAAACACAAGCTATACATTGAATTGCTTTAAAGACTGTTTTTAGTACAGTGTGATTCAATGCACCGCTCACCTGGATCCCTCCCAAAGACGTCCAGTATGGCCTCCACCAGGCCGAGTACATAAACGCCACATGCACATACCTTCGCCAAGTAAAACATCAGGCCAATACTTCCTCCAAACTCTGGTCCCAGAGAACGACTGATCATGACTAAGATTAAAGAGTTAAAGGTCAACAACAATACACACACTCAGATTCATAAATGAGTGAGTCTGCATTTCTAGCACTCTCTATGACACAGAGATTGGTTAAGGATACAGTAGGCCCCGCCCCCTTCCACTGCTCCATTAGTTGAAATAGCACATATAGACAGGATTGTCAACGAGATGATGAAGTAGGCCACAAACAGCATGAGGAGACCATGGAGAAGACCGGCATGACCCACTACAAAACCTGCAAAATCGACATATACTGTATCAGAATAAATTATGCACAAAAACCACTGATCTACAGTATAACATAGAATATTATAATATAGTTTTATATATATATATATATATATATATATATATATATATATATATATATATATATATATGTAGATCAGTGACAAAAACACATCTAAGGTCACACTAGGGTCATAGTGAAAATGTTTTATTAAGTCTCTGGACATCAGCTTTTGTCTTTTCCCATCTCTTACGCACCTGTGCGAAGAAAGAGCACAATACTGAACATGGAGAGGATGGTGGGCACCATGACGCCAAAGAAGGTGTTGAGTTTGCGGGGGTTTGATTCGGGGGATACTTGTCCTGTCACTGCTGAGCCACCCCTGGAATCTTCAGCATCACCCATCATGCTGTACACCCCATGAACAAGAAGAGGGGAATGCTCGTTTGCCATGGTCTGAAAAAAAAAAAAGAGGAACCTGCAATAAGAAAGATTTTGAGTGTTTCCTGGTTAGTACATACAGTACAAACATTTTTCATGATTTTGAGCTATTGTACAAGCTGTTATTATTATTATTATTATCACTAAAACATTCATAGTGTACACTATCGCACATTTGGGGTAAGTTTTTTTATTTTTACTTTAATTCCTTAAACTGTTTAAAGGTGACAGTAAAAACTTTTACACTTTTAAAAAATATTTATATTTAAAATAAATGGATTAAATGTAAAATAATCCTGATTTTTTTTTTTTTTTTTTTTTTTTACATTTCATGCATCAAAGAAACCTGAGAGAACGTTACAAAACAACTGTTAATTAGTATTATGTTAACTATGAGAAATGTTTCTTGTGCAGAAAATCAGCATATTAAAGTTATTTCTGAAGGATCACGTGACACTGAAGACTGGAGAAATGATGCTGAAAATGTCAGCTTTGCCATCACAGGAATAAAATACAGTTTAAAATAGAAAACAGTTATTTTAAATTAAAATACTTTTTTATAATATTAATGCTTGTACTGTATGTTTGATCAAATAAATGCAGCATTGGTAAGCAAAAGAGACCTTTCAAAACACTGACATTTTTGTTGTTGTAATGTAGTTATTATTTTAAAAGCATAAAAAATACGTCACTCTTGATGATAATTGGAATATTTATGTTTTTCTTTCTTTCAAACACATCTAGCTGGTGGGTTTACAGCTTTAGTCACCATAAATGTGAATGATTTAGTTTTTTGTTCATTTCCATTGCTTTTTTTACGCCTGTAAATCACATTTTTCCATTTAATCTTAATCTCCAAGACCATGGAAACTCTTGATGCTGCAACACCTTGAAAGTCCCACTGATCGCCTTTTGAACCGTTGGATCTGTCAAGAAGCGGAAGTAACGTACACGACCATGTAAACAACCCGACGTACGCGTTTGAAAAACAATTGTATTACAGTCTTATATAAGTAAAGAATAATAATGTAAAACTACCCCGCTGCTAAAACAACATCCGATTAGTTGTCTACTAACGTAGCAGACATCCATCCCAGAAAAGTCAGCTGGCATTTCTAAATGAGTCCGCCGCCTCATCAAACAGAAGTCACGGATGCTCGGGCGTGTAAGGTTTTAAAGACACAAATAACGTTGAAGTAAAGTAAGCAGATGGAGAAGTAAACATGACCTACCTATCCTTATGAACAACTGGGGCGACGCCAATCTGAGAGCGGTATGCAACTTCCGCTTTCAGGAAGAAACTAAACAAACCACAAGGGAACCAAACTACTCGTTTTGACAATGTGGATGCAGGATGTCCTGAAACCGATATGTTTCATCACAGCATCTTGTCGAGTTGGTTTTGTTTCTTTAAAGCTTCGCAGGTAGAAAGTTTTCGTTGCAGCGTCAGATCTCGTGATCAAACCCTCGGGACATGACGGATGAAGAGCGCGCTGTGGATCTTAATATGAACAACAGACAGCAAGACCTAATGAAAACATAAATCTATTATGTAACGATGAACCGAGAGGTTATGATCGCGTATTCTTCATGCTGCAGCACGGCTGGGACTGTACCGCCTGCCTCTCAATTTGTTTAAACCATAGACTCAGACTGTATGGTTTTAAACAAGTCACGGGACAGAGGAAGTGCCCATGTGACTTCAGGGAGAGGACGGGTGAAATATCACAAGTGAGAGACGATTTTGAGCTGAACATGAGAGAACCGAGATGTTTACTCTTTGATCCGTTATTTAAACACCTAGATATCTGATACAAGTCAAACATTCTGACATCAAACCAAGTACCACACATACCCATTTCTTAATTTTAGGTTGCAGTAAGAAAACTATGTACTTCAACTGCAAACAAGGAGCACTTTAGCACAATTCCCCCAGTAGTACGATAACCAAAAAAATGTATACATAAAAATAATTACATTTCATCTTAACATGGGTGTGTTACATTCTGCATTTATTTGTCAAGCCATAATTTTGAAAATGATGCATCTAAAAAAAAAACTCTTAAGTGCTGCATTTATACGAAGTATAAAAATAATTCCTTTCAGTCTTTTTAAATTCTTTTTTTATTGTATGATAATCAAGAGTAAGTAAAATCAATTCTCGAGACCAGAAAATACCTTATTGTGAAAGTTTCATCATATCTGAAACCCATCGAAATGTTTGCAAAAAATACAAAATAAAAACACTTATGGTTATGCTGCACTGCTGATGATGTATTTTGTACATATGGATCTACATTAAATGCAATGATTTTTTTTGTGCAATGGACAAACTGTTCACACAATTAGGGAAATACATATCTTCCAATATACCTTCAATTGTTTTTGGACCAAACTGTTAGACATTGAATAAACTTTATCTGAGGTGTGTTTTGTGCCACAACATATATTCTCATAAAACATATTCATCTTTTCTTCAGTAGGATTTCGACTGACTCCGAGATGTGCTGGTAGGTGGTAACGATACATCACGGTAATGAACGTTCAGTATTGTAAACATTCTGGATAACTTATTTTCTGAATTGTTGAGACTTTTATATTGCACATTAGTTTATTTTCCATCAACCAGTTAAAATGTATGGCACTGCATGCATGCTGCATATAAATCAGTCTGATTCTCTCTTTGGTCTGAAGTTCTGGATTAAGCAGCAGACAGACTGAATAAAAATGCAAATTCACTGACAGTAGGCAGCACTTATAGAAAAGCAGAAACATAGCTGTTACCCCATACACAAAGCAGTCCTATGCAAATTTCTGTTTCTGAACTGAAGGAAGTCAAACAGTATTTAAATGTTTTCAAAACAACCATTCAGATTTTTTTATTTGCGATGGTATTTATAAAACACCGAATATTAAGTACTTAATACTGAGCATTATATAAAAGGCATCTGTTTACACTTGCACATTTTAATCTGGATTAAAACGCGTTTTAATTATTTATTATTGTTCTTTTAGTTGTGTTATTTTGCACTTTAATCTGTTTGAAACATTTGTTTACTTTATACATTTTAAATGTGTTGTTTAATTGTATTTTTAATGTCCCTGATTTTAAAAGTTTTGTTATTAAGAGGATGAGTTTGTTCATCTTTTCTAACTGTTTTTGTAACATAGTTCAATACTGCTGTAATACCGTATACCAAGTTTCCACAATCACCATGCTTGGAAAATACCATCACATGCTTAGACTGAATCCAAAGACTGTGTGTTGAGATGTGGCCAGACATAGGAGGGTCCGGCTGGGAGGAGGGGGAAGGTGGGATTGGCAACAGAAACAAATGTGGGTGAGTGTTTGAGTCTGTGCTTTTTGAGTTGTCCAAGTTCTCTGAAGCAGCATCCGCACTCAGCACAGCGGTACGGTCTCTCTCCCGTGTGAATGCGCTGGTGCTTGTGTAAGCTGTCCAAATGGCGGAAGCGTTTCTCGCAGTATCTGCAAGGATACGGGCGCTCTCCTGTGTGTATGCGCTGGTGTGTTTTCAAGCAGTAGAAACGTCTGAAACCCCGGCCACAAATGTTGCAGCGGTGCACTTTATCAGGGCTCTCTATAGTCCTGCTGAACCCTGAGTCACTACTAACAGGTGGTGCCAAGGCCAGCAAAGCATCGCCATCACTCTCCCGCATTGAAGGCAAGGAGATCTGCAGTAACTCTTGCATGGAGTTGGATGAAGATGCTGCAGCTAGATTTGATGAAGGAGGCTCTAATGTAAGTGAATCGGGATCGTCTTCAATTTTAATGGTGCTCTGTTTGACATCATCAGAGTCCTCCATCACCTGTATCAGCTCCAGCTCATTAACATTCCCAGCTGGCGTGCTCATTTCAAACTCAAACTTTGTCATGTCAGATGGATCCTCAGTTGGGATTGCTGGATTTTCTGGTTCCTCAAATTTCCTCTCGCTGTCTGTTACTGCAGAACTGTTGTCTATGAAACAGAAAAGCTCATGTTAATTTATATATATATATATATATATATATATATATATATATATATATATATATATATAGCATGTAAAATGGCCACTTCAGATTGTTGTTTTGCTGCAAAATCTTACTGTGAAAGGAAAACTAGGAATAACTTTCATACTGTTACCAATATTTCAAGATAAATATTTACTGAACGCAAGTTTGCATAGATCTTTTTTTCCCATGTTAAAATAATGTTAACTTAACTTTTTGAGGTTTTTGAGGAATGTTCATTTGTTCATTTCTCAATCATCATTGCATTGGATTATATGTTTTGTCCTCCACAATTAAAACTGCAGAGCTTTGATCATAAAAATGACCAAGTGACAACTGATATTTATATGCTAGCAGTCTGTTATACTGTTAAAAGTACCATTGATTTACAGTACAGGCTATCAGAATTTAATATAAATACCGACATTTGCATCATAATTGGGTCACACTTTATTTTAAGGTCCAATTCTCACTATTAACTAACCAGTAACTATGATTTTTGCCTCAGTTAACTCCTTATTTGCTGCTTATTAATAGTTTATAAGGTAGTTGTTAAGTTTAGGGTATTGGGTAGGATTATGGATGCCATGCATTATACGTACTTTATAAGCACAAATAAACAGCCAATATGTTAATAATAGGCATGCTTATACGCAACTAGTTATTAGTGAGAATTGGACCCTATACTAAAGTGTTACCCATAATTGCATATTTTCATAACATAAAACATTCACCAAAAAAAAAAAAAAAAAATATATATATATATATATATATATATATATATATATATATATATAGACTAGAGGTAAAGTTAGCCTATGTCAGACTTGACAAGCTTAATAAACATTGATGGCTAATACTCTGTGGTTATTTGGCAGTATTTTACTCATAAATGTTAAAAAATAATAACACTGAAACTTTTTCACCCTTATTCGTGATGTAAAACGGGCCTTCTGGCTCATCTTGTGGTTTGAAGAGAGCAGGACTGTTTTCCACAAGAGTTTGTGAGGTCGCGGGGTCACTACTGAGGGCTGAACTGTTGCCCCCTGCAGACCTTCTTGCCTTTCTACGGTTGACACACTCACGAGACAAGTCGGACTGTACCGTGGGGAGACAAAGGCCAACACTAGGGAGATTTTTAGGACTGTGGATTCTTCCGGGTGAGTTTCGGAAGCTCTTGTTCTGCGTCGGTGCTGTGGGACTTCCATCCGCAGTGCGTGACGGAATCACAAAAAGTGCGTCGTCTGCGTTTGGGCGCACGATGTTTGACCCGGGCTGGTTTCTGTTGAGAAGTAAACACTGTTTGATGTTCTTTTCAGCCGCGGTCATGTAGTAGCGCACTGCTTTGAGCTCGCTCTCGGAGATCTCCAGTCTCTCGCGCAGGCTCCGGTTCTCTCGGTGCGACTCTGCGGCTGCGTTACGAGCCGCGGTCAGCTTTATGCCAACAACTCGCGCTGTTTCTTTTAAAACCGTTTCGACCGCGCATCTTACCGCCTGATCGATAGTAGAAGCGAGTTCGCACTTGAGAAAAGTGACGCTGATGTCCATGCTCAAAGTCATGGTTTCGATCCACGGCAGTATTTCACTGTGATGTAATGTTGCATACGTGATCGCAGCGCTCAAGTAGATGCGGTCTGGGTTTCTTTCTTGTCTACCTGAGGACTAGAATAGTTTACGGCCTCACTTCCATCACCAGTGAAACATTAGTACTTCGATGATGCTACTTGATTTAAATGTTAAAAGTACGGAAACCCCAAAGTGTGTTGTGAATATCGCTATCTGTCGCGTTCTGCTGTCGTCAGTGTCGAAGAATAATGACGTCAAAGCAGCTTGGGATTTCGAGTTTTCGTTCTGAGAGGCATTGCTTGAGAATTAAGTTGTATCAGTAGATTATTTACATTATATATATATATATATATATATATATATATATATATATATATATATATATATATATATATATATATATATATATATATATATATATATATATTTAGTTTTTTAAGTCAGTATATGTGTTAAGTATGAAAACTGATTCACACAAGAATTAATGTCCTTTATATAGACGGTTTCAACGGCAACAATATAAACAAACGTTACTGCGCGTGCCCATATTGTGGACCTAACTTAACTTCCGGTAGACTTCCAAATAGAATAAATAACAACAGCCAAGTGCCTCTAGAGTAAATATTTTTGATAACAAACAAAATATTTTTGCTGCGTGGATCAGGCGGACTTAATGAATATGCAAATTCATTATTTGCCAGCAGGAGATGTTTTAAAGCATAGACATAAAGCGCGAGAAATAGAGGTTTGCCCAGTAACAGCTGTAAACGAAGCAGAGCTGGTACGCTCACACGCTGCTATCAGGCATATAACATGCAAGCCCTCCTTCAGAAATACAGCGATATAAAAACACCTGTGCCTCGCTTTGATATTTAAACATATAAATGTAAGGAATTATTATTAATAAAAGTGCACTACGTAACGTTACTCATGTTTATTCAAAGAAGCCTTTTTGAAAATCAATCAGTTTTAAAATTGTGGCGAGTCTCCAAAAATAAAATAAATGTATGGGAAACACATCCCACAGTACAACCAACTGAGCCCAACTTCAGTCTACTCATCACCTTAACTTTAACTGCGTTTGTAGAAGGCAAGGCACTGCAGCCAACAGACAGGAAGTTAACTTAGGTCCAGGCGCGTGCGCCCGATGAAACCGTCTTATAGAAATGGAAAAAAACGTTACTGAGAAAGGCAGTGTTCTGTGATGTGGTCTACTTAGTACAGGGAATCAGAGAAGAATCGCCACTGTGACAGAAAACGAGTATTTCCACTTTGTTGTCAGTATGTATCAGCATGGATAGCACATGGTAATCTCTAAAATCAAGAACAGTTGTGTTGCATAAATTATGACAAAGGTTTAGATTTAAAAACTTGCTTTATATATGAAACTGTTGTTTTCCTATGACCTTTGCACAAGTATAGGTTGTTTGATTAAACACACAGCAGGGTTAAACATTAGAGGCACCTTGCAGCAGAACACTAGGTTAATCATTGCTTCTTCATTCCAGTTTTGGTTGGATGAAAGATCAAACAACAGCAAAATCTTCCCAATGTTTCAGAGAATACTGTCCATTTTTTCCACAATATTTTTAATCATTGCTGGAAATAAACGATTAACTAATTTGCCTTCATCAATTACACATTTACACACTTAACACATTCTTCGATTTATAATGTGGCCTTAGTTCAAATAATGGCAAAATTTGGACTATATATATATAGGCTATGTATATATTTTTGTTTTTTTCCAACATGGTGTAAGAAAGAGCAATAGCGCAATCTAGAGGTTGACAAATGGAAAACACACAACTCTATTTATTTTAGACCCAGTTTTGTTGCACCAAAATCTGGTCGGTCTGACGGCGAAACTCCCTTTCTCTGGTGTCTGAATCTGAGCCCTGTTTAGCCCATGTGGAGAGGAGTGTGATCACATTGCACTCCTCATGTCTGTTAATTCTGTCCATCTCATCTGCTACCAGAAAGGACGCATGTTTAAAGCTTTTAAATACATTTCTATACATTTTGTTGCTTATAATCATCAGGTTAACTACATGGAATACTGGATAAGATATGTGACCTATGAATATATGTGTGGAGAAGAAATGCAGAACAGTTCATGTCCATCCAATCACATACTGCTTGCGTGCATGGGTCTATGAAAATGGTGTTGCTGGGCAACCCATCCACAGCTATACTACAGTCCCTTATGGAGAAAAGGGCAGCTGGAATGTGCCATCACTACATTTGAGGAGGGGGATGCATGGGGGGATGCATGCTGATGATAAACCATATTTTCTGCTAATAATGTGTGGGACAGTCTAAAGGTACAGTGTTGTAGAAATAAATATAAAAATAAATAAATCACTGTTTGATATTCATTCATAATAGTATAGCATAGACAATCCAGTTTGTCATAAATTTTAATATGGGCCAATCAGCAAGCGCACAGTAGTACAAAATATAATCTGTCTGCCTCTCTCCTCTACTTGTAATTATGGCAGGTGTAATTAGGAGTGTGTCTCCGGTGGGTGGCAGCTTATGTCTCTAGAGAGAAAGTGTGCATTGCATTACTGAGTGCCCTTACAAGGGAATTTTAATTACAGCTCTGAGTAATCTAAGAAAGTGTGAGGTCGGTAACTTGTCTGGATAATAATAGATGTTTTTTTTTTTTTTGTTGTTTAGAAATGTTTCGAAAAACACTGGGGAAAAAATAAAATAAATAAAATATGCTCAAAAAAGGGAGAAAAAGATTCATACATGAAAATGTATACATATTAGTTAACTGCGCAATCGTTTGAATTCAAGCAGACGGTGTTGCCATGTCCACCTATTATAATCTTTTTTTGTTTGTTGTTGTTTGTTTTTTCAATATATGTCTAGTTTCACACACACACACACACACACAGAGAGAGAGAGGGAGAGAGAGGGTAGAATATTTATTTTATGGTTGGTGCTTGGCCTCCAAAACACAATAACAATGTTTATAATGAGTACTAGTGTCTTCAGTTATTACCAGGTAAAACTAGGATAGAAACTAGCAACTATTTAAATAATTAAAAGTTACCAAAGAACATTCAAGTAATTAAATATAGCATCAGTAGTAAAACTGAAATAAAAAGACAAACTGTGACCAAATAAAGGCACCTCCAAATACCCCTACCTACTGTTGGAGCCACGCCTTCTATCGCTAAAGTCATGTATTATAGTTTGTTCTCATTTCTCATCCGCTACGTTTTATTAGAGGACGTCGCCTATTTTCGTCTTTTGGAGCGCGATGTGGCAACCCTCCGCTCAGGAGCGCGTTCATGTGTTCATTGAGCAGCTCGTAGGGGGAATTCTGTAGAATGTCACCTTTTTCTCCAGTTCATTTATTTGTCATTTTCCCACAAACGTTTGAAGTGAGATCTACTTATTCTCGTCTCCACATCTCACCACATATCTGATATTAGCTTTAGCGGCCTAAATTCGAGTGTGTTCCAGTGTGAGGTGCTGTTCGCCCCCCTGAGCCGCTGTTTGGCGGCGGAGGTCTGCGCTGCAGTGGTACATTCGCAGTAAAATGGGTGTGGTTGACTCGCGCATATATGATGCTACGTGTTTCTGCTGCAGACCGACTGATTTCATATGGGACTAAATTGACATCAGAGTGAGCGGCACATTATCTGAATGATTTAGAAAACAACTGTAACGTTACTGTTGTTTCTGTTGAATTCACCCCGCCTCCTATTCTGGCACAGTCACACATTTGAACTGATGGATGGGTTATGCGCCTCCGGAGAGATAGCCAAGTCGGTTTTGGTTTCTTCATTTTAATTTATTTAAAAGGCCACGGCCTCGCGTTGTATTGAACTGGTCATTTCTTGGACGAGGAGCAACGCTCAAAACGAAGAGACCAGAAGGAGAAGACAGAGGAAGACGACACTCGGGAGGATCAAGCAACGCAGTATAAAGACAATGACGGCATGTGCTTGATTTGAAAGCTTTACTCTATTTGAACTTATTACATCTGTCGGCAATTTACACCATTTAAGGAGCAAAATCATTTTCCTCTTTCAAAAGCAAAGTGTACTGAAACCAGGAATACCGTGGAAAAGGCTTTTTTTCAATCCTCAGTAAACGACAGGGCGACATGGTAGCGCTGTACTTCATGATAACATCGTTTTGATTCGTTTCACACATGAAAGACACCGTTGCCGAGGCCTAACTAGCACTAGGAGAAAACCCACAGTATGCAGTCCTAAACATTTTCCAGCAGAAAAATTCCCTGCGAATTACTTCCGCAACGCACTTCAGCATTCCTCTTACTTTACGCGGAGATTGAAGCCAAACAGGAAGATTAACAGGTAGGCCTATATTATTTCCTAAGATTCATCAGAATCTTGTGACCCAGATAAGACGTTGGATGAAAAGTAGTAAGCTTTATACCATTAAAATGGTCTGTGTTCATTTGTTATATGTTATTTTCTGTCATTTGGGATTTTAGTGGTTTTGTCACAAAATCGCATCAGTGATGTTTCAATCAGTCGGAATAGGAATATCAATAAGCGATTATACATCATATTACATCTTTTTTTAAAGGTGTTGCATGTCTTATTTTAGCCGTGAGTGGTGAATTGATGGAGCAGAAGCCTCCTGTACTTCAGCTGGACGCAGCCTCCAGTGCTTCACTCACTCTACTGCTCTGATTATGGCAAGCTGCTTCAACATTTATTGCTTCATAAATGATTTGTTTTAAATGACTAGTAATACATCTAATACTGACTAGTATCATTTTCACTTTAACTACAAAATGAATCCATTAGGTACTGTTCACTTATGCATTACAGTTGTTAATGGGTCATAATCAGGTTTTTAATATTCAGTTAGTACTAATGTTTTTTTTTTCTTTTCGTAACACAGTGTAGTTGCTAGTATATATACTCCAGCTTCACTAGTATATATGTTTTGAATATTTTTGTTTATACAACACTGGTATTTAACCCAATTGTTTGCAACTTTACCTGTCTCTTACTTATGCCAGGCACTTGCTTTTTTGCTTGTCATATGTAATAATTAGTCAGAATGGTTACTTTGTTCATTTCAAATCTTATTTGTAGATTTTTTTTTACCAGTTCCAATTTGAATACACCATTGTAAGGGTTGCACAGACTAGAAGACTAGTCGATAAGTCATCTTTAATGCTCTGTCATGATGCTTGACAAGGTTGAATTTATTCACATACGCAATCGCTCTCTCACTAATGCATTCGTATAAATGGAATCTTTACTGTGCTTCTTTATCTGTTTCTGATTTAGAACAAACAGAAATCTGTAAGAAATATAATGACCCAAAGACAACAGAACTGATAAAAATTAGCTGTTATGGAAGCAATAGCCATGTGAGCAGTGCTGTGTCATATAGCTGTGCACAAGGTGTTCGAGTCTCAGCTTAGGGATCAGGCTTATTTGTTCATTAATGATGTCATGTCATCAGTGACTAGTCAACGTCAACTCGACTTTTATCACATAAATGTTGACTTTAAAAAAATCTCTGAAGTCGTTCAACCGCTACACCAGGGTTTCTCAAATCTTGTCCTGTACGGTCAGTGCTCTGCAGAGTTCAGCTCCAACCTTGATCAAACTCACAGACCTCAGGATTCTAATGATCCTGAAGACATTGATTAACATGCTCAGGTGTGTTTGATTAGGGTTTGGAAAGTGGATCTCGTGGGTTGGATTTGAGGATCCCTACCCTACATAAGGGCCTTTTGCACTGCTTTAGTTTCAGAACTAAATGTGCAGTACTAAAGTACAGGGACGATTTTGCTTGAACTATTTCCCAGTACCATTTAAAGGGTTGCATTCGAACTGACAGTATGTACTAGCAAGTGATGTAAGCTGGTCGACAGCGACGTCATTTGTGCGCACCGTTCAACAACATTAACAAAGAAGAGTAACGTTAACAACAGGAGGATGGAGGACACTGTGATCAGAGCAGTGTTTTTGTTGTGTCTCGCGGGTTTCATAATAATGGACATGGAATGCCGATGTATACATTAAGCGATTGAAAGAACGGAAAGGGGGACTAAGAATCTCCAATGACAACTGAAAGTGCTATATTTGTTAGAAGTGCCTGCACTTCAGCGTCCATTCATCTAAATAAGTTTGCACAATGTTTACAGTATGGTTACATGCCACAGCGTTTTAAATCATGGCGGTTGAGGGCCTTTTTGAAAGCGTCTGGCCAATCTATGTCCCCTTACATCGTGGGAAGTACCAGTTGTGCTGGTTAGACCCTGCTCCGGAGTAGGAGCTAATTTCGTTCTTGAAAAAGGCAGTCTGGTACTAAAATCGCACCCAGTTCCGGCGGTGCGAAAACGCCCAAAAGTGGGTAGTTCCACAATTAGTACTGGTACTATGAAAAGTTTCCTACAGTGCAAAAGGCCCTATAGTGTCCGATAAATGGGTATTAGTGTTGATTAAGGCTGGAAAGTGTGTTGGAATTGTGTACATAGCCATCTTAGTATAATAAAAATCCATCCAGTGTTTTTTTAATTTTAATTTAATTTTATTATCTTTGTAAAACCAAATCAGGCTCAAATTTTTTTGCTATTGAAAAATAAATATTAATCTTTATTAAATTACATTAATTCAATAAAAGTTTTCTATACAAATTAGCACAAGTCAGTCTGCAATACCGGACAGGACAACAAGGAGACTCCAATTTATTTAGAACCAAGAACCAAGAGAAAACATTACCGTCTACAGCCGCGAGAGGGCGCTCTATGTTTTCAAGGAGATGCTATAGGAGCACTGAGCAGCATAGAGCGTCCTCTCGTGGCTGTAGACGGTAATGTTTTCTCTTGGTTCATGTCAAATTAATTTGGTAAATAAGTCGCACCTGACTATAAGTCGCAGGACCAGCCCGCGCATTTCTAGTTACCTAGACAGCAGACACTTTTACTCAGAGTACCTGCAACATGTCAGAATTAGCGGTACACACAAAAAAGTGCAGGTACTCCAAAGACTAAAACATAGAAGTGCTGGTACTGTGTACCAGTGTCTACCAACCCACTTCAAGAACTGTGGAAGTACTCTCTGTTTTGTGCACAGTATAATGTCCATGTCCAGCAAGGTAATAAAAACATCAGAGGGTCAGTTAGAATTTGTTGAAGAATCAAAAGTACATTTTGGTCCAAAAATAACAAAAATTACTATTTTATTCAACATTGTCTTCTCTTCCGGGTCTGTTGTGAGCGCGTTCATGATGCTGCTGGCATGTTTTCTGGCGCACCCAATAACAAAAATAACATGTCAGCAGCGTCGTACATTAACTGTCACAGCAGTCGCACTCACAACAGACCCGGAAGAGAAGACAATGCTGAATAATGTCGTATTTTCGATGCTTCAAAATATTCTATCTGACCCTCTGATGATGTCACACGGACTACTTTGATGATGTTTTTCTTACCTTTCTCGACATGGACAGTATACCGTAGACACAGCTTCAATGAGGGACTGAGAGCTCTCGGACTGAATCTAAAATATTTTAAACTGTGTTCCGAAGATAAACGGAGGTCTTATGGGTTTGGAACGACATGAGGGTGAGTTATTAATGAAATACTTTTTGGCTGAACTAACCCTTTAACAATGTTCTTACTACCTTTGGGCCTTGACTGTGGTAGTTACCTTGCTGTCTATGGAGGGTCAAAAAGCTCTCAGATCTCATCAAAAATATCTTAATTTGTGTTCTGAAGATGAATGAAAGTCATATGGGTTTGGAACTACATGAGGGTGAGTAATTAATGACAGAATTTTCATTTTTGGCTGAACCATCCCTTTAAAGGGGAAAACCCTCCACAGGCAGCTAAACAACTAGCTGCCACACTAGCCCCCCACAATTCACTGAATTCATTCTACATGTCCAGTTTATCAGGTGCACGAATTCTGTGTCCAGCATTTGTACGAGTCACTCGCCGCAGGGAACTAAACATCCTTAACCCTTTTGTGGTCTTCGGTCCCTTCTGACCGGATAATTTTTAATTTCGTAAAATCATAGCTTCACCAGAATAGTATGAAACTTGGTGACTTTTATGGCATTTGCTATGTGAACACACACACACACACACACTGAGGGCATGATTCAAGGTCCTATGACATGAAAATGTCACTTTCTGAGGTTTTTTAAGTTTAATATGAGTTCCCCTAGCCTGTATATGATCCCCAAGCTTCTAGAAATTTGAATCGGTGTAAATTGAGATTTTTCTATCTTTCTCTGCCTTTGAGAAAATGGAAGCTCAAACGGCCTGATCTTGAATCTCCTCGTTGTGACGTTGTAACGAGAATTGTTACCTCCCCTTTCTCTGCTTTGCCCGCCCAAATATTTACATATAATTCAGTCGCAATGTCAGCACAGGCGTTAGAGACTTTTATGATATGGATTCGACAGCACCGGCACAAACAGTGAGTAACAGTGTTCATTAATGCCTGATCTGTGATCAGTGATTTCTGATGTGTAGCTAATCATTCAAGTTCACACAGACTTTCTTTCTAAATCGTTTAATACTGTTTATGCATCAGTGAATCAAGCCAGTGACTAAACGATCAACTTCACGTTGTTTCTCTTAGTAGCATGAAACAAATCTGTTATTTCAATTGTGATTTAACTACAGAGAGCGGTCAAAGAACGCTCGCTTTTTTCCGGAGCTGTTACACATCTCGAGTATATCTGCACACTTGCCCAAACTGCCGTTACAATGAATGACGCTGTTATGCTGCACAATGGAGCTCTTACTGTATTCATGTGTTTGCTGTTAGCTGTGGTGAAAGCATTTTGTGAGAGAAAACGTGTTGCAATAATGACGAGATCACTGCATCCAGGTGATAAACAGACTCTGTCTACTCAATCCTCATCACTGCAGCCTTTCATGTGATGGGGAAAAGATCGAAAAAATAATTATATAATCAACACTTCCATGATTCGTTAATCTCGACTGCTGTAATAGTAATATATATATATATACAGTGGGGATCGAAAGTTTGGGCACCCCTTGCAGAATCTGTGAAAATATGAGTAATTTTCAAAAAATAAGAGAGATCATACTAAATGCATGTTATTTTTTATTTAGTACTGTCCTGAGTAAGATATTGTACATAAAAGATATTAACATTTAGTCCACAAGACAAAAAAAATGCTGAAATTATTAAAATAACCCCACTCAAAAGTTTGGGAACCCTTGGTTCTTAGTACTGTGTTCTGTTACCTGATGATCCTCGACTGTCTTTCTGTTTTGTGATGGTTGTGCATGAGTCCCTTGTTCTGAACAGTTAAACTGAGCAGCGTTCTTCAGAAAAATCTTTAAGCTCCTGCAGATTCTTCTGTTTTCCAGCATCTTTGCATATTTGAACCCTTTCCAGCAGTGACTTTATGACTTTGAGATGCACCTTATCACACTGAGGACATTTGAGGGACTCAAACACAACTATTTAAAAAGATTCAAACATTCACTGATGCTCCAGAAGAAAACAAGATGCATGAAGAGCTGGGGGGTGAAAACTTTTGGAATTTGAAGATCAAGGTAAATTTTACTTAATTTGTGTACCGGGAAATATACAAGTATCTTCTGTTGCTTACGAAGGGCAGAACTAAATGGAAAAAAATTATATTTCAACAATATAAGACAAATTTGGCCATCTTCATTGTGTTCAAAAATTTTCACCCCCAGTGAAATAATGCATCTTGTTTCCTTCTGGAAAGATTCTGCAGGCTACAATTTTTGCTACATTTTGTTTCGTGTAACAAAATGCTTTCTGGTTTGAATGTAGTAAAAATAATAATGCAAAAACATACACTTAAATCAACATTTAAAACTATTAAAAACTATTAAACCTTGACAAAAAGTAGTCTTTGAGAATGCCTTAATATACATTTAAATCCACAACCTAATTAAAGTAAACAATTATGCATAAAAACAACTAGGGAATTCACAATCCTAGCCTATACAGTTCTATACAGGGATCTCTTTTTTTGGCTCGCACCAGGAGGTGCTATTCTGCCTTCAAAAGTTATATTTTAAAGGCCTTTTCTCAAGTTTAATCTGAAATACTGCATTAATTAAATTATATATATATATATATATATATATATATATATATATATATATATATATATATATATATATATATATATATATATATATAATATTATATAATAATAATAATAATAATATATATATATTTTTTTACTATTTTCAATGGGAAAAAAGTATCATAATTATTGCATAAATATTAATTAGTACCATAGAATTCTCTCAAAATACAAAATTAATTAAATATAAAAAAAAGATAAAATATTATTGAACATAAATAAATTAGATTGATTTTACTGAAAAAAAAAAAAGTTAAGGTGTCCGCGGTCACTTTTGACTTCGAAGTCTATAAGTGTGATTCTCAAATGAGGAGCGCAGAAGGGTTAAAAGGGAAACGCAAGCACTCTATGTGAATTCTGTCACATCTTTAAGTATGCCGCCACAGTAGAAAGATGAAAGAGGACTAACTGAGTTTAACCGTTCACATGCCTGTTGTTCTGGGCGTAGGACGAAATGAATGAAATGTAAACGTAACCCATGTGACCAAGCAAATGCATGGTAACGATGCGTAGTTTAAATATGTTGCAATTTCAGTGAAAACAGTGGTTGGTGTCAGTAAATGATATATGACACTTACTTTTCTCCCTGTGCATATGTCTGACATTTCTTTATAGTTCATGCTAACAGAACTTCAATGACACAAATGCAACATATTATTAGTATGCTTTTGTATCGGTTATAATATAACCCCGCTGCAAAGAAAATAAAAAAAAACAGTAGGCTGATAAAAAGATAATTTGAATCTTAAGGCTATTTGTAACATATATATATATATATATATATAGAACTGATTTCAAACATCAGACCAGAAGGCATTATGATGCACTCGTATGGACCAGAGGATAACTAACCCCTCTCTTCTTAACCGGCTGCTGCTTTCCCAACATGCTTGAAGACCTTAAAAGGTGCAGAAGGGGTTTGAGTCATCTAGATTAGCCAAGATTCCTCAGATCTAAGCCATTTATCTGAGTGAAAGGTTTTGTGGGTAAAATGGAATTATACATCATTGCCGCTTCTTTCTCTACGATGGGTTGAGATGTACGTTTTCAAGTGGGTGTGTGTAGCTTTGATGCTCTTTGTGTGGAGTTTCCTCACAGACTGATGCTTATACATTGTTGAATTCCTTTCTTCCTGCTGTGGTGTTGTGTTTGCGTGCGTGTGTTAAGGGAGTTAAGGCTCTCTAATAAGTATGTGTGGTAAGGGGGTAATAACAATAATTTTTGCATCTGTGTCTCGCAGCTCCCATCAGCATTGATACAATAGCCATACTGAGATCTTTGGGTTATAACAGGAAACATGCAAAGTAGAACTGTTCATAAGGTCCAAAAGACTATGGGATTGGTTGATGATTTGTGACACATTTGACTGTGTAAAAAACACATGCAAAAAGCCTGTGTGTTTTTGCATGCCAATTTAAATGTGTAACCTCATGTATGGTGTCAGGTCAGGCAAGCAATTCTTTCTCTCATTTCAATTCAATTCTAATAACTAGACCCGCATGGCCAGAAGTACATTCTGTAGGCCTGTTGCCAAAGCAAACAACATAAAATATCATTTAGAAAAACCGAATGATTGAAATTTCAAATCTCTCTATCTGATACACACACACACACACACACACACACACACACACACTTTTATTTACCGTCTTGTTTCTGTTTGGAATGCCTCCCAGAATATTAATCCTATTATATTATAGGTTTTTAGCCAGATTATACCAGATTAAAGATTATGCCGTGATATTAATATAAACCCGCAGGACATCTGCACTCTGAAATTATCTGTATTAAACACATCTTTTATACACATTATTACAATAACAAATCTTACTAAAAGACTTATTAAAATCAAGATTGTATTATTCTGCTTGTCAATCGCACAAACTGTCTGTGATTCGTCACTGGGTTCAACTAGAACACTGTGGCCTCTGATGTTATTCACATGTCGTGTTTTATTCTACAGGTGTCTGCGGGGGTGAGAGAGGTCAGAGGGTAAAGGTTAAAGGCCATTTCAAGATGAGTGAGCTCGAGCAGCTTCGTCAGGAGGCTGAGCAACTGCGCAGTCAGATCAGAGTGAGTCCTAATACTGATACTGCTGAAAAATCAACTTCACTGGGGTCCTGATCACCACGTCAGGGTTTATGTTGCCATAATGACAGTTGGCGTTTCATTATCCCTTACACATAGTAATGAACAGAATGAGTGTTTATCATGTTGCTGCTAAATACACTTATTTGAAGATTAATTTCTTATTGCCATGCCAGCTTCTATTGCTATTTTCACGACAAAACCATACTTGAATTACAAACTTTAAAATAAAAAACATTGAAGTGCCATTTTTCCTAAAATTCTAAAACCACCTTTGACTTGAACACTTTCAAGGGTAATATACTAGGTATTAAGGGCACCTATTATGCAAAATCCACTTTTACAAGGTGTTATGTCAGAAATGTGTGTTGGAGTTGAATGTACATTTATCTTTATAAAAGCAAACCAGGCTCAAAAAACGCACGGTTTGTATCCTATGTGTGTCTTTTAGAGCATTATGGATGTCATAAGCAATTTCTAGTGATGCAATAGTGGCTTCCCTGAGACTCCACTCAAAATGAAGTGTGCACTGAGATCTGAAACCGGCTAACATTAAGACATTCACATTGTCTTCTGTCCCTCAGGATGCCAGGAAAGCATGTGGAGACTCCACACTCACTCAGGTGAGATGTAATTACATGTAGGATCTCCAGAGGTCTGTGGGTTTTCATTCATGTGGCATTTATGCGTGTGTGGTAGATAACAGCGGGCCTGGATCCGGTGGGGAGGATACAGATGAGGACGAGGCGCACACTGCGTGGGCATTTGGCTAAAATCTACGCCATGCACTGGGGCACAGACTCCAGGTATCTCAATCAGCAACCTTCTGACACTTCACCACTTACAGCTGCCATCATAGAGAACAAAAAAAAAGTTTAAAGTAGCAAATGAGCATGACTCAGTGGTTTGTGACTTGGCTTTGGTTTTGCACCTGTTGACGGCACAGAAGACAATGAACAACATGACACACTGACCCGAATTCTACAGCTGCACTACTGGCACAGTGGAAACAAATATCTTTAAAGACGTTTGATTTTTGTGAGCTGTTCTATACTCCAAGGACATATTCTAGTAGAGCCATGTGTACAGTTGTAGCAACTAAAGTCAAAAGTATACGTCCCTTGTCCACATTCCACTCTAGTTTACGACATTTATGTCATCATCATCACAGTCCACTGATGTCCATGCGCTGCACATGTTTTTAACTATGTGTCATTTCGAAAGCTGCACCCTCCAAAGGACATATTTGTCACCCACATTTCTTTGAAGAGGTTTTATTTCAGAAAAGTATCCATTATTGTAATGTCTTTCTTACTTCGGAATTAAATAAGGATTGTCCATGAAGTCACTAGAGGGATCTGAAACATAGCAAAATCTTAATAAAAGTTGGAAACATTTTTCAGTGTTGTCCGTTGACATAGTACGTAGTCATATCGCGGGAAATTGACAATAATCAGATGCCGCGTTCATGTCATATATTCTCTTTTTATCTTTAATCATATATATAAACTTTCTTATGTAATCCTCAGGCTTCTTGTTAGTGCCTCACAGGATGGAAAACTCATTGTCTGGGACAGCTACACTACGAACAAGGTCTGTAGCTCCATCATTTTATTACACATAAAGCACATTATGGTGCAGCTAAGTATTGTAATTTTGAGCTAGTAACCAAAAGCTTTTCCTAAACTATCACCATCAAGTAAACCAATGCCAGGTTGAATCAAGTGTATAGTAAAATCACATTATATTCATCAGGTAAAATAAATTATTATTAGACAGTTCTGGCAAAAGTTCAGTAATATATTTTCTTGTAAAGGTTATTTGATTTTCAACAGTCTGTTTAATCTTCGTGTATGTTCAATATTATACATTTCAGATGCATGCCATCCCGTTACGGTCATCATGGGTGATGACGTGTGCGTATGCGCCGTCAGGAAACTTTGTGGCCTGTGGCGGCCTAGACAACATTTGCTCCATATACAGCTTAAAGACTAGAGAGGGCAATGTTCGAGTCAGCCGAGAGCTGCCTGGACACACAGGTTTGATAACACACACATACTCACCTTCATTTACCCAGAACACTAAAGCAATTTCATAAATATGAGAAGTATAAATATTTTTGATTGATTCATAGATCAGTTTGTATACTGTTGCTGGCAGCAATCAAATAGACTGCTCGTGACTGCATCTTTTCTGTTCGTCTAAAAGAAAAGAGAATCAGACATCTTTTCTTTTCTTTTTTCTACCATCATGCAGTTTCATGGTGTGGCATGCTGACTTCCTGTCTGTTCATTTCCTAGGTTACCTTTCCTGTTGCCGTTTCATAGATGACAATCAAATTATCACCAGTTCAGGAGACACAACCTGGTGTGTTCAATAACTATTTTGTACTACACTGAAATGCACTGGTTCTCAACTCCAAATCTGTGGTGCCCCCACTGATCTATATATGACTGGATCGCTCATAGCGTTTAAACTGCCAACAGTCAGTGAAGTCACCGGAAGTGTTCGATCTGCCATCTTACTAATCCCTACCAGCAGAGAGCACCATTGAGTCACATGCAAACCACTGACCTGAAATCACCCGATTTGAAGCAAATCATTCAAACGGGATTCGTTGTTATTGTATGTGTATGTAAATTCATTTTTACTTCAGGTGTTTTCTGCAATATTTATGGTCTTCTGGGGCAGGATAAGAGATATATTTAAACCGTTTAGGTGGGTGTGTCTGCTGCGCACTGACAACACAGGTAACGATCCAACACAAAATATAGCCTATTTATTTATGAACATAATTATTCAGGAATTATTCAACATAAACGTATTAGTATCAGAAATGGATTTGAATATATTACAATGAATAATACAATCATGTTGTTAATATTGCTCTATAATGAAATGAAAAGCTTAACTTACTATCTTGGAAATAAAGCCTTTAAATCTGTACTGTATATAGTCAGTTATTTCAGATTTCAGAACGAACACTTTGTCGTTTGTAATAAATGTTGAGGTCGTGTCCGTCTGATGTTTATCATGTTCATGATGTTCGCTACTGTAACGAACGTAAGCTTTTTAATAAGTAGGGGAAATTCCCAACATTTAAAAAAAATAACCGTTTAACATACATGCTATAAACGCTGCCTTGTTAGGTGATGTTTTCTCATTAAAATCATACAATTTCCTATTAATTCAATGGAACGTTTACACACACTAGGGATTACCAATATGGCGTCGCGGCCGCTTCACTTTCATGACGTCATGAGCAATCCAGTTCCCTATTATAGATCAGTGGGTACCCCTCCATAGTACCAGAATTGTCTGTTGTACAAATGCCCTTAAAATCAAACATGATTTAAAAAACATAATTATTAATATTAATATACTATTAAAATGTGTTATTTATTAAAATGTTTAATATTATTTAATTCATATTAAACACAGAAATCAGTATTTCTCCTCTCTTTTAAAAGTTGATGAGCCTGTTTATTTTACATGATTAAATGGTTATTTGGGTTTTATTTACATTTATTGTTTTTTCCCTTCTGTCTGTGATTAGACCAGTTACTGCAGTCAAACAGACCGCTCACTTTCAGTTACAGCTTCTTTTGAATGTACACTTAAATAATTCAATGATGTCTGTGCAGTTTGTACGTTTTAACCTTGTGTTTGTGTTTGCGCCAGTGCTCTGTGGGACATTGAGACTGGTCAGCAGACCACACTGTTCTCAGGTCACAGTGGAGATGTGATGAGTCTGTCATTGGCTCCAGATTCACGGACCTTCATCTCGGGGGCCTGTGACGCCTCCATTAAACTCTGGGATATCAGAGATAGCATGTGCAGACAGACGTTCACCGGACACGAGTCCGACATCAACGCTGTCTGTGTGAGTAAACGCGCTGCTTAAATGAATATTGCAGAATCAAAGTAGATCACTATTGCTTATCACTTCTTTTCTTCTCCATCTCTCAGTTCTTCCCCAGCGGCAGTGCGTTCGCAACTGGTTCTGACGACGCCACCTGCAGGCTGTTTGACCTGCGCGCGGATCAGGAGCTGTGTTTATACTCTCATGATAACATCATCTGTGGCATCACCTCTGTGGCCTTCTCCCGCTCTGGCCGTCTGCTGCTCGCCGGCTACGATGACTTTAACTGTAACATCTGGGACGCCATGAAGGGAGACCGAGCAGGTGAACATACTGGTTTTAATATTTTGTGTCAGTACAGTAACCGTTTGCACAATGTTTCATTTGTAAATTGTGAGGTCTTTGAACAATAGTGACGTAGGATCTGTGGGGTTTAGGGGGGCAGAAGATTGAACAATCTGGCACTGGTATTTACACAAATGTAAAATACAGTAATTAGCACTAGATTCTTGCATCAGACTGAGACAAATTACACCGATCTTGTAAAAAAAGAAATAAAACCGAGCTGCCAATAGTGCAATATAGTTACACTTGCTTGTAGTGTAGATTACGTCACATAAAGTAGATGCTAAATGCTAAAAATGCATTGCCCAAATGCACATTAATAAAAAATAAATAAATATGCCTTTTATATGGAAATTATTCATATTATCATTATTAATAATAATACTGTTATTTTATATGATCAGTTATTTTACTTCATTTTTACACTAACTTTTAGAAGTTTAGAGCAAGTACGATTTACATTTTAAATAAATAATTACTTTTTTTTTTTTTTAGACAATGTTATAATAATGTTATATTTCAAATAAATTCTATTCAAATTAGTTAGAATTTTATTCATCAAAGAATCCTGAAAAACATCACAAAGTAGTTTTCCACAAAAACATAAAAGTGCCCCTGTTATGCAGTGTGTAAAGTAGCTCTATGTGAATGCAAAAGTCTGCAAAATTGTAAAACCGAAAGTGCACGATAAATAAAGTTATTATCTCCTAAAAGAAAGAATTAATCCAGGACAGCCTGAACGAGTCGTTAGTAACACATTTGTATACTGGTCGTCTATGTTCTACGCTGGTCGGCCGCAAACAACTTGACCCTCCATCAAACACGTCATTTTACTGACAACTGCTTCTCTAATCTCTGGGAGTTCAACACTGGATTCACAAAATGCTTTCTTGAAAGATGGCCAAAGTCCCTTTAAGGTAAGTCTTGTCACTGGGCGGCCATCTTTGAAACGCCTCTGGGGCATGCAAGAGCAGCTTTGAATGGAGAACCATCAAATTCTCCAAAGCGGTTCACCAAGCTTAAAGGGTTAGCTCATCGAAAAATAAAAATGATGTCATTAATAACTCACCCTCATGTCGTTCCAAACACGTGAGACCTCCGTTCATCTTCGGAACATAGTTTAAGATATTTTAGATTTAGTCCGAGAGCTCTCAGTCCCTCCATTGAAACTGTGTGTACGGTATAAACGGAGGTCTTACGGGTTTGGATCGACATGAGGGTGAGTTATTAATGACATAATTTAGATTTTTATTTAGACCCTTTAAGATTAAATAATATTTGAAATCACCAAAGAAATCTGACACCAACTGTGTCATAAATGTTTCTTTTACTCAAAAAGTGTTAAAAAAAGCTTATTTTTCAGGCGCTTGTCTCAGAACGGCAGCTGCAGTGACCGATTAACGATTGGCTCTTTTACTCAGAAGGCAGGGCTTCATTCGATAGAGTGGATATACTGAGCATAGCATTTTTCCCCATTCAAAACTATAAGAGTGACACATCTTGGTTATTCTAGTCTTTGAGACAGCTCAGAGCCCATGTTATTTCACAGTCTGTAAGTATGATAAATAATAGATGTTTATATTTTCTGTTGAGCATTTAAAATACTGAACTATGACACACACTGAACACGGTGGACCAATCACAATAGACTGGTCCATCTGACCAATCAGAGCAGAGCATGCTCACGGAAGCGAGAGGTTTTAGAGAGACTGAATCTTTGAACTGCTTCAAACTAATAATTTGAGAATCGTTGGAAAACGAGGTGACATTAAATGCATATTTTGAGAAAACAAAAGTGATTTTTGCCTATGCATGCAATCATATTGTAGAAGACCAAAACAATATTAGGAACCTTAAAATGGCATAATAGGGGCACTTTATCCAACACTGATGGTAAGTGCTCATGTTTGATCATCAAACCAGCATTAGAAGGATTTCTGAAGGATCATGTGGCACTGAAGTCTGGAGTAATGATGCTGAAAATTCAGCTTTACTATCTCAGGAATAAATGTCATTTTAACATGTATTAAATTTTTTCTTTAATTATTGTATTATTTCACAACAGAAATATTTGTGATGTCTTTTTGAAAAAATAAACACACCCGTGTTGAGCATAAACGACTTCTCTCCAAACATCCCAATAGATCATACCCATCCCAAACTTTTGAACAGTAGTATATATACACATGGCACATGAGGAGGTTTTGAACTGGCCCAATATAAACTGTATGTTTACACTTTAACACTCACACTCATTGTCTCTTACAGGAGTGCTGGCTGGCCATGACAATCGTGTGAGCTGTCTTGGGGTCACAGATGATGGCATGGCTGCATGCACAGGTTCCTGGGACAGCTTCCTGAAGATCTGGAACTGACCACACACACAGCTCTATTGTACACATTATTTACTCATCACACACAATGTATGTACTTTACTGTACATATGATATACACTTGCCTACACAGACACATGGCTGACAAATAAACTGTACATACTATATATAATTAGTTACACGTTTACACCAAACTCTATAGTGCGACATCATTCTATATATATATATAGTCACACTATATAGGTAGGTTTGGACCACAAGTTTGAAACAGGAATGTTTACACACACTTACTTCCCCCCCCTTAGGCTTTGCTGGACCTACATGGTACCTTCACTTACTAAGAGACACAAGTACATGTGGAGAAATGTGCATTTGAGTGAGCGGTCTAATTTGAGCGTACAAATCCAAAACATTTCTGTGACCTGCTTTATTTTGAGACTGAACCTTGAGCTCGGAGTGATGGGTGTTGATCCATTAAAGAGCAATTTTTGTTCTTACTTCCATTGCCATCTATAATAAAAAATAAGCCTAAAGTACTAATGTTTCCATGAGCATGTAGAGTTGAAGAGATGGAAGACCTGTGACAGTTACCCACCAAGAGTCGATTCAGATCACACTTTATGTAGTCCATGTTTTTTTAGCTGCGTATGCCAGGCATATTTCAGTATACAAGTAAATATATGATGTTTTGTCTTTAATTTTTGTTTAGATTTCACATTTTTAAAAAGCTTTTATTCATGTTTACCTGTGTGCCACACCCTAAGGAGAATAAAGAAAACTAAAAACTAATCAATAAAAATCTGTATCACTAAATATGTGACCACAGCTTGCTCACAAGACTGTGTAAATACTTATGTGAAATTACTCAGTTCATAAAAGTGGTTCTATGCATTTTTTGGGGGGGGGGGGGACCCAGGCTTCACATTGGACAAGCAAAGTTATTTATCTGACAGTGTTGTAAAAAGGAATAAACAACAGAAGTGTGATACCAAACACACTTACCTATGACAAATTTGGGCCAAAATTTGGAAAGTTGAATTGGATGCAAAGCTTTCCGCATTAACATGTTTTTCATTTTCAACTACAGTCCAGTAAGAAACCGAGACAGAAACCAAGTCACAGCAATCAGTATGCATTTATATTAAAACACTAAATTGAAAACATTTGAGCTTTTGTGCTTGATTTTGATAAATGTCTAATATGCCATAAAAGTATACGAGCACATGCTAGCATGAGCTAATAACATGATTCAAACAAGTGAATTTAAATGTTTTTTTTTTTTAATTCTAAAATGAATAATAAAATGAGCTTGAAGGAATAAAGAGTTACACCACTTTAACAGAGATCAAGTTATTTTTAATTTTCAAATAATGCTGTATTGAGACATTACAGACTTGTGAATGCATTCAATCTTTAAGACTTCCAATCATCTGAAACATTCCCTCTCCTAAACAGAAACACTAAAAATGTCCAAAACATCGACCTTTTTTCTTTCCTTTTTTGAAACATAAAAACTTTTTTAAACTAAATGAAAAGAATGATAATCAACCCATCACAGAGGATCAACTTTATCAAGACCTCCAAAACAACCTTTAACCCTCTCCTGCCTGCTGCTATGAGACCGAACTACAAATCAAGAACCTTGTTTTTTTTGTAGTAAATATTTTACAAAAATCAACTAAGGGATTAACTTTGTATTACTAGAGAACAACAAGAGACATGCCACTTGTTAGCATAGTGCTAATAGCATGTAGAGTAGATAAATACCTCAAACACAGCAGTAAAGGCCTTAAAATGAAAAGCAGACAGCTCCGCGTCTCTCGAAGACTGCTACACATGAACTAGTCTAGCTTTTTAAAGACCGACTGGTTTAGAACAGGTATTTAATGATAAACATTTGTTCAGATCTGGGGGATGGAGTGCACCTAAACCATGGATTCTGTAAAAGTCTTACAAGCCTTCAATCAAGACCAGAATGAAACAAACTGAGTACATTCAATAACGACCACAATAAAGCCAACAGCGTGTGTACCTTCAGAAAAACCCCTGACACATGGAATTACATTTCAATACGAGCTTCTGAACCGTGATCAGCTGATGTAGAAAGACTAAGATGTTCAACTGGTCATCAGTGGCATTTACAAACATGAGCGGAGTCGCATCTGTGGCTGGAGTCCAGTGATGATTCATGCATGTTTGACCATTCTGCTCCTCAATCGACTGGTCTTGTCTTGTCCACACTCTTTCCTCTGAGGGAATAATGAACAGCACACACGCGGATCAAAAATAGCTCTCCTATTCACACTTGCACAGTCGCACACCCACACGCTCTCTCTTTTATAACACTCGTTTGGAAAAAGAGGGGAGAGAGAGACGAGTCTAACTGAAAGTACAGCCGTATGTACAGCTCGACAGGCAGAAGCTCTGTGCTCCAATGATTATTCTTCAACCAGAAAAAGGCTATATATCAATCCATTCTCTTATTCACTTCTATTGACAAGGTTACGTTCATTAAATTCTTTTTATATAAATCTACATTTAGGTAAAAAAGAAGAATTCAGGGATATATATATATATATATATATATATATATATATATATATATATATATATATATATATGTTTATTTTTTTTTTCCTCCATTCCCATCATCCTGACAGGCCATTGTAATCTTAATATAAACTCCTCATCTAATTTGCAAACCATATGTCCTCTCTGTTTTAATTTCGTTATTCATTACATAATTCTTCTATAAAAACATAAAATCTGTCAATCCAGTAGTGTGAACGCAGCTATACACATGTACTATGAAGCACAAAGGCAAAATCGCACCAAATTCCAAGAGCTCTCGGGAATGCTGGGGACTGTTACATCACACGCATGTGAGCAGCTCCTCACCATGACAACCCGAACCTTTCGTGAACCTCCAGCATGAAAACCAGAGGCTTTTTCCTGTTTGGCAAAACGATATAGCCACTGATATAAGAGCTACAAGCATCACCATCACGCACGTTACAAAAAAGAGCTTGTGTTGTCATGTAACTGTAGGGCGTTTGGATTGTAATATGGTGGCAAGCAAACATCTAAATACTGCAGAGGAATGCACTGCCATTCAAACTGGAGGAACGAGCTCATTATGGCATGGCTTTTGTGCTAAAACATAGTGAGAAGAGCCTGTTTTGGTACTCTGGCTATTGTCAGTTTAAGTGCACTTTGTTGGCACGAGATCCCTAACCGCACACTGGACTTTTCTCTTCCCTGAACTTCAGTTCTTATTAAAACAATCACATGCTCAACGCTCTCCCACACACACATGCACACAATCAGTCAAATACGCCCAACCCCAATCCAAGGCACTGTTATTTCAGTAAACATGGCAGTTTGATTTACTAAGCAGGAAAGTTCTCTAGCAAGTAAGAGCAAGAAAGTAAAGATGAGGGGCACAAACCAAGTAAGTCTCAGAGAGAGTGAATCTGTCATAATGGCACAGTAACCTTCAAGTTCGGGGTTTGATTTTGCCCACTAACAGATGATGAAAATATCAAACTCTCTCTGAAATGCAACTATTTATAATTATTTGTCTGAAGTGTTGCACTGCTTTATTTAATAATGACTTACTGAATGTGTCATCGGTGTTTAGTGCTCGTCTAGACTGTGCGACAGCAGGCAATATGTCCAGTGGGAGGGGCTATTAGGTATTAATAGATGATGACTGTACTGCCACAAGCTACTGTACAAATCGCTGCTAAAATCATTTAGTGTTCATAACTACACAACTGTTTAGAACTATTCTGTTATTAGTGTACACAAACTTTTATTTGTAAAGGCAGCATTTAAGTGATATAATGGTATAATACGATCTTCACCAAATAGGGAAAGAGAAAAGAAAAGACTAGATTGTGATAGTATTCTTTTTTAGTTAAAAGTCAATTATCTGCATGGAAATGAGTGAAATCTCTGGTCGAGTATTGCAGAGCGGAGCACAAACCCGTCAATAATCCTTAAACTATTGCTTTATACTGATCCTACTGTACGTTACTGATGAAAATTTCCCACTGATACTCACTCACTCACACACACACACACACACACACGCAGCTCATTTGCACACTGTCAGATAAACAAAAGAATATTCTTGCTCCAATCCACCCAAGACTTCGTCTAAAACATGACGTCTGTGTTGCTAATGGTGGGGTCCAAATATCAAAGAAAAAAGTCTGATCAAATGCACACATCCCTGATGAACTACAAGCCTGCCTAAAAAAACTACACCTCCCATCAAGCACTTTTGACAGCACAAACACGACTCGGTTATGAAATCACTCTCAAGTGTATTACGCAGTCGTGTCTTGATTGAACTCTTAAAAAAAAATCTTGTGCCTACTGGATACAAACGAGTATACAATCATGGCTGTTACATTGTGAACTATAGGTTTATGCTGCCAAAAAGCGCTTTCAATCATATCCGGAGTTAACTTACTATATATCTTCCTGTCTAAAATCAAAATAACCCAAGAGAAACTCCCTCGTTAAACTTCGAACAAGAACGAGCACACAGCACGTATTGCAATAGAACAGCTATAGAACAGCAGATAATAAAAGTAGGAGTAATACTAAATACGCTTACGCACGGAGAATATCAAACAGTAGTAGATGTGATGATACTTCCCACATAGAAAGAAAAAAAGTGCATTGAAAAGCGAAAGCAGAGACTGTCGCTCCATTGTGGGTGACTAGGTCTCACCAGCTGACTAGTGGAAAATCAAAACGCTGGATTCTGCTCCGTAAGCGGCCACCACCGTTTCCATCCAACAAACAGTTTGGTGACATAGGCGTCAGATTATTGTTTACACATCAAGAAAGAGAAAACCTTGCCTTGTTCTGAAGGGAAGCCGTCTCAGAATATGTTAAAACTTGTATTTTTAAATCACTTTCTAAACTTCTACTTGTTGAAAGAAAACAATCTATCACTTTTATCTGAAACTCTGAATGCAACCAAGAACAAACGACTACTACACTATACAGTGGAGATGGAAAATTACAGATGTTGCAGGACCGGCTCACACCACTGCGGTTTCAAGTTGTTTCTGCAGTTCAGAGTAGTTTATAAAGTCTCTCACACACGCGCACCGCTGCTGCGTCGCAAAACGAGCAACAATTGAACGTTTTCTAGTAGAATAAATGTACAATTTGTCTTTTTGTCTGGTCCTAAAAATGTCAGAAACATTAGCAGTGAGGAACATTGGCCCCAGTGAGCTGAAAGCTAACCCATGTGGAATCAGATGAACACAACATTGCTCTGTCAGAGGTCAGCAGCGCGCTCACGGCAGACGCACGCACGCACGCACGTCTTGTACAGCTGGCTCAGAGATCACAGGAGAATGAAGGAGTGTCTTCAGGAAGAAGTGAAGTGAATAACTGTGTGTTCTATACGTAGGTTTGTGCAGGAGCGTGTGTGTGTGTGTTTGTGTATTTACAGAGTGTATGTGGGTGTTGTTCAGTGTTTGTATGTGTTCACACAGCAGAATCTAGGTTCATCTAGCAGCTCTTTCACCAGTTCATAATACAGTTTCTGTTCAGAGTCATAAAGTAGACTTGACTGCTGCCACCTGAGCGCACTGATGCAAAAAACACCTAAAGAGAAAGAGAAAAAAAACATGATTACAGTGTAAAGTGGATAAGCTTTGTGAGAAGGTCATTTTTCTGTGTAATTCCACTGAATTGATATTCAGTTGACTGTATTAAATCATGTTAATTATCACCTTATTTTAATGCCTAACAACATAATACATTTGCTGTGTCTCAAATTTTGCATGCAACCCTGCATTATTTTTCTTTATTACAAAATATATATACCATTCCCTTTAAACAATGTAATGTAAAAGTAATGTAATGTTTTTCAATGTTTATTGTAATATAATGGTTCCCAGGGAAAGAATGAACTGATAAAATAAATAAAAAGTCTATCTGAAATGCAACACAAGTTGCTTTGGATAAAAGCATCTGTAAAATGCACAAATTTAAATTAAATTTTTACACAAATGGTATTTTTTGTCAAGCACAACCATTCAGTTCTGTTTTAAACATTTTGTTTATCTAATGTTTATTAGATGAATTTTTTTTTTCAAGGGTTTCATCCCATATTTTGCCAGCAAACTGAGTGAACTGCAGTGAATTGAAAAACTAGCAGACAACATAGAACATGAAAAGTATTCATAAAAACATTTTTTTTTTCTTAAACTATTAACAATTTATTTTCACCACCTGAGGTATGGTTAAGTATCCATTTTAGCATCTACTTTTCTTTTTCGCCCTATTTTGTACCCCATTTGTGTAAAGTGCTGTGCATTTGAAAATGTTATCACCTTGTCGTTTCTTTCACACAGGAACTTAAGCCTCTGAGCTCTCTTGTGCATGAAGACTCCGTCCAGGTGTCCCGTCTCAACAGAACGGATCTCGATGGCTTTCTCTCCCCAGCCCATAATCTGATTAGAGCAGATGTGGGCTACAAGCAAAACACAAATACAAGGACGTTCGGATATTTTATCATTCACTTCATTAACACGGTCTCTAAAAAAATGTATGTCCTGATATGAAAAAAACATGGAATTCAACAGTATGTCCTTTCTTTTTCACATGACTGTATATGTGTGTGTGAATGTGTACTTACCCACAGATGTGGGCATTTCTCCCCACTGCAGCACTACATCTTTAATGATGCGTCCGTACGTGTTGACGTAAACACCTTCATCCTCATAACACAACAGCATCTCCATCCCATCTGAATTGGGGAGGAATACAATGGCGTGAGGAGTCACCTGTGACTGGATCTACAGAGAGAGCAAGAGGGAGTGAAAGAGAGGAACAAGGGTTTAGCAACAGAGATTTACCTTTCTGAAGGAACCGTAAAACGTTTCTCCTCATAAACCACTGATCACTCCCTTGTGATCCAGTGCATTCTTGTAAAAAAACAAACAAAAAAAACCTCTTCACGACAGCATAACTCACATGTACAGGAATGTAGATGTCATAGTTGTTTCCAGAGTCAACATCAATGGCATGGAAGCCAGCACTTGACCCATAGATGACCTTTAACCTCTGCCCCTCTTCCACTGTGAGGTCAACCAACAGAGGCCTATGTGGCAGGTCTCCAAATGACTGAGAAGAAAGACACAAATAAGAAAGAGACTGGAAGTATAGCACATTACAGAGATGATGCTCACAGAAATGGTTTCTCTCAAATAATTTGGGACTTGGTTAATTTCTATTATTTTTAACATACAGTACAGCAAGCAATATTTATTATAACTTATTGTAACCATTCACAAGTTTGGTCAGTAAGATTTTTTGAATGGTTCTGAAATCACTTTTGAAATGACAAAGCTGAATTTTATAATATAATGATTTGGTGCTCAAGTAACACAAACTCCTGAAGTTGTTTTTAACTTTAGAAAGCCCAGTAAACCCCATGTGAGTTGTGTACATGATAAATAAATAAAATAGTCTGACATTAAAACTAACTAGTGTCTCTACCTTGAAGGCCATGAATTTGTGGTAAGGTTTGGGAGCCCAGGCGTAAACCTCCACTGCATTCTTCATAGCGATAACCAGAAACTTAATCCTTTCATATTTCACTGGGAAAATAAACAAAAATGTGATTTATGGCATGAAGTACTTTGCAAAGTTAAAGTATTTTACCTGAGGTCTTCTAAACCACCTACATTTCACACTGTGGTAGTGCCGACTTTTGCCAATTTCTTGTTGTCTTTTCTGTGTTCATAATGAAGCACTCTGTACATGTACACTTACCAACTTTGTAGTGCACACAGCCCTCCATTTCCCCTACAGTGGTCCAGCCCTGCTTCTTCTCCACCTCTGGGTCATTATGGAGGATTTTATTTCTCAGCCAGGCCAGATAATACACACGCACTTTATTCTTCTTGCCTGAGAGAGACATACTTAACATGAAGAGCCTAAACATGAAAGGTGTGGTTGCATGTATCCTGACAGTGATTGTGTGTGTGTGTGTGTGTGTGTGTGTGTGTGTGTGTAAAGTGATGAACAGGCACGTGTTACCTGATATAGTGATGAGGAGGTTCAGTCCCTCCAGAACATCCATCTGCTGAAACCTGCGCGAGTTGATAAGTGGATAAACTTTTCCCTGGCCGCTCCGATCCAGCAGCTTTAGACCGTTCTCTGTCCCTACCAGCAGATTCACACCTGACAGAACAAACACCATTATAACACACACACACCTAACAAACACAGTGTTAGTTGTGAAAATAAAGTTTGTCAAGCTTCAGACTTCTTTGTAGGAGTTCAAAATGGCAGAAAGCTGTATGGTGAAACTTTGAAAAAGTATTGAATTTAATATCAATATACCCCCCCAAAAAAATATTTGGAGCAATGAACAAACTATTTCACAGTTCCAATGCTTTTTGGTCTTATTTTATGCACTTTGGCCAGAGGGTGGCACTGGCATCAAACTAGTCTTGAACATTGAAGGAATTAAAGAAATTACAACGGAAAGTTCACATACACACACACTCATCGCTTACCCCATAGAGCAGCACAGAGGATCTCGGAGTTGAATCTCTTCTTGTATTTGCGGATTTCAGGAGTGTCACTAACTGGACGAGTGTTGGTGGGATTGACATTAACCATGGAGCCTTTCCTCACCTCCATCTTCAACTGCTCAAAACGAGAGCCCAGACCTACAACAAGAACCCAGAAGCACAGCAGTGAGTGACTCTGTCATCTGGAAGCAATACCTTCACAACAATGAGGCAATGATCGTGGACCTACCCTGCGAAAAAAAAAAAAAGACATCTTTAAAACAAGAAGTACAATCTGACAATTTTGTTTCTCAAGTACATTTATTATTAGAAAACACATGTACTGTATTAGGCTAACTGAGACTTGTTATAGCACTTATATATCATTGCTCTTTTTGTTGTTTTTGATTGCTTTCACTGTCCTCGTCTGTAAGTCGCTTTGGATAAAAGCGTCTGTTAAATGAATAAATGTAAATGTAATGTAAATGTAGAACAAGACCAAAATATTGATGTTTTTTTTAGTATATTTAAAGGTGCTGTATGTAAGATTTTGACTTCTACTAAAGCAGAAAAATACCATGTTTGCAGATATTTTAAATTAATACCATACCTCCAACAGACATGTTATCGCCTGTGCCCCCTGATGGCTGGTACATTCCAAGGTCCACAAAGGTAGTAAAAGAGGACTTTCCAGAGGCCTTCACCAACCCCCTGGACTGATACTGAAATTGATCGCACGATCTGAGTTAACCAATCAACTGCACACATTGTGAAATGTTTCTGTTAATGACTCAAATAAACACAGAAAGAAATCATGATCAAATGATATACGGAGGAGAGAATGAAGCTTTAAAAGTTAGGTGGGCAGAGAACTCACATCATAGACAGAGTCTTTCCCAGGGGAAGAGTGGGAGGCCGAGTCTGTGGGAGAGTGGGAGGGCTGGACCACATCAGGCAGGTTGGTGTATCCATTATGACTACGCTTCTCTGGAGTCTGCCAGAAACAAACACACAAAAACAAACACAGATTGGTATTGCCATTATTCATGTTCCACTCATAAAGGGGAAAAAAACAGTCCATCAAAAGCAGAAATATATCACAGTTCCACCCAAATATTTAACAGCACAACGGTTTTCACCACTGATAATAATATCTATCTATCTATCTATCTATATATATATATTATATATTTTTTTTTATTATCCAAATATTGTATAGTCCTACAAAGCTATTATTATGAGAGCATGTGAGCAGAGCATAGCATCATAAGGGTAGAGTCATTTTAGCAACATTGCTCAGTACAGCTGTACTATATGTATGTTACAGCACACTAGTTCTAGTGCAAATAGTAACAAGTACACTACACAGAAATTTCCTGTTGGCACATTATTTGAGCAGACTTTGCTTTTCCAGTAAGCATGATTAGTAGAGAGGAGTGTTCACATGAGCCATGAGCAACTCTGCAGAACCCACATTCATAGAGCAGAACGTTGAGCAGAGCGAAGGCTAGAGAAGAGAGTGAAACCTGCATGCTGAACATGCCAAGTCGTGTGCTATATATTTTCAGCTCATGTTTTTGGATGTTTTTTGGCCAAATTTTGGTGCATCCATATTACAAATATACTGTATTTTTCAGACTATAAGTTGCACCTGAGTATAAGTCGCATCAGTCCAAAAATACATCATGGTGAGGAAAAAAACATATAAGTCGCACTGGACTATAAGTCGCATTCATTTAGAACCAAGAACTAACAGAAAACATTACCGTCTACAGCCGCTAGGGGGCGCTCTATGTCTTCAGTGTAGACAACTGAGCACTGAGAGCACTGAGCAGCATAGAGCGCCCTCTCGTGGCTGTAGACGGTAATGTTTCTGTAAGTTAATTTCTCTCGGTTCATGTCAAATTAATTTTGATAAGTTGCAGGACCAGCCAAACTATGAAAAAAAGTGTGACTTATAGCCCGGAAAATACGGTATATAACATACATTTTTTATCCTATAACCCCGTCCCTAAACACAACCCTTGCAGAAACTTTTTTTGAATTATGGATGCAGCTAGATGTACTCATGTAGGGGTAAAGATCTGAAACCTGAATACACATTACAAGGATATTTAGTCATAATAAGTTAGAAAAAGTAAACACGCATCCTACCCTCTGTACAAGCATGGTTTGGTCTCCATACCCCACGGCACGTTCTTCGTCTCCTCCTTCACCTTCCTCCTCCTCATGGACCACCATAGTGTTCACAGAGTCAGAATCTGCATCACGTGGGCTGATGAACACATTCCAAGAAAAATATGAAAAATTAAACCCAAAAACTGTGAAACAGTGAAACATTCATTCACACATTGTTGTCTTGTACCGGTCAGTAGGGCTCTCCTCTTCTGCTCCCTCTCCACTCTCACTCTCTTCACTGCTCTCACTGCTGTCTGAGGAAGAGGAGTAGTCATTAGCCTTCACCGGGGGCCGCGGCTGCTCCTCTGCCCGCTCCTTCGAGTACAGACCGTGGTCCTGTTCACACGAGGAAGAAATCATCAGGCAAGTGAGAAACACTTCATCATATGTCACATATCTGCAGTCATCATTACATTAACATTAGATCTCTCCAGAATGAGTCAGACCGTAATGTTTTTATCATGCATTCTTTTAAAAGCTATATGGGGTGTGGAGGGATCTTGGTTGGAGAGGCTGAATGTGGTCACACAGAGACCACGAGTGTGGGATTGTCCCACTACAGATGCGGATGTTCAGTTGAAATCAACAGGACACAGACTTCTGAGGAGAGACCCAAGAATCTACACAATGGTTCAAGATGTCTGTGTACATAGCACAACCTATGTGATTGGCTTTTAATGGGATAGTCACCCAAAAATAAATATCCTGTCATCTTTTCTTTCTTTAGGCAACACAAAAGAAGATATTTTTGATATAATTGATCAGTGCTGAAAATCATGGAAATGAAAATAATTTATATCATTAACATTTTAAACAAGGCTTTACTGTCACTTTTGATCCATTTATTTCATCCTTGTGAAATAAAAGTAATTTCTTTAAAAAAGTAGTAATTTCTTAAAAAAAAAAAAAAAAAAAAAAGAATTGAAAAAAAAAAATCATACTGACCCCAAAATTCTGAAGAGTAGTGTATATATCTGATCCACTCGATTACTTCATCAGCATATCACAATTGACAGCCTTGATTCTTTTTTTTTTTTTAAATCTTACTTGATTCATGCAGTGATTACCCAGAATCGAATTTTCCTGATTCATCATTTTGTAATGAAACATGAACATGTGATGAAAAAACATTGATCTGACATTTATCTTTGTCCACATCACGAGATGATGTAATCATGCACGAACACACACTGACATCATGCTGATACACAGATACGGCCACTGACCTCTCCTATTGCTCTCTTATAGCTCTGAGGGCAGGAAAAGGGAGGAAAAGAGATTGATAAGAGGAGAGAGAGATGAGAAGGATAAAGGGAGAGGAGGAGATGTAAGGAATAGAGGTTAGTGTTTAGAGGAGGGTTGAGTCTGTTCATCCTTTAGAAGGCACGGGTGAATGATTTGGGACTCTATGTGAATGCATGCGGTTCTGTATCTCACCGCTGGTCTGCTGGGTCTGGATGAGGTGCGGGATTCTCCCGGTTTGTGTCGGCTGTCATGAGAAAGAGTAGGGGAGGAATCCATCTTGGACGAGCCTGAAATAAACATTATACACCTTATTTTTAAGATTGTAGGTTTTGTTTGCAACAATTATGAAGCTTCCAAAAGGAGGGTTTCACCATAGAACAACAATTCTGGGTTCTCCAAAGAACCTTTCAGTCAATATTTCTTAAAAGAACCATTATTTTCTTTAATCTAAAGAACTTATTTAAAAGAAGCATTTTCTACTATAAAGAAGCTTTTGTGCAATGGAAGGGTTCCAGGGATGTTAAAGGTTCTTCAAGGAACCATACGTATATGCCAATAAAGCATCTTTATTTTTAACAGTGTATCCAAAAAGAATAAACTTTTCCAACTTATTTCATTTCTGAATCAATGTTTTTCAATTGTCTCCCATAACGTCTCTATGAGTGGATGTTTTGTTATATTTATCCACTAACACTCATACAAGTTATTCCTGTAGTTTCACGTTCATTCAGCAGTCCCACCAGGACTCCACATACAATTACCTCTAAATATTTTTGTACAAAATTACTGAAACTGTGGTTCTGGTACCCTACGCACAAGGAAATGGCAACACTAGCATAGAAATACTCATAAACCTGTAGGACAGGTGAACATGTATTGATTAATGTGTTGAATCTGAATTATGATTAGCTAAGATTGCTTTTCCCCTCAGGTTAACATGGGACTGATTAAGACATTATTTAATATGGTTATTAAGCTCAACACAGGTTTAACACAGGTTGTGTCAATTTCAGGTTGTAAGACTCTTGCAGGGAGATGTGGCGCCACAATGTTGGCAAAACCTGACCTACACAACACTCACTGAGTATGCGGTGTCTCTCAAGAGAGCCGGTCTGTGGCAGGTTGGACATGATACTGATGCTATCTCCTCTCTCCCAGCGCTCATTGCGACTCAGATCAGGATTACTGACACAGAAGTAACACACAGTGCAGGAGTCAGTGCACTCATATGATTTGTGTAACAGCTGGATGGGAGTATAGGTATGTTACCTTGCTCGAACTGGGTGTCTGATGCCGGAAGAGAGATTTGTGTTCAGTGCAGTGGCTATGGAGGCTGTTCTCTGAGGAATCTAAAAGAGAGAGGGGTGAGGGATTATGGTAAAACTGTACATCAATGACTGGGATATTAATAATCACTTGATGGAATAAATATGCTCCCACTGATTACACTGTCTATTTGCACATGCTGTTTTAGTGCTCAAACCAGATGAAGGAGAAGAGTATTATTTTGTCTTACTTTAGGAGGTTGCTCAATCTCAGGAAGACGGATCCAGGGTCCCCGGTCTTCCCTCATTGGCCGAGACTGAGGGGCAGGGGTCTCTGAGGTGGGGTCAGAGTTTTGACGGACTAGTTCTCTGGAGTGTAGAGGACGAGGTGTGGGTGTGGGAGAGGGGTCCTGGGTGGGGAAGGCGGACATGGTCTTAGTGGGCTGATCGCAAAGAGACTGAGAGCGAGGGACAGGAGCGGCGTACGGTTTTAACGGCACCAGGTGGGCCATCTGGAACTACGGAAGATGGGAGGGAGGACGAACGAACAGGGGAGGAGAGCAGAGGAGATAGAGAGTAGTATATCGATGGGAGGGTGAAATATTGGTAATTTTGGCAAGGTCATTTTTATTTGAGAGGTACAGGTAAGTCAGGATGTTTTCACAAAAGGGGTTTAGAAGAGTGTTTTAGAGAGTGGAAATCAGAAAAGCAGTTGTGGAAAAATAGAAACAGGATTGTGTCATGGCAAGAAAGGAAACCACCGGGGATGGGCAGCAGAGAAAGGTAGAAGATCCAGCACAGGAAACGCAAGTGAAGAGGAAGTTCCCGAAAATGATGAAGGATTACAGAAGATGCAAGTGTGCCCCACAGGAAAGAAAGAGAAGAAAAATAAAGTCAGAGAGAGTAAAGGGTTAGCCAGAGCATGCAGCATTAAAGAACAGACATGATTGCATCCTCCTGTGGATTACCATCCTTTCAAAAGTTCGGGGTCAGTGGGATTGTTTTTTTTTTCAATAAATTATTATTATTGTTATTTTCCAGCAAGGCAATTAATTGATCAAAAGTGTCAGTAATGACATTTATAGTGTTTTGAGTTTTGACAAAAATATAAAAAAGACGACGTTTCAGCATTGATAAGTCAGCTGAACACCTAATCAGCATATTAGAATGATTTTGAAGGAACGAGGACACTGAAGACTGAAATAGATGTAAATAGTTTTTACTATAATTTTGATCAAATAAATGCAGCCTTGTAGAGCCTAGGAGACTTATTTTAAAAACATTAAAAATCTTCCTGACCACAAGCTTTTGAATGGTCATATACACAATTCAAAGAGACTAAAATTACTGGGGTGGACACTGGACACTTATAAAATGTCTTTAAAAAAATCAAAATACTGCTATGTATTTCCTTAACATTAAACATAAGACATTAAATGGAATACAATTCAGAGCAGCTCAATTTTCAATATTTTGAGTTTCTTTAGTCCAAAGCAGACTTCGATGACAATCACACAGACATGCATTCGCTGCAAGTGCTATATTTTTATGATCTTTTTACATTTTTTATAAACACTGTTGAATTGTCAGCCCTAATCATTTTACCACATTTTGGAGGTATGACCACTGAGTTTACTGAACTGAAATGTAAATAAATGAGATGTTGCACACCTTTCCCTGCCCACCCTGTGGTTCCACAGGCCTCTGCATTGGTGGGGTCTGTGCAGCACCCGATTGGCTGATCGACTCAGAACGGGACTGGATATTGGTGTCAGAAACTGTAGTGCAGATTTTGGGAGAGCCCTGTCTGTTCAGTTTACTGCGCTCCTCAACCTGAGAAACCAAACATAAGAGTTTATATTCTGACAGTTCGATTCAGAGCGCTACTGTCCTGCGCAGGCTGCCAGTGTACCTCTCTAGCCCAGGCTGGTTTGTTGTTCTCTAGGTTCTTGCTGTAGTGGTACATCTGTGGTTTCTTGTCTTGTTGCTGCTGCTGCTGCAGTGAGACGAGGTATGCGTGCTCCTGCTGCAGCTGTCTCTGAAGTCTCTCGGACTGTCTCTGCTCCTCCAGCTGTTTACGCTTGTATTCCTACATACACCAATAAACAATTAATACCAGATTAACTAGCTAAATTTGATTACTGGAATTGCAGGCATGAAAAAAATGAAAAACAATTAACATATAACACTAACAGCACACGGTCACATGCGTAAATCACCGCACAGACGAACATAAATGTAAAACATATGCCCCGTCACAATATGCAAATTAAGTAAATGTTATAAATTAGAATTAAATAAATATGAATTAATGAATAATTACACACAGAGCTGTACAATTCTTTCCTCAAAGATTTAGAGCAACTGAACCATCTGAAAAAACAGACACAGTGTATTGAGTACATAGTGAGAGAATTATGGTGTTTGATTACTTTGGTGCATTTTGAGATTTAGTCATTATCCCCAATTAAACTGTACATTTAAAATGAAAGCAATCCAAACACTGACTAAAACACACACACAGGGGTTTGACACACAAGTTTGATGAGTCTCACTTTGGCTCTGCTTTAGAACAGGGCCCTATATCAGGTTTATACTTCTTCCAGGACCCAAAACCCTCTCAGATCTCAGACGGTTAAACATGTTGTGTTTTAAAATAATAAAAATAAACTACCTTTCAAAAGGTTGGGGTCAGTAGGTTTATATACTTTAAGCAAAAATGCATTCAACTGATCAAACATTAAACTAAAGGCATTTATAATGTCACAATATATATATATATATTAAATAGTGTTTTTTGAACTTTCTATTCATCAAAAATAATTTAAGTGGGAATAAAAATGTTTCTTGAGCAGGAAATCAGCAAATTAGAATGATTTCTAAAGGATCATAAGACAACGAAGACTGGAGGAATGACAGCATTTTTACATATATTCAAATAGAAAACGGTTTAATTTGTAATAATATTGAGAATATAACTGCTTTTACTGTATTTTTAATCAAATAAATATAGTTGATGAGGATAAGAGGCTTTCAAATAAATTATATATTTTTAATCTGTAGTACATGTTCAGTACCATATTAAATACTTGATTCGAATGCTTTCATTGCAAAGTCATTTTTTCATTTATCCAACATATTTAAATAATCATTTACAAAGTACAAGATCATACATTTGTATATAACATTTGATGTTTACTTGCTGCTTTATTTTAATTTGGGAGGGTCAATGAAACATTAAGCTCTACTAAGACTTCTTAACTTTAGCGAACTTTGCCTTAATACTGTATTTTTCTTTAATGCATATTTTCATACATTTTAATTTGTGAGTAAACAATAATTGAAGACCCCTGCTCCAAAACAAATTTCCAAATTTCCCACTCTGATACCAGGAGTCGTCTGATCATTAAAGCACAAGCTTGGGCTCCTGTAACATGAGACGCATCAAAACTGACTGAGGACTGACACGACCAGGACAAAGAAACGGAGGGAAGAGAAAGAAAGAAAGAAAGAGAGAGAAAGGTGTGTGTTACCATTAGCAATGCCTGCTCCTGCAGTAATTGCTGCTGCAGTATCTCTAACTGCCGCTGCTCTTCCTCCAACTTATGTCTTATAAACTCCTATAGAGAGAGGGATGAAGACAGACAGAGAGAGAGAGAGAGAGAGATGGGGAGCAGTGGAGGAGGAGGAAGAGATGGATCAGAATAGACTCAAAAGGATGGACTAAAAAGATATTCGAGGGAGTGGACAGATACACAAGTCTGTGAAGCCTCTGAAGAAAGAGGTAGACATTTTAAAGAGGTGTTTCTGATTTATTTATTTTTTAAATGGATGAATACACTTTGATGGAGTGAAGAGATTTATTCCATGCGTTTCATTCACCTACTGGACGCCACACCACTTTATAATCTTAAAATGGCGATCAGCGAGCGTTTACAAGCTGTTCCTCTCACGCAGAGGGATGTGTTGCGTATGCAGTTGTTTTAAGGAGGACGACTGAAGGAAGTGTGATGTGAGGCATGTACATGTGAGGTCGTTTTGAAGAGTGTGTCCTGTGGCACACTGTGCACTAATTCATTCGGATTGGTCTTTTGTGTTTCTGTCAGTATGAATTGTATTGAATGTAGGGCTGCACACGGCTCACCCACACACACACACACACAGAGAGTTTGAGAGCCTGCTGCCATGGCAACCACTCCACAGACATTCCAGGGCCAGAGCTGTGCTGAGTGGAACACCCACGCTCTGCTGTGATTGGCTGGCTGGCTGCAGCTCTGAGGCTGTGATTGGTTACCTGCTCTCTCTCTGCCAGCCTCCTGTCCTCCTCTCGCCTCATGTCATCGAGTCTACGGTGAGGAGCTTTATCCTGTTGCTGCCGCACCATCTCTCTCTCCTTCCTCTGTTGCTGTGTGCGTGAGTGAGTGAGAGAGAGAGAGAGAGAGAGAGAGAGAGAGTCACTTTAACACATTTGGCTGAAATAATGAGAGCTTTCCTGTTGCTAAAAAAATCATTGAGTGCTTTTGAGAGGGGAAATTAAGGGGGCGAGAACGAGTAACATTGCCAGAAAAAAAGAGAGAAATGAGAGAGCGAAAGTGACTAATACACTGGGCACCGTTACGGTGAGAGAGAGGGCGAGTGTAGTGATTTTGGTGAGTCAGTGCACTGCGGCGCTGTATTCAGTAGGTTAGTGGCTAGATGGTGCTGTGTGCTGGTGTCAACTCTGGACAATAAACCTAAATTATAACATTCCCAACACAGAAGCTATTTTCTTTTATAGTATAATAATTCTTAAACATCTTAAAGCCTGAGACCACTGGTGAAAATGCTTCTTTTTATACAAATGTTTTCATTATAAATGATACTATTACAACAGTTAACTCATGTTTGAGTAAAACCTGATGATCATGTTCTTCAAACATGATTTGAGAAGGTCCAAAGATCTTATGCTTCAATGGAAGATCATCTGAACATCTATACAGAGTCACATGATCAATGACACAAACATACTTATTTGATCAGTGAGCTATAAATACCGCAGAAAAGTCCCATCATTATTATTCATTACTGTTGAAAAGTTTGAAGTCGTGTTATGCTGAGCAATGCACAATTGTGCTGCTTAATTTTTTGATTAATTTAAGGATTCTTCTCTATGAAAGTAAAAAAAACCTGCAATATAATAAAAGTATTATAAACAATATAATATTATACATTATTAAAAGTATTAATTTCTTTACAAAAAAAAAAAATCTTACAGACATCAAACCTTTTAACTCAAAATATTTATTTAAGCTTGAAATATTTATGCGTTTTATTTTTCTCAATATTTTCAATGTGGTCTCAGATTTTGTACCCTACTATATAGAGTTATTTTTGCTGTTTTCTATAGCCCCCGGCAAACATGTCTTAAACCCACATGGACTTGATTTAATTAGCTTAGCTGTAAGGGGCTTGACTTTGAGAATCTCTCTTATAGTATAAAAGCGGACATGAATATAATGGCTTTCGATGCTCAGTCCATAACAAATACACACACTCCTGTGTGCTGTGGCCTTTTCATCACCATGTCTCACTCAGGTAATGCAGTGCTAATCAGCCATCGTGTCCTTTCATTCATTCAGTAACTCAATGACATTGACTGCACAAAATAATTCAATTAAAAGTTTGACTTCGTACATTAAGAGTTCTCGCTCATTTACTTGGTTCACCTCTCTCAAATCCACATGTACGTCACGAAATTCCACAAATACTTCCTTGTGTTCAGTCTAATGAAGAGAGCCCAGTTGGAGATAAGAGAAAAATGTTCAGCACTTCAAACAAACTGCTGGAAAACTTCTGCCTCTGAAGTATGCGTTTTCTTTAAAACGTCATGGAATATTTTAGGACAGGTGATAAAATCTGAAGTACCTGTATGATTAAATCACCAAACAATGAAAACTGTCTTTATTTACTCATCCTCATGTCATTCTGTACCACTTTTTTTACATTTTAAAGTCATAAGATAGCTTTGAATGATGAATAGATAAGGATTTAAGTCATTTTGAAGTTTGACAGTCTTTGTCACGTTTTAATTTTCTTCATAATAAAATAGTTGACTAAGTTATTCTTCAAAAATTCACATTTGCACTCCACGAAGGAAAGGAAGTGAAGAGTTTGGAGCAGCATAATTTCTGGTGAACTACCACAATAAGCTTTACAAAAAAATATATTTGGCAAGTATGTTTATACTGACACCTTTCATGATTGGCACTCTGCCCTTGTCATTTCCTGTGAGAAAAGATCACGTTCAGTTATATCAGTGTGCACGTGTAATCATGTGTACCTCCTCTAAGCGACGCCTCTGTTCTTTCTGCTCCTCTATCCGTTTCTGTCGGTCATGCAGCAGCTGGCGTTTGTGCTCCTCGGGGTCTCTGCGCTGAGCGGCGAGCTGTGCCTGCTGTCTCTTTAAGGCCTCTGAGCGCTCCTTATTCTCCTGCTGCAGCCGCAGGAAATCCCTCCGCAACGTCGACTCACCAGGAACATTCAAAATAGAGCTTCAGATAGACATAAACAGAAACAGAGAAGAGTTAGCAGTTATAAACATAGTTAAGAGTAGAGGTTGGGCATTGAAGACAAAGTTCTGTGGTTTTCAAGGAGGACTGTACAGTACGTTCATTTCTCTCTATTACATCAGTGTCATGTACGCATGTGCAAATGAGTAAAAGGCCCGATCCTTGTTGAATGATATGGTAAAGCTTTAACGAAGCATTACGAGGAACCATCTATGCAGATAAAACAAATCCAGTAAGGGTGATGGTGTAACTTCTGCCCCAAAGCATCAAACACAATTACAAAAATAACAATTGTTTCCAAACAACATTTGTTAAGGTTTGACGAATAGGAAAGTCCCGCCTCAAACAAACAAAAGCTTATTATCATTCTTGACTCGATCAGAAATGTACAGACAAGTCCAATTCCAGTGTCAAATCTTTTCTCCCAAGTTATTTTTGTAATCAAAAGATAATTTAATTCAAGTAAAGTGTCATGTAAGTTATGTACAATTTAATTATGTTAATTATGTTCAAGTAACTTCTCAAACCAGAGTTATAAACTAGGTTAGGTCAAGTCTCAAGTCAGTTATTTACTAGTAATTTCAAGTCTCAAGTCACTAGTTAAAGTCTCTTGCCAGTTATCAACCAGTTTAATTCATCTTAAGTCAGTTATCTACTAGTTTAAGTCAAGACAGTTATCTGTTAGTTTAAGTCATCTTAATTCAGTTATCTACTAGTTTAAGTTATCTTAAGTCCGTTATTTACTAGTTTAAGTCAAGACAGTTATCTATTAGTTTAAGTCATCTTAATTCAGTTATCTACTAGTTTAAGTCAAGACAGTTATCTGTTAAAGTCATCTTAATTCAGTTATCTACTAGTTTAAGTAATCTTAAGTCAGTTATCTACTAGTTTAAGTCATCTTAATTCAGTTATCTACTAGTTTAAGTCATCTTAATTCAGTTATCTACTAGTTTAAGTTATCTTAAGTCCGTTATTTACTAGTTTAAGTCAAGACAGTTATCTATTAGTTTAAGTTATCTTAAGTCCGTTATCTACTAGTTTAAGTCAAGACAGTTATCTGTTAAAGTCATCTTAATTCAGTTATCTACTAGTTTAAGTCATCTTAAGTCAGTTATCTACTAGTTTAAGTCAAGACAGTTATCTATTAGTTTAAGTCATCTTAATTCAGTTATCTACTAGTTTAAGTCAAGACAGTTATCTGTTAAAGTCATCTTAATTCAGTTATCTACTAGTTTAAGTAATCTTAAGTCAGTTATCTACTAGTTTAAGTCATCTTAATTCAGTTATCTACTAGTTTAAGTTATCTTAATTCAGTTATCTACTAGTTTAAGTTATCTTAAGTCTGTTATCTACTAGTTTAAGTCAAGACAGTTATCTGTTAAAGTCATCTTAATTCAGTTATCTACTAGTTTAAGTCATCTTAAGTCAGTTATCTACTAGTTTAAGTCATCTTAATTCAGTTATCTACTAGTTTAAGTCAAGACAGTTATCTGTTAAAGTCATCTTAATTCAGTTATCTACTAGTTTAAGTAATCTTAAGTCAGTTATCTACTAGTTTAAGTCATCTTAATTCAGTTATCTACTAGTTTAGGTTATCTTAATTCAGTTATCTACTAGTTTAAGTCAAGACAGTTATCTGTTAAAGTCATCTTAATTCAGTTATCTACTAGTTTAAGTAATCTTAAGTCAGTTATCTACTAGTTTAAGTCATCTTAATTCAGTTATCTACTAGTTTAAGTTATCTTAATTCAGTTATCTACTAGTTTAAGTTATCTTAAGTCTGTTATCTACTAGTTTAAGTCAAGACAGTTATCTGTTAAAGTCATCTTAATTCAGTTATCTACTAGTTTAAGTCATCTTAAGTCAGTTATCTACTAGTTTAAGTCAAGACAGTTATCTACTAGTTTAAGTCAAGTCAGTTATCTGTTAGCTAGAGTGAAGATTCAAGCAAAATTACCAATTTGAATAAAATCAAGAAGGACAATTACCAGTCTAGGTTAAGTATCAGGTCAGTTAACCAGTAGTTGCAAATCAGTAATCTACTAGTATAATCAGCTCTAAAAGCGGTCACTCACCGGACCAGAAGCGCAGCGTCGGGCCACGTCTTTAAAATTTGAACACATCGTTTTCTATGAGTCTATGCACACTGGTGGCGCGATTCACCATCTGTCCGCGCCGCCCAGCCAAGTCGTGTTGTACTTCCTGTATGAATTGTTCTAGACGCAGCGTGGCACAGCGGTGTGCTTCTCGTCTGTTGTGCGACCGCATTAATACTGTACCAAACAGGTACATTTTCTAATACGTTTTCAAAATAATATAAGTTTATTATCTAGTAGACAAGTTGACCCTAAAGTTAAGCTACTGTTAAGTTTCCATCTCTAGTCTCTGTATATTACACTGGGATAGGAGAGTGTGTTTAAACATCATAAAATTTAGACACATCACACCACTAATTGACACAAAATCTCAATAACTTTGCAATTCAAATCTTCCCACAGAGAGAGCTTCTGCAGTGTTGTGTAGTGCTATGTACGGTTGTTTAAACACAGATGCTGCGCTGTTTACCTGGATTCTCTCTCATCTCCTCTGTTCTCATCCTCTTCATCACTACCGCTGTACTCGTACTCGGTCTCCTCTGAGAGGAATCAAGACAAAATGAGAAAGAGAGAGACAGAGACATGGAGAAGAGGGCAGGAAAATAATGAGAAAGGCTTTAGACATTAATATAATATGGCTACACACAGTTTAGGCAGACTGCAGCATCTTAAGAGTCTAAATCATCTAAACTCTTCTTTAACTAGTACTGTCTGAGCTCTAATAATAATGCTGAAGGCCGCTGGCAGGACGCTTTCGATTTTTAGCTGTTCCTCATTCTTCATATTCAGAAATAGACATGATTCAAACCCAGCTGTGCTATCTGATTACACTACTGACCACAGATTTAATGAATTGCTCCAAGCTATGTGAGCTATGTGCAAGCACCACTATTGTGGTCTAAGTCAAAGATGAGCTCTGATTGGACAGGAGTTTTTGAGACCTCACTGCACGAAGACAAGTAAACAAACTTTATTAATCATTCTGTTCCAGCACATAACTCCAGTGAGTAAATGGATGGATACACAATAAACTATAGTCCCAGAGGAGGCAGTGCATCTATCCTTACTCTGAAAACAAAACTAATTCAAATACAGAATTAATTATTGAAGACTTGAATGAGGAAAGGTGGAAGGAAAAGATCCTGTCTAGGGATTCGGAGACCAATGAAGCTCTGTTGTTCTTGTATTTTGTCTACACACAACACACATGCACATACCTTTTTCACCCCGTTTCTTGCGCGTGCGGTCGATGTGATCTTTCAGCTGGATGCGGACTTGTCTCTCAGTGGGCTGGTCTCTGATGAACGAGTGCTTTAGTAGCTGCTCTGTGGATGGACGACTCGGATATGACTTCACAAGACAGCCCTCGATGAAGTCAATAAACTTCTTAGACCTGAAAGACACAGTAAACCATGCAAGAAATGTACGTATTAGCTGGAAAATAAATTCAAGACAAAAACCTGATTCTAGACTGATATTGTAGAGGGCGAGAGGGATTGCCCTAAAGGCCTCAGGCCAGCGCGAAAGCTTTTCAGGCCAGTTGCTGATACGGCTGCTTGATCTATCATCGACATTGATCTGCATTGACACTACATCACTCGTTGACAAAGTACATTTCTTTTTATGCCATGTTAACACAGGGTTCTTTGTTTAGACTGAAATTCTTGTTGCTGTAAATTCTACTGATTTCTGCTTATTTCTAAGGCACTTATCATAAAAGTAAAGTCAGCTAGTGAACACAGATGAGATGCTGTTGAAAAAGGGCTAATCATTCTTGAATGCTTCAGTTAGAAGAAACTGAAAATGACTAACAAATCAGCAATATTTCATACTGTAGAGTACACAACAGTTAAATACTTATATTATTACAGTAAATTGCTAAATAAAATAACTTGTTAAAACAAATTTAATTAAAAAATGATTGCACCATTTGTGTTCGGGGATTGTAAGATTTTTTGTTTTTGAAAGAAGTCTCTTATGCTCATGCACACTAATAATGTAAAATATGATGATTTTATTTAAGAAATCTTTTTATTATCAATGTTAAAATCATTTTTTGATGAAAAAAAAAATATGAATAAATAAAGATTTTTGTTAGGATTCATTGAAAAATAGAAGGTTCAAAACAACAGCATTTATTTGAAATATTTTGTAACATTATAACGGTCTCTTAATTTAATGCATTCCATGCTAAATAAAAGTATCAATTTCTTTAAAAAAAATAAGCAGTGAAGAAGAGATTTCTTCCTGTCATATTAATAATATATTGCAAATATACTGCTTAACCAAAAAAAATAATATATCCTACTTGATGAGACAGCTTAACTTTTCATTACACATTTTGAAAAAAAAAAAAAATCTAAATAAAACAAAAACAGACACACAAAAAAAGTCAGAAGAAATGGATGTTTTAAACAGGAAGCAGAATATCTTATTCAACATTACTAACAAGACACAACACCGTAAACTGAAACATGACTGCCTTTTAAAGCCCAGCCTAACATATGCTCCATTTCTACTTCTTATAGCCAGCTGTTCAAGGGCAGGGCTCAGACCAGAAGGACTAAAATAACTCCAGCCCGAAAACTAAATCACAGCATGCCAATATATGACAACTACAACCAACCAACCGAAAACAAAAACAAAACAAAAACTGAAGAAATGAAGGTAGAAAGAGAAAGCATCTTTCACCATATGGAAGCACTCAATATGTGTGAAACTCCTGTCTGAAAAACATTATTAAACAAGGAAACCCCATACTGTATGAGAAGAGAAGCTATATGGATTGCAGTGATCATAAGTATGCAGTGCGTGTATAGATACTGTAGCCAAGGAGAAAAAGGGAGGGAAGGAGGAAGGAAAATATAGCTTGATCTTAAAATAACAGCTGAGACAGTGTGTCCTCACCATTTCTTGGACTTCAGTTTAGGAGGAGGGTTCCGTGGGATAAGGAACAAAGCTCGCATGGGATGCATGTCACACAACGCTGAGGGAAAGAGCACAGCAATCAAACACGCTGATAAAAGACTCTTTCACCCGTGCGCCCAATTATCAGACTAACTGACTCAAGAGGTGATCACAATTCAGAAGCGCAAGTAGAACAGTGACTGGGTCGCTGCTACACTCTGTCCGTGTGAGCGAGAGAGAAAAGATGACTAAGTGTTGTGCTGCACAGATCCACATCCACCTCTGAGCTTCTTTTTCGGGAATGTGAAATATTACAAAAAAAAAAAAAAATGTTGTTTAAACTTGATTTACATCTGGGTAATATACTAGGCACTGATTTTTTATTTAATTACTTTTTTATTGTTATTGCTTTTGTTTAACTGGCGTAACAGGGAAGAGGGAGGTTTGGTATTATTATTTGTTCGCTTGGTTTGTAAAATGCCTAAAGTAATGTACTTTTTTGTAAAAAAGATTTTTTTTTTTTAAATCACCAAGGATGAAAATTCTAATGATAACAATAATAACATAATTTAATAATTATGACACAGGGTCACAATATCATTGGAATCACTTTCAGAACTATTTTTTCCAGCCAATGAGTGAGAAAACACTGACAGCCAATCAGAAGCCACCCGACTTTAAAGAGCTCAAGTATCTGACAACTGTGCACTAACAAGAAACAGAATTTGTACCTCATAAACCATGTACGTGCTTTGCAAGGAGGAGTTGGATAATAAAAAATAAGTTGAAAGTTATAATTAAGAGTTACTGATGTAAATGTAGTTCTTGGTGAAAAAGGATCTTTATTTCTGGCTACTTCTAATTGGATTGGCCGAGCAGTGTTCAAAAACCTCTCACTGCTTACAGTATCACTAGGTTTACATTTCAGACTAAATTATGTGAACACTGTGATACAAGCAGTAATGGTGGTAGGGCAAACTCATATTCATACATTCATATATATATATATATATATATATATATATATATATATATATATATATATTTAACTTTTTTTATTATTAATTTAAAAGCAGGAGTTGTAATGGTGCCTTAAATAATGTAGCACGTACGAGGGACTGATATAAAATATATACATAAAGAATATGTTTTTTGTTCAGAATAAGGCCTGGATCCATACTGTAATGCGAGGCTGCATCAGGTAAACACTCATACTTACGAGGTGCTCCTTCAGCCATCTCTATAGCGGTGATTCCCAGAGACCAGATATCACTCTGTTGGAGAACAACAACAACAACAAAAACAAAGATTCATTCCAAGACATATGCTATAGTACAACTGATCTGCCATAAAAATAGATTAATAAACACACAAACACTCACTCACAGTCAACAGAAGAATTGCAATTTTGTAAAAAAAAAAAAAAAAGAGCCAGTTAAAAAAAAAAAAAGAAGAAAATGATAAACATTGACAATAATAATTGTATTGATTGTTTTATAGTAACATCAATGCATCTCATGAGCTTAAAAGTGAAAAACAAAAGAATGTTTCCACTAAATAATAATACAGATGAACCATTTCCTCTTCTGCAAGCATTTACAGACAATGCTCATTCAAACCAAACAGAGAGAAAGTGTTGTATTGAGTATCACTTCACTAAATAAGGACCAAGCTAAATGTCATGTACTGTATAACAGGCTGACAGGTTTTTATGGTCTACTTTAAATCTCAAAAAAGCTGGTGATTGAACTTTCTATTCTTGGCATTTATCAAAACAAATAAAAAAGTTGGGAGTATTTAAATGTGGGTAAACATGGCTTTATAATGTTAAAATGATATCATTAAACCTTCTCATTTCATTATCAATAATCACAAAAGTCCTGTCCATGTAGTGTTAGTTCTGGTATCAGAATCTGACAAAAGGGCTTTATGTGATCTCAACATAGCAGCCCCCGTGAGAGGATGTGGAGATTTCTTGACCACTGACCTGATAAACATGTCAACATGTTTAATAAACATTATATTAAAACTGAAAATGCTTAGCGGCCCACACACACAGGTGTACACAACCGTTCAAGAGTTCGGACTGTTTTCAGAAGAATCTTAAACTTTTGAACAGTGGTGTACATCAACAGTCAGAAGCTCACTGTACCCTGTAATCATAGGTGGAGTCGGGATTCTCATCACAGGCAATGACTTCTGGGGCCATCCAGTATGGAGTGCCTATGAAAGTGTTTCTTCTGCCGACTGTACGATCCAACTGTGCGCTCACCCCAAAGTCCACTACAGAGAGAGTGAGAAAGGAGAAAGCATTCAGGGTCTGTAATATAACAAGACACTTTGTGCTTACAAACATTTGTGAAACCTGTTGCGCAGCCAAAATGTTTATATATTCATCTATGCGGATTCCTTCCCTCTCACACACACACAGACACACTCTTCCACTTCCGCCACACTCTCCCTCAGGTTGTGGTGCGTGGAGATATTTTTGTCACGGTGTCAGGACTATATTAATGAGCTTTGGTCCTTTGCTCTAGTTGTCAAAATATGATGTTCTCTAATCAGACAGGATATAGGCTAGACAACACACACATTCAACTATCACAGCATCAGACAGCCCTGAACCAAAAACTAATTTAATGAGAGAGTTTGTTTTTCACTCACCAAGTTTAACCTCTGCGTTCTCTGTGAGCAGTACATTCTGTCCCTTGATGTCTCTGTGGATGACTTTATGAGCATGAAGGTGAGACAGACCCTGAGAAGCAGAGAGACCGTTCACTGGCTGTGTGTGCAGCATTACATGGAATTGCATGAATCTAAAAGATTAACTTAAGTAAGGCTCCAGTTAAGTGTCATGGACCAGGCATGTAATGTAGATTTGTAAAAAGGAAGTGCATGGATCAATTCATTTATAATAAACTTTGCAATATTCCGAAAAAAAAAAAAAGAATTGTAAATTTTGATTTCATGGCAACTTCATGAGTCTCACTCGAAGTATTTCTCTGCAGATGTAAGCAATCCAGTCTTCTTTCAGAGAGCTGCCCTTTGTGTTCTTCACCAGGTCTGTAACTGAGCCGGCGCCACAAAACTCCATCACCAACTAAACAAAAACACAAAATTGACATGTATGAAACGGCAACCTGATACAGGCTATTTTTTCAAAATGAACAAGGTCCATGACCTCAAATTGTTTTTTTTTTTTGAGCTAAACCATTTCGATTAATGACAGACTGTAGTGTGTCTTGATGCTGCACTTTTTAGCAGGTCAGAAAGGTTATGGTGGTGATCAGGTTTGAGGAAGCACAGACCCAGAGCTGGTCGTCGTGTCCGGGTGGACTTTTCTTCACAAAGGCTCCGTAGTAGGTGGCGATGTTCCTATGGTGACTGTACTTCTTCAGCATGTTAATCTCAGCTTTAATTTCCTCCTCCTCTTCCTCAGTCACATCCATGACCTTTATGGCTGCCAGCTGACCCGTCTTAACATGACGACCCTGAAACAAAAAATATTTCAATAGTAAGTAGCATAGAAATTAATACAATTTGTTACTACACCATAATCAGCGTACTACAGTATATGGCATACTTAATTTAAGCAAATATGAAGTGGCGAGGCATAGAAGTACTGTATGAAGAGTTAGTCTCAAGTTCGAGGTCAGTACATTTTTTAAAGAAATTAAAACTTTTTGGGAACACTTTAGAATAAGGTTCCAATAATTTGTATTAATAATTTATTTGATTTGGGATTTCTATAAAAAAAAAAAATAGATTTTTTTAATTGTATATTTTACATAATTCAAATTTGACAAATAAATTTGCAGAAATAATAGAAAAACACCTTTTTATTTATAATTTGTCAAAATTACTAAATTAACTAAATTAGTTTGAGAATCGTATTGTGAAATATTCCGCATTGTTAGTGAATCGTTACATACGACTAAGATGAAAATATTTATATAAATGCTTTCTTTGACTGAACGAATTACATGAACAGTTTAACAGTATATTAACCATCCAAAAATTCTGTAGTAAAAACGTAGCACACTCACGCACAAGAAACATCACAGGCAGGCACACTGTATATACTGCTCTATAAACTACATATTTAAAACAACTCTAAATCTAAGCTGAATTAACTACCTCACTATCTTACTACTACCCATAAACTAATCATGTTCGTCTCACACCACATCCTTTATAACCTACAGTACACACACCAGTAAATAAACTACAGAATATAAATGACACATCATCCAAACAATACTGCCTGAAGTATAAATTACACCCTACACACTTTTTAAAGTGGCTCATGTTATACCTTGCAATAATAACAGAGGCCTGTAGGGTTAAAATCACTACATGAGCCTATAAGTATACAGACTTATTTCACACTACAGTCAAATTGTTTTCTGTGTGTATTTGTCTATGTTCAAATACCTTCCCCAGCTTTATATGCAGACTATAAGTCAAATGTAGACTGATTTAACAAAAGAAAAAAGAAAAAAAAAGCTGTTTATTTGAGCCCCCTGACTAACTGAAAACAGTTTTATTGAACTAGTGTTTAACTGGAAATGAGATGAGTTTTAGGGAAATTTGTTTGTATGCCAGAATTATTTAGAATTTAAATAGGGAAATTTGCTTCCATTAGGTCTGTTCTCCATTTCTCTGTCAGCTTCCTCCCCTCGTCCAGGTGTCTTCATCTCAGTGGTGAGTACTGACAGCTCTGAGCCCTGCTGCAGTGATCTGAGTTACTACATGTGTTATTGCACCATGCTGAGAGTACAATGACATTCTAATGTATGCCCTCGCAAATGCTTTAAACCACTTCTGTCTAGAGCCCGACCAATATATCGTTCTGCAGATATTATCAGCCGACATGGGTTTGTCGCGATATATTGGTATCAGACGATATGATTTTTACAGAACATATAATGCAGATAAAATATATACAAAGTATATACAAGAAAAATTAAAATAATTCGTTAAAGGGGGGGTGAAATGCTCGTTTTCACTCAATATCCTGTTAATCTTGAGTACCTATAGAGTAGTACTGCATCCTTCATTACTCCAAAAAGTCTTTAGTTTTATTATATTCATAAGAGAAAGATAGTCTGTACCGATTTTTCCCGGAAAAACACGGCCGGCTCGAGGCATGACGTGTGGGCGGAGCTAAAGAATCATGAGCGCCAGTAGGCTTTTGCGTTGAGAGCGTCTGGAAGCTGTGACATTACCTTGAGGAAAAAACCAACCAAAACAAACCATGGCTAACAGTCAGATTCAGCGTATATTTATGATCCAGAATCAGATCCCGAGGCTGAAACTGAACGAGAGCAGCAGCAGCAACAACTCGCTCCGAGCGGGGCTCGAACCCGGGTCTCCGGCATGGGAGGGGACGCACTAACAAGGAGGCAGAGATATTTGAAGCAGTTTTACTCACCGCCTGCGGTTCCAACACACGATCGTGACCCTTTTTCGTTGGGATTGCATCATCCTTAAGAAATAAACGATGTGCAAATCCGGCGTCAAACTGGGCCTTGTTTGTAAAACAAGCATCTTCGAAATGCAGGGAACAAACACAACACTTGCACAACTCCGTTGATGCTCTGTAAAAATAAACTCCATCCACTGGTCCCTTAATGCTGTTTTTTTTGGTAATCTGTGCAGGGTTGTCTCGCCCTGGCAACCAAAAACACACTCCTTTTGTGACATTTCGCAATGCTCTCGCTCTGATCAGTGAATTTGTGAGCCTGTTGTGCTCTCAGTGCTCTGCTATACGGGAGCGCGCGCTCTTCCGGCAGAAGTGCCTTAGGACCCATATAAGGAAATTCCGCTCCATCTAACGTCACACAGACCCATACTCGAAAAAAACTTAACGAAACTTGTGACAAACCGGAAGGAGTATTTTTGGAACAGAAATACTCCTTCAAACGTACAACTTAATTTTTGAAACTTTGTCCATGTTTAGCATGGGAATCCAACTCTTTAACAGTGTAAAAAACTCAGTATGCATGAAATAGCATTTCACCCCCCTTTAATAAAATAATATATATATATATTTTTTTTTTGTCAAATAAAATAATGGCATCATGAATTAAAAATAATACGATTTTGGAGTTTGACAATGAACAAATTGTAACCATGCTTGGGATGGCGCACAAACAAGCAATTTTTTTTACTAATAATAATTTCTAAACATTAAACATTGACTGTCAGTCTTTATTCACCTGTTTCTCGTTGTTTCTCATTAAAATGTAAGTAAATAGTGTAAATTACAATCACTAATGTCAAATTATTGCACACTGTAATGCAGTGTTATAAATAATAAATAACAGATTGGAGATTAAAATAACTACAGATTTGTCTCACCACTAGTAAGTTTCGTCTGTGTGTGAAGACAGTAGGGCAAATCCATGAATCAATGTTCTGAAGTGAAAAACTCAAATAAACAGAATAACTGAACTGAATTAAAGTTAAATAACATAACATATCTCTGTCACATCATTATAAGTGTTTGATCACCACATTTGAGTGATCATTGCAAAAAATGTGTTTATGTATATATATTCGGTTTATGTATATACTGCATTCTATATATAGTACCAGTCAAATGTTTGGACATAGGAATGGAAAAGTGTCCAAACTTTTGACTGGTACTGTACTAATATACACAAAGAATATCAGCTGATATATCGGTTTTGCCCTTTTTTTTACTTCCCAATATCCGTATCAGCCCCAAAAAACCCATATCGTCGGGCACTCTTTCTATCTATCCTCCGTTACTCACGCGGCAGCAGCATCTCTAATCCATCTCCCAATGAACCCATCACTCTCGCTCTCAAACACAAACAGCACATAACTCGATTCTTCTAAGAGCACAAATGGGAGTTTTATGTATCACTCGAGGAGCCATCTATTATTGCTGAGTAACAATAGGATACCATTAACTGCAAACAAAACATCACTGCGCCTCTCCCTCCCGCCCTCCATCTCCGTCTCACCTTGTACACTTGTCCGTAGGTGCCGTTTCCCACCACCTCCACCAGCTCAAAGATTCCTGCCGGGTCCTGGAAAAGAGAAACTATTTTTAGAATGCTAAAATCATTCAATCATGCTAATCCCCCAAAATGAAGTTGATTTGGATTTGTTCCACAATAGTTCTGTTTCTTTTTCTGCGAAAAAAATGAGAAACATTTGTTTAATATACAAATTAACTCCAAATATTAGATTTTGTTTATGCCAGAACAAAAAGTTTGTAAACACCCCCTTTCGCAATAAGGTTTAGAATTATTTTTGAAACATAAATCATTTAAGCAAAGGAATTTAACTTTTTTTTCCCAAATATTTATTTAAATGTATTAAAAGAACCGTTTAAGTTCCATTCGATAACCAGAATATTTAAGAGGAATCAGAAACATTCAATCAAGTCAGGATGAAAGTATTGACAGATTCTTTCCTTATTGTTATGCACATCCAACTGAAAAGGATAAATGAAAAGAAAATCTAGGACGGTGATCTATCCATCGGAATATCAGATTTAAAGTCGAGCGTGGAGTCAACTGAAAGAAGGGTGCCAGGTTTAGGTGATTTAATAAAAAAAAATAAAAAAACTAGAATTTTTTTTTGAGATAAAATAAATAATTCAAAAGACAATTTATGCTAATATTAGGTATTTGCTCTGGGTTTTATCAGAACTTGTACTCTCTGCACTTACTAATTCTGTCACTCTCTGAGAAAAATTTGGAAATTCATGATCTGAAGTGCACAATGATCAGGAAAGGATATATTTCATGTCTTCAATTAAGCTTATTTTGATTATTTTTCTCTCTTACACAACTGGCTCCCTGCTGGCTCAGGATGGCAATGACAGAACCATTACCTGCTCAGCCATTGAGAACAAGAGAAAGCGCCATGTTTTTACAAACTCCAGGGTTTAAAAAGGGAAGGTATGCAGTACTGTCGTGTATTAAGAACCATTATGAAACTCTCAAGCAGCTTTATGTACCTCTTACGTGCAGCTTTAGCTGGGGACCGCAGCCAAAAACAAGAATGAGTAGAGGGTTAAAAACAGCCAGCGCAGCACACACACACACACACACACACAGTGATTCAATATGGCCTCGGTACAGCTCTGTGGGTGGACAAGGCTAACGTTCTTCCTAGCTCTCACACACACACACACACACACACACATCACATACACACCACGATCATCTCACTCTCATCTGCCTCCAATAACTGCAACCTTTTTTTCTCTCACTCTCTTCATCTCTCTTTTTTCGTCTTCCTCTCTTTCTCTCTCTCAAAGAGATCTGGAGCGGCGAGCTGTAAGTGAGCAACACGCTCTTATGTGAAACATCAGTAAGAGGCCAAATGGAAATGAGAACAAACACAAATTGGATTAAAAAAGCAACAAAGTTTATAAAAAATAACAATAACATATCCAACATATATTTTAGTGCCCTTATAATTTTCAAACTGAGTTTACAAAGATCATCAAACAAAATGAGTCTATTCTCTAGAGAGCATCTCTCTCAGAGAGAGAAAGCGGGAGAGAGAGAGAGATGACACAGCAGTGAATAGAACAAATGAGCTAACGAATAAAATGATAAACAGATAATAAAGCTCTCCCCTGGAGAATAAAGGAGGACAAATTGAGAAAGCAAAGACAGAGGGAAGGAACTTTGCTGAAAAGGTTCCCTCGTGCTTTAGACGGTGAAACGACTGAATTTATTATTAAAAATACAAGATAAATCTTATATGATTCAGTGTATGTTTGTGAAAGTGATGAGTGACAGGACTGAACATAATCTCACAGCCCAATGGAAAATATGAGCAAATTGGTTTACAAAACCCATTTGAATACAAACTGTAACTGCAAAACAGTGAAGTGACTGACATGTTTGGCAGGGTGAGCTCATATAAATCTGGTTCACTGATATATGTTTGTATGACAAGGTCATTACGGTATCTTAAAGGAATACTCCACCCCAAAATTAAAGTTTTGCCATTTATCACTTACCCCCATGTGCTACGGTGATGCAGAGAGACACGGAGGATAAATTTTTTTTGACTAAAGTCATTATTTTTGTTTTATTCGCATACAAAAATAATTCTCGTCACTTCATAAAATCCAGATTGAACCACTGATGGCAGTTGGACTATTCTGACGATGTCTTTCATACTTTTCTGGACCTTGAGACAGAGTGTAATTTACTTGGCAGTCTATGGGACAGTCACGAGCCTCCCGGTTTTCATCTAAAATTCCTTAAATTGTGTTTTCCGAACACAAACAAAGCTTTTACGGGTTTGGAACGACATGGGGTTAAGTGAGGTTCATTTTGGAGTGGAGTAACCATTTAATCATAATAAATTTGAAAGATCACTGATTTCAAAGCACAGGAATATATTTATATACATTATTATTTTATTAACAAACATTGCACATAACAACATTACAATCAAGTCATTTATGATAAAAAAAAAAGCATCAAATATCATGACTTGTTTTTTTTAGTGATTTTTTTTTTTTTTTTTTTTTGGATTATGCAACTATTAGTTCTTTGTGGATGTGCAGCTAAGTTAACAAAACTAGACAACTTAGTATCTGCTACAAAAAAAATACCCTCCTGAACCCACATAAAGTTGTAAAATATTCAGACCAGCATGCAGCTATCTGACTAGGGACGAAGCCAATGCCCATCAGATCCAGTCTACGGTTATCAATATTTAAGTACTGCTATCAAGTTACATTATTAACCTGCAACCTCATGAATGCAGATAGTACCAATAAACATTAATAAATATTTGCTCCTTGCCAGTGTACAGCAAACCTCTAGCTTTATGCACTCGTGTACTTCAGCTGGTTTATTTGACAGCTTGTTTTATTTTGATCAGCCAATGACAAGCTTCTGATAAATTTGTCAGATTTTTCGAGTCGTGCATATTCATTAGTTGGTGTTTACCCAATAGCTTAGATCATTACTATTTAATATTTTGGTTTCTGTTATAATGTCATTAGCATTAATGTCTCATTTACATAAGCAACCCAACCATCAAACGGCTGCTGTTATGATTATGTAACCGACACATTTAAATATGAATTTACAAAATTCAGGCACTAAACAACTTCACCTGCTTCGATGCCAAGTCTAATGTTATTTAAAAGTGATCCTTACAAGAGGTGAAACGGAGATGACAACAGGTGAACTGGAGAGCAGGTTGTTCTCAAGTTCAAAATCAACAAAATGAAACTAGAAACCACTTCAGTCGTGTGCAATTCTAGCTTGAGGGCCACATGTAAGGCAGACCTTATGATCTAGTGTCTAAATGCCCCCCTAAATGTCCGTCTATGAGAGATGTATGTGGGTGTTCTATATGACAGCTATCAAACAATGAGCTCAAGTGAATCATCGTGCTCCAAAATCTGACACATCACACCCTGGAAAGCTGTGCCTAGGAACAACATATTACGGTCAGAGCTCGAACATATATGGCTTATCCACAACCCCACTAACACACTTAAGTGCTTACACTGTGAGTGTCAAAAGAGGGATGGATTGAGTCCTCTACTGTTCACTTCCAGTCCACAAGGCTCAAATCACTCTTTTTGGAATTATGCATACCTCTGTATTCATATTCAAACCAAAACTAAAACTATTAAAAATGTTTTTGTTCATTGAAATACATCTGGAAAATAAATATTAATATTAGGATGAAAAACCAGCCTTGGCAACTAACTAAATGACTGGAGAAGTCTGTCATACGTCACCAGAAGGAAAACGGTCATTTCACAGGAAGTCTGACTGATGATATTTCCGATTGAGGCTAAATGACCGTAAACTGCCTTAAGTTTGAAGTTTGAGTTGAACTACTAGAAATAAATAAAACTATATCTGAGATAAAACTAAAAGAGGAATACTTATTTTTGAACCTAAATAGCAATGTTTAAAAATTTTAAAAAATCTTAATGAAAACTGTAAATATTAAAAGAATTATAACTCACAAATATCAAAACCGACATTTGGTGAATGTTCTGGATCTTTGTGAATGGCAGATAAATTACCTTTTCTATATGCAGGAATTCACCTAATTAGTGAGTGTCATTAGCCCTAGAACACTGGATTAGCCACCTGCTAACATCTAAGATTAAACTAGATGCCTAGATTAGCCTTCTGCTCGCACATTAACTACATGGGGCCTATTCTGGTATACAACATATGCTATCTATTCTGAGGCTTAAATGTATATTTAGACTAATTTTCAAAGGTTTTGAGTAAGATTTGTTTAAACTGAAACAATGTGACCGAAAAGATTAATATTTTTTTTTACGAAGATTTCTATTTGAAATAAATGCTGTTCTTTTTTAACCTTCTGTTCATCACAGAAAATGATCATCATTTCAACAAAAACATTTTAATTTGTAATCTTTTTTTGTATGGTGGTGTATTAGGTAAGAAATTGTTTTGCTAAAATATACTAAACTTTATTGCCAATTCTTTATTTAGACAGTAGTATACATGCACATACAGACTCATAAAACACATTTTAAAAATCATTAAAAAACATGACAGCAGCAGGTAAGAAGGAATTCTTCTGTTTGATTGGTTTTGTACTAGGCTAGTTTCCTGCTAAAACATACTTTGGTAAAGGATTATCATCTTCTTGATATGCATGTAGTCTGGATTAATGTCAAGATGATAATCTGCCCACTTCTGCACAGTAACTGGGCAACAAATTTTCTCCCTTCCCAAAACTGACTCAATCGTTGCTGTGAAAATATCTGTTTTATCCATTTACCAAGACTTTCCAGCATCTGGCTAACAAGGAATGTTGAGCTTTTGTAAAATAAAAGCCATACAATCAGACAGTGCACTGAATCATTGTGTCACATTTGCACTGTATGTCAACAACACAAATAGAGTGATGGCCGAAACGGAAAGCTAGACTAATGTTTTGCAGGGTATTCCCCATACAACAAGAGAGCTATTCTAATATTACAAAGCGAGCTTATTCAGTGTCTGTCAACACTTATTTGCAAGGTAGGCCCTCCCAAACCACAACTGTCAGTGTGCAAGCGAGAGAGAAGCATATACTTACATACACACATACAAAAAAATGCATGAACACTCCAGGCCTGGATTATTAGATGACACAATGCAGGCCCAAAAGTCACCTGCTTGCAGAAAATAATCAATTGTGAGCCAGAAAACCTTTAATATTGTTATTAAAAGCTCGCTGATGTGTTCATATTGTCCCTCGTAGCCATAATGATGGCACTGATCATACTGCTATGGATTTGTTTGGTTGTGAAGGCCTGTGTCAAGTGCAGGCAGGTGAACACACACACAAACACACACACACACACACTCACCCGCAGGGCGGCCAGGTCGATGTCATCCAGACTCCGCGTAGGTGCGTTTTCTGACATTTTTACAAGATTTCTTAAGCGAATTCAAAATAGGTCCTCCAACAGAGCAGCTATGACTGCACTATTATTTGATCGCAATGTTTATTTCAAGGGACAGTTCAAAAAAACTTGTGAGGTTCCCGGAGAAACATTTGGCTCGTCCCCGCCACGACCAGTTTAAAGACAACAGCTGCTGTTTGTTTCTTCTTCACCGGTGAACAAAAGGTGCTTTAAGGCCAAGCGATCCGGTTCTTCTGGCGATTGTTAGACGGAGACGATGAAGAAATGCCTAGCAAGCATTAATCGACGGTAAAGGCGAGATTGAGCCTATAATCCTGAAGATTGCATGGCAACACTTACATGATCTTGAATCATATATGCCACACTGCGCTCCATCTCTACACTCATTTTGGCAGCACTGCGTAAGTTAAGCCAAGCCTACCTCAGTCAAAAACAGTAGAATAATATATACACGAGCCGTATAAATCACAAAATATGCAAATAAAGAGGCAGAACTTCGCGTTAAGTCAGAAGCCGAGCTCCTAAACAGCGGCGCTCGTGATATCCTCGTCAATCTGCCTCTGCCGTCATGTTACGGCACAACCCACGCACACGCCTTAAACAGGATTTCTGTGTTGATTTCGACCTCACTGCTCGGCTTCGTTAATGTCCACAGTCTTTTCACAGTCTCTACGATGTGTTTAGGATTGATATATGCAGTCCTGGTGTCAAAAACAAGAAGTGTTTACGTCTAATAATATTCCGCCCGCCTGGCAAACTTTTCCCCCCCTTGCGCCGTCAGCCAGCGGCGCCTCCCGGTTGTGCGCAAAACCTCCGCCGATGTGTTGGAGAGAAAGAAATAGAGGGGGAGAACGGAAAACCATAAACAGCCCCTCGTTTTCAGGCCGGACTCTTTATAGCAGTGACTGGTCACGATGCATACATAATATTTAAAATTATTCAGATATTCCCTAACGAGTCGCCTCGGGAATCAACTTTGTCCTTTTGCTGTAATGTTGTATGTTTTGATGTGTCAGATTGAACTTCTTCTCTGTCCTGTCTTGCTGTGATCCTGTTCGTACTTCTACTGTCTGTAGTCGGGCTGTGACGTCTGCCAGAAAACACAACACTCTGTTTTCCAGCCACTTTTTTTTTCTTCTTCCTCCCTCCCCTGCACTTCTCATTCCAGTCTTCCTGGAGTGTTGAAGTGCTACGGTGTTACAACAGGGACAAACTACCTGAACTAGCTAACGTTAGTTGCAATGGAGACAGCTGGTACCGGGGCAATGCCTTGCGGCACACAAGCACACGTTTTTTTTCTATAATTTTGGAGACTTCAAGTTGACTTTTATTGTTTTATAGTAAGTTGACCTCTTATTGTAAGCCCTTACCGTTCAACTGACCTAACACTCACACTTTAGCACTAATTTATTTAGACATAATTAAAGGGATATTTAAAATATGCAGGGCAGGGGGGCGTGAGACTGGAATAGAGAGATGCTGAATTATGGTACTGAATTGTCTTATTGTTTTTCTTTGAATTGACTTGGTTTCTATAAGTCTCCCGCTACATTCTGTTTCTGATTTGCCTTGTGTTCATATTTTGGTGTTATTCGCTCTGTAGTGTGACCTTGAGTTTAAGAAAGGTGCTGTATAAATAATTTAAGGTTGCTGAGAACTGTAGTCCTCACAATGTTTGGTGGTATCATTTGGTGCGCACAATAAAGTATGCAAAACTTGAAGTCTGAGTTGACAGAGAAAGTTGACAATCCGCTTCATGGTACCAACAAAGTCAGATTGGATTGGTTTGGTTTTGTCAACCCAAAACTAATCCTTTAAGTTTGTTCAGCTACCATACATGGTACAAGCCCCTGAAGTAAATTAATAAGAGTATGTTTATTCAAATGGAGGAAAAATTTATTGATTGCTCAGTGGTTTACAAACAACTGTGATTTGTCATTATAGTCATTATTCCAAAATACATCTCATACATCTAGAAAGGAAAAGAAAAACACACAAATCACTTATAAACCTTAGTCAGGGTCACACCGTATTTAAATTTGAACAGGAATGAAAATAAGGCTGTGATGGTAGAATTAACAGTGTGTCAATGGATTGTCCTGTTTAACAACATGCAACCTCTTCAGCAGATAAAAAATGTCAATGATCTCGGACAGAGGTTTACAGAGTGGATGCTGTTCACATCACAGCATCGTTTTCATCTGAAGAAAATTAAATTTGGCATCTACCCTAGGTAAGGCCTATACCACACGTCCAAAAGTTGGGAAAACACAGTGTTAGACGATTCATTTAAGTATTAGTCAATGAGTTATGTTTACTTTCTAAATAAAAGCAATCGTATGTACATGAAAAGTATAAAAATGTGCAAAAGCAGATATGTTAAAATGTCTGAAAAGGTATTGAGATTTAAAAAGAGCATAAAGTTCAAAATAGTTCATAAAGGTGATTGCTTGATGTGATTGGAATGTTACAGTATATGAATAATTGTGTCTCTGGTGGTCAAACCCCTAAAACATTGTCTTCAAGTGCAGGTGAAGTCATCTACAACATTCTACAGCATTACATAGGCAGATTAATGATCGTTTACAAAGTGGGGCACTGACTAAATTAGCATTGCTTATCTGGCCTCCAGTGTGCTCTCTACTTGTGTCAACACCCCCTCCAAAAAACCAAAAGTGGAATCTTCTGGGCTGCTGACATTATTACATAACACTAATTTCTCCTGGTTGCCATGGAGATTGGGGGGGGGGGTTCTAAATGTTGAGCTGAGACTCCCCCTGAATATCTCACCATGTTTGAAGCCCCACCTGATCCCTGCTCCGTAACACTCCTCCTCTACCGGTTTCAAAAAAAACATTGCATAATTTCTCTAACCAAGTACCCCGTCATACCACCCCCACCCCCCACAGTTATCCATGTTTTTAAGGTTGGCATATTATTTCATACTTCTTCTCGATCTCTTCCTCTCTTTCTTTTATTCTAGCTCTCTCTCAGCAGCCAAGACCAAGCCAGCTCTTTAAATCCGTCACCATAACAACCACAAATGTTCTGACAGATTTGCTGCCACTGCATTGAGAGGTGTAGTGCACACAAGAAAGAAAGAAAGAGAGAGGGAAAATAAGGTAAAGCAGCGCCATCCACCCACACACATTCACAACAATAAATGTACGTTCTGTTCCTCAGTCATCAAAAATACTCTCTTTCGCCTTATTTGCTCTTCGTTCCTCATTTGATATGCAGCACTTTACAATCTCTGCCATCTTAATTACTCAGATCATGACATTCATGGCCGTAATGGGCTTTTGGGGAGAACATTGCTTCCATTTCATTGTATCTTCATATAATTAGCAAAAACACTGTGTGATTCTTTTAGTATAAACGTTTATCTCCTCATACAAGATCTTTTAGTTTTTCTACACTAATGTTCCACACTAATATGGGTTAGTGTTCAGACCTAATCATTCACTTACTAGTATTAATTAAAAGTGCCCCATTATGCCATTTCCAATATTGGCTTTCATGCAGTGTAATGTAGCTGTATGTGAATGTTAACGATCTGCAAAGTTGAAAAGCTTAAAGTGCACGATGAATAAAGTTATTGCCTCCAAAAATAAAGAATCGACTTTGTACAGCCTGAACGAGTCGTTAGTAATTACAATCCCACATCTGTGACGGCTACACGTCAAAGGGTGACACACTTGTCTAACGCACACCTATATTCTACATTGGCCAGCCGTGAACAGCTTGACCCCACCCACAAACATGTCATTCTACTGTTTCTCTCATCTCTGTGAGTTCAATGCTGGATTCACAAAACTATTGCTTTTGAAAGAGGTCTCAGTATCCAGTTTATTTGGTTTATTTATTTGGATTTTCTATAGAGCGTTTAAAATGCAGAACTATGACAGTGGGCGTATCGTTTCCAACATGCGATGTATGCCGTAAACCTATCACAACAGACTGGGCCGTTCGACCAATCAGAGCAGAGCAGGCTCACGGAAAGGAGGGGTTTAGAGAGACTGAATCTTTGAACTCATTCGAAAGAATCGTTTGAGAATTGCTGGAAAAAGAGGAGATAATAAGGGTAGTCATATGCGCCGTTCATACGGGACACGTCCTGGCCAGGATTTTAATATTGCCTAAAACATCCATAGCAGTTAGACCAAAAACATTCAGGTACTGTACATAACATCATTCGTGGGTCTGCATGTGAGAAGGTGTGATCTACAGGGAATGATCAAAGTGATGCAAATATGTTTGTTATGTGGACTTGTTTGTTTGTTCGTTTGACTTGAAGGGTTGCTGTGCACCGATCAAAAAACACACCAAAGTAGGTGCGAAAGGGATTCGAAAGCATAAGAAGTCATCTGCTCTGCTCTCTATAGCTCTCAATATTAAAATCCTGGCCTGGATGTATCCCGTATAAATGCAGCATATGGCCACCCTAGTGATATTAAATGCATATTTTGAGAAAACCAATGTGTTGGGGTTTTTTTTGATCTTGCATGCATGTAGTCCTATTTACGGGACTCCCAAAATGATATTAGGAACTGTAAAAAAATGGCATAATAGGGGCACTTTGAGTACAAACCAAAATGGACAAAAAGTGTGGCAGTTAACCACTGTAGCTTCCATCTTAGATGTGTGATAACTCTGAAGCCTTCAGTTTCACTGGCACACTTCAAAATATTCGACACTCTTCGCGGTTACGTCCACACCTCCGTAGGAACCATTCCTTCTTTGCTTTTAAGTGGCGGGAGAAGGTTCTCCTCGCACAGGAAGTGCAAAGGAAAATGGACCAAGATGCCCTTGATGCCCTGTAGTTCTTCTTTGGCTTCCTCCGGGTCAGTAAGGCCAAGGTTTTGAGCATTCACGTGTTCCTGAAGCTCACGCAAGTTGCGGACGCAATCCAGCGGAAGACATCGGAAGACCTTTACAGTAAAGAAAAGATAATGCAGTATAAACACTGGCCTGATATTACATAATATATAACAATTTATTTTAAAGCAAAAACATTTAGTTATTAAGATTTAGTATGTGCACCAATTGGGATCTCTGGTATAAGAGTTGGGAGTGTAAATATATGGGTAATGACAGCACAGAAGTGCTGTTGTCTGAAGGATTTACTTCAGGACTATTGCACAACCTGCAAATTACAGTAATTGAAGGTTTTGCCATAGCTTAGTCCTGCATTCAGTGCATCAGTATCAGTTCAAATCCTGTACAGTGACTAAATGAAAACCTTTAGTCAAAGACATCAAGTAGATAACATGATATAGAGAGGGTGTGGAGAAAATCTAAAACACAGGTTCTGTCCCTCACCTTCTCATAGATGATGGCATTTTTTTGGGCGATTCTGTTCCAAACATCATTGAAGAAATGATCACTGATTGGATCATCAATGTTCAGATTTGGGTCAGATTTTGCTCCAAGAAGTACGCTGAGAAAAAGAGGTAAAGGATGAATTTCAATTTAGACAGGTACAGTTCAGTTTAACAAAGAAAAGTGGTTCTCAGCATTTTTGACTCTTTTTTTTTTTTTTTTTAAAGCATTTTCAGACCTAAACTATTACAATATTGCATTTTCTTGTGTGGTTTGGTTCACTTTTGCGTATCAACGCTTCAAAAGGGACCAAAGCCTGTTGATAAATATCACATGTGAGCAAAGTCTCCCGACTCATTTTTGTGAGCCATTTAGTTCTGTGATTCAGTTTATTACAACATTTCTGTAATTCAAGATGAATGAACAGCTCTTCCAAAACAACATTCTCACCAAAAGAGTGCATAACCTCTGTCTCCATCGTCTCATTTCAAACTTTCACCATATCATATCCCGAGCCAATTTAATAACATTGTACTTCTACATCCTTCTACTTTACTACATCCGGACCGAGACAACATAAAAAAAGAAATATCAAAAATATGTTAAACTCATTTAGATTGATACAGTGCACCCTCGGGGGGGCGCTTTCAGTAGAAAGCCTCATAAAGGCAAAAAAAAAAGTGTGAGCTGTGAAATCTAACACGAGGAGATTAGAGTGGAATATTTCAATCCAATCACAGGAGCTCAAAATCACTTGAGGTCACATCCCAAGGCCAGCAGTGGAAGGTGCTGCAGACACACGCATCATTAGAAGCATCTCACTGTTTCCCTTGGCAACCAAGAGATGTTCTGGTAGCTGCTGTACGGAACGCAGCGTGCCAACACAAACTGCTCCACTCACACACACACACATACACACACACCTCTCTTTCACTCACACACTCCTACACAGACAGGGGAGAAGTTGGACAAAAATGGGAAGCTGAGGTGCTTCACTGCACAAACACAGATCTATCATAGCTACAGCTACACAACCTCTCTTACGTTATACAAACAGATGAAGGCTATGTTAAAAGGCATTTTGTGAAAAATAGAGAAATGCAAAAAGAGCCAAAGAGATTGGCTATGAACTACTTCTCTCTGGCACTCATGACCAATCAAGTGTGCTAACACAAAGTAGCATATCATAAATGCATGCTTTAAATGGTCTCAGTTATTAATTTGAATTTAAGCTGAAAAGCCTCACCACATCAATAAATCGTGAAGGATTTTTCTTGAACAATCAATTGAAAGAACTAGTTGATAATTAGTTTAGTCATTTGTTGCAAACCAAACTATACTAATATACAAAATGTTGGGGTCAGTAAGACTTTTCTTTTAAAGAAGTAAATACTTTTACAACAGATTTGTGTTTTAAATAAATGTGGTTCTATTGAACTTTCTGTTTATCGAAGTATCCTGGAACATATTCTCAGCATTGACAATAAATGTGTAATCAGCATATTATCGTCAGACAAATCAATTAGAATCTTAAAATATATTAAAATAGAAATATATGTATATAATGATATATTTAAATCAAGTAATGCAGCCTTTGGTGAGCATTTCTTAAAAAAAAGTCTTCCCAACCCCAAACATTTGAATTGTAGTTTAACTATATTTTGTTCCTGTGTGCAGTTTGCAAGCTCAACATAATGATGCATTTTCTTGCCATTATTTTTTGGTACACAGCCTTGTTATCCCAACACATTGGATTCAGACTGAAAACTCATGCGTAGTGCTGTAGAGTCAGTGCTGAAATGCTGGAGGATCCAGAATACTGAGCCTCTATGCAAAGCATGTCCAAAGAAATTTTCATTCACTATGGAAATTTCCATGACTTTTCTAGGCTTACTATAAAGTTCCCTCATATTTCCAGGTTTTCCATGATAGTAGAAATTATCATGCATTTCCTAAGTGTGTTTACTTAACATTATTTGTTTAAGGTGGTGGTTGTGACTCTTATGACGTCTTCACAGAAAGCTTGACACTGTTGAATACATACTCTGGTGCATCACTGTAGCTGCCTTGGACACAAGTATACACACCTAAAGCACTCCTTTCGTAAGGCAAGTGCTAGTGGTCCAGCCTGGTACTCCTCTCCGTTCATGACTGAGGGAACTCTTTCCTCATCCTCCACCAGCACTGCCAGCTCACTGTCACGACTGCCCAGCATGCTCCTGTCATTGATGTTAGCTGACCCTGATAACAACAGGAGAGGAAGGACATTTTACAGAATGTTTGATTTGAACACTTCCACTATTTTTGGAGCTCATCTTCATCAGGTAAATAGTAAATATCCCCAAATCTTAAATGTATAATTCACCTTCAGTTGCCAGTCCCCATTGACTTCCATAGTATTTGGGGGACACTAAGCAGGTCAATGGGAGCCAGCAACTGAAGGTTAACTATCCCTTTAACCCAGGGCAACAATTCTCCAACGGTACTTATTTAGATTTTTCCTTGATTGTTTGAAATTATTTAAGAGTTATCTTGGGGGGTACATAAATGTTAAAAATTGTTAATTTTGTTAAAATAAAGTTTATTATGCTCACCAAGGCTGTATTTATTTGTTCATAAATCCAGTAAAACGGCAAACCATTAAATATTATTATTTAATTTAAATTATGATGCAAAAGTTTTCAAATCACTCTAATATTCTAAAATAATCCTAATCCTTCTAATATTTAAAATCAATCTAATATATTCTGATTTGATGCTCAAGAAATACTTATTATTATCAATGTTGAAAACAGTTCTGGTGATTAATATTTTTTGTGGAAACCACAGGCATTCTGTGATGAATAGAAATTTCAAAAGAGCAGCATTTATTTGAAATAGAAATCTTTGTTAAATTATAATTGTTTTTACTGTCATTTTGGATCAATTTAATGCATCCTTGATAGATAGAAATATTACTTTATTTAAAAAAAAACCTATGGGTAACATTCAATTGGTAATGTGCATTAAAATAACAAAATAATCCAGGGTCACAGACACAGTAAATGGTCTTATTGTATTAATCTAAAGGCAAACGTCTCACCTATGATGTAGCAACGGTCGTCAGCGATGAGGGCTTTGCTGTGGACGTAGATGAGCTCTGTAACAGGGGACTGGCCGAGCTGAGAGTTTGTGCGCAGACCACACAGAGAAATATACTGTGTCCATTCATCCTGCACTGATGACGAGATGAGACAGTCATTATAACAATAAATGGCAAACCATCTGTGTGATTGGTTAATGGGAAGAATGCTATAATGCATGGCTGAAAAAACAACAACAGATAAACTAAATCATTTCGAATCGCTTATAAGACAGAAGTGAAAGTGACAGATGGAGAACCAGACAGGATCTAAAAAAAGTGGCAGAATTACAGACAGCTAAATATGTTTCTGTCAGATACTTACTTTGCTCCTTTAATCTTGAGAGAATGGAGTGTTCTCCTCGATTAATCGTTCTACACACAGAAAAAGTTTGAATTGTTTTTTTTTTTTGCATTGTGAGAGTGTGTGTATTGGTGTAGACGTTTGGCTGGTGTGTGTGTGTGTGTGTGTGTGTGTACCTGTAGGTGAAGTGCAGTATAGCCTGAATGGCATTTCCTCCTCCCTGACTGATGTCACCCTCAAAGCCAGGCAGTAGGGGAATTACGACAAACACCCTGTACTTCTTCCCCTCACTATAACAATTCAAATAAAGCGTACACTTGAAGCTAGAAAACACTAGGACACGGCTGAGTAATTTGTTTCACTAAACCTGTATCATGTTACAGAGGTAACACACCTGTGAGCCCGTAGGATCCGTTTGACAATAGCGTCTCCAATGGTGTTGAGTACATTCTTCTGATCTGAGCAGCTGATGAAGAACTGATTCTGGAAATAAAGAGGGACAGAGGGGGGCTTATTTCTTTTGCCTCACTTGTTTGTGAACTATGAAATGAGTCGCAGCAAGATCTAGCTCATGATCTTGTCCATTATTCACACTACTGTGGAACACAGAAAATATGATGAAGAATATTGGTAACCAAACCATTTTTGGTGGTCAACTTTTACAAAAATGTTTTGTGTTCCATTTTGGGTGAGTAAATGATGAGAGACTTATGAACTACCTGTATGCCATTAAAAGTATCACCTATAACCTCTTGAACTTAAAAAATGTACTAATCTGATTCTTACGGAAATATATAATAATAACAATAATAATAACTGCAATTGGGAACATCCTTATAAAATGTATAAATACATTCATAATTAATTGTCATAACTAAATTACTCACCAATAACACTGTCGTACTGTTAACACTACTTATCATATTTTAATATACTTAAATATAGTCAGCAGAATTTCATCGGGATAATATCGGTATTTGTTGATGAATGTAAAGTTCTTAAATTAAAGGTGTCAACATTTAAAGTTTCATTTTGTTGATTTTATTGTAATTTCTGTATGAATAAACATTTCCTCAGAATATAGTTCAAGTGCATCTGTTACATTCTTCCTATATTAGCTGACTCGCATAAGGACCCTGTTTCTGAGCATGAGATACGAGCTGAGGGCTATTGTGTGCTGCCAGCTGAATGCAGTAGAATCACATGATCCTAGAGGGAGAGAACAACTCCACAACACTGAGACTTTGTGTCTGCTCAGCTGTGTGTATGTGTGAAGTCTGATGAGTCAGCGGCAAATGCTTTTGGTAAGGTCATAGAGAAAAGTGTTACCTCTAGATAAATGTAATGCTCGCTGTTTTCAATAACATGTATATAGGCATTGAGGATAGATTGTTCACATGTGCCAGCAGACCAGCGATCCACAGAACGAAGAACCTGGGAGAAAAAGAGTAGGAAGAATGAAAAAAAAAAAAAAAGGTAAACAGATTACCACAGAGAGTTAAATAAGGGGGAATGAGGAAAAGTCAAATAAATTGCATGAAAACACATACCTGTACAGAGGCTTTTGTGGCACCGGGAATGGTGAATGGCAGCTTATCTGCTGTGCAGTGGGATTTTGGCAGTAGGTACGGGTAGAAGTCATCCTTGTACTTGTTCTTAAAGATCTGAAAAGACAAATAAGAATACAAGAAGAAAAAGCAACGATTAAAGATTCTGAAGAGTCTGATTGCATGATAAAAAAAATATATTAAAAATTACACATTTGATTTCTGACCTTTGTGAAGTTCCAGCGCTGGATGAAGTGCCGTGCAAGATCTCTGGCTGCCTTCCCATGATGCACTGCACCCAGGTCTCGCCAGGGGATGCGCGGCACCTGAGTTCTGTCAACATTGTCTGAGGGGGAAAAAAGCAGAAGCTACACTATTGGCTGAAGTCACATTCAATATTCCCTCATCTCTGTTCTCAAATTTCTACTTCAAATAAAGTTTGTTCCTTTGAACTTTCTATTCATCAAAGAATCCTGGGAAAAAAAAGTATCCGTTTCCACAAAAATATCAAGGAGCACAACTTTCATTTAATTATGACAAATATTTCTTGAGCAGCAAATCAGCATAATTAGAATGATTTCTGAAGGATCATGTGACACTGAAGACTGGAGTAATGATGCTGAAAATTAGGAACAGGAATAATCATTACAGGAATTTTATTAAAACAGAAAAACATTATTTTAAATTATAACAATATTTCACAATCTTAGTGTTTTAATTTATGTTTGATTAATTCATAAAAAAATGTAACCAGTAGTGTAAACAATGATATTATGTAAATCTGCATTGGACTGTGTACCTTGAAAGGGCTGATCCAGCTGTGTCCAGTCTCTCTTGATAAAGTTGCTGTAATCTTTTCCCAGCCACAAGAGGGCATTACAGCTCAGATCCACTTCATCCTCACACTCTGACGCAGGTTCTGTCAGAGGGACGGCAGAGCCATCCACAGTATTAGACTGAGACAGGAAGAGAGAGACGGAAGGTATGAGAAAGAAATTAAACACGGAAAGATGAAGAGTAAGAGACTGACATGTCATTTAAATATCCCATACAGCAATACCTCTTGGGCAGTCTCTGCATTATTGGCTGTTTTGGGGGGATCCAAATCACTTAGCCTATAGTCGCTGTCATCCCACCTCCCAAATGCAAGATCCAACCCACCCACAAAGGCCACTGATTGGTCGATGGAAACCATTTTCTCATGATGGGCCCAGAGAACCACAACTGAGGCCACATGATCAGGGTGACGCATCACCTAGGGCAAAATAAATACAGACATACAGACCAAAACAGAAATACAGTCATTCACAACACGGCCCGGAAAAAACACAGTAAGGCTATCATGATGTTGACGAATTACAAAAATAGGAAGGATGAGCAAACAGCAGTATATGGAGTCAAATCAATGCCACATACACTTGCAAACAATTGACGTAGCCTACTGCAAAAAAATAAATAAAGTTTTGCAAACGGAAATGAAAGTACTGAGAAAAAATAAATGTGCATTTTGCAGACAAATATAAAGAATTGCAAAATATAAATGAAACTGAGCAAAAACAATGATTTTGCACCTCGTGTTTTCCATAGCCAGGGATGGGCAGTATTTCAGATACATGTGTTTAAAACACATATTTGAAATAAAAAATTATATTTTGTATTTTTTGGAAAAAGACAAATGTAATTTGTATTTAAATTCATTTCAAATTAGTATTTTTGTATTTTCAAAATACATTTAAATGCTTTGTGCCAGTGTGATGTGCTTGGTGCAACTGCAATGATTCTAAGTATAGTATGCCACGACAGGAAATTTAAGTTCACACTTGCACACTGGCAGGCAATTTTTTGTGCATTTTGTAGATGGAGTGGAACACTGACAAGTAAGCCTACAATTTTGACTTACGGGACGCGGCACGTAGTGGAATCACCGCGTAGCTTCCGCTTTCACTTGTAGTGGAAGAGGTTTGTGTAGTTGACGCCTTGTTTATACTTTCGCCTGTCTCTCCCCCAGGGGTGTTAAACTCAATTCCTGGAAGGCCGGAGCCCTGCAGAGTTTTGTTCCAACCCTGCTTCAACACATATATATACCATGTAGCTTTCAAATAAGCCTGAACGACTTAATTAGTCGGATCAGGTGTGTTTAAGTAAAGTTGAAACTAAGCTATGCAGGGCTCCAGCCCTCCAGGAATTGAGTTTGACACCCCTGCTCTACACCATAAACCTAAATGCTGAATGTGCACAATCCTCCCTAAACGGTCACAGCTTTTTTGACACTTGCTTGACACTTTTTACACTTGCTCGCCTTTGTACAATTCTGTGAAATGACAGAGGGTGACTTGGAGTAATAGTTGTCCAAACCATCAGAAAACAGCAGAAAGTAGTTTGCCGAGTAGTTTGTCAAACAATCCTTTTTGTGAAAAGTTTATGAATAAATAGATTTCTTCACATATAAACCGATAAGGCTGTGGGTCATTTTGTAGGACACATATGAAAATGTGAAAGTACACAACATAAATCCACACAAAATAATAAAATCGTGAGATTTGAGATTGATTGACTTGTGACATTAGAACAAAACATTTTGTTTAAATGTAATGTACGTATGTACTGTATAACACTAAATGAAATATTGATTTAACAATACTGATTACTGATTACAATACTGATAAAAATCACTGATGAATGTTACACCACAAAAAATCTTCAGCTGTTGGTTTTATTGTTCATTAAAAAAATTAATAAATAAATAAACTTTAATAGTGTTAAATGCTCTGTAAATTAATTCTTTGAATTAATTTTAAATTATACATTTTAAATAAATGTTCTAATTTGAAGAAATTATACATGAAATAATTATATATATTATCCTTTCAGGATAAGGGAAGAGTAGGTACATTTTTTTTTTTTTTTTTTGCATTTAGATTAGATCCAGATGGATTTCAGCCAACAGGGATGACCATTTTTTTGTATTTTTAAAATACAAAATACTGTATTTTGTTTTTAAATACATTTTTCCACACAGTATTTTGTATTTTTATTTTAAATACATTTTCATGCATGTATGCCTATCTCTGGCTAGGTCAGATTTAATGTAAAATAATGTAATTAACTTGATAAACTATACATCATTAAAAAGGTTTAAGACTTCATTTTTTTATCTTACAGTGACAGCTGGCGCCCTACCACAGTTTAACACATTTTAAATCACCGTTAATACACATTTAGTTAACAAAACGAAAATGCATATTTTAATGCTACAAAATGTACACATTGAGATAAATAAACAGCAGATGTTCATGTTAGCAACTTCAAAACAATGCTAGAAAGCATAAAGTGAAAAATGGTATCACAAGCTCACACTTGACTGAAATGCAAAATAAAAGCAGTGTTGCAATTAAATTAGTAGCTATGGCCATGGAAAACATGAGGTGCAAAATCATATTTATAGTCTTATTTATATTTTGCAATTCTTTATTTTTGTTTGCAAAAAGTACATTTATTTTTTCTCAATACTTTCATTTTCATTTGCAATACTTTCCTTTCTTTTGCGAGGATATATGGCATTGATTTTTTCCCCATAGCTGTATAAACAGATGTGTATAGTGTATCAAACCTTAATATTGGGGTGCAGGTTCATCAGTGTTCTCTTGCTGTAGCCGCTGTTGATCCCCAGAGCCAGTTCCACCTCTTTATACAACAACACACACACCTTCACACCCTCTTCCTAAACACCAAACACACATCAGGTCATGTTAAAGTTCAAGGCCATCAATATAAATATAACTATAAATAATGGTCTGACACATGGAATGTTTTTTAAAATAGAGAAGATAATTAATTTAATGTATAAAAGTTTAATGTTATGTAAAAGGATCAACATACTGCTTTGCGTTTGAGAATCTTGTCCAAGCGCCAGTATGTTCCTGTAGCTGGACGTTTGAGGAAAACCTCTGGACTGAGCCTGCAGAGAGAGAAACTCAAATATCTTCAAATCACAAAAACTCAATCACAGATATAATTTAAACACATGAAATAAAGTGACAGTGGCACCTTCAGGTGTGTGACTATATGCACTGTGTGTACCATGAGCGCTCTGACTGACTATTTTCCCTGCAAATATTTCAGCAGTTGTTACATATTTGTGCCTGTATTTCTGTCAAATGAACCAGTGATGCCAATTATTTCTGATTTAATCATTCTTTTGAGTCAGTTCTCTCTTTTCATTGAACTGGCCGAACGTGTTGGGCCACTTTCTGTCATACAGCCTTCCTCTGGCCTCAGGTCTGAAATGAAAAAACTTAATTGGACAAATATTACGGCTGTCGTGAATGAAGTGAAAAATTAAACTAAAAGTGTTGATTGCAGCATTAGATTCAGATCTGCTCATATCGCAACAAGTTGAGCATTATAACAAAATCACAAACACGATTCTGTTCCAAACAAAGGTCTTCTACTTAGTCCTCACTGACAGAGCACTGCATTTCAGCCAGACCTCGATGGGGCCCGACTTATTTAGGCCCCATGGGACCGGGCTTCGGGCCAATTTTCATATCACGGCTCACAGGCGGGCCTACATCAGGCACCTAGGCGTCTCCTTCTTTATATATTTTAAAAAGACAACAGACTGCAGAAGGCACATCCTGTTTGTTTGTTTGTTTTCTTTCATTTACAAAAGCACAAGGTTTTGTTGTTATTGAGAGTGTACACAAATAAAAGCAGACTCTTTACAAGATGATGAATGATGTACTAATCTGAGCAGAAAAAATTGCATATTTTAAGTTGTTTCCACTGTTATTAGGGGGAAAATGCCAGTTAACGTGCTGGCACCTCCATGTTCTACAGCAAGCATGTTTTTTTAAGATTGGACTTTTTCATTAATCTTAAGGCCTTTGCACACTGAGTCCGAAATTCGCATGCAAAATTTTTGCACGTCAAAAAATAAATCCAACCTCACGTTATGTCAATCACACTTGCACACTGCCTCCGATTCTTTCGACTGTCAAAACTGGAACAGGTTCAATTTTCTGCGTTTTTCACATCCGTAAAAACCATAGACTGTAATGGGAAGTCGTGGCCTAATGGTTAGAGAGTCGGACTCCCAATCGAAAGGTTGTGAGTTCGAGTCCCGGGCCGGCAGGAATTGTGGGTGGGGGGAGTGCATGTACAGTTTTCGCTCCACCTTCAATACCACGACTGAGGTGCCCTTGAGCAAGGCAGTGAACCCCCAAATGCTCCCCGGGCGCCGCAGCATAAATGGCTGCCCACTGCTCCGGGTGTGTGTGTGTGTGTTCACTGCTCTGTGTGTGTGCACTTCGGATGTGTTAAATGCAGAGCACAAATTCTGAGTATGGGTCACGTCACTTTCACTTTTTTTGACAACTCAGAGCCACCGTAAAACTGCTGGCAATGGTGGTGAATGAATCGCCAGTGCTCAGATACCTACTATAATATATACAACTATTATTGTATTAAAATTAATTATAATTATAGCACACCAAGTCCCTGTAAGCCGTGTATCTGTGCACGCGCGTGTGAGCGCAAGTGTACCTTAGACATACTGCCAGTCTCTATTCAGGATCAATTGATTCACGGAAATTGGTGGTCTTCTAAATATGTGGCTCCAGTATCGCTAGCAAAACATCAAACTGAGCCACTGAGTAAACTTTTAATTGGTCTTGATAATCCTTGATAAGGAGGTGGAACTCTCCTTCCTCTCTACGCGATCGCAGGAGTGGATGGAACCAATATTTCCTCTTTCTTTTTCTCTTTTTAAGAAGAGAGAGGACAGAAAAAATCATCCTCACTACTTGAAGATGACATTCTGTATTGTTTTGCATTTTTTTTTCGTAACACATTCTTTAATACGGACTGGACTCAGAGTGCAAGGTCTCTGTGCATGACGATTTTTTCGGATCACGAATACGAAAAAACGCAGTGGACTCAGTGTGCAATGACCTTAACTGTTGAAAATGCTTGAAAATAAGAATAGCCATGTCCTGTGGTGAAGCCTTGATTATGCTTGAAGTGTTTTATGTCTATAGATTTCATTGTAGGAAAGTCAAGTCTTAATTTGAGAAACTGGCCCCTTGGTCGCCACTTTAAATAACAAAAACTTGTATTTAACAAAATAAATATTAAAAAACTAAACTAAACGAATACTCCAAGCATTTATCAAAATTAACTTAATAATGAAACCAAAATAGATATAACCACTTTGCTACTGAAAACAAAACTGGACTATTTTAATGACTGCAAAAGTAGTATAGGTTGGGTAATGTGGTGGACTAAAAAGAGAAAAAAAAAACAAAAAAAAAAACAATTGGGCTCCCGGGCCAAGAATTCTGATAAGGGGTCTGACAAAGGGCCAGACAAGGGCCTGAGCATCTCGGGCCAGAGCCGGGCAAGGGCCTAGATTTGAGGCCTGTGCAAGGCTTTAGCTGCATTACTTCGGTCAAAAATACATGAACAAAAATATTAATATTGTGAAATATTATTAAAATTTATCCATTTCAATTTTACTCCAGTCTTTAGTGTCACATGACACTTAAGAAACTTTTCCTATTATTATCAATGTTAAAAACAGTTGTGCTGCTTCATATTTTGTAGAAATCCTGATTTCAGTTCTGGATTGTAGGTCTTGATTGTATACAGTATGTGATTACAAATGAAGCTACTGACCCATTAAGGCCATGTACTGTACATGTGTGTGTAGTATTACACTGACCACCAATCGGTGATGAAGATCTCCTCCTTGGCCTGTTGCAATGCATCTGCCAGGTCTGAGAAATAGCCATTCCCATTAACATACCTGTCAATCAACCAATGAGTCATTTACTCAACTCCCACTTCATTACACAAATTGGGCCAGTCAATCAATTTTCCTTGATCGAAAGTTCAACAAAGGACATATTACATAAATGCACACACCACTTTGTGAGGGTGTCCGGTCTGGGTGGGGCGAAGCCTTCAAAGCGATTCATCTGGTGGAAATCACAGCGCTCAGAGAGACTCCGAATCTCATGACTCCACCACAAGGCCTGTCTGTAGCTATTGCACTTAATCACCAGCTTCCTACAAAACACACACATACCAGCTGTTGCTGCACATGTCTCTGTAAAACAGTCTGTCAGACTGGTGTAAGCAGTAGGAAGATTTCCTTATATTGATCTTTTTACCTGCTGAAGTTCTCGATGCAGACGCCATGCTTGGTATCAGTGTAAACACGTCCAACCAACACCTTCAGCTCAGGATCGAACAGCAGAACAAACGACACAACGCCAGGATCTCTGCTCATACACAGCAATTATAGAAAACAACGTAAATCAATTAGAAAAATTATTCATCAGGATGAAGCAAATATTAATTCACATTAAATATGAGTATGGTAAAATATGTATATAATATGGTAATAAATGGTAATAAAAGCTTGAGGCTATTCAGAGCAGAATCCAGCAACATTATACCAAATGAAAAACAACCAAATGATTTTGTCAGTTTCGCACTGATAATACATTACCATTTAAAAGTCTTTTAAAAACGAAATGCATTCTTTTTTAGCAAAATAAACGTGACAGTTGAATACATTTATTATGTAACAAATAATATTTGTTTTTATTTCAAATAAATCCTTGTCTTATGAACCTTTCATGGTTCCCACCATAGACTGTAAAAAAAGATGGACGATACGTCTCCACTTCCTTCCACTATAGTAAAGTGAAGCCAAAGCATCTCAGTATGACCGCTGCCATCTTGAGTAAATGACCTCATTTGGAGTAAGAGTCTATGCAGAAATGTCATGAGGTTGAGCCGTAGTATCAAACTCCTGCCCAAACTCCCGCAGACCCAATTAATCATAACGACACCCCCCAAATTTATAGCATCAAATTAATAGCTACAATCAAACTTATCACAAAAATGAACAATTGAACATATATCAGCATGATAACAACCACGTTAAATGACCAAAACCATCTTTCAGAAAATTATATTGGAAGTGTAATTTATTTTCTTATTTTGACTCAAGTCCTATTTGTTTACATTGAGTGGGCGGTGTTTATGACCTGTATTGCAGCCAGCCTCCAGGGGGCGATCAGATAGCCCGCAGCTTCACTTTTCAGGACATGTGAGGCATGGGTGTCCCCAACATTAATATTAAGCAGCACAACTGTTTTTAACATTGATAGAACGTGAGAAATATTCCTTGAGCACCAAATCCAGATAACACCTCTGAGTGTTCTTTATGAAGAAACATTTATATGTACAGAAGAACTTTTGAGATTCATCACTAAACATTGAGAACCCTCTCAGGATGTCAGTCTCATGCCAATTTACATTTTTGTAAATCGTGCTTTTGATTTTCTCAAAAAGTGCAAAATGAGGTAGGCCTGTATGAATGAATATATATATATATATATATATATATATATATATATATATATATATATATTTTTTTTTTTTTTTTTTTTTTTTTTTTTGGGAAAGTCTCTTATGCTTACCAAGGTTTCGTTTATTTATTAGAAATACAGTAAACACTGTAATATTGTGAAATATTGCCAATTGAAATTATCTATTTGAATGATTTAACATATAGGCTACTGTATTCCGAGTCATGTTGAGGTAATTAAAATGTCAAATTAATATTTTGCGTTCAATTATTTACTAATCACACAAGTGACCGATTGATTAAGGGGTAAAACTAAGCAGTGTAGGCTTTATCACCCCCTAGATGTGGATCCAACCCCGCCCCATGGATCTTGTGTTCTGCAGTGAGGGGCTACTGAAATAATCTGCTGGCTGTACACTAGGGCTGAAATGATTCCTCGAGTAACTCGATTACAAAAAATTATCGAGGCAAATTCCTCTGCCTCGAAGTCTCTTTTAATTTATTTTAATTCTCACGTCAGGTTCTTTCGCAATGATTTTTTTATGTGACACAACGCGTTGACGCCACCCACAAAGCGGAAGGAGACACAAGCGCTGAGTCCGAAATCGCGTACTGCAAGGAGTCAGCAGTTTTGATTTGAGGGCGTGGGCAAACGTGAAGAGTACGTTGTGGTGTGTGTCCATTGCAAGAGAGCTGGCATACCCCAACTAGGAATGGTATCTACGGTATAGAAAAATCCATATCTTGGAAAAACGTATCAATCCATATCATGGAAAAACATAATACCGGAAGTCACGTTCATACCAGTATAGCGCCCACCCCAGCACACAATGAAGGGCTGGGCAAAGTTTCACCAGTGTTTTCATAGAAACGGTTCTGTTTTGTTTTACTTTGGCCTGTTTGGCTCTCACACATGATGCATTGTTACTGCAAAAAACTTAAACTGGCTCCAGCGGTAAAAGGAAGAAGGAAAACGATGACTCATGTCATTTCCTCAAACATTTTGAAACCCTGTTAAGATACTGACACAGGCATTTAGTGGTGTACAACTGAGTGGTTGAATGTGACACTCCTGACCTGTGCAAACTTATTTTAAATTGTTATTAGAGACAAACACTTCCATCTACATTTGGTGATAGTCCTCTCTAAACAGCTAATGTCTGTTTGATTGATGACACAACACAGAAGACCTTTATATTGACATAGTAAGGGGGAACTCGTTAGACTGGCTTCTAGTCCAAGCACTAACTCCTGCATTATCTCCAACTACAGCTTCAACCTTTCAATGACCTTCTGTGATTTTGATGCTGGAAGCTTCAGGCTGAGAGGGATCAATATTTGTTTCAAGTGACAATCCTTTCCACCCTACAGTGTACAATACTGCACAATAATGCATACAGTAAATCAAGAATGCTAAATGTAGTGTCCCTATGCTGGATTTGGGAATTAAGAGACATTTACATTTTCTAAGGGTAAAATTAGAGGTTTGTCACATGACAACAGATGGTTCTGATATATATGACTTAAAATTAATTAAAAATAGCTGGTAAATAAAAAAAAATCTAAAGAAAGAAATGTCAAAAACAAGCAGCTGATTGTTTTGAGAGGCATGTTGTAACTTGAAACAACAGAAAAGAGCAGAGAGCAATGTGAAGTAACACATAACAGTGCACATGTGGGTGTGTTTGTATTGTGGAGAAACTCACCTGGACATGTACAGGAGGAACGAATCCTTCACCACAAGCCACCGACGAGACCAGCGAAAGCAGAACTGATGATGTCCGATGCAGTTGAGCCCCTGGATGCGGTGACCCCCGGACCGTTTCAGAATATAACCTTCACTGTGGAAAAAACCCAAACAACAATAAGGCAACAATGGAATAATACTGAAATTGCAAGAGAAGAAACACACACAATCTGTACTCACAGGCCTTTGGGTCCAAGGTCTCTGATGAAGGAAAGTGGACTGATTTCCAGAAAGTCCAACTGAGAGCACAATATACATTTTAATATGCAAGCATACAACCACAATCCTCTGCAACCTTGTACAGAATTTATCCATATGTGTGTCTGAGAAGAACAGCTTTTTAAAGCTTTTTATATATACATATATTATGTGCTAATAAGCTTCTTACCATCCCATGATAGTTCCTGTAGAAAGTGTTTTCTAGTAAGTTATTTAAATATTCCTCCAGATATTTCTGAAAAACACACATAAAAACAATATATATATACACAATACAGTCAGTGTGCAACTTTTAGAGGGAGGTGGCCTTTGCTTTAGTACATATATACCGGTTTGCTAGACGTTCTCCTGATTCTGTTGATTCCATGTAAAGTTGGCATTTCCTCTGGCAAACTTGCCAGCTGTTGTCTCTGAATGGCAAATCTAATTCAAATCAAAAGAACAAGGCAAGGAAAATACCAGGTCAAAACTCCAGCTCAAACAAATGAAGTGTTGTGAATTTGCATGTGTCTGCGTGTGTGCTCACCTCCCCAGAGGCAAGAACTGCAGCATCATTTTGTGTTTGTACAGGTCTCTGTGGAGCTCCTGGAAGTGCTTGTACTTTCTTTTTACCGTCCATGTGAAATTGCCATGTGTCAGACGGACCGTGTACAGAGTGCACACACGTACCTGCAAACAGGGTTTATACACTGTTAGGTATAACACAACAATACACTATTAAGTAAAAACCCCAAAAACGCACCTTGGAGCGTGTGGTGTATCGCTCTGTGTTTTCCACTTTACAGGTGATAGGTGTGCCATGAATGAGAGGAGAGATGCAAACTTCTTTTAGGTCTGCCAGGTGATGTACCACAAAAAAGTTCCGTTCCTCTGAAAGAAATAATAATAAACAAACATAAGGCTGAGACCACTAGTATAATGCTGTGCGATGCGATTTGTTTGTCTCATTTAATACAAAATATTTCTGCAAAGCAGTTTGAGTGAAGATTTGAATTGAAAAATCATCATGAATTTCAGCAACATTCAAGCTGTATGAAATCATTGTAGCGTATCAGACCTGAACCAGACAAATTAAAGATTCGATAGGGAGCATGGTTGAAACATGAGGTGCCAAATTCCACAGAAAAGCTCAAGACAACAGGAGGCTGTAAATCAATTCCTAGCACCACAAGTCAGAAGCAAGTCCACTAACTAGTAATCATGATCGCAAGATCTTTGGATTGACTTCCCCCACCTAGAAGAAAGAACCAGAAACTGAATTTCTTTTAAGGGGACCTTTTAAACTCTGGTCTCCACAGAACGTCCTTATGTCAGAGAATGGCTGAAAAACTGTCTTTTACAGATGTAGATGTACCAAAATGAACTAAAAAAAGACTTAAAGGAATACCAGTCCACTGCTTAACTCCATATTATACACACACATTTGACTATCATCTTTCTAATCACTTATTGTCTATAACTATTGAATAACCTATTGAATAACTTAAGGATTCATATTCATGTCTAGTATGTGTGTGTTTGAATCTTCTTGCTTGAAATGTTTCTGACCATCAGTTATTTGTCAAAAGTATCATATTCTTGTTATAGGAATCATGTCCAAAATTATACCCTGCAAGAGTGGGAAAATTTGGACCACGTGATTGCTAAGATAACATATGACTTATCTATGGGGGTGGAGAGACATCACAACACCCCGAGTAGAGACAATATCTAATTGGTCAAGACAACTTTATAGGTGTGGCCGAAAGGACAGTTTAAATACTCAGGACACCATCAAATTTGGCTTTTTGCTTTTAGCTTTTACTTTTAGTCATGCCTGCTATTAACTTTTGGTTTTTAGCTTTTGCTTTTAGTCAAGCCTGCTCTTAGCTTTTGCTTTTAGTCATCACTGTTAGCGTTCTTTGAGCGCGGTTCCAGCATGCTTTGCCTGCACGCCTGCTGCTACTTAGCCACGATGAGAAGAAACACCACCTAGTCTCTTCAAACTTTACATCTGTTCTTTTACTTTAGTTTCTTTTCTGTTCGAGAGTTTCGTGTTCTGAGTTAAGTTTTGTAATGCTGTGTCTTCGAGTCTGACCTCGAGTGACCGTCTGAAACTTCAACCAGACCACAACTCCGCATCTTCAGCCAATGCAAAACTACGGGCTTCCCAAGACGTCACTTCAACGACTACTGAACTTCCAGCCAATCAGTAGCCTCGGGAAACCTTTTCAACACGATCACAAAGGGAACCCCTTTACACAGTCAAAACAAGTAATGTTCCTTCAGACTGAGCTAAACTGGTGTATCTGATATAATTTAACCTCATTGAGGAACTCAATGCAAGGGAAAATTAAGTGATTGATTGTTGTTCATGTCTATGCAATTTCATGAATTGCTGAAAAACTTGGGATTCCACATTTTAATTCTCTTAAACTTATTCTTTCCTAACTTTCTATCTTCCTGCAACTTGTGTGAATGTGTGAGTGTGTGCTTTTGTGCTAGATTAGTTTATATGTCTTAGGCTGCATTTACACTGACGGTCTTAATGCCCAAATACGATTTTCAGACTATTTCCGATTTTTTTGACGACCTGCTTACATCATCTTTTAAAAGTGACCCGTATCCGATTTTTGCATTTACACTATACACTGAAACTACCAAACGTAGACGTTCTGACCCAGAAAATGAAGTAAAACAGCATGAAATACAATGGATGCAGATGTAAATAAAATTATACAGTAGGGCTGCACGATATTGGGAAAAAATGACATTGCAATATTTTATTTTTCTGCGATATATATTGCGATATGAAATCTAATCAAATTTTTTCTTACAAACAAAAATGGGGTGAGCAGATTTACATTCTCATTTTAAATGATTATGACACCATCGTGTCAATTGATTAATATGTGCGAGGGAGAGAGAGCAAGACAGCACTCGTGTTGTTTGAAGACGGTGAGCGTGCAGCCGGGGCTCGCTCTCTCTCTCTCGCTGTCTCTCGCTCTCTCTCTCTCGCTGTCTCTCACGCGCACTATCTCTCTCTCACGCTGACCTGTCAAAACTTTCACTCTGTGGTTAAGCTGTGCAATTAATCCGTGATTTACATTCGTCAAGGGCCGGGGAGCAGCTGGCCTGTACAGTTAATGAATAACGGATCAACTACGACAGCCTATATCGCAAATCCTGAGATGTGAATATTGCTGATTCGTCCATTGCGATATCGATGCTTAAACGACACATCGTGCAGCCCTATTACACAGTGTTTTGCTTTCCATAATATTTTGAAAAGTCAACAAAAAAAAAATCAGCAAAACATTGGTCTCGTATGGCGGAGAAAAAAAGGAGAGCCCTTTATTTCTGTAACAACCCTGCATTTTTGCCCCATCTCTTCGCCCCAAAGACTTAAAAGACATGAAACCTCGGCATTGCTCCACTGTGTGTATCCTTCGTCCTCCATCACGCCTATAATAAGTCATGTGATCTCAGTTGGTGGTGTCCACCTGAGTTGACATCACTTTTTTTAATGACGTACGGCTCGCATTTACTGGGGAATATCCGATTTGTCTGCTTACATGGCACACGCAAATGCACGTATCCGATTCATATTCGATTTATTACCACATATGAATGAGGCCTGAATCCGATCTGAGAACATCGGAATCCATGCGGTTTTTTTCCTGCTTACACGTTCACCGGTCATATCCGATCTGTGCCACATGAGAGCAAAAAATCAGAATTGGGTCACTTGAACCATGCAGTGTAAATGGGGCCTTAGATTTATCTAATAAAGCCTTATTCATATTGAAAAGAGAAGTATCTTGTGTTTTCTGCTTACAAGTTAATGTCTTAAACTGCCGATCTTGTTACTGTGCTAATTAATAGTGTTTTCACTATACTTCGGATATTAATATCCATTGCAGAGTTGATGTTAAACGGCTCGTTCAATGAATCGCTGGATGTCTCAGTGGTCAGCTGTAAAGCTGTGATTTTGTCCAAACTCCCTTTAAAATCTTAAATGATTCCCTTTGATCTAAATTGACCTGTTTCCCTTACATCATTCAGGCTTTGGTAAAACAATGTATTGTAGTCTAGACAATCTCATTAAGTCCAAAGCATACTTCATATTTCAGTGTTTTAGTTTTGTAAATGGACAGGAGTTAGTGAACTCAGTCCTTACTCTGAGCTGGTCTTGATCCAAAGAGCATCTTGTAATTCAGTGGAGAGACATCTGACCATATGATGTCACAGACTTATGTGATTAGTGTACAATAGTTCAGAATCTAAAATATTTATTTATTTTACACAATAATGATTCTTTGTTTATTTTCAGGTTTAAAATATATTTTGAATAACAGATGTTCCTGTTTTTGGCCCCTCTGTCTTTTATTATGTTTTGAAAAACATTGTGAGGGGCCTCAGTATCAACAGTGTTATATCACCAGGGGTCAAAGATCAGAGTCACTCAGTTTCAGTGTGGTGTTTAAGAACACAATTCTTCTAAAAGCATATGAATGAGAGAAAATAGCTGTGAAGGCAGTCATTCATCTCGCTGCATTCCACTTTTTTTACAGTCTTTTCACAAGTATAAGGACCCACTGTCACATTTTCAATACATGTTCTTACAGCATGACTGACATGTGGACTCGGCATAAATAATCCTTTGTCCTATGAGACAAATCAGTGATTGAAAAGAAGTCTGAAGGTTAACTGTGAATTATGTAATAACTATTAATGGTTTTTATTCTGTAATAAAATAAATGACAAGAAAATGTCAGAAGCTTTATGCCTGTCCTTTGCAATTTAAGACCTTTTTTTCTGTAAAATATTCAACCTTACTGCTCATATTGCCATTGTCAGAGTCTTGATTATCAGAAAACTTTCTGTATTTGGTACATAACTCTGTACCTGCAAACCTACTAACCATCAACCTGAGTCACCGTCATAGCTAAGTGGGCAGTCCTTGTGACAAATACATTTAAAAAGCTGTTGTGTTCTTGGGAACACAGGTTCAAATGCGGCCTGTATCATGTCCCAATCCTATAACCCTCTCCCTCAACCCCCTTTTCTATTTACATTCATTGTCCTGTCCATTACCAGCGAAACCCCATAAATAGAAATTTACTGATATTACAGTTTTTGCTGATACCAATAAACACATTATTTTCATGTTTTTCCATGAAAACTGATAAAATGTACAATATAAAAAATCTAAACTATTAAAAACAATAAAACATACTACAAAATAAATAGTTTCAAATTTGGGTATCAAGGTGAGGAAAGGCAGCAGTGAGGTATGCAAATGATTTACATAGTGAGGAAAACGAAACAGTGAGCACAACAGGTGCTCAACCTATTTCCATCTCAAATCAAACACATGAACCAGCTGACTTGCCCTTTAAGCTCACTTGAAAGTTACAGGCAGAGTTCAAAATTTGCTAAATACTATGGTATATGTGATTTGTCTTACCACTGTTGTTTTCGATAGATTTCAGCTGTTCCTTAGTAATGTTGCACAGCACGGTGTCCACGCATTTCTGCCACCTTTTTGCTGCATCTGTCTCAGAACTAGCCATAAGGCTACTGGACGACGACACACCTGTGTAAACATACCAACAAACAAACCCATGCAAACAAAGAGGGAAAAATATTAGCTATGCTTTTTTTTACATAGTTTACAAGATGTGAAAATTAGCATGATTTTAGATAAAACTAGAAGGAAACAAACTAGGCTGTTCCCTACTGAGGTACAGCAGGTATCTGTGCTGAGACCTCTGCTCTTCTCCATTTACACTAAATCTTCTCACAGCATCTCTTATCAATGTTAAGAAAGTTGTATGTGTTCTCAGCTACCTGTCCGGATCTGTCGAATTTGACTTGATTTGAGCAGTGTTTTAATAATGGTGTGAGACAAAAGATTCTTAAATACTTCTTTCCTTGCAAGAAAAGTTAACAGTCATATAGTCATCCAAGTTGACTGCAGAATGCGACAAAGAGGAAACAACATTTATACCTAAATACGGATGCTACTCATCTAATTATAATGCATATTCAACATATATTTCCATTTAAGGTGTCCAACTATGTCCTCCAGATGAGTTTCTAAGAATTTAATGCAAATCATTTTCTAAGTAGCCAGAACATCTAAGAAACTAAAATAACATTTCTGTCTCACACTTGTCTTGCACACACTTACATCAAATAGATTTCCTGTTTTCTCTCAGCTCATCAAAAACTCAAGCATACTGAAGCACTCAGAGACAGTCTAAAGAACACTCTTTAGTACAGTGAGTGAAGCAAATAATGCTAATAATATTAATATTTCAGATAAAAATGAAATTTCCTCCACATGCACCCTTACTATAAACAACATTGGTATGTAAACACTTGATAATAATGTAATGTAAAGGCATTAACAAAAATTCTGCAGGTAGGAGAAAAATGGCTGTAGAGATTTGGGCTTCTAAACACAAAGTTCACACATTTCTTTAAACCATTCATAGATACCAGGTGTATTGTCATATTCCAAATGGAGATTATGGACAGTAGATCCATAACCTCCTTTTATCCATATTCTTCTTTGTATTTCTTTTGTGTATTTCTATTTATTCTCATTTTATTTGGTTCTGTTTGTTCCTAAACCAGGGGTGTCAAAAAGAGCCCTGCAGAGTTTAGATGTATCCCTTATTAACAACTAATCGAGTCCTTCAGGCTTATTTGAAAACTATATGGTATTTGTGTTGGAGCAGTGTTGGAACAAAACTCTGCAGGGCTCCGGCCCTCCAGGAACTGAGTTTAATACCCCTGCTTTAAACTTAATCCACATAGCATAATATGCATACAAAGACGTATGATTAAAAACAGCATTCATTATTGTTATTACTGTACATGTACTTTATATTCACAGGTGCTGGATTTGTCTGCACTGTTGTTATTATCACATAATCTGTATTCATTTCAGCATGACTAAAAAAAACTAGGACAAAAAATTAAAGCGCCTGTGGCTGTTGGAGTCATTCCAGATTGTCTTTGGGCTGAACTGTGTTGAATTTCTAAAGCAACCTTGCCCACAAAACAAAGGAGCCCATCATTCTAGCAATATTAAAACTACACTCCAGCTGTGGCAGATGATTTGCTATCAAGTTGCCTAAAGGCGTGCACTGTAACTATTTTTGATCGTGGATGATTAAAATGTCTCCACGATTGGCTTTTGAAGAAATATTGTAGTATCGCACTATTGCTCACATTCTATCAGTTGCTGTGTCAACAAGCATGGTCCCCCCTCTGGCCCCCAAATTTATGACACTGAACAATTTTGTGTGCGATGTGGAGTTTGTCCTATAGGTGGCAGTAATGGAAAAAAGTTATTAATTGTCCCATATCTTTTATGTCAAGGGAGAATGCATTCTGAGACCACATGCTTCAGAAAGGAGCTTCACATATTCATCAGAGAATAAGTTAAAGAGCCACACAGATGGGAAATCAAAAATGACCTGTATTACAGTGTATGATGTAGCTGTCCATCAGTGTAAACAATGTGCAAAGTAATTAAACCAAAAAAGTACACGATTTATAAAGTTATTGGCTTCTAAAGTAAGGAGTCGACTCTGAATCGCTGAAACGAGTCGTTATAGATTTCAAATCTTTTGCCCATCTCTATGTACGTCACTAGGAACACTTTGCATAATAATCTCCGCCTACCGTCCTGGAGAAACAACTCTGACCTGCCCCACCCCCCACACAGAGGCTCTGGTTGGTGTGAGAGCATCATGTCGAGGAGACAGTGTGTTTTTAATTGTAAAGGCAAGTTTGTTTTATTTTCACTGCCAAAGAATGAAGATCAGAAGAACCAATGGCATTTCACTGATGACTGCTTTTCTAATCTCTGTGAGTTCAAGGCAGGATTTTCAAAGCGTTTGGCCATAAAAGAGGGTTCATTACCAACTTCATTTAGACCAACAAGCATCTCCGAATCACAACGCGAAGTATGATTATGAAGTTATGTGTTTGTTTTCTCCCAAGCGTCTTATCAGTATGTTGCGCTAGCACTAACAGTTATATGTTAAAAACCTCTGGAGTCGATTAACGCGGATATGCGTTATGAGTCATTTTCCCCTGATAACCCCGAAAAAGTCAGCGCTGATCTTCATTTACAAACATGTCATTAAAATGAAGTGTAACTCCGTGAATACTCAACGAAGAGACATGAGAGGAATATCTATAGAAAGCTTGACATGTCTACTTTAAAACTAATCTGCCGAAAACAGATATTCTGTGATAAAGTAATCCATATGAAAACAACGTGATGTCCAATCTTTCACGTCTCCCTTCATTATATCTAATGTGACCACGCCCCCGCGCTGAACGTGCTATTCTGTTCAAGTTTTTTATTTTACTGTTTGCTTCGCGATGAGAGGAATAAGACATAATTCACCCCAAAAAGATGCTAACGCATTGTTTACCGTGAAGTTGTGTGCGGGACAACCAATCAAAACTATGTTAGTTGACCAATCAGAACACAGTATGCTACCGAAAGGAAAGGAAACTGAATCTTTTGAACAGCTTCACGCGAACCGTTTGGGGATCTCTGAGAATGGAGGTAATTTTAAAATGATATTTTGACAAAATGACAAAGTCACCTTCTGTACCTGAAAAATAAAGCACTGTTTGTTTTATATGTATATTATGCGTATTTTTCTTCTTATTTTAATTAGAATGATAAAATAATGGCAAAGATTTTTATCTCCGCCCACTTTGGCCTAAATATCTGCCATTCTTTTCTATTTTGTTACCTTTGTTTTTAAAATAAAGTTGTTTTTAAAATTAGTTTGGATGTACTGCTCAGACAACTTCCAAATTAGTAAAACCAACAGGATTATGTTGAATAATCGTAAAATCGTGATATGATACTTCTGCCATATTGCCCATCCCTAAAGATGCCTCTTGATTATTTTGTTCAAAATATGTAAATCATTCTCGAGTTGACAGTAAACAAATCAAAAGTGGAAAGTGGGAAAAATGATACTAGACTGATTTCAGCGGATTTGACAGAGGATATTACTATCTAGTCAAAGTCATGTTCTAATGTTAGAAACTCAGTAGTTCCCAACCAAGTTTCTGTAGGCTCCTCAAAATCACACATTTGGACGTCTCCGTAATCCAACAAGCCTGATTAAATTTATCAGCACATTTTGGGACATGCTTGCATTCACACAGAAGGCAATCCGGCAATTTTCCGGGTCCAGCGTGCAGTGTAAAAGGGGCTTTAGAGACTTCAACACCTGAAATAGAGGTGCCTAGTAAATTTTCCAAAACCTGTTGGGGAACCTTCAGGAACAGGACTGAGAAATGGTGCTGATGTAAATAATTAACCAAGCAGGGTGAGATTTCTTAGGTAATATGATATCAGCCATGCCTCTGAGGTTCTGTAATGACACTTGATACGATTGTGACATCAGCACTGACACATGTACATCTCAAAAACGCCATGGGAATGATGTTTAGTAAAAATTCTTATTTTTTTTAGATTACTTTTTAATCTGAGGACAACTAAAGCAACTCATAAATATGCAAAATATTGTTTGCAGATTGTGTTGTTTTCTTAACTATATGAATTTGTAAGTATATACATTGTCATTTTTAGGTGTGGTGTGTGTGTGTATGTGTATGTGTATGTATATATATATATATATATATATATATATATATATATATATATATATATATATATATATATTATATTATATACACACATGAACCATACATTCTGTTGTTTTAAACATATATATATATATATATATATATATACACACACATGAACCATACATTCTGTTGTTTTAAACTTTATCAAAGCATTAAAAATATATATATATCAGTTTCCATTAAAATATATTATGAAACATAACTGTTTTCAATACTAATAATAAATCAGCATTTCAGAATGATTCCTGAAGGTACATATGACAATGAAGACTAAAGTAATGGGTGCTGAAAATTAAGCTTTGCTAAAATAGGAATAATTTATATTTTTAAAATATATATATATATATATATATATATATATATATATATATATATATATTTATTATAAAATATAAAAAGTAATTTTAAATTGTATATTACCAATTTACCTGTGTTTTGATCAAGCATTGAAGTCTCGTTGAGAATAAGAGACTTCCTTCAAGAGCATTAACAAATGTTCCTGACCCAAACTTCTGAATGGTACTGAGATATATATTCAAATACTAAACATTTGATATCAAGGAAGTGAACAGAAGGGCACACAGAGAGTCTTTTAGAGGGTTGTGCCCACTGTTGTCAGGCAACCGGGCTGCAGGTGAAACACTAGACACAGTGGGAGAGAGACGGGAGTTCAGGTAAACTAGAAAAGGGCAGGAAGAAAGAGAGGCAGTGTTCAACGCTTCATACACCTGTAACAAGATTGAACAAATCATAAAACCATATATATTGCAGTTGATTATTTCAAAAGTAGCAACTGTTTTGCCTAGATATAAAAACCACAGCTAAAATCACTTCCTGCAGCCATGACTCAATAATCTGTGATTACAATAACTGCAACCACATTTGTACATGACAGATTTGTCAAATAAGTGATAACGTTACTTGGAAAGGAAATGTTAAAGAAAAGTATTATTATTAGGTGTTACTACAAAAGTTAAAATCTAACTGATATTCAAATGCTAGTCCTGGCTCACACATTGTTATGAAATTATTTATGTTTCGCCAGGATCTGTAATGTGAGGATGGGTGACTGCGATTATGGTATGATTGACATCTAACCAGGGCTCGGCTCGTGTGTTTCCCTGTCATGTGAGAAAATACCTTTCCCTCTTTAAAAATCTCACCCAGCCTGCTTCTCTCTGGCGATTCAGATAAGGCTGACACTAACCCATCATCATCATCAGTCGAGAGGATGGGAGTGAGCAGGGTGTTCGTGTCTCAATCTCTCGTCTGCTGCCCAACTAGTGTGCATCACGCGTTTATACTCGCGATTTTAAAACGAAACTCGGATGAAAAATCTAGCTGCTTTTAAAAACACAGTATATATGTTCATGACAATAAGAGGTTTCGTAGTGTGTGAAAGACAAGCGTAAGAAAGACATTTTACGATCCACTTTTGAAAATGTGATTGAAGCCGTATTTTCCTATGCACCCCGATCGTAATAACTTACCCTTTTCTAATCAAAATTTTATTATTTTACTCACCCCCGAGGAAACTGTCGCTATTAAATGCTCGTTTGGCACTTTGTAGATTCCTAGATCGTTATATCCCAGTTAGACTCAAACTTCTGGAAAACTTATCCCCCATCACAACTCCCAAGGCGTAGGTTTTGGTGTAGCGTTTAACGTAGACAAACTTGATAGGCCAAATTTACCGTAAAGCACCGAGAATGATCCGCAGAGAGAAGGAATGCAGATATATCTTCATTTCACTTGCCCTTTCCGCCGATTTTTAGAAATGAGGTCAGTTTAGGGAAGTGATTCATAAAACAAACACTCCCTATACTTCTTGGCCGATTTGTTGAAACAAATATACCTGGATTTGTCCCTGGCGCAAATGGTCATCATCACCGTAATTTGCGTAGATTTGACGCGCGATTGGAAGCTGCAGCAGAGTTATCCACTCCGATGAGATGAGATGAGATGAAGTGAAGTGAAGTGAGATGAAGTGAGATGAGATGAAGTGAGATGAAGTGAGATGAGAGATAAGATGAAGTGAGATGAGATAAGATGAGATGAGGGAGCATCTGTATCGTTCAAACTGTTTCTAGTAGATATCCGGGGCTTATCCCAGAGTCATCCGTGTATGAGTCAGAATACACGGCACGGGATACACTTACTTACATAATAATAACACACACACCAAATCACTTAATATTTATTTGTTGTTCACTGAATTGTTGCCATGACGCGAAGAACATTCCAGACAATGCATCCTAGGGACAATATACATAATTCTGGTAATAATTAAATATCGATATTTGGTTCTTTACAGTGACAGGGGTCAAATAAAATAATTGGACAAAAATCTATATTACAGCGATTAATCATACAGTAATTTGATTAGAAGCTATCGCGGATATAGTTTCTGATCGCTGGTTGGCCAGTTTCCATGTCTGTCAGAAGTGCAAGCCGGAGTGGGCGGTTCATGTCACGAGTGAATTACGGTGTACTCTTGGATGGAGCACAACTTCGGTTCTTATAGAAATTATTTTAATTCGCATGAAAGCCTGTAATGACTTGTATAGGGCATAGTAATAAAAACATTCGGGGCTTCAGCCCCCTTAGCGCCTCCCCTCAAACACCACACTGATAAAACACACATCAGAGGAGACACGAGAGCCTCGACCACAAACTAGACAAAAACCTCAGGGTAGTTTGAGAGGAAATTAACGCTTTGCGTGCACGAGGGGTGGTAGTACAGGAAATGTAGGTAGTCATTGTGAGATTTAAAATACCTCCAGGCTAAAACAATAGGCCCTTTTCGAATGAAACCATTTTGATTGTGTACTGTCAAAATGTATTTTAATATAAAAACTAAAATGTTTAAGTCCCAGTGGTTACAAAGTTGAAAAGTTATTTTTAATTTATCCTTTAATTTACCCTAAATATTTAAGCATATAGTATACCATGAAGAAACTGCTACTGAATGCTACTGAAGCGCATTAGTACTTAAAACAGTACATATAGTAGCTGTTCCACCCCAGTAACAGCTTTTGACCCCTTTTTTTCCTCTGAAAATGTGTGGTAGCCAAGCTCAAAAAAGATCAGATAGATTTTAACCTTGAAATATGCCAGTTATTTTATTATTCATTGCAGCAACAATGAACTGGAGAACCACAACATGGTAAGCTTAAAATATTATCTTATTTATTCCTCATTATTTCACTCATTTACATTGTTTGCACATATATAAGCGAAATGTAATTTTCTGTAAAATTCCCCCAGTGTACACAATCTGAGCATTCATGACTTCTGTGGTCAGAGTACAAAATATTATATAAATATTATAATGTTAAGGCATACAGTTGGACACCCAAAGTCCCTCCCTGATATCAAATATACGTAAGACAAAACCACATTGTAAGTCGAACGATCCTGTTCAAATCATGTGTAGATTGTTGTACTCTATAAAACCTGTCTTGGTATTTATTTTATCTATCAGATAAGCAGAAAAAGAGTGGCATTTTGTTCATTCCTTCTCTGGACATAGTCTCCTTCTCTGCTCAGGTGTGTACTTTTTGTTCTCCCAAGGAAATGGGTACTTGGGTACCTGGTTGAAGTAACCCATGAGGAAGATAGCTACTGTGCCAACATTGAAAAGCAAGTTTGCTGCCCAAAAACAAACCTTGACAATCATCTTAACAATCAGCACCCAACTCTCCATCTCCTGAAAAAAAGAGGAAAAACAGTGTGTGGGTATAGATGACTGTACTGAGGATGTTTAGAAATGTGTTGTCTTGCTAGGACTCTCCTGCACTTACACAAACACACACACACACACACACACACACTTACAGATCCAATGTCATTTTGCTGCTTAGTGGATTCAGCAATAAAGTTATGCATCCACACACTCTTTTTATTTCTGTGCCTCTTTGCCAGACTCTTGAAGAGGTTTGCCGCACTGTTCACATCAATTTCATCCACTAGAGGGAGACACACACAAACACTTAAGTAAATACAGTTAAATTCAGGTATTATAAATGTAAACATAAATGAACAGTACTGAAAATGCTAATGATATTAACAAATTAACATGCAAAATCCAAACATGCCAAAACACTTAATGTAATACTTCACCCAAAATGAAAATTGGCTAAAAATGTACTCACCCTCACAGGGTATCCAAGATGTAGATACGTTTGTTTCCTCCAGTTATTGTGATGTTTTTAATCACAATAATCCAGTTATTGTGAAGTATGCTCGATTGGTAAGTTTTGTATGTGTTTTAATACATTACTCTCTATTCTGTCTGTTTTTGATCAGTTTTATAAATAATTTATAAACAAATACATTTTAACAAGATTTATGTTGTTGATAGTCTCATGCTTATCAAAGCTGCATTTATTTGATCAAAAATACAGTATCCTTCAGTATCATATACCATGAGATATTATCCAGATGTTTTCTTTTTTAATATATTTTGAAATGTAATTCATCCCTGTGATGGCAAAGCAGATTTTTTTAACAGTCATTACTCCAGTCTTCAGTGTCACATGATCCTTCAATAGCAAATATGCTGATTTGCTGCTCAGGGAAATATGTGACCCCCTGGACCACAACACCAACATCTCAAAGCTGAATGAATAAGCTTTCCATTGATGTATGGTTTATTAGGATCGGACAATATTTGGCCAAGATACAACTATTTGAAAATTTTGAATCTGGTAACTTTGTTTGTTTGTTTATTATTAGTATAGCACATTTCAAATTAACTCATTTTGGCCAAAGTGCTTTCCAATAAAACAACATATAACCAAAACTAAAACAGCAACATTAAACATTAAACAACATGAAATATACAGGACAAAAAATACCATCAGATATACACCAACTATCTCACATTAAACGCACAGGCAAGTAAAGTGTTTTAAAATGACCTGATGTACATCTTATTTCCAGTGTCAGGTCATTCCAGAGGCGAGGTGCTGCAATCGAAAAGGCACTTTAAGCGGGATTTAGGGACCTCAATGGCAGTGTCAAAGAATAAAAGTGGATAATGTCCAAAATATATTCAGGTGCTAGACCATGCAAGGCTTTAAAAACATAACGTAAAACCTTAAGTTGAACTCTAAAATCAACCGGCACCCAATGCAATGAAGCTTGTGCTGGGGAAACACGGACTGGTTTCTTGGTCCCAGTCAGCATTCTGCTTACTGCATTTTGTAATACTTGAAGATGATTCAACAGAACAGCGGGAATCCCCAAATACAATGAATTACAGTAATCCAGTCTTTACAAAATAAAAGCATTTATGGCATGCTTTAAATCATCAAACAATATAAATATTTTTTGTTTTTGATATTTCTTAACGGAAAATATTACCACAGAGTTGCTTGCTTATTATATTTAAGCTCTGAATCAAAGACGACTCCCAGGTTTCTTACTTGCTTATGCAGATTTGAGACAGGACCTAAATCGGTTAACACATGTGAGGACAGTATTAGAACCAGATATTAGGCATTCTGTTTTAGCCTCATTTAACTATAAAAAGTTCTGTGCCAAACATAACTTCATCTCATAGTAGCGAGTCATCAAATCAGCTAACGATCACCTGCATTCAGTGGAAGATAGAGTTGTGCATCATTTGCATAAGAATGGTATGCAACATCGTATTTCTGACAAATAGAACCAAGCGGAAGCATTTGTAAAAAAAAATTAAGATGGGCCCCAAAATTTATCCTTGGGGAACCCCACAAAAAGAAGCTGCAGAATCAGAAAACTTTTATCCTTTAAATAAACAAAACAGCAGCATTTGAGACCATTTCCCCGAATGCCCACCCATTGACTTAATCGATTTAAAGCTGAAGTAGGTAACTTTTGTAAAAATGTATTTGTGAAACCTGTCATTATGTCCTGACAGTAGAATATGAGACAGATAATCTGTGAAAAAATCAAGCTCCTTTGGCTCCTCCCAGTGGTCTTATTGCCATTTGCAGAATGTCATCCGCTCCCGGTAAAAAACAACCAATCAGAGCTGCGGTCCGTAACTTTTTTTTGTGATCAAGATTTACAAAATGTATATAATATGCGAGTACACCATGAATCCATTTTCCAGACCGTGTTTTTAGCCTGTCCTGAATCATTAGGGTACATCTATAATAAATGTTTATATTCTGACTATTTTAGATTGCTTCAGGGGTACCGCGGCGGAGTAACCCAGTACCTTTGTGATTCTTCATAGACATAAACAGAGAGAAGTAGTTCCGGCTACGATGTTCTTCCGCAAGACGCAAGCAGTTCTGTTTATTAACTGCTAGAGCGTCAAAAGTTACCTACTGCAGCTTTAAAAGGATCAAAATCAATTTGATCAAATTAATCTGTTCATGTTGAAAAATGTGACCACAAAGTGTGTGTCCCCACCAGGATAGTAATACCAGTCAATTTTGACCTTATGGGGATTTTTTTTTTTTTTTTTGGAACCAACACTCCAAATCAGCACATTTTGCATAGTATGCCACATCAAATTTGCCATCAATGCTTCAAAGGGAGTGAAAAATACATTTTTACATTTTTGTATTAAGAAAGAGAAAAAAAAACTCTTACTGCTAATTTCCAAAACTATATCTGGTAGCCACAGTGTTGTATGGCACACATATCAGATTAATGGCATGATACTCAGATGTATTCCATGCAAGACGGTAGTCATGCCATTGCTGAAGAACAGAAACGTGATAGAAGGAAAGCAGGAATCAGCAGGACACAGAACTGAGAAAGGAAACTATGTAAAGTGCAGAAAAAAATGCACCGCATTAGCTAAGACATTTATAACTGAACAAATGAATTAACAAGAGAGAAAACTGTTCAGAAAGAAAGTAAATATGGAGAGATGATGCTGATGAATAAAAGAAAGAGCTAATATATATATTTGTTCTTTAACCTCTTGTACTATTTTTTTTATTATATTTGACATTTAAATAAAAGATTTAGTTAAATGTGTGAGTAATCAGAGAACTCAAGTTATTTAAGTGCCGTCACGTAAAATGTTTGCACCCTGCTGCACTGTAAACATTTGCAAGACAGCAAGTGTGTTCATGTCTCATGCTTGAGTAGCAAGCTAAACTTTTGACAAATTCTAAAAGTCAGCTTGAAATGCACTCTAAATGCATGATGCATAGATCTTACTGTGAAAGATTCTTCAAAATTTCTTAACATGTTGTTCCAGTTAAAAATTAAACTTCTCTCTGGTGACATCCTCTTAAACTCCACCCTTTTCTAATAAGTGAATGCAAGGTTGCTTTCAGATCTGCCTCCATCTAATCATCAACTGACATGCAGATCCAAGTACCAGCCTTAAATTTTTGCTTAGTTGCTCATTTGTTTCACTCTGATGTACATCAAAATATGAGGAAAAATATAAGTTCCACAGCAACTTTGAAAGAAAAAATAAAACATTTTGTCTGAATGGCTCTTGAGAGGTTGCGTAATATACTTACAATCTCAATCCAAACATTTGTAGTTAGAGTATCCTCTCTAGAGGGACAAGTTTCCAAATGTTACATTTAAATATATTATGTAATTATTACCAAAATAATTTGTGGAAATATTTTTATAATATTTTTATGATATAGCAGTAGTAATCTTCCATAATAATTTTTTGCATTTCACAGGGGTACTTTGAATTACACATTGCATTGCGTTGTTTTAAGTTTAAAAGAAATGTCTGTAAACATAACAGATAATGTCCTGACAGAAAATTACCAGTACCTTTCCCTTTTTCTTACAGTGTGTATTGGGAACAAATGTTCTCACAAGGATAATAAAACACACTAATAATCTCTTTATAAAAATATAAAAAATGCAATAAAGTTTGGATTTAGGGTTAATTGATAGAAAATATAATTAGCTCAGTTATTAAACCAAAAAAACGTCAATGGAAATTGGTCAAAAAATGTGTGTGAAAGGGAATGTAACAAAGAGAACTTGTTCCCAGCCGGTCAAATGTTCATAACTGTGACTTATGGTGATATCATGTACAAAACCGTCCCACATGTCAGGTTTTAATTGATTTATTAAGTCCAGCACATACTATGATAACTGTTAGTTTTAAAGAATAGCTGCACATCAAAGAGAACATTTCGAATAAAAAATATATTTTCAGTAATCTTATTCAGCGAAGGAGAAGGTCTCTTTTAATATCAGTCTCTTTTAACCTGTGTCGTGGGTAGTGTTTTTTTTTTTTTTTTTTTTTTTTGTCTTTATTTTCTAAATGTTCTTATCAAAATGTACTTATCATATTGGGTTCAAAGGTCTCAAAACAGATTAAATTTCACCACTGAGTATGTTTATTTGTGCTACTCTGTCAGATTTTGCTAACTCCTATTAATAAAAATTTTGACAACGAAAAATGCAACCTGTAAAATTATGGTTTATTAACGTCTACACCTACCACAACCCTAAACCTAGCTTACATGAATGCAAATACAGTAATTATGTTATTTTCGCGGATTTAGCTATAAGGGATACAGCTACAGGAAACCAAATATTTTTTTTCTACCTATTAGATTGTGTTTTAAATCTATACTTACCACATCCCTAATTTTACCCTTAATGCAGATACATGAAATGTTGTTTAGCATGAGAAAAGGGACGCATTATTAATGTGCGCATGCGCAGTAAACCCTATAGTATATTCTGACGGGTAGGATAAAATATCAGGACACCTGGCGCTAAGGCAGAGCAGGCCAGGCAGTTACCAACTAGGGCCTCGGGCTTTAAGGAGAGGCCTCCATAACCGTTACATCCCCTTTGTCTAATCCACCAATCAAGACAGGCAGCCAAATCCTAACCTCATTGTTCATTGGATATAGTTGAATTGTCACTCATCTGCAATTAAACCAATTAATGTTGCCGTTTCAAAGCGAGTCCCGCCTTCTAAATGTTTGCCGTGATGAACACATCCTTCAGGTGATGTAAGCTATGCAGGCTCAGAAGTACGGCTCCTAAAGCAGGTGTGTGAGTTGTCGTCATCTATTTTGGGAAGAATGCATTGTATGAACTTGTTCTGTCGATCAGCGTAAATTCTGGACAGATCATTCACCGGTTTATTACGCGAGCGCCGTTGACGCGCCCAGACGCGACGCTTTGTAGGCTATTTGCGAGTACAATGACTGACATCGCGTCGGGAGCTGACTAGCAAAAAAGCAACAAAAGTAAAAGCAAAGAAGTTTGTATTAATAGTCAAAAAGCAAATACTCTGGAATGTTTTTATGTTTAAAAAAACAACAACAACAAAAACGACCTCTAGATGTATCTTCTTAATTCTGCATATGATTGGAGCTTCTTAAAAAAACAGACTGCTACCACTATAGTGTTTAATGTTAAGTTGAAATTGTGTATAATGCATTACAGTGAATTTGGGGATGCATATTTTGAGTTTTGATATTTGGACTACAGGGTTTTTTTTTTTTTTTTGGCAACTCTGGCCCTGGGCCCCACTTCTGTGTGCATTTCTTGAATTGGTTATATGTTACGTCGGAGATTGAAAAAGTATTGATTAGATTACAGGATCTTCCAAACAGTGCCCACTGCCCACTGTAGAAAATCTATGAAAAAAAAAATCTGAATCTAGCATGTTATATAATTGAATGTGGACCCTTTTATGTGGTTTCAAAAAAAGGTTTTTATTAAGTTGTCTTTACTTTTAACATACCAGCTTTAGAGATAAGAATAATTTAATCATAAGGAGGTAAATGACACTGATAATCAGTAACCTGTATGAATATAGCCTTGATCAGATAAACCCTAACCTTACAAAAGGCCCTATGATTGCTTTTGTGTAAGATGTCTATAAATCAGCAGTTGGGCCTAAATATTGTGAAACCGAGACAAACTGTTAATACCTAAAGACATACTTACTCTGCCAAACTGGGACATTGAAATTCATCAGCTTTCAAATCATAAGGTTGGGTTTTAAGGGCATGACATCTTTTTTAAGGAGCTCAATGACATTTCTGGTCACAGTGACTGTCCAGTGTTGGCTTGATTAGCATTGGCCTTGTCATTCAGTTCACACAATTTGGATATACAATCATGATGGTCTCTTTTAAGAGTTTTTCAGTTTTATGTATATACAGTATAATATACTAATCTGAGGTAATTAAAGAAGAAAACATACCAACTATTTATTTGCCTAACCAGAACATTTAAATTCAACATTTGAATATGACACATTTGAATTCAACATTTGAATTGAGAATTTGAATCTTTCAAACAGTAGTTATCTGCTGCTGAAAGAAATCTCCCTTTTTCACTCAGAGACGAATGTTAAGTAAATAAAAAGTGGACCTTCCTTTGTGGATTCCAAGACTTCACTATTTATTTGTGGTATGTGTTGTACAAGTGTGTGCATCTGTGTAAAGGTTACTGCAGGTAGCTTAGGGCTTGCCTAATAAGGAATTATTTGTTGTTCCTGACTAATCTATGGACTCTGAGATTGTGCAACATCACAGGAGACTGACAATACAGATAGAGCAAGACAGGAACCAGCATGAAAAAACTGCATAAAGCAAAAACCTGCTTAGCATAAATTAGGCCAGTGGATTTACCTGAGGATACAGCAAATGAGGAGTAGCACAAAACAAGAAATTACATCGAATCTACAGTAGTGTGGACACATCAGGGGAGGGATTCACTTGCCAATTTGGGGAAAACTGACAAACACACTGTGTGACAGAAGAAAGGTACTGAGCACAGTGGTGTAGAGATGTTCAGGAGAGAGCGCGGGAGCACATAGACTGAGATGGACAGCAGGCCCCCCCGAAGAGGACGGTGGATCATTATGGGAGTCAAATGCAGGGCTTGTGTAGCCATTGTATTCATCCTCCTTTTGCTTGGCTCCATGTGGCTACGTAAGTTTTGCCAGTTTTTTCAGATTTTTCATTTAACAGACTGAATGTAATATTTGGTTTTCTGACAGACCAAAAGCTACTGTATTTTCAGCCCGATCTCATGGCAATTCATACATATTTTACGAGGTGGCTAATTTGTATGAATTTGTACGAATGATCTACACCTAACCCCGCCCCTAAAACTACCTGTCACTGGGGTCTAGGTCATGAGGTTGTATGAATTAACCACCTCATAAAATACGTACAAATTTTCAATCCAGACTTATACAGTTACTTGGTCTTGGCTGTTACACTACTGGAAATAAACATGTAAAGATGTTGAACAGACTTGAATTCACATCTTAAATAGATTTTATAATCGAGTTCATGAGAGAAGAATTGATGACTGAATCTTATTCATCAACAAATGTTGAATATTTCTTTTGAGACGGGTATTTCAGTGGTTTAGTGTACATAATTCTCGTTGGCTCAATAAAGTTAATAATACATGTTTAAAATGGGATGAGAATGAATAAACAACGAAAAAATTTGTTTATATTGTAGGTAACTACTTGTTTAATATTCAGATAAATATACTGGATAACTTTATCTCACTCAAGTCAGTTATGCAGATGACAGATCTTCTGGATGAGTTTATGTGAGAGCCTAATCAATTTATGATACTGGCTTTGATTTTCAAATACTTTATGAAACTATGATTTAATTATGTGATTTAACTATTTGACTTTTCCTTCTCTCTTCCAATTTAAAATGATTTGTTCACCCATTGCTCATCCTCTGTCTCTCATTGTAGATGGGAACCTGGAGGACCACTGGAATTCTTGCCCAAAGGTTTCTAGTGTAAAAAATAAGGTAAGAGTGCTGAAATGCAAAAGAGAACATGAAATAACTTGAGGCTTAGTAGGTCATTTTCAATCTACACAGCCGCAGAGCTTCAGTCGTTCCTGCTAACAGGAACTTTGACCATTCATTTTATGGCATCACCCTCCTCAGAAATCTGTCCGTGCATCACTTTTCCATCTGTTGTCATTTCCTCAGGTTCTGTCTTTGATTAGAGTTAATAGTTCGAATGATGATGTGGCTCCATTGAGGGTGTGTCCTGGCAACAGCTTTCAAGTTGCTAATTTGCTGGCTCACCTGCAGGCAGCACCACTCTCAACCAATGATGTGCTTCTAAAACCATACCTGGCAAGCTGGGATGAGCTAATCAAGTAAGTTAACACCCATAATTGCATCTCGTTATATAGCGGGCTAAATATGCCACATTATATGATCAGCCTAATTCCAGCAAGAGTGCAGCATGATCGCAAAAAAACAAGAAATTAATATTGAGTAACCTATTATTTTAGACACATTATTGTAGGTTCAGTGTATTTCGTTCCAACAACAAATGTATTTCCAGGCGAAGGCAAAGCAAGAATGAACCATTGTGCATCTCCATGCAACACACTGCCCTTGTTTTTTTAAATCAACTTCTAAATGTATATTCAGTACTAGTCCCTATAACAGATGACACATCTTAATTTTGTGGTGCAAATGTTTTTGTACAAAATTATTATCACCATTACTCGTTTGCACAATGAAACAACTCCTTGTTTTTCTACCAATTTATATGCAATCTCTAATTGTTATTAATATTTAATATACAGTATACTGGAAAGATTTCTCTGTCTTCTCGTGAGATCTCAGCAAAAAGTCCAGGGCGGTATTCGAGATGGTGTGGATTTAGTGTGCGTTAATGGCACTGTGATTTGGCATTAAGATGCACATTTTTTGCGCACTTACTTCCTGTCACAGGCATGTGCTCTCAAGTGGTCAAGAATGCAAATGTGGGCATTTGGACAATGGGACTGTTTGCATTTCATTCTAGAGTGATTCAATGATGTCAAACAAATCAGTTAGATGAATCAATCAATAATGACTTGTTTAAAAGACCGTAGCTGCGTGTAATGTTGCACTATGCACTTACACACTATGTAGAGAATGTGAAGCTGACAAGTTCTGGGAAACTTCTTTGTTTATCCGCCACACTGAGAGGTTCGCATTGCTTTCCACTATTGTCGCAGTTGTGAAAAATCTCACCATTGTGTGTCATTCATTCATGCTGCATCAAGAATTGCAATACTAACTCAGATCACTGTTCTGAGAGAAAACTGAACAATGTTTTATGTTTTTTCATTTTTTCTACGTGTCACTCGGCTTGTGAATTAGCAGAACTTGAACAAAGACATTATACAACACTCAACATGAATAATGCTTAATGTGGCTTAATGGACCAAGACAGTGATAAAGACAAAACTAAAAAACATACTACTATGTGCAAATACGCATATGAGCCCAAAATGTGAACGAAACATGTTTTTTTACAGGTTAAGTATTTTCCTCTTATAAAAAGAAAACACTTAATGCACTTAGTGATATTAATCTATCTCTCTCGATAGATAAAAATATATAGATAGACAGATAGATTGGTTGATTAATTAAATGATACAAGTAGAAATATACACATTCAATATATCTCTCTTTTTCTGTGCATTTAAGGTTTTTGGAAGCCCTGGGGCCAATGGTAGGTTTAATTTCACAAGAAATTGAATCGAAAACCGCCATCATTCGTGACCTGACCCAAAATGCGGAGAAAGAGGCAGAGAAGAAAATGAAAGACAGAAAAAGAATTCCTGAGCAAAGTGACCGAGTCTTAATGAAATCTCATAACGGATCTCTGAACTACTCTAAAATGAATCACAGACTCTCATTTGGTTATACTTCTGTTCGGTCTATGATTAAATGGGAGCTGGAAAACGGTTTGGTGGACTTCCACAAGCAGACGAACTCTGGCTGCAGGACTCTGTTACGCTTGCATCGTGCTCTGCTCTGGCTGCAAAACTTCCTGCAGGAACTGGGGAAGGATGCAAGCGAAGGGGAGCATCTACGGAGTCCTTCTGACCTCTGCAAAGAAACTTACCAGCGCACACTGGCCCACCATCACACCTGGTGGGTTAGGAAAGGAGCGGAACTGGCCTTTCTTGCCATGCCTGAACGACCTTATTTCTACCAGTTGGTGTGTGTGGAAACGCAGTCAGAAGCTGCTGTGGTGCTAAACAGGGTAGTGAGAGCGATAGGAGAAGTGTACGAGAGAAATGAAGTCGCTCTACAGGAGCACGGCATGCTGGACCTACCCTGAGTGTAGAAAGAAGGAGAAAAAATGACAGGAAATATGAGTGGGACCAACCTGAAGAACAAGGCACTAAATTATAAGACTGGAGTTTGAACCATTATGAAGAAAGAATAAAGACACTGCTGGATGAATACAAGGCTTATTTATTCATACTGATGTACTCAAATTAAGTAAAATTTTCTTAAAGAGATAGTGACCTCTTTCTTGAATTTATAAGTGACCAAATTCATGAGTTCATTTGGAAATTTTTTTTATAACAAAATCCCACTATCAAAAATGTAACAGTTTGTTGTTAAAACAACTAAATATGCTGTATATTGTTGGTGCGTGTCATCTTTTTTTTCCTGATATTGTAAAAAGCCATACATTGATTCTTGTGAAAATATTTGCGGTTTTCAGTAGATTTGCACAATAATGCAACTGTTTGATTGTGAAAGATGCAGCAGTGCAGGCTCAGCAAAAGGGACAGACTCGTCCGAAGTCCTGTTTCAACAGAAGAACGTTTTTACAATCCATATGCTTATCAGAAGCAGTTTTATAACAGTGTGACTGATACCTAATGATTGCTCAGGGGATATTCTCTCGGAGGCACACACATCCATTTGGGCATGACAAACTGGATAGCAATGTGTTTACAGAACTCCTACAGAAACCACTCAAGGGGACTAAAAGTTGCCCTAAATAAAGAGCACAGAGGGGTATTATACTGTATTATACTGTAATTTGAAATAATTTTGAACAGTACATTTGAAAACGTACTGAAATGTATTGTCTACAACCTTAATAATAACAATTTTAAAATAGTTATTTTTAATGCTACCACCATAAACTACACAAACAGATGCAAACATTACATGTACCTCATATTCTGTCACATATGCATATTATTCTAGGAAACTAAAGCTAATGGAAACAAAAGAACGTTCTCAAATCAAGTCACCCTCAATTGAAATGGTGAAAGGGCACCATAGTGTTAGAGAAACTGGAGAAACCTAAACCTTTTTACCTTGAAAACTGATTTCTGGAAATGATAATGCAGATTGTATTGATGAAGAGATTTTGGTAATGGTTTATTTCAATACATCAGATTTATGAACATATAAGGTGTTTATACAGTATAATTAAACTTTAGTCAATATAATTTCAGGCTCTCGTTGTTCATCAAACATTTGAGCAGTTTGTATTACTGTATATAAGCACTAAGCCATATCAAATGTTGTTGAGATGGTGGGCTTGTTCTCACAACCCACTCTTTTCAAGCACATCTAAACAACATTCACTGTATATACTTATTCATATACTTTATATATACCTCAGGGAAATGACTTGTTTTCAAAAGCTGGTGAGTTCTTTTGGTTAATATGTTCACAGGAGACTTATTTAAAACTTGCCATGTATTGTCAATGTTTAAATCTGTAGTTTTATGAAACATATATATGATACATTTTGGTATTGTAAAGGCTACAAAGAGATCCAGACTATTAAAGTTATGATTTATTAAATTATTGGTCCGAATTATTGTGACCTCCTCGTATTTTATAATAAGCACTTAACAACCTAAAGAGGGGCTCTAATGCTAATGCGTGCAGATTTGGAACTGACTGTTACAGAGTTGGATTCTCATGCTAAACATGGTCAAAGTTTCAAAAAACCAATTGGACGTATAACAGAGTATTTTTGTGCCAAAGAAGTGTGTTTTTGGTTATGAGAGAAAGATAACCTTGTTCAGCTTCCCAAAGAACCTAGCTGGTTGTTTCTCCAGGGCAGCTGGAGCTGTGCAACTGTGTATGTTCTTGGCATTTAGGTGACGAATGGTTTTAAAAAGAAAAAAAAAAAGTTTTTGTTCCTGTTTTATTTATGTCAGTGTCACAGCTTGCAGATGATCACTACGTAAAACCTTTGTGTGCACGTGACCCTTTAGCTCCGCCCACAGCACGCCTCCAGGAGATCGGCTGGTAAAGCTGTATATGTCTTATAAATCTGATAAAACTAAATATTCTAAAGTGATATGAAGGATGCTGTACTACTCTATGGGTACACAAGATTAACATAAGATTGGCAGAAACTGTATGTCATGTCCATAGACTGTATAAAAACAGGTCATGTCCCCTTTAATATACTTCATCCATTCTCCGGCTTTTTTAGAAATTATCAAAAAAATAATCGAAATATAGGTTCTTTGAGAATATTTGATCTCTTCTATACTGTATGCGATTTTAAAATACATATAGCCATTCTCATCTAGCCTATATATTAATTTAAATATACAAATAAATAATCCTCTTCATGATCAGGCAATCTAAATGAAAATACAAATATAGCATGTCAAAAAATAAATATATTACTTTTAAGAATGTACATTGAAACGTGCTGATGCACTAGTTCACCAGTAAACAGTTGGTGGCATGAGAGAGGCACAGCACAACTGTGACACTAGGGGCGCTCTTTACAAAGCCATTATCTCGAAGCCTGAATGCACCAAAAACTGCACTTATCATAGATACGTCTTTTTTCTCTTTGCTGCCTTGTTGCCCTCCAGAGTGAACTAGTGTACAGGCTCAAGTTAATGATATATGATCCGCGGCCTGAGGTGAATGAATATTTAATTCTGTTGATTTGAAGCTTTCTCTGTAGGGTCAGATAACAACCTCACCATGCACAAACATAAAATATGCAATATTGGCTACAGATAGAAGAGGTCAACACAGACTCACATGTGAAAGTGATCAAACGAAGAAGAATCGTTTTGTCACTCAGCTGAATATTTTTCAGTAAATAAGATGACCGTTTATTTATAGATTGATAGATGGATGGATACTGAAGGAAATGGTGTAAAGCTTTTAGGATTATCTAGTGAGATTAAAGGATTAGGGCATTAGAGGAAGTGTACACTTGTCAGTTCTATGACTGAGTGTATGCTCTTATATACTGCATGAACTCTCCACAGGACACTTCTCAGAATGGAGCATGAGGTGTAAATGCTCGAAGAGTGAGTTTAGGTGTTGAACAAAGAGAGAATAGTTATTTATTTTTTTTATTTATTTTTAAAGAGAGATTCAGAAAAATGAGAAATGAGGTGGGTGACCAAGTTTTTTTTATTAATTTAATTTTTTTTTATTGACTTATGCAGGGTAAGGACTGGGATGAATTCACTCGTTTTCCTTATCAGCAGAAACATACACCTGCTGCTCCTGCTCTTAGTCTCTATAACTCTATGATTATGCTTAGAGTCACTTCCAACAAAACCCAAATATATAGATAATTGTGCACAAAGATTAACATAAAATAACACACATGTAGGAATACACACACACACATCAAACACAGTTCTTCCATCTATTTTCTGATTTTAAAGGGGTCATATAATTTTGCTAAAAAGAACATTATTTTGTGTATTTGATGAAATGTGTTTATGTGGTTTAGGGTTCAAAAACACATTATTTTCCCACATACTGTAATTTATTGTTTCTCCTCTATGCCCTGCCTTCTGAAACGCATAGTTTTTTACAAAGCTCATCGCTCTGAAATGCGGGTTGTGCTCTGATTGGCCAGCTATGCAGTTCGTTGTGATTGGCCGAATACCTTAAGTGTGACAGAAATATTACACCCATGTAACATACTGGGATGCGTGTCCCGGTCAGAACACCGGCAAGACAAGCCAAAAACAATAAAACCCATTACAAATGAGCCATTTGTTACATCCAGGTGGGACATAATTACGGATTATAATGATTTATACGGTCTTTTTATGAGTTGCATTGCATTGCGCAGCTAAACATAAAACCATGTCTGCATTTGTGATCAGACAAACAACAAGCTCTACTCTACACTTCTCAAAACTCATGTTTGAATCATCAGTGGCAAATCCTTTACATATGTAAACATAGGCTACTTACAGACTGTGAGTCAAAACAGACGGCATTGTAGTCTACTCTCCCAGGATCAGGAAACAGTCCTCCAATAAATGTGCTGCACACATCTGAATATTTGGGTTGAACTGTTCTGGAACAGTATTGTAAATATAACTTAACCACAGATTTCTAGTTGTGTCCTCTTTTGGAAGGCCAAACTAATTATTTTGTACTTTCACAACAAAACAGCAGTTTCCACGACATGGCGCTGGAAGCAACAGCAAGAATCAAAGTTACGACTTCTTTCTTTGCATGAACATTTGGGCAGTGTTATGCAAATCTTACCACATCATGCCGTAGAAATGTGGGGGCGTGTTTAAACAAGGTGTTTTAGGAGGGCGTGGGAGAGTCTTAACTTTGATAAAAAAATATCTCTTTGGATTTGAGACTTTAGTCTTTGCAACTGTACAGATCTTATTCATGCACCAAGAGCTTGTAACACTCAAAAGAGAAGGGAAAACTTGAAATCGCATCATATGACCCCTTTAAACTGAACCCAGAGCTGGTGCAAATCAATACAAAACATCATGTCCCCTCACCATGTGAGACAAATTGGATTACACATGCCAAAAAAAAAAAGAAGTAAAATACTGCAAAGACCTATTTTACATATAAACACACTTCAATAGACTTGCCTCATGATAAAGAAAATGTGACACACTTCATCATGTGACAGTACAGACTGTTCCAAAACCAACAGGAATGCAGTATTGTCGTAATATAGGTGACGTTATCGTGCACAGCATTATGTACATGTTGGTATAAAATATCCTCTTCACTTATAAAGCCACAAATCAGACTGAGAAGAGGTTTCAATACCACTCTTCAGAACAGATACACACATGCAAAAAAAAAAAAAAAAAAAAACAAGCAGTAAAGACATTCTCCAAACACACATGAGATCATGCCATATTAATTCATAGACACTTGCTTTAATTAATGATACTGATAGATATTTAATAGATGCTGATAATTTTTCATTAAAAAAAATATAATCCTTTCCTAATATCGTTTTATTAGAATATTATTTATTTATTTATTAATTGCTCTGATAGCTGAGCATGCAATTACAATTTCTGAAAGTAAATACTGTTTCTCAACTCATACATTCTAACACACACACACACACTGATGTACACACATAAATACACACAAAAACAACCTTGCTAACTCTCTAAAAAACTCACTACAGTCTCAAACGAAAAAAAATCTTCAAAAAAACATTTCTTTGAAATGTGTAAGTATGCTCTGTCTGTGCTGAGGATTGCTGTGTCTGGCTAGTGTCTCTAGTTGTGCCTTTTGCACATAATCATGCAGTCTTTTAGATGAGGCTGGCCTGTGTGTGTCTGTGTGTAAAAAAAAAAAAAAAAAAAAAAAAAAACCAGGAACACACTTTCGTCTATTTAATTTAAGGAGTTGATCCTCAGTTTGAAGGAAATGCGTCCCGCATACTTGTCTCGCTCACTACCCTCTGGAATGTTGTTAGCGTTGATCCTGCACTCCACGTTGACGTCCTCATTCATGGTGATGTTGAGGAACTTGATGGCCACTAAAGGCTGAGAGTAGTTCACCTGCAGCAGAAGAAGCGTGAGATACTGTAGGAAGATTTTGTAAGAACAAGACTATTTTATTAAAGGCGGCCTAATAAAAGCTGTTTTACATTATTGGAGACTTCGTTTACTACATTTCTACAGTGGTGACTGTCAACTTTTTCTCTCCTTTTCTGTGATGCCACATCCACACCACTAGGTGTCAGTATCAGCAGAGTATCATATCACAACATGAAATACTGATTGCACCTATAAAGTCAGCACAAAATGTAAAATAAGAGGGTCTTTTCTTCCTTATTGTGTCATTCATCTGAGTGAAACGGATAATTGGAAAAGAAAAAGAGTAGGATGGGGACAGGTTCTATCCACCAGTATCCTATCTATCCTATCTATTCTATCCTATCCAGCAGACTAAATGATTGGAGATATGTCACCAGAGAGAAGTCTGCCATTTCAGCGGAAGATCCATTTATGACATTTTGATTAATAATTAAAAAACATATAATTATAGTATATAGCTATTTGGTAAAAATCACGCCGATTAATAATCACAAAGAAGATCAATAACTTGCATTGACAAAACAGATGGTCAAAATTGTCAATTTTCATTTCACTCCGACTTAAATTGTGTGTGTGATTACATATGTAGAGTATATTCTCTAAGTGAGTGAGTTGTACCTGGGCTTTCTTGCCGTAGTATGGGTAGTACATCAGGTTGAAGGTGCCATTAGGGGGAAAGTACGCCAGTGCACCAAGTTTATCTGAGTCATCCGCCTACAGAAGGAGGAAGACTTCATGAGTTCATCTGTTCTAATACCAAGACTACTATTACTGTATTAAAGAAAATCAACAGAAAAACCAATCGCCCCTTGAGTTGATCTTATGCTGGAATTATCTAGCATATGATCTGACTGTACGAATAATCATTTTACCTTTTGCTGCTAAAACATGTTGATTTTAAAAGTAAATAAATATTTGAAAGTTGGATAAATTGGATTCCGATTTTTCTCTTCGCACATTAAGAATTCTCTGCCTCTGTTAAAATGATTATTCTTCATTCTGTCTATTATTCTTACCCACTCATCATTGCCAACTTTGTATTTCTGACAAGAAGAATGGAGGGGGAGACAAGATGAGACACACACACACACACAAAAACAAAAGATGATAAACAGACATGATGAGCAATGGTGAAAAACAATACAGACTGAACAAACCCTGAAACGACACTGAAAACAACAATTATATGACAACATACAGAACAAAAGAGGAGGAATGATGGGTTCATGGAAAAGCTTTTTAAATCAATTGATGTGTACATTGCAATCGAAGAGAGAATAGGATTTAGGGATTGTATTTGCATGAGCCTGAATGGTGCTTGATATCCAAACACAAACACAAACAAGCAGTACGCGATTCGGCGGGAACACACTATTGAGAAATCTCTGAGAAAGATCAAGAAAAGCAATATAGATCAAAGTTTTCTTAGCGTGGGGTAACTAACCAACAGTATGAGAATACAAACAAGCAACAGTGTTATTGTTAACTGAAACTATCAAAATATGTTAACTGAAATAAATGTGAAATAAATGATCAATTTTAGATGAAAAACCTGCCTTGACAACTAACATAAAAGTACTAAAATATGAAGTACTAAAATGACTTAAAAACAGAAATAAAAATGAAAGAGAAATAGAACTAATAAGCTATAATAGTTTTAACACCCAGTTCACAGACGCCCAATTAATACCTGGCAAAAGAAATTAGAAGCTAATAGCTCAGATTTGCCCACCTCTCAGATCTCATGAAAACAAGTCGAAACAGATTCAAAGATAATTCCTGAATACATTCAGACATTAAAACGGCTAGGAAATACATAATTGTTACTTTATTTGTTCTCCTTCCCCTCATTCCAGCAGCAGATGGTCTGTCATGGCAGTTTTTCTGTGTAGCTGGCCACAGTTCTGATTACCGGATAATTTAATCTGGTGGCCTTGTTGAACGGCTCATGTAACTTTAATCTGAAATCAACCCCTTTCTGAAAGATAGGAGGATAAGGAGAGTGAGAGAGAGGAAGAATGAGACGCTTACCTTAGCACCACAGGTGACGTAAGGAGGCTGCCTGTCCCTAGCAGGCAACAGACCAATCACCTGCAAAAAGAAGAATAAACACAGAGAAAGAAGGATTTGAGATTGAAACGAGAGAAGGACAAAAAGAAAGTGACCCAAAGATGGAAACAAAAGTGAAGAGACAGGTCAAGTTGGGGCTCATTAAAAAGCTAAAGCAATGAATGATTAATTCTAAACATTCAGGCCGCTGTCTCTAATTCTGTGGTTTCAGGTCAAAGACTGAACTGACTGTTAAAGACTGTAGGGATTCAATGACCTAAAATCAAATCAGGCATATATTTTCTTTTACTATTTGCAATATAAAATGCATCACAGAATTCATTTAGTATTTTTGAGCAATAACGGCTAAGTTTATTTATTTATTTTATTGGACATGTTCCTGACATAAACATTCACTCCACACATATATTATATTTCACGTCTTACACGGTTGAGCTTAATGATGATGCAGGGCTTGCCCTCATTGTAGCCATAGTAACGATCTGTGATCCCGGAGCAATTCTCCAATATGGAGCGTTTAAACTGGCAGGAACGCTTAGGGAAGTTTTTCAAAATGCCGCTGTCCTCCTGGATGAAGTACTGATCCGGTTTACACTCATAATTCTTCTGGGTTTGGACTGAGTCATTGTAGGCTGCACACAAGAAGGAACAGGACGTGGCCGTCTGTGAACATCTTGCTTTATGGCATGCAGAGTTTCAATAGTAAAATGACTAATACTGTATAATATGGCTGTTTGCATTGTATTTACGCGACATGAAGTTATTGAGGGCCTGGACATATCTTTCCCAGGTCTCTGTGTACTCCAATGAGTAAACGATCTCCAGCTGCTCTCCTTTAGGTCTGATCATCATCCCTGAAAAACGACAAATAAGAGAACGGGAAGATCAATAAATGACAAAAGGTATCTGTAAGGGGTAACAGTAGGGTTGTAGTTGTCAAAGTTAGCTTAGTGTTTCCATATGTACAGGATCAAGTCTGTGTGTTTTACCTGGAGTTGAAAGTCTATCTTGGTATGTTGGTCTGTGGTCATCAAGTGTCTGCAGCATTACGTACATGGTGAGGACAAATAATGCAGCCAGGAAAATGTAGAATGCCAGATAAAACAACAGGATCAGACCTACGAGGACACACACACACACACACTCAGATCAAAATTCAATACAAAAACATGTACTCAAGATTTTGAAAACTTTTCATACTCTAATACATCACTGGTACACTGTTCAAACTTAACACAGAAATATATTTATTTGAATGTAATTCTCGCTGAAAACAATTTACAATGCATATTAAATAAAATAAATAAATGCAGTCGCATGCAGCAATTAATGAGATTTAAGTCCCATAAACCCATATTTTTCATGACAGATAGGACAAAATGAAGAATGGACTAATGTAAATATTTACTATGATAGTGCCACCAAGTGGCCAAGTCCCCCCAGATTTGTAATTTGTGTTTAGAGTAAGCCCTTACATACATGCACCAAAGTTTAAGTCTAGTTCATAAAACTATGGGTTTATTCTTGATATCAATGAAATTAGAGATATACATTTGTGACCATGGACCACAAAAGCAGTCATAAGGGACAATTTCTGACAATTTGAGATTTATACATCAACTGAAAGCTGAATAAATAAGCTTTCCAGTGGTGTATGGTTTATGTTAGGACAATATTTGGCAGAGATAAAACTATTGAAAATCTGGAGTCTGAGGGCGCAAAAAATCTAAATACTGAGAAATAAATACGCCTTTATTTGTCCAAATTAAGTTCTTAGCAAAGCATATTACAAATCAAATATTAGGTTTTGATATATTTATGTTAGGGAATTTAGAAAATATAATTTTTACTTAATATCCCAGTCATTTTTTGGCATAAAAGAAAAATCGTAAATTTTGACCCCATATAATTTTTTTTTTTTTTTTTGCCTATTGCTAATACCCCAGCGACTTAAGACATTTGTGTATCTAGACCGAATGACTCTGAAGTGCACTTGAGTCTGTAACATATTGTTCAGGTGTAATAAAACAAAACAAGATTTCCTTCATTGTAGCTCCTCCTACACTTTATGCACTTTAATAAAAACACTTTTGTTTGGAGTATTTGCAATTGGACATGCAGAATACTGTGACCATATAACCATAAAAACCATTTATGATTATATCTTTTGCATATCTCTGTCTCTCTCTCGTTTCCTTGCTCTTCTTCTGCTGATCTTACTGTGAAAAGATACAAGACTAGTTGACCTAATCCTCTTTAATTCTCACCAGAGCTTCTCTACACATTCACTGCAGCTCTGTCTTACACACATTCACACATTTACACACCAATGTCCCTTACAGGAAGCTTGGTAATCCTGTCTGGTAAATGTCTGGTCTTTGGTAAAATTGAATTATTGCAGGGCAGATGTGGGTTAAGAGGGGTAAAAAAGGGGGAGGGAGGGTGACAGAAGGAGAAGAAGACGGCAGATTAAGCTAAAGGGGAATTTTCAGGGGACATATGGTTTAGAAACATCAGAGTCTCTATACAGACATTGATGCAGACACCCCCAACTACCCAACTAAACTAATCATTACACTCTAGATCACTAAAGCCATCTCTATACCTAAAGGGTTGATATTTAACATGCTTGGAAGAATGACAGAATGATCAGTACAGTAATATGGTATATAATGTGGTACAGTATGGTTATAGAGCCAGTCTGATAAATATTTGCTGATGTTAATGATGTTTATGTATTTATAGATAATTTCCAGCACAATATATTTTCCCTCAGAATATTTTCAGATAGACAGAAGATAAACAAACTCTACATGGGCAGTTGTTGTTTTTTCAGTGTTAATGTTTTAAAAAATATACACTGTAGACTGTATAAGGGAAAATGTATATTGTAGCTGCTGTAACTGTTTTTTACCATTTTAAATACATTTGAGCTTTTCACAATACACTTAAACAGTATACATATCACACAAAATAATTTATATAAAAAGATTTTATAGACAACCATCCAAAATGTTTTTTATGCTCACCAAGAGTACATTAATTTGATCAGAATACAGTAAAAATATTGTAATATTTATAGTACCATTGTAAAATATTATTACATTTAAAATGTTTTTTTTTTTTTATTTCAACTCCTAATTGTTTCTGAAGGATCATGTGACACTGAAGACTGGAATATTAGATGCTAAAATTAAGCTTTGCATCATAGGAATAAATGACACTGTAAATGAATATTCTGATTTGAAGAAACATCTCTAATTGTTAACAATGTTGTGCTGCTGAAGATTTTTTGTGGAAAGCATGATTACCATGATTCTTTGATGACCATAAACTTCAAAAGAACAGTATTTATTTGAAATAGAACATTTTTGTAACATAAACATCTTTGCATTTTCACCTTTAATCAGTTTAATGCATCCTTGCATTGAATAGCATGCAAGACATTTCTTCATTTCATGTTAAGTACATAAAACTTTCTCAGATAAAAAGCAAAGATTCAGTAACTCATCCGTTTGCTCCTGAAATAAGAACGTACTTCAAAACATCTTCACCACACAATGCACTAAATAATTTAGGGTTGCTATTTGAACAGATCAGGCTCTATTGTTTCAGAGAAAACTGAGTGCTGAAGGTGTATGTTTGTATGTGTGTTCTGTAAGCTGTGGTGCATAGTGTGTATACCTGAGGAGAGCTCATTAAGATACAGGTCACCTGAGCTTCATGCAGAGAGGCCCCTGGGGACAGTCGATCAGGTTGCCCCGCACATGAAGGGAGGAGGGATACCGGATCACTGCCCCCTGCTCCGCTGCATCCTGGAGCTCCCCGCAGAGACAGGCTTTCACTAATCAATAACAGCGGTGCAATGTGAGGTTACTCTACAGACTAGAATTACACAGGAGTGTGTGCTAATCCGCTTGTAGAGAGTGAAAAAGGATTCAATGCATGCGTAAGAGAGAAAGTGAGCAAAGTTAAGGTAAGAATGTTGCTTAACTTGTGCAGCAAAGTCCAAATGTTCAAATCATTAAGCACTACTTAATTTCACAGGCTCAAAATAACCACCATCTCTCTCAGAATAGCAAGTACCTGTATTATCAAATATAACTTGCTGAAATTGGTTAAAGGGTTAAAACGTGGTACATCCTATTCAGCTATGCTACAGTAGCTCTCCTCAGGATCTGTCTGTGTGTGTGTGTGTGTGGCAAGTACTGCACATGGTGAGACTGAAACTCTATCTGTCCTCTTCTGTTTCTTTATCTGTCTCTCATCATGATGAAAGTCACCCTCCCTCTTTCAACCCCCTAATTTGAATGCAACCTGAAAGAGATGAACAGAATGTGCCACTGTGATCTGCTATTTGCGTGTTCACGTTCATTAATACAGACATGAACTCCACAGACACGTCCTTTCAGATTCATCATGTCCTAAATCCATTAAACCTACCAGACCACCACGCTATCAAACACTTCAGAGGAACTCACACCTGTGATGCAGACAAAGGGAGCAGTCTGTCCACCGTGATCTCTGAATATCAATGAGCTGTTTTGTACTGGTTGCACATAAATATAGTGACAGTAACTAAAGTCTGATAAAAAAAAGTTAAACTAAAATGTGCTTCACATAGCAAATAAACTAAATGTTCTCGGGGTAATAACTACAAATAACTATTTAGTTTAATTCTGGATTCAAATATTTCTTAATACTCATATTCATCCATGGCTTTATTGAAACCCGTGCTTTCAGAAAACTTCATTTGTTTGTCTACATGTTAACTTGTTAACAGAAAGTTGAGAGGAAGGGAAAAGTATGGGAGAAAAAGATGCACAACCAACCGAGAGAACCACAGCCACAGTCGCAGATTGTCAGGCAAAATCGATTCAAGAACTTGAGGGAACTTCACAAGGAATGGACTGAGGCTGGGGTCAAGGCAAACATACGTGTCAAGGAATTTGGCTACAGTTGTCATATTCCTCTTGTTAAGCCACTCCTGAACACAGACAACGTCAGAGGCATCTTACCTGTGCTAAGAAGAAGAAGAACTGGACTGTTGCCCAGTGGTCCAAAGTCCTCTTTTCAGATGAGAGCAAGTTTTGTATTTCATTTGGAACCAAGGTCCTAGAGTCTGGAGGAAGGGTGGAGAAGCTCATAGCCCAAATTAATTGAAGTCCAGTGTTAAGTTTCCACAGTCTTTGATGATTTGTGGTGCAGTCATCTGCTGATGTTGGTCCATTGTGTTTTTTGAAAACCAGTGACACTGCACCTGTTTACCAAGAAATTTGGAGCACTTCATGCTTCCTTCTGCTGACCAGCTTTGATGCTGATTTCATTTTCCAGCAGGATTTGGCACCTGCCCACACTGCAAAAAGTTGGTTAAATGACCATGGTGTTGGTGTGCTTGACTGGCCAGCTAACTCACCAGACCTGAACCCCAGAGAGAATTGATGGGGTATTGTCATTAGGAAAATGAGAAACAAGAGACCAAAAAATGCAGATGAACTAAAGATCACTGTCAAGGAAGCCTGGGCCTTTAATGGTCTTATGAAGTATTCTGATTTGTTGAGAATTGGTGGGTTCTTGTTAAATGTGAGCCAAAATCATCACAATTAAAAGAACCAAAGACTTAAACTACTTCAGTCTGTGTGCACTGAATTTATTTAATGCATGAGTTTCACAATTTGAGTTGGATTACTGAAATAAATGAATAAATGAACTTTTCCTCGACATTCTAATTATAATCTAATGATGCACCTGTAAGTCTCAGGAATGGTTTAGAGATTCAGTTATGGCCTGTGCAAGAGTGACTTGTTTAACAAGATTGAAAAGTTTCTCAGGCTGAAGTCAGCTTTAAGTGTTTTTATCTGATATCATTGGCCCCTCTGTTCAGGGGTCCTGAAAGCAACCCAGGATATGATTCAATGAGAGACACAGCTGTATGAATGAAGCTGCAGCTTCCAGCGTCCTCCATAGGTCACTATTAAGCTCCAGTAATGAGGATGTACTTTGTTGAAGAATCTAAGCATACCCAGGTTCACTCTGGTTTGGGCACAGACAAAAATAGACTAATTAAGGAGTCTTAGAGAGCATGCTGGCTTAACTAGGCAGCTATTCCTCAGAGCAACACACACACACACACACACGTTCTCAAAGAGGTGCTACACACTCCATAGACCAAAATGTGCTGGCACATTTTGTCTTGAGGGCAGTGATCTAGCATCTCTCTCTCTCTCTCTCTCTCTCTCACGCACACACACACACACACACACACACTCCAACTATTCTATAGCACTGATACCTTGAACAGATGCCTGTTAGAGTGCTGTTTTAATGCTATCACACCCTGATTAAAAGACACATTCATTTCCACAATTAATCAACGGCTGGGATACATCTCCTCATGATAGCCTCACCAAGGCAACCAATGAGCCTATTAGTAAAGGATTACATCTTACACTAATTCACAAACCCCAACGCGCACACTCAAAATGGCCCTCGGCTAGATTAATTCATCTCAATGTCACTGCAGAAGACAATTTGTAACACTATGCACTGGGCTAATACTGTTTTGTTGTTCACTTCTATTGTAAGAAAGATCTTTCACAATTATAAAGGCAGATTTCCTTGGGGTTTGAATATGATTTGAAAGTTTAAGAGAGGTAAAAAAAAAAAAAAAAAGAGGTAAATCAAATGGCAGAATGGAAAAATCGTCACTGCACTGTATAAAAAGAAAGGCAGCTGATGATGTTACAACTTACAAATAATAAGTGTTGGCATTTTGGTGACTGTTTTTTATTTTCAATGATATGTTAATATATCAACCTATTTGAACTGTTAAATTAGTTTGCTGTGATAAAATGGACAGATAACGATACAGATGGCACACTGGGGCTTATAGCTGATCAAAATTGGCCTCTCTAGCGGCTGTCAGGGTAGCTCAGGCTGACATATAGACACTTCATAAGCGATTCATTATTTTAACAAAAACTAAAGTACTTTAACTACTATATTTCACAATACATTAATTGCCTTATTAAGATATTTTTAAATAACATCAATAAAATAATCAATTAATTGTAAAATATTTTAACATTTCACAGAAAAATGTAATTCTACTTTTTACCGTAAAGTATAACAATAAATGCGTTATTTTGCAGTTAAAATGATTGCTGTTCTTTACGGAAAGTGATGCAGGGAATATTGTTGTGTGCAAGCCTCTGTTCAAACATTCTGCTTGAAGCGCACTGTGTAGTTTAGCAGTAACTCGACGCATAACATTCTATTATCTGATGCCACGCATTCAACATTTCTATCCGCAAGTCCATCATAACACAATATTCAGTGAGTACCTGATTAACTAGATATATCACTCGACCTCGAAATTCGCAATTTGCTCAAGATAAACAGATTCTAAGGCAAATGTACTAAGTTTAACAGATGCGTAAACACGCGGGGAAGAAACTAAAACTCACGTGGCGCATTACAGACCGGTGGCAAAAGCATTATCTGGAGTTTCAGCACCTAGGACAGCGATCCGTCTCTTCAGTGAACTTCTCTACACTAATAGAGTGAGACTTGCTGTGCTAACGACTGCAGCTCATTACTTATTATAACTGCACAATTTTATGACACTAATTAGCATTTGTGCATGCGTGCTTCAGTGTTGTGCAAGACTTACCCCAACTGCTCGCGGTCCTACCGCAGAACTCGCGCGTCCTCGGGTTCCAGAAGAACTCCTTCCATTCGTTCTTCTTATCATTCTTTGCCATTTTCCTGAACGAATTAAATGTGCACTCACAGAGTCAACGCCTCGGGGCTAACACTCTCTTTGAGAGTAATAAAGAGCTATTCAACCCTTGAATGCTATGGAGAAAGGGTTTTAAAACGAAATTTAAGGTCTCAATAGTTAAAAAATGGGTAAAAGCGATTCTCAAGGCACTCTGACGAAACCTGACGACTCAAGCCAGGACTGAGTGAGAGCAGACCTCGCTTTCTCTGTAACGCCCGGCGTTCTGCCCACCCACAAGAGCAGGTCGCCTTCCGTGGAGAGAGAGAGAGAGAGAGAGAGAGAGAGAGAGAGAGAGAGAGAGAGAGAGAGAGAGAGAGAGAGAGAGAGAGAGAGAGAGAGAGAGAGAGAGAGCCGATACTGTAGTGGAACAAGCTCTGTCTGCTCAGCCCCAATATCTTCCCACCAAGCAGGGGGGCATTTATAGTTATTATGGCTATTTGTCTTCTTTGCAGTTCTATTGTCAGTGTTATTGGTTAATTTGATAACTTGTCTTAAGATGTCAGGAATCATAAATTATTGTATTTTTTTCACATAAATTTTTTTTTCACATTAATTTTTTTGCCATTAATGGCAACTTTACAGAAAATTCTTCTTCTTTTAAGTTCTGCAGACTGTCCGGTTTTACAGTGCAGAATTAAGCTTTAGGCAAAGAAATAATAAGAAGGAGTTACACCCTTTCACGATCACCAAGGCGCCAGACAACCAAGACTGAAAATCTCAAAAAATAAACTGTCTGCACACTTGAATACTTTAAGCAAATTGAATCACTAAGCTTTCGGTCAAACGACCATCCTCAGGGCATACAGACAATAAATGTAGCAATCAACTTAACTGTGTTCAAACACATCAGGACAATCAACAGTGATTACCACACCTTTATTTTTTTTTAGATTTTCAGGCAAAGAAATAATAAAAAATAAAAAATAAAACCTATACTGGCAAGCTCCCAGGCAATCATTTTCATCTAAATAACCATATACAATATATATTATAAACTTTTACTCTGATTCGATGACTGGTAGTACTTGATAAATCTGTCACATTGTAATAGTCAAATAACATCTGGAATGATGTTCAAGACCGATGTGTGCAGACAGCTACATATTGGAAGGCCCGGGTGAGTAAATCTTTTAGCAATTTTTCATTTTTCTGCAAACTATTTCTTGAAGAAAAATGGAATTAATAAAAAAATGGCCACACTAGCATGTGGAAGCAGCTACTCCCTTAACTGAATGTTAAGCAGTCTGCAGGACAAGAAGATGTGAAATCTACGTGCATTAGCAACAGTTTCTTTCACTCCCTCACACACACACAAACACACACACTGTTATTTGTACATGGTATTTGTTTCATCATATAAAATTTATTTCATGACGATATCAATGCAAATATAGCACTACAGTGATTTCCAAGGTACACCGTATCTTACCATACCAATATATTATGGCACTCATAATATGGCCACCATTTATGTAGACACGCAAAGCCGACAGTTTCTGTAAACTAGTTTACCCAATAATACTTAAGTTACCCTTTTCATTTTAATAAATTGCCACTAGATGATTATTTCGTATATTTGAAGTACAAACTGGGCACAATTTATATAGACTGGGACGCAGCCCAACCTTGAGCTGAATGATTAAGGGAATCTGTCAAGAACTCCCAGCATGCATTGCACCAGTCCTCCTCTACTGTGGTACTCATACTGTTTGATAAAGACTGTATTTCAAATGGCCACCCGGTTGGTGCAGTGAAACCCTAGTGTCATGGTGACAAGATGTCAAACCCTTGGAAACATCACTGCAACGTTGCCATCATATTTACAGCAGTGTTGCCAGGGTGAGAACTGTACAGGTTGGTGGTGCTAACTATTTGGAAAAATAACAACAACTTTTAAATACAACCACAACAACAACTGAGAAACATTCAATTGCCAACAGTTACAGAGGGTTCCACTCCTAAAAACTCCATCACATGTTCCCAAAAAAAAAAAAAAATAATCGAAGAGCACTCAAAAGAATAAAGAAAAAATAAATAAAGCAACGGCAGTGAGGATATGTAAGCAATAATAGAAATTCAATATAGCAGCAGAAGTACTTCAAAAATATCCAAGTGATATTCCAGTGAACCGGGTGGAGTGTGTTGGTAAGGGAATGAATGTGATCAGACTTCAGTTGCTTAAAGGGACTTGCATAACATAAGCCAGAAAAAAAACATTGGTTGGTGTGTGTGTGTGTGTGTGTGTTTGAGACTGTGCCTTTAGTAGAGACTGCTCGTCTTTCAGCGGTCCATTCAGTACAGTGTAGACAGGTAGCCACAGATAAAACTACTAAATTTCTTTATAAAACAATTAAACACCTTGTACTTTTATACATTATATGCTACAATATATTTATTGATTACAAGTATGAAAGTGGAAATAATTGCTACATAATCAGTACAGCTGTACATGTTTATTTTACAGATTTAACACTTTTTTTTCTTCTCGTTTAATCTCAATGTCATGTGGTTCACTTTCTTTTGTGTGTGCATTTCTCTATATGCATTTGCACATGAGGGCTGGACAGTGGGAAGAGGTGAAGTTTGCTCCAAAACTGATTTTTCTTTAAGGGAAAGGGTAACTGGACTGCTTAATCTGGCTGTAGTATGATAAGACTGACAAAGAGCTTTTATATATGTTATTATATCTTATTAAACACCTTTGCAACCCCAATTGATTCACACATGAGACTGTGCTGCTAAAAAGACTGAAAAATACAGTTAGACGTTAGCTCCGGATTTGCTCAGGTACAGCTTCAATGTAAACAGGTGCTTAAATATGGTGGTCAGACAGATTTTAGGTGAACACAAGGACACCTCGTGTTAACACGAGTGCATTGGTCCTCACTCTATTTCCTATCTTGCTATCTCCGATCTTTTCATCAAGTGAATTGTACACAATTGATTTGAGCTTATGATAATGCAATGCAGATCTGTCTTTTTTCTCCATCATGTTTTTGTATTGGACCGGGTTAACGATCAGTCTCCTGCTTTAACAAATATTGCTACAAAAGTCACGTTAACATTTGTTGAACAGCTTTTCTTCTACTCCCCAAATACGCAGACACACGTGTCACGACAATCAGCAAATTGGCACTCAATCAATAGGCAGTAATTAGACTTCGAACGAATCTCCTCTACAAACTAAGACAGTACCACACAGCCCTTCATCATTGTTTCCTGTTTCTGAATGTGTACGATTTGTTTTTGTGTGTATACATGTCGAATCTTGTGTTTTATTGACACGCTCCCCTGTACTCCTCACCATATTGTCTGGATTTCCTGTCATCTCTGTTCTGCTTCCAACCTCACACGTCTCCAATGCAAAGATACATCTTACAAAGTTCACCATGACGCCACACACACACACACGCACGCACTCGCACACAGACATTCTGACACTCTTCTGGAATGTAAAAAACATCAGTCTAGTGGGTGCCCAGGAAACAGCAGCATAACAGAGTAGTTCTGGTCAGTAAAAACACACAAGCCCAAAGACATAGACAGTTTATGAAATGAAGAAAAGCTCCACTATGATCATTCAGCGTCTCTTCATTCTTTACACATCAAGTTTCGATCATTTCTTCATTCCTTGGAGGAAAAAGAATGTCAGTTCTCCTCACTAATGGTTTATATTCAGAGTACAAATTTCACGTTGTTCCAAAAGGTTTCCAGTGTGTTTCAAAAAGGTTGTAAACTCAGCAGCACAGGTTGTATTCGCAGAGAGTTCAGACTCGTTGTGTGTGTTTCATCTTCTGCATCTGTATGGCACATAAACATCGTGTGGAACACATTTTCTCCTGCTTCTACAGAGAGATTTAATCTAAATCATGCTATTCTCTGAGCAAAATGCCCTCGCTTTGTCTTTTCCAGTCTTATTTTAATCTCTTCACTCAAAGGCCACTTCTCTCATTTCCACCTACTTCCCCATTTAGTTTTTTCACACGCAAAAGAGAAAAAAAAAGAAGAATAGCTTGTTACTCTAACTGTCTCTCTCAGTCATGTCTTTCTTACTCCCTACCCACTGTCTGCTCTCTCTGCCTTGGTCAGATGGCCGTGTCCCACACCACAGCCTGTGGCCTCTGGCAGGGCGGTGTTCCAGTCTTGCGGGGCTCCGGCGTTTTCCTCCAGCTGGGTAAAATAGGCATACTGTCCTGCTTACATAAGCTCTTATCTGGCCGACGATGAGCCTTAATCTCCTTACACAGGCAGCGCTTTCTCTCAATCACCTCCAGGAGCTTGCCGTCACGCTGGGCCGAGGTTGTGGAGGTGCCGGCCGTGCCCGTGCTGAGGGGAGCCTGGGCCTGCGCGGCAAGCTGAGCCAGCTGCTGGAACTGGAGCTGGACTTGCTGCTGGTGCTGGTACTGCTGCTGTCGGCTCAGAGACGGACTGCAGGGAGCTTGAGACTGAGCCTGAGCCTGAACCTGCGAGAGAGCGTGGAACTAGACACAGACAGAAAAGAGAGAAAGAAAATGGAGAAAAGATTTTAGAATTTGGATAGTTCAGTGCAGATGAAATGCAGTGGTTAGCCATGTGACTGTTTGCTTCGGAAGGTATAAAGTTTGGCTAGTTAGCATGGTAATTAGCCTCTGCTGGTAGATGCAGTAACTTCACCATCGGGCTGCAAGTGAGAGATGCACTGAGGGCCATCAGTGCTATTTTAGTATTATTTATATATTACTATATTATTTCTTAAACATTTTTATTAGTTTTTTTTTTCAGTTTTCAATTTATTATCATTTTTTTTAAGTTTAAATAATTTTGTTATGTGCTTGTCATTTTTATTATTTTATTTATTATTTTAATATTTCTTGCACACATATTTCTATTTAGCTTTATTTTAATTTTATTTATATTTTAGTCATTTTAGTAACTTAGTAACTTAAAAAAAAAAATTTATTAGTTGCCATGCTAAAATTGAATATTACGATTATTTATTATTTAATATGATTTAATATACCATTTTCTAATATTCACCATATTTCCATTTTTTATTATTATTTTAGATTTTTTTTAAAGGACTCATCTTTTTTTTTAATCACAATTTTTTTATTTTTTTATTTTGACCATCATGTTGTAATGGACACTGTCCACTTCAAATGTTTGTTTGGTCTCTGGGTGTGTGCTCTTTGCTATATCAAAGAACACCACCAGATAGCGGCATAGCGCCAACTCACAGCACCCATTCCATCCCCCTGCTCTGAGAAGGAAGGTCATATCAGCTCACAGAGTCAATCCCTGTGTTACACACACACACACACACACACACACACACTGTGTCAGCATGTGAACCTTTGCCAACAGACAACAGCACACCAGGGGAAAAGAACAGAGGCTTCTGTATGGCAACTAACATCCAACAAGATTGAAAATCAAAGATTATTTCTTGAATGTGTTGCCAGTTTCACGCCAGTCTGTCTATAACACAACCCACACGCCACTCGACCTATAGGAAGTGGAACATCCCTGTCTGTAAACTGTTAACATGCTTTACATGTTTGGAGTCTCTCTGGATTCTTCTTGTTACTTTTCACACAACCAACAAACTAAACTCCCAAAATGGCTCTCTACCAAACTGCTGAAAGAGACAGTCAGACGGCAGAATCAAAGCCTGTCACCGACTGACACGCAGAGACACCGGCAGTGCCACTAGGTTTGAGTTTGATCATTCACAGACTGTTTGTCTGCCTGCTACAGACTGAAAAAAGCACTCTCTTACTGCTGCACCTGTTTTCTCCGCCCATGTGCTGCATCTGTTCCCTCTCCTTTCTATTCTGTGTTCCCTCTCTCTCGCTTTCCGTCTGTCTTTCCCTCTGCTGCATTTCTGTGCCTGCCTCCCGCTCTGTATTCATCCCCCTTTTTCTCTGCACTCATTGACCCTGCAGCGGAGTGCAGTGCAGCTACAGACATGTTTGGGTGGGGATGCTAGTGACTCAATGGGCTCCGTGATTTACCTAATGACTGTCTGGAACAGCAGCCACAGGGGCAAGAAACGGAATCAAATTAGTTACAGATCACCTGCCGTAACTGTCAAGCTTGGTGTCAATTACACTTACGCATGTTAACCAGCTGAACTGAATTTAATTAATTACTGCAGTATCTACACCGACTGAGGCTGAATGAGCCTGTGCGATTTCAAAGTATTCAGGGAATACTTTCAACTGAAAAGCACAATATTCTAATGCACACTTGTCTGGGGTTTTCTCAGAGTGTCAGGCTGGTGTACGAGGTGAATTAAAGGTCATTGCAGAAAATGGACATTTGTTTTCCTTTTTTAGAAGAACCTGTAGAATTCTGTACATTGGAGTTCAATATGGTAAAATGTCCTGTATGTTACACTGTTGCAACATAAAAGTGTTAAATGGAGCTTATAAAAATCCATGCATCAGGTATCATGAAGAAACAATAATTACAGAATGAATTAGTCACACCAGAATTGACTGTTGACTGTTTTTATAGAATACTGCAGTGTTAATGATAAACGGTTTATTTATGCACATTATTACTTTTTAATAGATCGGGTGCCCTCTTAATCATTAATCATGACCATTAATGTCTCCTCCCCTCATAACTCGCCTCTGCAGGGCTGTTCCTGGCCACATTGGGTGCCCTAAGCAGATTTGTATTGTTGTGCCCCCTTCCCCAAATATTATGGAAGTAAAAAAAAAAAAATACTATGGGGGTCAAAGTAGAATTTTAATAAAACAAAAAAGTAAATAAATAAATAAATTGTAATTAAAACTTATTATTTAGATAATATACAACTTTAGCTCTACAACAAATAAAAAAAAGGATACAATTACACACATTAAATAAAACATTTTAAAAGATAATATATTATCAAAATAAACAATAATTAATTGAGTCAAAAATCAACGGCAGAGACTATTTACACTAATTAAAATAGCAATATTTTCTTAGGGATATGTTATTTACACCAAGTTCAAATAGCTATAAATTCCATTTACATTATGATAACATAGAAGGATTTTCTACTATTTGTGCAAATAGTGGCAATTATCTGCACCTTAATATTGTAGTAAAGTATAAAACAGTATGCAATACTGAGTGTGTGTAAATTATCATTTTAATTCAAATAAAAAATGAGATGCCACTTTATTGGGACAATAAAGCCCTCCCTATACACCCTAACCCTACCTGAGACTTTATTTTCAATTTTTCGAATATTTCCTTAAATAAATGCCCTTCCGATGGAATCTAAGATTTAAAAAGGGAGAAGAAAAAATAACATGGCAAAAGTCTAAACATCAAAATGACTACAGCGCCACTGGAGCTGTTGCTCACCAATAGTCTTTTGTAGTGTTTACTAGCCCAATCACACTTTGGTGGGCAGATAAATATTTGTATTTAGTGTAAATAGACACTCTGGAAATCAACACTGATCTGCTGGAGCATTCAAAATGTAACTGTTGATTTTTATTTTATTGCAGTCATCTGCAAACATGAGGTGAGAGTTTTTGTTTTGTTTTTTTGAGTAACTAGGATAGCGCACCCCCGGGAGTCGGTGCCCTACGCAATCTGCATACTTTTTTTTCTAATTTGAAAAGGCTTTTCACTTGGATAAACCACTTGGATGACAATAAAGGAGAAAAAAAAAGATCACTAATTCCATTTAATGACAGCTTTAATCTTGGTTAATGTTAATTTCTACATATACAAATACTTTTTAAAAACATTTCAAGTTATATAAATTAACATTAGTTAAAGGGATGATTGACCCCCCACACACAAAAATCTGGAATTTCTTTCTTCATTTAATCATTTTCATGTGGTTCCAAACCCATATGACTTTATTTCTTCTGTGGAACACAAAATAAGATTTTTTGAAAAATGTATTTTGTCCCTACCATGAAAATAAACTTCCATGACTTTAATTGTTTGAACAAAACCAGTTAAAACATTCTTCAAAATACCTTCTTTGGTGTTCCACTTAAAAAGTATTGCAGGTCCAAAGTCATTTCATGAGCTCAATTCCTAAAGTTATCACAGTTGTTCCTGGATGAGTTTGTGTTTAAACAGGGCTGAGGAAACAATAACACTGCGGGTGTATAATATCTCTCTGATTGTGTGTTTATGTGAATTTAGTGACAACTTTAATAGTGCTGGCATGCGTTACCTGATTGAATGCTTCTCTTGTCGGCAGGCTGCTCTGCCTTTGAACATCACCACCCACTTGTCTCACTCCCGATGTGGAGGAAGACCTACCAAGGCGACCCAACTCTATAGATCAAACACACAGTCAAGTTATAGTTTTGGAAAAATAATCTAAAATAAGTCAAATCTAAAATAATGATGGAAATAGCATGTCACATAACCAGTGCCTATCTTGCGGAAATAATATGGTTGAAATGCATACTACAACACTTTGAGGAGGACATCACAAAAAAGTAATTGTGCCTGCTGATAGCATTGTTAATTTAAAGGAATTATGAAAATACGATAATACAGTGATGACCTGCATGCAGGGACACCAACATTGCAATCCAGTCACCTAAATTACACTTTAAAATGAAGAAAGGTGGCTCAGCTAAAAGTTTCATCTTTTTTCCTTGTGTCCTTAGATCATCATTTGATGGATTAGTGCTGCCTTGATGAATAGAAGCAGCATACAAACTCTTTCTACAGATATTAATGAAATTCAGCCTGCTTTCCACCCTACTTTCCACTAATAGCGCAACATTAATTGCGCAAGGCAAATAGTGCTGACATCTGCGAATGCTTTGCATTCTATAATGAGCCTCATTTACATTGAAAGCAGGTGTGTTTGCATTGTAAAAAAGGACACTGACATTATTTAAATGTGCATTGCACAATGTCATGCATAAAGTGCTAGTTAAGTTGGACTCCGGGTGGTATGTGAATAAAACGCATGAAGTGTGCTGCATTACTGCAATTAAAGTAATAATTGCAACAAAAGTGTTTTGTGTGAATTTACTCCTTAATGCATAATGGCATACAGTTATAAGGTTCTGGAATGTCCGGAAATGTATGGTTCATAACTGTGACAGGTACTGCAGCTAGTTAGCTATGATAACATATGTTTAGCTGTTTCTAGCTAATATTTTGCATTGCTTGCCTAATTGTGTTACATGTTTTTTATGATTTTTTTTTTGTGATTTTTAATCACAGTTTATTAGGTTTACAGTTTTGTGTTTTTTCCATATTTTAAAAGACATTATAGATACAGTTTTTGGTCATTCTATTATAAAATGTTATGTTTTTCAAACGTAACCAATGCACACTAATCCCAGCAGCATGTGTTAGCATCAACTTAAAGCTCATAAACAAATTATCTTTTCAATCAGTTGTTTATGAACTGTAAGTGTACAAATGTTTTATCTCTAACATAAACACACTAGAATTTTAACTATTGAAGTCATGGCACAAAATCTGTGCTAATGTCATTTAAATTCGATCTCACCTCCATTGCGGCATGCTGGGAATGTTTGGCAGGGTAAGGGCAGTCCTGCTCGTATCAATCCTCTCAACCCTGGTGGTCCGTCCGCCCCAGCCAAGCTCTCACTGTGTCTCCCTGTTGCCCACACAGGTATTCCAGAGTGTCCACCACCCCGCATGGCCCCTAGATCATCCCTCTCTTTCCGCAATAGAGCATCTGCACTGCCATTCCATGCACCTCCATCTTCCTCTACAGAGCATTAGAGAGAAAAACACAATAAAGCATCTACGATAGTACCATAGAAAGAGAATTCCCTCAATAATCATCCCTCATACTTATTCCACCATCCCTACAACTGTTACTCACTCTCAGTGTCTCGGCTCCCATGGCTGAATGATAATTTGCGGTGCATGGGCCAGTAAGCCTGTTCTTCGGTGAGCCCTAAGGCAGCTGCACTTTCCCAGGGAATGAACCCGGCCTTGGCCTGCAATGCCTGGGCTGCAGATCCAGTTTTAGTGGGGTCTGCGTGCAAGGATGGCAACTGTGAACCCCCGCGCAGGCTATCATAGGCAGGTGGGCGGCGAAAGCCAACCGAGGGGTAGGTCCAGAGCAGGGGGCTGTCAGAGGAGGGAGGTTTGTAAGCAGGAAGACCATGAGACAAGTGTGGGGTTTGTGACCGGTGCATGTGAGAGCGAGACGGAGGCCGCTGAGTGGAAGAAGAAGAGGTGGAAGGTGGAGTGGCTGCTGTGGATGATGATGGTTGACTCGGGGTCGGCGTGGTGCTCGTGCCCGTTTGAGAAGTGTGTGTGTATGAGGCAGAGGTATCAGAATGACTGGATGATGGTGTGCTCAGGTCTCGCTCTCGTTCACGATCCCTCTCTCGGTCCCTTTCCCTCTCAGATTTCTCAGACTTGAGCAGGAAGCTGACAGACTTGCCCTCCTTTGGCTGTGTTTGTGTCTGGGTGGAGGACTGTCCTGACCCCTTGCTTGATGACGACGTCTCTTTCTCAGGCTTGCGGTAATGGTGATAGTGGGAAGGCCTGTGGTGAGGGTGATGGTGATGATGGTGGTGGGAATATGGAGAGGAGGACTTTGATGATGGAGGAAGAGGAGTGGAATGACTGCGGGCTCTGAGTCCTGGTGCTGGCCCCAGCTGTCCTTCCCTCCTCTCCTTCTCTCGTTCCTTATCGACTCCAGAGGACTCTTTGGAAGTACTAGTGGAGCTCATGTTGGAGGAGGTGCTAATAGATGTTGGCAGACTGGAGGCCGACTGCACACTGATCTTAGACGAGCTGGTTTTGTGTTGAGCCCCTACCCCACTGGAGGCAGCAGCCGGCTGGGGAAATGCCAGGAGCGGAGGCTTGTGCTGGAGCAAGTTGGGGAAGGGTGCCGGGATCTTACTGGAGCTGGGCTCATGTTCAGGCTTGGATCCTGCCAGCAGGAAGGGTGTGGGAGCACGGGGAGGGTGTGGTGAGGAGGAGAGGGCTTGAGGTACAGGCGTGGAGGATGCAGAAGAGCAGGACGAAGGCAGAGGAGAGGAGTGAGAGATGGAGACAGCTGCTTTAGACTTGGAGGAGGAACAGGATGGAGAGGAGGATGAGGGGCGAGGGAGTGAGGAAGAGGCAGATGATGAGGATGAAGAGATGATGGAGGAGTGGTACGCTTTAGAAGACTTGATGCGCTCGTGTTTGAGTGGCAAGCGGCGGTGGGCTTCTCGAGCCACGTCATCTGGTAGGGGGTACTTCATCTCTTCATAAATGGCCTCTCCATGGTCTGATTCAGAATCAGGTGTTGTGGCAGACGGCGTGAGCGGGTGAGGAGTAGGGGCGCTGTGAGTCTCTCGGGTAAAGACTTGGCCCACCATTTCAATGTAAACTGGCTCGTCATCTCCCCCCTCACCTCGTGGAAGGGGTTCGGAGCTCTGGAAGAGAAGAGGTGTGGTCGGGTGTGGGACCCGAGAGGACGGGGGGTCAAAGGAGAGATGTGTGCTTGGACTCCGTTTGGGCTTCAAGGGAGGAACCTTCCGTCCTGGCATTTCACCTGAATCAGATTTCTTCATTGCTGTTTAGCAAATAAAGGCGAAGAGAGAACAAAGGTCAGGTGTGTACAGCTTTCTGGTTACATTTAATCAAAATGGACTCTTTTTACTTTATTAATATAGTTCCTGGCCCTATGATTTGATGTTTCATTATATTTCTTAATTTTTATAACTTTTCCATCCCCCTCAAAACTGAATCAATGGATAAAATCTAGACCGACCTAACATTATTTCTTGTTGAATATTAATTTGGAAATAAGTCTGAAATCAATTTTAAGCAAATTACTTGCAAATGACTCCGCACACATAACACTAATTTGGTTATTATTTATGTAAGTTTTTAAGACAAATACATTTTAATTAAGGCTGGGGGAAAATGCGTTAATTTCTGTGACCAGTGTAGACAATCTGTTTTTAAATAAATTCTGTATAAATATAATATTTAAAATACTGAGATGTTAATGTTTGCAACATAATTCTTTAACCATGTTGAATATATTTTTTGGTGTGAAGCAATTATTAAATCACCTTTTCTTTTTCATATTGTATCTAAATAATACTAAAATACAAGAAAAGCTGCTTTCTTAGATTTTATCTCATGAATAAAATATTTTCCTGTGCTGGAAAAGAACATTCGTTTTACATTCAAATTTTATTAACTCTCCTTCAGAATAAAGGCCCAAATTACACTGCAACAACATAAGCATACTGTAAGAGAATAATGGATAGTTTTATAGTTATGAATCATAAGTGCTTATACTTAAGAGCTAAACACTGAAGTGTTAGTTCAAACTTCATGGCAACAAATCTTTTGAAACTGTTTTGACACATTTAGTATCAAGTAACATCATACTATTAATGTACTTCATGTTCTATTAGTGGTACCATCTTTTTCCAAACACACCCAAAACCGAACTTAAAAACAAGTAAACTATGATTAGTCATGTCCCATCTATATTTGAAGCATCAGAAATACACCAATTCATGAGAACTGCCTCTACACATGAACTATCCCAGGTAAATAATGTTTTTTAAGAATTGATTCACATCCCTAACTTTAACATTGATAAGATGATTGATGAGACTATAACTACACATGTCTCAAAGACGTCCCATGTCACAAGAGTAGTGCTCACTAACCATTCCGCTTCTCTGGGTGTTTGGGTGGGTGATTGGGAGGTGGAGGTGGTGGAGTATCTGGTGGTGCGTGAACCCCCCGGGAAGGATGCTCTTTCTGGGGTGTGGAGCTGAGACGAGTATTGGGGTGACGTTTGGGTTTGGCTGGAGGACAGCGTGAGGGATTTGACTGGTCTTGGGGGTCTGAGTCTGGATAAAAGCCATTCTCCATTTCCTCTCCCTCACCGGTGCCCACAGCATGGCAGGATTGAGAGCGTGGTGCCATGGCAGCTGCGCAAGAGTGAGGTGAAAGGTCCTGGGATGCTGGCATTGTCATAAATCCCATTCGGAAATGACGCCGGAATGATGCCAGATCCCGAACCTTCCCCACCGTCGCAGAGGAGGCATCTTTATAATTGGAGCTATGGGAGATGGGAAGATCAGAGAAAGAAATTGAGAAAAAAGAAATTATTTCTCTGAAGAGACACTTTTATCAGATTAGAATAATACGTTTGTTTTTCATTGTGCTGTAGGCCTCCCACAATCTCCTCTTTTCTCTCTCTCCTCATTTCTACTGATAAAGGTTCTACACTCAAAAAAATGACTCTTTGGCTGAACATGATTCTATCATGGACAGTGGTTCCACATGTTTGTACCATGTTATTTGGACATGAATAAATCAAGTTATAAGGACTTGTCTACCTTTAGTTGAGTTTACTCAGTTTGCTTTAGTTCATCCTACATGAAATATCTGAGTAGAGATAATATGTTTACATCATGTAGAACCACTGTCCATGCAAGTTTAGCCAAAGTGTTATAAAAACATTAGCAAGTAAGATATAACTTTTCTTTACACATGATGTTAATTGTTTGCAGTTTAAGGATGTTACTATGTGTACATCATACACTAGCACTCTCATTAAAGTTGCTTTTTTTTAAATTAAGTATTTTAGACGTTCTTTCAACCAGGTCCTCAACCCAACCACAAGCTCCACACTTCACCACAATGGTAACTCGCACAAAATACACCAATATAAAGTCTTTTAAAATGCCCACATAATAGAGCATTATACATGAAAAAGTCTCCTTATTATCACATTTTATTAAAAACTGCATAAAATAACACTTTATTTCAACATTTTCTCTCCCCATATCCAGTCCTGTGCAAAGCATGATGGGAAGTGTAAAACTTATTTTGAGGGACTTGATTGAAACATGTTCTTTCAAAATGAAAACTTTATGTTAAACCAACGAGAGACAGGTTTAAGTCAGTTTAACATGACACAATCATGTTGAAATGAAAAATAGCCAAAATGGCATTAATTCAACATGAATTGTTCAGGTAAAGTGAACAAAACTAAAAATTCATTTTTTTGAGTGTATTAATAGCTCACAGTCAATTTCATTTTTGTCTCTAGCCCCCGTTGTACACTCTCATTTCCGGAGTTTATACATCCCTCCTACTACTGCACAGTCACACAGACCAATACCTACACACATAAAACACAAATACACCTCTCAGCTATAATAGGGACTTTCTATTGACTTACATTGTTTTCATACTGAGTTAATGATTTTTGTCTCCTAACCCTAAACCATACCCTCACAGACATTTTCAATAAAATTCTGTTATTTAATAAGTTTATTAAGCTGTTTTGTTGAGGTTCCCACAATGTAGGCAATTTCAGGTTTTAATGTCCTGGTGAGTACTTTTGGTTCACGAAATCTATCCAAAATCAGACCACCACCCCACCCCAAGTCCAGGATGAATGATGAGAGGAAGCGGTTCATGCCAGCCTGCGACCTCTTCCTTTAATATTTCCTCAAGACACATTTGCAAACATTGTTTAATCAGCTGATCTTTTGATCTCAGCTGATCAGTTTAATAGGCCGAGCTTTTTATCTTCCCCACACACAAAAAAAAAGACTTTGTCCGCAGGCCATGTCTCTCCCTTCATCCCTCTCTCTGCATCTTTTCTGTTTTTCCTGAATCTACTAGCATGCTCTACTCGTTTCCAAGGCAACTAGCCTGTCATTTGTTTATTGTTTGCTGAATTTTTTTCTCCAAACACACAAACTCAGAGCACACAATGCACACACACATACAGGCTAATTCAGGTAAGCAGCATATTGTGGGTGGTAAATAGAGGGCTGCCATTAGTACAGACAAACACAAACGCACACTATTAAAGGGAAATGGATCACTGATGCTGATTTCTGGTGATGGAGTGAGTTAGACAAATGTTTAGAGAGAGAAAAATATTTTCCCATTAAACAGACAATGAGTAATATAAGTAATGTGGATAGCATTAAAACACAAACTTCAAAGAACAAATAACATGATGTAACAATGTTTGAGTTCATATTAAGATAAATAAATAAATAAATAAAGAAAGAAAGAAAGAAAGAAAGAAAGAAAAAGCAAACAAACTAACAAAAAATGTTACTGAACCAAAAGTCTCCTTTCATTCCACTGCTGTCTAGGATAAACTATCATAGCTATTACTAAGATCTCAGTTTTGATTATTTCATAACTGTCATATTAGATGTTCACAAACTTCTTCCTGTTAACTTTAAAATGTGTAAAATTGTTTAGAGATTACTGTGCTCCCCTCCTCTGACCTTTATGAAGGTTGATGTGCACAAGGTCCAGATGGAAGCAACTCATCAATACAGTGTTTAGCAGTGTGTGTGAGTGTTCATGTGTGTGTGAGTCTTTGTTGTCAGGCAGAAGGTAGAGAAGATGCTGAGCTAGTAGAGTGTGACACACACTAACAGAAAAGAACAGCACCACAGGATATGATGCGCAAGCAGGGCACACAGTTGAGTTGGCCATTGAGATCTCACAGTACAGCTGTCGCCCAGGTATAATCTGGACAAAAAAGGTCTGATGAGTCTGAACATCCTATAGTAAAATCGATCAGGGACATGCAGTTTTACAAACCATAGTAAAATATTCAGAACAAACAACTGGATCGAATTACTGTCTCATTGTGCGATGTTTATTTTAGGATGTTTTCAACACAAGGTCAGTGTGTTAACTACATTTCTGTCATGACAATTCTCTGAGGGATCTACATGACAATGTTAATGTATTTGGTCTTGGCGGAATAGATCCGCTACACTGCTGCTGCAGATGAGCAAGTACCATGCTGTTGTGAGCATGTAAGAAATATTGCTGCTGCAAAATATAACATACATTAAATAACCCCATAGCATACATGAATCCCCTCGTAGCAGATCTATACAGGTGTAGCTGGGGCAGGTGGAGAGTTTCTGAAGCAAGCTGCACTGTTACGGCAAGCTCTAGTCATATATTTGAATGTCGAGCAGTTAGCTCATTGGCGACCAAATACAGGAGAGAACCAGTCAACTGTGCCATGTGATAATGATGTCATTACATCAGATTGAGTTAGACCTATCAGACTGCGTAATCAAAGTTTCATGCCAGAACTCTGTATATGTGTAATTTCTTCCCCTGATAATATGGAATTACATTGGGTTCAATAAAAAATTACGTAACTTTATAAAACTGAATGTAAATTTTTCAGAAACTATCAAAAATATGCCATTACATAATATGAATTTATATTCATTTTACATTAATTTTAGATTCAACCTATTTACCTAAAACATTTGAATGGTAGTGTATAGTAAAGTTTTACACTAATCAGAGCAGAAAATAAATGCTATGGTTTGTAACCCATTTGTGCCAAAAAAGGTTTCCAAGAAAATCTGTGCCTGAAAGCAAAATGAGAGGGAACAGACTGTGAGTCAAATGAGGTTTGTTCTCATAGTTGAAGATTTTAGGTTGTTCGGTTTCATTTGACACGATGCTTCACATGGCAGAATGAAAGCTCAAAGGTACGAGGAACTAAAGCAATTCATGTCTGCTCTATTTCTGCTGTCTTGCTTCAGGCTGCACAACATGTGGCTCTTACATGGCTTTATCTGAGTCTCGAGTTTAAATGCACATTAGTGTGCAGAATCAGTTTACTAACATGCTTAGTGACTCACTTGATTCATCCATTCAAGATGTGGGAGAAGAGAGAGGTGAACAGGGAGGGAGGGATGAATGAATGAGAATCATCTGCATTCAGCAGCAGAGAGGAAGAGGATGGAGGGATCGAGTGGGAGGACGAGAGAGGAAGTGGACAGAGAGAGAGCATGCGTGGGTGACCTTTTGTGAATCTCTTTACTTCTGTGAAGGGGAAAGAAAGAGGTGGAAGGAGCCAAGATAACTCCTTAAAGATATTGTGCATCTATAAAAGCATGTTTGATGTGACAGCACATGTATGTCTGCATGTGTGAGTAGTTTATACCAAGGCGGCTAAAAACAGCATGTTTGTCTGAGCTCAGGATGTATTCTGCGTGTGTCATGAATGTAGAACACAGAATGGATGAAAAGCGCTTCGATGTCCATTTGCACAGGTGTCAGAGACAATCATCTTAATGCATTCTCCTCTTCATCTAGAAACACAGAGATGGAGGGAGAGAGAGTAATGCCAAGAAGCATTAAAACTGCAATCAATCCTGTCCAGCTGAGAAGAACTGCAGAAGGGAAAAAGCACTCAAAAAAAGTTGAAGATGTAAACAAAGCATTGCAGAATACAGTAACATACAGACTTACATAAGAAACGTATTTGTCTTAAAGGGCTCCTATTATGCTCTTTTATAATGCCTTGATTTTGTTTTGAGGGTGTACTAGAACAGGCTCTCATACTAGGTTGTTCGAAATAAACAACATTATTTTTCACACATTTTACATCATTACAACACCTCTCTCCCCAGTCTGGGATGAAAGGCTCGAATAGCTCCTGTATCAAATGAAGGCCCGCTTTCTGAAATACGAGATGTGCTGTGGTTGGTTAGCTGGGCCAGTTTGTGTTCTGATTGACAGCACTCGTTGCCATGTCGGGAAATGTCATGCCTCTTACCATAGCTGCCTGCTGCGAGCTTCAGTGTAAATACTGCGTCAAAATCAAATCAATTTGAGCATGATTTAAACCTGGAAGCCTAGCTAGCATGTCTCTGATATAGTGATAACACTTGTTGCCTTCTCTAATGCAGTTCAACCGGATCCCATCCCATTCGTCGATATTTGTGATATGTGACCCTGGACCACAAAACCAGCCATAACGGTCAATTTCTCTTAAACTGAGAATAATACATAATCTGAAAGCTGAATAAATAAGATTTTCCTTTATTTAAGGACATTTACAAAATATCTCCATGGAACATGATCTTCACTTAATATCCTAATGATTTTTGGCTTACATCCTAATGATTTGGGGGCAGCTGTGGCCTAATAGTTAGAGAGTTTACTTGTACCCTGAAGGTCGCAGGTTTGAGTCTCAATGCTGGTAGGAGTTGTAGGTGAGAGGGAGTGAATGAACCGCGCTCTCTTCCCTTGAGCAAGGCACTGAAACCCAGTGAAAAGTGATTATTAATTATTATAGATATTGATACCATATACGTTTTATGTTAGATATTAGATATTTTAAGTTGCTGGAATCAAATGGTATTGATTTTAGGAAAAAAAATTAAGAGATTTTAAGTTATCTGTATCAGCCGATAATTGCATAATTTATTGTTCATGCTCACTTCATGAAATCTTAACAAAAAATGTATTGAATTCTAATATTGAGTGAAACTAAATTCATTTGTAGCGTTTACATCAAGTCTTTTTTTTTTGTGTGTTTTATTTTAAATTATTCAGACAAAATATTATTGAAAGTCATCTGTTGTAATCTGTTGGCCACAAAACGTGATTTCTTTTCTATCATTGTCAAATTGTATGTATATTGGAGAGATTAATTAAAAAGTAACTTATTTCTAATTAAAGTTAATGAATTAAAAATAAAAACCTGAATAAATAGGGATAATTGCATTTATTTGTAAGATAATTAGACAAAGCAGTCTGTTTTCCAAAGCTCCAGCTGTTTTTGACTTCACTTCATGTCGGCTGATCTAGAGGGACACCAGAGGGGCAGATAGTGTTGGTATATATCTTTCTCTCCATTCTTTCTGTGTCTCAGTTGGAAAGATGATTTGGATGCTTTGCATAAATTATGAAAGACAAATGTCTCTATTTCAGAGTTAAGACTACTTGGTCTTAATTGTGTCATATTCATCCATCTCACTCCCTCTCTCTTCTCTTTTTTCATTCTACTCTTCTATTTCAGTTTCACCTTTTTCTCACCTTCCCTATAGAGTTAGGATTTTACTAATCTTCCCCTTGCTCCCTTTTTCCCTTTATCTTTCATTTAAGCTCAGGAAGGCATCTCTTTAACCTCTTCTATCCTTCTCTCTCCTCACAAATCCCTTCATTCTCCTACAGCAGGCTCACAGATTTCTTTCTTTCTTTCTTTTACCTTTTCTTGCCCTCCTGATCTCTGTGTCTCCAATCCAGTCGACTTTTGCGGTACAAAAGGTTCATGTCGCCACAAGGATGCTCCTCCTCACAGCCAATAACAGCGCAGTGCAGCCACTGGCCCCGCCTCTCTATGTCACGCAGGAAATTCTCCACCACCACATCCTGGGCGGAGCCAGAGCTCATGGTATAGAGGACCAATCAGGAGCAGGGGGAGGGATTTTAAAGCTTTCCCTCGTCCCTGTTATCTGTAATAGAGCAAAATGCAGGCACTTGGTTAGTAGTTTGCATTTTCAAAAGTATGCAAATTCATTCCATTCTTTCTGATAACATAAAATCCCAACTGTCCAAACTGAACTGAAACAATTAACACAGCACAGACACTTCATGAAATTGCTTTACTCAGCATTCTCTCCACCTATACTCTGATTTGCTGAGTGCTATTCATGTTGTTCTTTTTTAAAGTGGAAAAGGGAACAGTAACAGGGACAGTTTGAACTAACTGTCCATAATAGAGGTTCTAAAGCACAAGTCCCTTCTCCCCCTGGACATAAGCTGTTTATATTCCCCTATGATCATAGGTGGGATTACAAGCACATATCTATAAAAATTTCATTAGGACCTTCATTTTTATGCTCTATACAAGGTTCAGAGTTTTGAACAAATTTTATAATACTTTCCAATGAAATTTCTAGTTGTTTGTGATAACTAGACTAAAATGATTGTGATTTGTAACTAAAAATACTGAAAATATTTTTTTGTTAACTGAAGTAAAGCTGAAAGAAAAATATAAATGTTATACAATATTAAATATAAGAAATATTATGAAATAAAAATGCATTACAAAAACTGAATTAAAAAATCTATATAGAAAAATAAAAATATCTGAAAATAAGAGAAACACATGACAAAATTATTAAATCTTGAACTAAAATTAAAATAAAAACTGAATGTCAAAATAATAAATACTATAATATAATATAGTACTAAAGCACTGTTATTCTCTCACAAACAAGACTTCTATACTACACTAACCAAGTCTATAAAAATGACAGATGAATCTGTGCCAAAATACAATGAATTTTCACATGCATATATCATAATATATGATTGTTTGCATTTCAATTTTTTTTCTTTCTTTCACAACAGGACTGCAACCCACCACCGGGGAAACACTGTGTTATATTCTCTCTTTTTTTTAAATCATTTTTCACACTTTGCCTTCAGATCTGTCTTGCACATTTACACATCACCCATGTGATATAAAAGGAGAGAAAACCTCAAGTTGTGACCTGAAATCATCACCGCTGCAACTGGCTCAGTTGGCTGCAGGCCCCCGGGCTGCCCCGGCTGTGCCTGTATAAATCTGCAGTCTGTAATGCAGCCTGTCACATGTAGTACACAGGCATTTTGGCAGGAGAGAGAACAAGCTAGCCAGAAAAGAAGAGAGAGAGTAAGCACGTTTGAGCTGCTTGTTGTGGGGCAGATATTATACAGAGTGCTCAGAGTTTGAGCGCTGGGTAGTATGAGAGAGTTTTGATTGGCTAAAATGGATACAGCTGTCAACTGCTATGCTTTTCCAGTGTTTTTCCCAGCACAGATAGAAAGAGATAGCGCGGGAGAGGGAGAGAGATGGGACTGAGAGAAATAGAGAGCAATGACAAGAAGGTGAGTGGGTTAGCTGAGTATGTTGCTGAATGTGCAGATGTGTGTATGCTGAGAGTATCAGCAGTATTCCTATGTAACAGGAATATAGCTTGACTCCAGTGTTTTCACACAGTTTTAGTGTCCTATAGAAAACAAACACATTTAGTATACACACAAACACATCATATAATGATTCATTTGCATCCACGCACCAACTTATGCAGTCATGTATTACTAACCAGTTCATAAAGTCACACACAACCAAAGGTATTATTTGGATCCCACATGCAGTTTAACTTCCAGTCTTTGCCTAACTCAAGGAAGATCCATGAATGAAAAATAAATGAATTTATATAATTACTCATTAAACCCATGCCTCCAAGTTAAACTTCATAGTAAACTGGGTCATATCTTACAGTAGAGAGGAGCTAGAGATGAATATGGAGCAATACAGAGTGTCATGGATGTATACAGCTTATATTATAATATATGACTCAGACTTTTTATGTACAACAACTTTAGAAATACGATACATGACAGAGAAAGTTTTGGCAGAACATATTCCTACATTCTTGCCAGTAGAAATTGTATGTAGATAAACATCTGATTTCATCGTTCCTTTGCCAAAATTTTCTGTAAGTCAAGCTTCTGCTTACTATATATCAGGGGTATCCAGGGGCATCATGCACTCAAGTTTTTTAGGGGCACGAGTGGGTCATTTCACACAGTAGCCACAATAGCAGTGTAAAACTAATATAGGCAGATATATGTCTGATATATTAATTTTTTCCCCCTTTTTGTTTGAAATATTTCTAAACATGGTAACTATATCTTGAGGAAATATCTTGATTCTCAAATATGTATAAGTAAATGCATTTTGTACCTTTATAGATTATGTTATTTGATCAATAATGGGTGATGGGTAAAGTAGACTAATACTATAATCTGTCTTACAAGATATGGATATCTGGTTTTTTATCTTGATTACTGTATTTTCATAATCGTTGGAAGCCAAAATCTAAATTTCGATTAATTGCACAGCCCTAGTCAGAATAGTCCATCTGCCATCAGTGGTTCAACCATAACATTATGAAGCGACCAGAATACTTTTTATATGCAAATAAAACAAAAATAATGACTTTATTCAACAATTTGTCTCCTCTGTGTCACATCAGCGTAGCACAATTTTGGAGATTCTGAGATGTACGCAGGCAGCTTACACTCTTCTGTGTCAGCCACACGACAAGGATACATTTTCTACGTATATTTACACTCTGATTTGAAAGAAAACTACATCCTTATTTTTATTTTTACTAGAGAAAAACGGAAGTTTTTTTTTTGCGTACAAAAAGTATTGTCATTGCTTTATAACGTTATGGTTGAATCACTGATGGCAGATGGACAATTCTGACTATGCTTTTTTAAAATACTTTTCTGGACCTTGACAGTGTATTTTACTTGGCAGTCTGGGACAATCACAAGCCTCATGGTTTTCATCCAAAATATCTTAAATTGTGTTTTGAAGAAGAACAAAGTTTTTACAGGTTTGGAACAACATGATCGTAAGTGATTAATGACAACATTTTCATTTTGGGGTGGAGTTTCCCTTTAAAGCCTCTCTGTATAAACAGAAAACAACATCAGAGAGGAAATGTTAAGACAACCAGGTTCTAGTAGTAGTAGTAACTATAGTCAACTAGTTCAACTGGGCCATTTATCTCAGGCCTGGGCTTGTAGGGGGCCTGGACTGGTTTACAGGGAATCAAAATCTCATTGAAAAAGTCACCTGGACAAGACAGCAACAAAAGACAACAACAAAGAAACAAAAAAAATCAGTTAACTACAATAAATAAATGAATATATAAATAAATATATAAGTATGAAAACCAAGAACCAAATTATCAGTAACCATCATAGAAACAAGTGTAAAATATATATATATTTTTAAAGAGCTGCCCTAAGCATCTTTTACAGGTGCTATAAATGTATTTAGTGAGAAAAGCACATATAGTTTTAAAGTTTTCCTGTATTGTTCAAGGTTGTTGGGCATTAAACTTTAAGCATTTTTTTTCCTTACTTCTGTCTCTAAACATGTGGCACACTCACAGGGTACAGTGCATATAAAGTGTAATGGTGTGTTTAATAGCCACTACTGGTAATACATTGAAAGCCACCATGAAAATGTCAGAATCATGTTATGCATGAACAACATTTAATATAGCTAGGTGCTCTTTTTCTGTCAGAGACATAGTCAGGAATGCACCATGGTCCTGTCATCTACCTCACAGATGACCGTCTCAGATTTATCTATCTATTTATAACACTCTACAATAAGGTTCCAATTAGCTTTATAGCATGGCAGTCTAACCAATGCTCTTTCCTATTATCTCAGGGAATCAAGGTTACTTTAGTAACTGTAGCTTTCCTTTTAAAAATGGTCTCTCACATTGTGCTTTGGGCAATGTATCCAATAGTGCCTTGCTATAAAAAAGTGCAGAGCTAAGCATGAAGCCACTCAGTGAGCCCCGCCCCAGAGTGCCCACAATAAGGGCTCCTAAGAAGCACAAGCTAATATTGAGACCAAGGTCATAAGCCTAGGGTCTACATCACTAGGACCTTTTCCACTTGTAGCTGATCATGGTCACTAGGAGGACAAGATCTGTTCCTGAAGGCAGGGGCATCTAGATTATAAAAACTAGTGGAGGTTGACTGCAAAGACCAGCTGGCTGCCGCTCACCAATTGAAACTCAGCTGGACCAAGCCCAGGAGAAGGCTGTTCCTCTGGTGGAGTGGGCCCTCACTCCAATAGAACAACATTCCACACTGGGGCATAAGCCAAGGCTATAGCATCTAACCCGAAGTTTAGGGTTAGAGCTAAACTTCGCAGGAAAGTGGATCTCGCGAGCCAGATTTGAGGATCACTGTGTTATAGCGTCCTGTGTTTCACACTGCGCATGCGCAGAACGCCTACATGCAATGCAGCGAAAATTACAGCTGTTTGGAAAAGCATATGCATTTTTACTTGGTTTTACTGGCACTTGAAGCCTTCAGAACGTGAAAATATCGATCCTAAAGTATTGTGGCAGAGCAAATGAACACCTCCCAAAAACAAGAGTGCCCAGAGTGCTGCTTATGTGATTGTGGCGCATGTTTGGGTTTCTGAGTTCATTCTTTCGAGTTTCTCTATGCATAATTTCATAGATATGTGGCTATATTTAACCACTGGTTCACCTAAAACTCTTACACTATCTGTAGTTAAATGGCATGGTTTGATATAGTGCTCAGGTAAATTTGATCTAAGTAAATGTTAAACTTTTGAAATTCAGAAAAAAAGAACCACATATTGATGAATCAATACATGAAAATTATGTATCTGTGTCCTGTTATTTATCTTTTGGTATGCATTTCAGAAAAAAAATTGTTAGGATTCAGGTGTAGTTGCAAATAGTGATTAATCATGATTAATCCACTGAAAATTCTGATTAATTTGATTAAAAATAAGCGCGCAGCGTGCAAAATACTCATTATAATCAAGTGATGCTACTTTGGATGCAGCACAACACGGCATGATAAATCCCCGTCCGGTCTGTGAGGTACTGACACAGAGTTAAAAATGTCCTGTGTAGACACTAAACCTGTTGCATCGCGGTGGTGTTGCGTCCGGTTTACTTTTCCACCACCAAGCGAGCTCAATAACTCCTCATCTGCACGCGCTCTCTTTGAAATAGGAATCGTTGCCATATTTCTTGTTATCATTTGTATTTATCGCTGTCTTGTTTGTATTTGGCCAGTTTGGAGAAAACCTCACCAGCCAGCGTTTGCGATCACGAGAACTTGTGTAAACGCGGATGGCTGACATGAATGCAGATGGCTCAACACTAAATTAATGTGCTGAATGCTTAAACTATTTTCCTGCGCTCAAATCTGCCAATCTAAAGGAAACGTTGTGTTTGAGGTAATTTGTTAATTACCATAGACTTAAAATTTGCAACTATTACAGTTATTACACTTGTATACTAAATTTTGTATTATGCTTGCTATAGAGTGTGTGACGTCACATGCACTACCGCCGGTGGCAGTAGACAACCGTGGTGGCAACCATAGACAGTAAAAGAAATGGACACAGCGACCCCATTGGAACTCAATTGAGACAAGTGAAGCCCATTTTTTGCGTTTTTTAGCACTTCCGTTTCTGACGCGCAGACTCAAACGAAGCTTGACGACGTCAGCAACCTGTCTGACAGATGTAAATGTTCTAGTAGCTGTGCGTGCAAACTGCCATCGTTAATCTTGCAGAGACGGCGAGCTTGAGCGGGGAGTTCTTTGTCGTGAGTGAGCAGGAGTAAGTATTCTGATTAATTATTTTGTATAGTATTTTAAAATGTAACGCCAGTACGCCATATTAAGTTAATTGCCTGCGAGCTTCTCCTCCTGTCTGTACGGTAATGCGACAGAGAGACGAGTGGTTATGACGCAATCGTTAGCCTATTTTTTACAAAAACTGTTTATACGGGGCCATAATGTAAAATAGAATGTAATGGAGCCCTTTATACATTGTCGTGTATCTTTAGAAATAAATAATGGACAAACGGAGTCTTTAAACGCCTCAGATGTAAAGTTATTCGCTGTCAAAGTGACGCCAAAATGAATGGGAGTCAATGGGATGCTAACGCAAGTGAAGTTCTGCTAAAAGATGGCAGCCCCCACCCGACTTCAACTTCCGGTCGAGTTTCTTGCCCCCTGGTGGCAACCGACCACCGCGGTGACGCGGTTGTCACAGCAACCGTCACAGCCCTACTTGCAATTTATAAAGGCTACCAACATTATGTTATCCAAACAGACTAAGGACTTGGTGCCTCTTAAGGCTGGCAGGAAGGTTTTTGTGGGCAGAAAAACCACCATCATCTTGAAGCAGTTGATGTGCAGGCATTGTTTCAGCCTGAACCAGGAGCCAAACTTTGGTCTGCCCTTGACATGGGCAAGGTGCAGCGGTGCATGGGTTTGTGCCAGAATTGGAGGGGCCACATGTGAAGCAGACCCAGAGGAATCACAGAGGAAGCAGCCGACACAAGGCAGAGCATCCTCTGGAAAACCTTGAGGGGATAAGAAGCTCCCCAGTGATAATGACGCTGCTAGCCGCAGAATTTTCAGTGAGCATTCTGGCACAAGCCATGCCCAAGCAAGCAGAATCAATAACTGTACCCAGGAAGATAGCCCGCTGTCTGGGAGACAGAGAGCTCTTGGCTAAATTGATTTTGACCCTTCAGACCAGAGAGTGTGAGCATCATTGTCCTGTACCGATATTTTAATCACATCCTAGAAGCAGGGAGGTCTGCAAGTGAATTAAGAGTGAGTATCCTTATACTACTGTTTGCAGGATTTAACTCGATATGCCTGGTATGGCTTCCCAAGCCTGATCTCAGCAGCGAGGGGACTGACACTTGTGCTGCAGTGAAAAGGAAAATCACTCTGTCCACTATAACAATAATGGATTTTGTGGGTGCAAACACAACTAATGTAGCAAACCCAGCATTGACAATACAACACAATGCTCCAACACCAGATCTGGACAAAAGTTCGGAAGCATATACAAGCTTTATTGGAGGGAAGTCTTGCCATTGCGGGACACAAGCTTACTTTCTTTACCCTTTATGAATCAGGGGTGCTTCAGCTGTGACTCAAGAGTCCAAAATTATCTTAGACGGGGACACTGGTGCTTGTGAAAGACGGTAGAGAAGCATTTTCTGAGTTCATGCTCCGCTTAAGGATGAGGCTCAGCAGTCATTGATGTTGTCTTGACAGGCAGCTGGCAGCGCCCCCGCTGAAAAGACTATTAGTCAAGTCAGCAATGGATGGCTCAAATAGAGCTGCTGGGGCCAACGGCTCCATCATCGAGGTCCTCATCATCATCATCAGTGAGGACATGTATGAGTTCAGTGTTCAGCTCTGTGTGGGATTGCCCAAATAGCTGGCTAGCTCAGAGTGCTCATCTGAGGAATGCAGGAGTGCCCTGCATAAGACACATTCATGAAATGGAATTTTGCAGCAAATTTCACTGAAAATGTTATTTTGAACAAATCAAGCTTCAGTTTTCAGAGTAAACAACAGTTTCCAGCAACTACAAGCTTAGTTTCAACCAACCTGAAGAAATTTTACAAGTGAAAATGTAAAACTATTAGTCCCTTTTTCATCTAAATGCAAACAAATAAACAATCTAAAAATTATATGACAGTAATGTCAATGGCTTCGGTGTCCCCCATTTTACAGTCTATATTACAGCTCTCTTACATCGGAGTCTGAACTCTTGAACCAGAAACTCATGCCAAAGGCCTACCCAACACAGGGACTGTCATACATAATCACATCATGTATTGATCAATGTTCATGTAACACACGAGAGCTGCATAAATAGGGTATACAGGTTTATTTTAGTGTTTAATAGAGATACTTGAAAATGGGAATCATGAAGGCTATCCTAGGCTATAACTATGGTAAGGCAGACATATAATCAAGACAGCTGTGGAAGCATAGAAATTATTTTACCTGGTGGGATTACATCTGTTTTTCCTCACAAGCCCAACCCTAAGACTGATGGCACACTAAGCATAGATCAATAATGCTCTGCAAAACACAGAATAAGACACTATACAGAACCTGAGAAAACATAGATACAGTTACTTCACAAAAAAAGAGACAATTACAAACACAGCATCCCAGACACTATTTCAAACTGTACAGAAAGTGAGTCTAATAATAAATTATTAATGATACTATATACTAATTGCAAAGGTTTACCTCAGTATAAATACAGCACATTCAGCTTTTAGCATTATTAAAAACACATTTACTGATACCTCCAAGCATATTTTGTTACAACAACATACAGTAAATAGCAAGAATGTCATTGATGCCAGTCCTATCTGCATAATTCTACTTTATATCTCTGCCATGATTTGAGTTGATCCAAAGTGCATCTTGTGCTTCAGTGGAGCAAAGACCATCTGACCGTCTGTCATGTGATCAAATTACTTATTTGATTAGTTACCTTGAAATACTGCAGAAGTTGAAACATTTCTTAATAATTTAAGTTTAAGTTTTTAAGCTTGTTTATTTCAAATGAGAAAGCCTAAAATGTGTGTATACCTGATTTTCAGTGTTGTTATAGATTTTTAGACACCACTATATTATATCACTAGTGACTGCACATGGAGACAACGAGACTGCCTTGCACATACACACATGCCTCATTTTGTATATAAATGTTTTTAACACACATACTTAAGTACATGACATTCCTTTAAGCGTTCAATTACAGGTGCAACAACCACTTGTTTGTGACATACACGCTTGTTTATATAAAAGTGTGGGTCATAAGGTCAGTTCACACAGATCACAAAAGCTCAGAGACAGATGGGATTTGGACACATCATACTCACACAGAGCAATACATCCACTGCATAAATAATCACACCCAACCGACACAGACAGCAGACATTTGAAACTTTGCTTGTGTAAATTTGGTCATCTCTTGTATTTGCATGGCAGAATTTGCAGTGCTTCCCAATATTTGAATGTGTGTGTGTGTTAAGTCACATAATAACCTGTCCCTCACTTATTGTCCTGTCCCTTTACACTGCACCTGGCTGTTGTCATGGTGACCGGCCAGCTGTCGCTTTGGCGACTGCACTCCTGTCACTTCGGAACCACAGAGCTCTCTCGTGCCGAATCATGACAGTGTGAATGAGAGAGAGAGACAGAGATGCATTAGATATAGAGACAGAGGAACGGGAGAGTAGATGGAAAGGTGGAGAAAAAGGAGGAGTAAGGAGACCACATTTGAGAGGTTGGGGAAGGTTAAAGCGTCTGGCAGGAGGTCCTTAGAAAGACAACAGGCATGCAAAAGAAAGAGAGAGAGCCAAGTGGGAGAAACATGAGCAGTTAGACGAAAGCAGACAGACAGGAGGACAAGTGCAGAAAGATGAATGGAGGGGAATATGGAGACAATGAATGCAGGAGCGGGCATAAAAAACAGATGGAGAGAAAGGAAGTGTGTTGTAGGGATGGGGGAGGGATGTGAAACCATGTCTCTCACACCAGTCACTGTGTGTGGTCTCCTAGCAACACTGTCTACTGCCGTCCACATCCCTCTCTGTCTGTCTCCATCTCTCATCTTCTAGCTCAATGCTCACAGTGTAGGATTCACGTCTGTGTGTGTGTGTGTGTGTGTGTGTGTGTGTGTGTGTGTGTGTGCATGTATGCATGCTCGCTTTGCTTTACTTTAGCATTATCAGTCAATCTGTCAGGACTTCTGCTTTGCTTTTAAAACACACTCTGCAACTCAAACTGATGGAACTGTCAAGAGATGGAGTCAAAAGCAGGATAAATGACAGAAGCAAGCCAGGACACATGCATGCTGGGAGTGCCACCCACAGGGAAATCAGTTGGTATACACCGCAGCACCTGTGTGCATATACTGGCAATGTGTGTTCTGTGCAAATGTGGATAAACCCTATTCAGGTACTATAATCAAGACACAGTGTACAATACTACAATGTGTGGGACAACAATTTATAGACTTAAAGGGATAGTTCACCCAAAAATGAATGAATAGTACTGCAGGATGCAAGTAGAGTCACTGGCTTGGTGCTGTGGCCTTCTGTGCATGTGCAGCCTATGATCTTTATGCTCATTTTAACACACTGACCCGCTTTATTCATGTCTTTATGTATAATGCTTACACCCTATGCTAAAAATTAATGCTATGCTAATATATTTATGTCCTCCCTGCCTCTTCTTGTCCCCCCTCTCTTTATCCATTTGACAATATTCTTCCTAAATTCTCTAGCACATGAGTGCTCAAACTCATAAGTAAAAAACATTTTTGCAAGCCGAAACCCCCTTTCAATAACTGATTGACACACCTGCATGTTCACAGTTCTCTGATGTTGGTTAATAAAAGTGTCTCAGTCCACATTATATTCATACTGATGTTTAGGAACTCAATCAAATTGAATAATACATTATTATTATTAATTTTAAAAGTAATATTAATAATAATTTTGTTAAAATAAATGTAGAAATATTGTACTGTTGTAAATTACAATTTCACAGCAAAATCCTTTTTTTTAAATATAATTATAATAATTTTATTTTACACTACAATATACCATATTAATATGTATGCCTTATTCACTTTCAAAAAAAAAAAATGTAAACACTTCAGAACTTTGAGCTTTTATATTGGTGGATTACTGGTGAAATGTACACTTCTGTCCCCACAAATGTTGGACATTGTGTGAATGTGTAAATAAAATAAACCCTAGTGCATGCTGAATGCCCTAAAATGCACATATTAATGGTTCCTTTCTTTTACTGTTATTTTAACTTTTATACATCTGCTTTGATTACTTTATGACTATTTTAAATCGTTTTACATGACTTTTATAATGCACTGCAATACCCTACTTTATTCTGTTAGTTACAGCAACACCTGTATCACCTGAAATCACAGCTTTTAGACAGGTGAGATATTTAGTCACACGGATACACATTTTTAGTTCTCCAACGAACTTTGTTTTGTTTTTCATCATGGTGGGGGTTTTCCAACTGATATTTCCAACTATTTTTAACTGCTAAACCTAAACATAATTTTAGATTTGTTAAGTTTTAGATTTTCGATCCATATGTCATATATAAAACATATTTCTAAAGCCACTTTTTCTTGTGAGAAATATTTGTGGCTTGCCAAAACAAAAGTTGCAAAACTTGACACACACATATACACAAACCTTTACAACTGATCAACAATACACCTAATAAATGATAAATATTTAATGATGTCTGGTCTAAAAATAACCTGCTTTCTCTGTATATGTTTCCAAGTTGTTATCTCACACAATAAATATAAGAAACTATACTGCATCTTTGGGCAGCTAAACCATTGCACTCAAGCTGCAGTCTGTCTGTCCAGCTTCATAACGCTGTGTAGAGAGGCTAGCTGTGTCTGATTGCACCGTCTAGAAAACACCCATACGCACAAGCAATCACACACTGAGCACTGCAGCAGACTGCCAATTAGCGAGGAACTGTGGAGGAGCTACCGCTTCCTCACACACAGCACTCATCTGAACATGTGTCCAAGCGTATTTTGTCGAAACAAAGTGAACCATCACCAGGGATTACCAGTATTTGCCTTATTCTGCAAGCTGACAAAATACATCTCCTTGTCCCATTTCTAAATCAATCCTTCCTTCCACTGCTGTTTCACTCTGTTCTTCTTCTGTTTTCTGCATCCAGTTTTCACTCTCTCTCACTTTATTCACAGAAGCACTCGCTGACCTCCTCTCCCCCTCCTTCTCGCTTCACTCCTTCCCTTGTTCTCTCTCTTTTTCTAGTTTGCCCTTGACTTCATAATGCTCACTAGAATCTGCAGTAATCAAGGTGACATGCTACATACACACGCAAGCCAGTACATATGCAAATGCACACGCATGCCAGCGCATATGCAAGCACGTGAAACAAAAATACTCACCAAATCCTGAATTGTGAAGACAAGACAATAGAAAAATTAAACACCCTCTTACGTTGTAGAGTCTGTGTGCTTTTGCATGTGAAAAGCATTCTACTCAAAACAATGTAGGCCTATGCTTTGGGAAGGAGCATCATGATACAACAGGTACATGCCTACATATATATACACGAATACATCCAAACAGAAACACACAGCAACACTTACACATGCTAAGCTGGGGCAGACTGTGGAGTTATGGACCCCTTCACATGCTCCTCCCAAGGGAAAACTTCGTTTTGGGCATTGCTTTTTATATGGTGTGTGTGTGTGTGTGTATTCTTGCACATCTGTTTCATGTGCTGAGTACACAAGTGAACAAAAGACTGCTCGTCTGAGTGTGTGTCAGCATGTGTGTACAGAGGTAAACTGAGGACAAGGAGGTGGGTGCTGTGTTGACAGAAACAAAAATATTTTCACTGTTAGAAACCTAGTGGCTACTCACCTACACATACATGCTTTACGCATAACAACAACCAAGAATGCACTCCCACAGCTTCATCAGAAAGCCACAAGTATGCCATCATTTCTATTAACCCATATTATACTGGATTATTTAACATTATGAATAATATTACCAAAGTGCTCTAAAAACGTATATATTTAAATATTTTTTGTTGCATAAATTCATGCATCACATTTATAAAAGTATTCAAGTCTATTCATCTTTATATATTAAACTGTTTATTTATTTGCCAATTTTTGTAGGTTTTTAAAGTGCACCCATTATAATATACATACATGCATATACACACACACACACACACACACACACACACACACACACACACACACACACACACACACACACACATATATATATATATATATATATATATATATATATGGGCTGGCCCACATTATAAAAACATTTTATTATATGAATCAATTTTTTTAAAGTATTTAATTTAAGTATTAATTTTTATGTAAAAGTTTATTTTATTTTTTATAGCCACTAATTAATTTTTATCTGTTCTATAGGTTTATGTGAAAGCAAAACCATCATTTTTAGTCACCCTGTAGAGAACATGCACCCCTGAATGGGAATCACTACCATAAATAAAGCAGAGTATGTGGTAACCTACTCTGCCCCAGTTGTGAAGGACTCCCCCGGTTCACAGCAGCACAGTGCCTGCTTCTGACAGATGCCAGACCTAGCCACATGACACTCCTCCAGAAAAGCAAATCCTCCAAATATTTAGCACAGAACACAGAAGTACATTTAAACACACATACACACCATTCCAAAGCCCCTCTACCTGTCTTCTGTGCTTAGCAATAGACTCTCTGACCTGAAAGTGTTTCCATGTTAGACTGCAACAGATATGACATATTGTGAAACCAAGCAGAAGACAGAATTAAATATTTGACTTTTTACGTAGCAGAAGCTATTTTGGACCAAGCGGACACAACTCGTGTGATGGTGTTGTGAATGTCTCTGGTCACTCTTCTGTTGCTTTTAAATTCACTAAACCAGGTCCACAAATCTAACTTCAACCATGAAAATGTAATGTTCTCCCGCTTGTTCCCTCAGTCTTTATACAAGCTATGCTCTATTGAATCTGAAACACTGATGTTGCTTGTGAGGGTCCCCAGTGATTCTGGCCTCTGCTCTTCCATGTTCTTTCTCTTCTGTTCTTTTTTCTTTCTTTAGTTTTTCCTGTAAGCAAAACATGTTCTTAACTCACCAGATCCAGCGCTGCCTCTTTATCTACAACGATAACTCCAAAGGCAGACAAGTATGTGTACATTAAAAAAATCCACATAGTTTCAGTCAGATTACATCTCTAAAATATACCATTCTGCCTGAGAGCACTATTTTACAGCGTTACATTCAAGTGTTATGCTTTACCAACCAAGTTATGCTTTACATTGGTAAAGCACTTCACTAACAGAATATTAGTGTGAAATACATGGATCGCTACTCTGCCAACAATACAGAAAGCCTCAGTGCCTGAAGAGTTCATTCTAATGTACATCTTTCCCATAATAATTCTGTCTTGCGTCACATTAGAGATATTTCATCTTTATTTATCAGTACTTCTCCACCCACCCTTCCCAGATCTCATTTGATTTAAGCCTAAAACAGACATCACACTATTGCTCAGATGCAAACATGCCATAAAAATTTAATTCGGTCCTTTCAGAAAATCTACAGTGTAAATCCTGAGCCTGGATCATCCAGACAGACAGACAGAACTGAAGCCAAACCCGAAAAATGAGCTTTACAAGGGAACATCTGTCAAAGTCTAATCAGAGCCACACAAACAGTCTCTCTCCTTCTGTCCAACACACTCACATATTTCTCCTCGGTTTCCTGATAAATCCTGAAGTCTCTTAAGGTAATATGATGTTCTCTCCATCTTGTTCACAATTGCACTTCTATCCTCTCATTTTCCAATTCCACAGTATTTAAAACGATCTGCTCATTAACTTATTACGTTCATTCTAATTCACCACTTTTTTTTTTTTTTTTGCTCTCTGCTCATCTCTCTCCCTTTCTTTCCCACAAGCCATTGTCATATTCTGTTTCATCAAATTAAAAAAATAAATAAATCATGGGAGCTTAGCGACAGGGAGTCAGTTAGAGATGGAAATAGAGAGACAGTAGGTATTCTCTTACCAGCCACTATAGTCACTTGTATTGTTTTGCGTGTGTTTGAGTGCAGTTGCTACAGATTTTAGTACAGGAGTCTTTAACAGGGCGACTGTGGTGGTACTGCAGGGGGTCTCATTTTTCAAGAGAAATGTTAAATTACGAATGCAATATTTATACAATTATAAGACCTTATTTGTATTATTTATATGACATTAAGTTCATTTAATAAAAGTTTATTCAGCTAAATGTATAACTCGCATTGAAATGTATTAGCCTTAGCAAATTTAAATGCATGTACAAGTATATGATTAAGCTAATACATGACTAATAACTATGCAATGAAGGCATCTCTGTCTATCTATCTACATACAGTGGGGAAAATATTTATTTGCTACCCTGGTGATTTTGTAAGTTTTCAAACTTACAAAGAAATGAAGGGTCTGTATTTTTTTTTTATGGTAGGTTTATTTTAATTGATAGAGGCAGAATATCAACCAAAAAATTCAGGAAAAAAAAACATTATATAAAGGTTAGAAAAGTGGTTTGCATTTCAGTGAGTGAAATAAGTATTTGATCCCCTACCAACCAGCAAGAATTCTGGCTCCCGCAGATTGGTTATGTGCCCATGTGGAACACAGATTAGTCTTGCCACTTTAAGAAGTTACTCCTAATGTCAGTTCGTTAGGTGTGTAAGACATCTGTCCACACAATCTGTATCTTTCATTCCAACCTCTCCCACCACCATGGGTAAGACCAAAGAGCTGTCAAAGGATGTCAGAGACAAGATTGTAGATCTGCACAAAGCTGGAATGGGCTACAAGACCATCAGCAAGAAGCTTGGTGAGAAGGAGACAACTGTTGGTGCAATTATTTGGAAAATGGAAGAAATAGAAAACAACCATCATCTCCTTTGGTCTGGAGCTCCATGCAATATCTCGCCACACGGGGTAAGGATGATCATGAGAAAGGTCCCCCTGCCCAAGAAAGAACATGTACAGGCCCATTTAAAGTTTGCCAGTGAACATCTAAATGATTCTGAGAAGTCTTGGGAGAAAGTACTGTGGTTAGATGAGATCAAAATTTAGCTCTCTGGCATCAACTTGACTTGCTGTGCTTTGAGGGAGAGAAATGCTGACTATGACCCCAAGAACACCATCCCTACAGTCAAGCAAGGAAATGGAAACATTATGCATTGGGGTTGTTTTTTTGCTAAGGGTACAGGACGACTTCACCACATTTGAGGGGCAAATGGACAAATACTGTAAAATCTGAACGAGAACCTCAGCCTTCCCTCAGCCAGAACACTGAAGATGGGTCATGGTTGGGATTTCTAGCATGACAATGACCCAAAACATACCCCTAAGGCAACAAACATGTTCCTCAAGAAGAAGCACATTAAGGTCAAGGAGTGGCCTAGCCAGTCTCCAGACCTCCAGAATCCTACAGAAAATCTGTGGAGAGAGCTGAAACTTCAAGATGCCAAATGACAGTCAAGAAACCTCAAGAATCTAGAGAGGATCTGTAAAGAGGAGTGGATCAAAATCCCTCCTGAAATCTGTGCAAACCTGGTGACCAACTACAAAAAACATCTTACCTCTGTGCTTGCCAACAGGGTTTCTGCACCAATTACTAAGTCATGTTTTGCTTAGGGATCAAATACTTATTTCACTTACTGAAATGCAAATCAATTTCTAACTTTTATATAATGTGTTTTTATGGATTTTTTGGTGGATATTCTGTCTCTATCCATAAAACTGAACCTAACATATAAAATCACAGATCCTTCAATTCTTTGTAAGTGGGCAAACTAACTAAATCAGCAGGGGATCAAATAAATATTTTCCCCACTGTATACATCCAACCTCATTGTACATTGTATAAAATTGTCACAGACACACACACACACACACATACACACACACACACACACACACGGTTGTTCCCAGGTTTCCAGTTGCACACAATTCTTACAACCACATCCACAGACACATGCAAAATGAAAGCAATCACACTTGCTTACTTCCATGGTCAAAAATACACATAAAAAAACCACACACATATGCTCTCTCTCTCAAGCTCTCTCTCTCTCTCACACACACACTTATTTAAATGCATCACTCCCAAAAGGGAAATACACAGTGCTACAACTGCTTGATTAAATGATTGATCAACTGGATGATTGACTGAAGACCTTGTCATATACATCCTGTAGCCTGTTTAATCATGTATGGTAAAACCAAGAAAAAATATCTCATAATACCAAAATGGCTCATTAATTAATACCTCCTGTCCTGCCTAACAGAAATTTGACCAGTATTTTTTTTAGACTTTTACTATAAAAGCCTTGTGTGAAGGTATCCACAGCCTCCAGACAAGGTGGGGCTTGTCTCCTCATGTCTGCAGTGTAGCTACTCTAGTCTACACCTCCTCGCCTAACTGGCTTTCACCTCGCTCACCCCGTCTTTCTTCCTTTTAATCCTCGAATAATATCTCCGGTGGACAGTCTAATTTAGTACTATTAATCATTACCACACGAGACGTCCAGGTTCACGCCACAGACATACACACGCACGCAGCCACGCCTCCCATCTACTATCACATCACGAAATAAAATTGGCTGCAGTTGTAGCTTGTCGCACGTGCCACTGGCATTCTGATGCCACCTTCACGCGCGATTCGTGCAGACGTTACGTGAGACGAATATTTCTGGAGACACTCGCCGTTATCACAGACCAGGTTACAACACTAATAACCAAGTCTATAAATGGCTAATAGCGTCAATGTAAAATATATTAAATATCAAGTCTACATCCTTCACATATACTTAATGAAATATCTCATAAATCAACCGTGACTGCTCGTTTCCTCGGTATAGTGATCTCTAAAACTCTCGCGTGCACCTGAAGTCACTCCTCGAGACGCGTCACTTATATACGCTCAGATGATCACAAACCCACTGCCTGGCGTAGGGACTCTGTCTGTGTTTTTTTTTTTTTTTTTTTGGAGAAGACATCAACAGGGAAAGCACATTATTTAATTAATTATTTTTTTCATTTTAAAAATTGGTCTTTAAAACACAACAAACGTATTGGGTTGTCAATGAAAGCAGTATACATATTGACATAAACACGGCAATAGGCGCTGGTCAATTCCTCTGTGGGAGATCGTATTGCTTGCCGTTACCTGATGTTTGCAATTACGTTTCCACACACAAATCAATACCATGAGTTCGACTTTCCTCACAATTAGGTATGATTTAAAATAACCGCCTTTAGTGTACAGAAAACAAATGGTGCAGAAGAGACTGACTTACATAAACGGTGAGAAGCCGAATTGCAGAGGGCAAGTAGTAAAATCAGACAACAACAAATCCACGCCGGTCTGCTGATGATGACATTGCCCTCTTCAAAGAGTAAAGACGGAGGTGACAGTAATTTCCAACAGTGTCAAAAAAGATTAGATGAAAAATGACATGAGAGGAGACCGAGCATCAGTGCGCTGACGGCTGACTGCTTTTTGTAAACAACATCCTCATCCCCATTCACCCTCCGCGCGGAGCTCGATGAGAAAGCGCTTCGCTATCCATGGTGCAGTTCACTGCGACGTTAGCGAAGAAAAAAAAACATCCGTTCAAAGCAGGCCCAAAGAATCATTCACAAATGCAGTCTGTTAGTGCCTGTAGACTAACAGCGAGACGACTTCACGGTACTGAATGCAGAGCCCGCAGATAAACAGATATGTCGGCGGTGGCGGCGCACTTCGCGCTGATATTAATATTAATATTCTCGCTTTAGAGCCCGTCGGTCACCGGAGAAGCAGATGCCGAGCTACTGATTCCGTTCTGATACGCGCCTCGCTCTCCTGAAATGACGTTGTATCGTGCTGCTGTTTTTGTGAAGGGAGACATTTTCTGCCCTCGCAATACTAAATATAAATCCCACCGACTGTTGTTATGCCGTGGTTAGGTTTACATTCGCATGCCTGCCCTTGCCTCCACCTTTCTGACAGCTGATTCGACGCACGTATTTACGATTTTTGTCTGCGTTCGCTGTGTGCAGACGTAAGCAGTCTGTCAGCGCGAGGCAAGCGCGCCAACGAACCCCAATACTCCACCAACAACACCGAGGAACTGAATACTCTATACGACGTTTTTCTCATGCTTATCAATCTTTTCACTTACACATTTGTGTTTAGTATATTTGAATTTAACATCAAGTCATAACCACCTTCTCTCAGTCGTGACAATCACCTAATTCACCTGAAGAGGTATAGCCTACATTACAGCACTCATCCACATAATCACCTACCATCACAGACCAAATACAAACAGCAAGAACAGCTAATAAACCTCTTGCTCTCACTACATCCCCACAGTTAGATATAACCTACATGATCTCCTGCATGTGCTATTCATGCAGGCGTGAGAAAAATTTGTGATTTGAGTTAGAGACAAGTGAGGGAGAAGTAATACTTGAAGACATGGAGAACAAATAATAAAAATAACAGTACTCACACTTCAGGATGGCAGAGAGTCATTGTGTCATCATCACACATTTAATTGGAGTAGCTCATGTGCATTCGACATGAGATTGAACAAAAATAATTGGGAAGCATGTAACCATTTATCAGTAATAAATCACAATTTGCCTTTACACACAAAAAATAACTTGGTAGCCTAAAGTAATGCAGACACAAGAGAATGCAATAGACTTGTAAACATGAATTTACACAAATGATGCATGGTTTGAGATATTTCTGTACATGCGATACAGTAGATGAAATGGGTTATTCCTCAAATGACTGCTCAATTCTTTCACTTTATATAAGATTGAATGTACAATTTTCATTCTTAAATTGCAACTCTTTTAACCGACTAATTGGTGAACTTTGTTTTTGATCCAGTTCTTTTTGCAAATTAGTTGAACTGGTATGAACAAAACTGAACAAATCATTGTCAAGACACCAGTTTAAAAGTTAGAATTTAAGGCTTCTTAACTTTGGTTGAGTCAATTGCAGTCATGACTTCATTTTATTTGTATAGTGCTTTTTACAAATATCATTTTAAAACAAGCTTTACAGAAAATGCAATAAAGGGTAAGTTCACCCTAAAACGAAAATGATGTCATTAATAACTCACCCTCATGTCGTCCCAAACCTGTAAGACCTTCGTTCATCTTCAGAACACAAATTAAGATATTTTTGATGAAATCGCATTGTTATTTGACCCTCCATAGACAGCAACGCAACTGAAATGTTCCCAGGTCCAGAAACGAATTAAATACATCGGTAAAGCGGTCCTTGTGACATCACTGGCTCAACTTCAGTTTTGCAATTCTACAAGAATACAATTTTTTTTTTTTTTGAGCAAAGAAAACAAAAAAATTTTTTTGGTTGCACTTTATTTTACAGTACATGTACTAACATGTACTTATAGTGTACTTACAGTGTATTTATCTAAGAAAGCTCTGGTAATACAAGGTAACATGGGGTATGGTTAGGTTTAGGGGTAGTACCTAGTACCTACCTAGTTATTACATAGTTATTGTAATTATTATAATAAGTACATAGTATGTACATGAGGAACAGGACTGTAAAATAAAGTGCTACCAAATTTTTTACTTAACCAGTCTCCTCCACTGAGTTAAGTCTTCCGCCATTTTGGAGAGTACCCAAAAATGTATTGGACATAATCAGTGTTGTTTACACATGGGGAAAGCGTGAATTGTAATATTAGCTAAAATGCTGGAAGACATAACTGGGGAAAAGAATGGTAAATTGTTATTTTTGTTTTCTTTGCGCAAAAAAAGTATTCTCGTTGCATCGCAAAACTGAAGTTGAGCCACTGATGTCACATGGACTGTTTTACTGATGTATTTAATATGTTTCTGGACCTGGGGACATTTCAGTTGCATTGCTGCCTATCGAGAGTCAGATAGCTCTCAGATTGCAAAAATATCTTAATTTGTGTTCCAAAGATGAATGAAGGTCTTAGGAGTTTGGAACAACATGAGGGTGAGTAATTAATGAAATCGTTTTCATTTTGGGGTGAACTGACCCTTTAAGAGTGTTCTGTTATCAAAGGTGAATGTCAAAGTAATGTTCCGAGATAATGCAAATCCTGCAGTTAGTAATGTATCCATATGAATATAGAGACCATGAAAAAAAAAAAAATATATATATATATATTTATATTAGTGGTGGCCCGTTATCAGCGTTAAAGTGCTGCGTTAACACGAGACTCTTATCGGGCGAAGTTGGGTTGGGAGCTGGGTCTATACTAAGCAAGCTATGATGACTTTCACCTTGATATTTTATATAACCGACTGGCTGAGACCAGCCTAAAAGATGCTCAGGACAGTTGACGGGCCACTGCTGCGCATCGTCACGAAAGTTTATCTTTTTCACATGTTTTTACGCCTTACCGCTTGTCGATTTAAAGGGGGGGTGAAATGCTCGTTTTCACTCAATATCCTGTTAATCTTGAGTACCTATAGAGTAGTACTGCATCCTTCATAAATCCAAAAAGTCTTTAGTTTTATTTTATTCATAAGAGAAAGATAGTCTGTACCGATTTATCCCGGAAAAACACGACCGGCTGGAGGCGTGACGTGTGGGCGGAGCTAAAGAATCACGAGCGCGAATAGGCTTTTGCGTTGAGAGGATGTGGAAGCTGTGACATTACCGTGAGGAAAAACAACCAAAACAAACCATGGCTTACAGTCAGATTCAGCCGTTTATTTATGATCCAGAATCAGATCCAGAGGCTGAAACGGAACGAGAGCAGCAGCAGCAACGACTCGCTCCGAGCGGGGCTCGAACCCGGGTCTCTGGCATGGGAGGGGACGCACTAACAAGGAGGCAGAGATATTTGAAGCAGTTTTACTCACCGCCTGCGGTTCCAACACACGATCGTGACCCTTTTTCCTTGGGATTGCATCATCCTTAAGAAATAAACGATATGCAAATCCGTCGTCAAACTGGGCCTTGTGAACAAGCATCTTCGAAATGCAGGGAACATACAAAAACACTTGCACAACTCCGTTGATGCTCTGTAAAAATAAACTCCATCCACTGGTCCCTTAATGCTGTTTTTTTTTTTTGGCAATCTGTGCAGGGTTGTCTTGCCCTGGCAACCAAAAACACACTTCTTTTGTGACATTTCGCGACGGTCTCACTCTGATCAGTGAATGTCTGTTGTGCTCTCAGTGCTCTGCTATAAGGGAGCGCGCGCTCTTCCGGCAGAAGTGCCTTAGGACCCATATAAGGAAATTCCGCTCCATCTAACGTCACACAGAGCCATACTCGAAAAAAAACTTTCCGAAACTTGTGACAAACCGGAAGGAGTATTTTGGGAACAAAAATACTCCTTCAAACGTACAACTTAATTTTTGAAACTTTGTCCATGTTTAGCTTGGGAATCCAACTCTTTAACAGTGTAAAAAACTCAGTATGCATGAAATAGCATTTCACCCCCCCTTTAAACATTAAAGCATCCAAACACAAGACGCGGAAAAACTGAACAGAGTAGCTGGTTACTCGCGCTGTGTTCGGTGCTGAGAGAAAGAGAGCCGCGTATCATGGACAGCGAAAAGAAAAGAAAGGCGTCTCAAAACACTTGAACATCGAATTTGCTCATTTTTGCTCTTGTGCCGACAAATACATACAAAATATGTCAAAATATCCACCTTGGAAATTATGCTCGAAAAAACTGTCAGTTATTTCTGAAGTGAAAGTAAACAGTTGAGGGAAAAAATGGGATGTGTATTATATTGGATGCGTTCATCGTTTCTTAAGTGACCGCGCATAATTTAGCGACTGGCTGCTGTAATGTTAATCCAAGAAAATGAAAATGAAAATCACTCACTGCTATTTTCACTGAATTACTTTGTAGTTTTAACAGTCAAACCAAAAATTATTCAGACACCAGATATAATTTTACATATATATAACAAAACTGTAATAATGTGAGAAATGTTGAAGGTGTCTGAATAAATGTAGGTTTGATTGTAGATTTCGTTTTTACATTGAAGACTATCCAGTGCTATTTTACATTTAATTATTTGGTGTCTGTACCTTGACACCTACAAACTTGAAAAAAAAAAAAAAAAACTTAAACATTGGTGTGAAACAGGCATTAAGGTTGCTTGCACCTTGTGCAATGTGGAATTTTTCAAGAACTTTGTGATGCATTCTGGAAACAGGAGATGAGCCCCTTTTCTAATGCACCACCTAGCTTGATAAACCCCTTCTCAAAGACTTACTGTTTGTAAATTTTATTTGGGTAACACATATTCTGAATGCTGTCGGCAGAATTCGAATGAGCCATTTTAATCTAGATTAATTTCAAGATCACAGTGAGATTAATCTAGATTAAAAAAAATAATCTATGCCCACCACTAATATATATATATATATATATATATATATATATATATATATGTGTGTGTGTGTGTGTGTGTGTGTGTGTGTGTGTGTGTGTGTGTGTGCACAACCTGATGCTTCAAATCTTTGCTTCATGGGCACAACTAATTATAAAAGAATAGACTTACAACAAAAAATGTGTATATCAATCTCTAAGGTTCATCCTTTTGACTAGAAAAAAAAACAGGTTTGACTCGTTACAAAAGAGAGATGACGCAATATTTACTGTGAGCACTACATCAGGAAGCAAGAGTACCTTGCATTATAGGCAAAACATTTTCAAACGCATCGGCTGTGAGAGCGCACTGCACGCGCACCGGCACAGTCGCTCCACCCTTCTACAGGAGCGTTCATTCAACAAAACCGCGCCGCTCGCCGTTCCGTGTAGCAGGAAATATTAACGATATCTCACTATCTCATGTCTTATTCTGACACAAGGGTAGGCGTTAGTTGCGTTTTTGTTGCCTAGGCGCCACAACAGTGTAAAAATGCGTTATTTGTTGTTTACGAACGATTCATGTTAACCAAAGGGTGATTTAAAGAAACGACTTTCAGTCATGCGGACGCGGATTCGTAAGTGATTGGAGATAAACACCCGATAGCAGGTTCTGAAAAGTGTCCACATACATTTACATTGACGCGATTAGAAAGCGAATCGTTATCTGTTTGACCAAGTGAACTGATCAAAGTGCAAACAAGAGAAACGAGAGAGGCTTCTATCAGTGAAGGTGAGGAAGAGGAAGAGGAATCGTTTGCTACAGGGATCACTAAAAAAAGTTGGCCACTTAATGGGAACTGATAACGGTAGGCTCTCACGGATCTCAGTACGGTTACGTTACAGGATTTGACTGGAGAATGACTTCACATCTGAAAATGGTTTAAATTTTAACCTAAAGTTTTAAATCCTGTAACTAACACCTTAAATCTGGTTAAACGGTAGGCCTTAATATTTAAATACATTTCAATTAAATTAAATGTTTAAATACATTATTGTATTGGTGTGTCGTAACACTAAACGTTGCAAGGATGCTGACTTAATTAGTTCACATATTTCATAATTTAAATGCAACTGTGGATTTGATTGGAAGGTCACATTACTCAACATCTCAAGTGGGGTCAAGATGTCAGATTGTAAATATTTAAATGATAGCTACTTGCTTAGCATATTTAACTAAACAAGTTGGTTTCGAATGTCACGTTTAAAAAAGGTAATTTAATGATTAATGAGAAGCATTCTGGGATAACTCTTTACATCAATAATGATATAAAATGGCTGAAGTTCTATAATCAGGTTTGTGAGGCTGATAAGCACCATTAAGACACAGGTTGTAAAATAGAAAGCTGCATTCTAAATTAAAATTAATTAAAACCTCTTTTTACTGATTTTCACCGTAATCCTGATTATGTAATCATATATTTTTTGGTTGCATATACATTTATAAAAAGTTACTGTAAAATTAAATTATTTTTTTTTTTAATTGTTTTTTCCCCACTTTGTACGGTAAAGAAACCTACTGCTAACAAATTTCTGAAAAAGCATTCCTATCCCATTCTAAAACTGTCTATACCCAAAGTCTGCATCTTAATCTGCACCTTTGCCAACTGAGGAAGTATATGGCGCCATATTAATACACAAACACATTGTTTTTGCAAATAAATCAACCCTTTTAAAATGTTTAGGAGCTTTAGCTCAGTTGTCAGCTAAATAAATGATGGGGTCTGCTGCTCCAACAAGTTTGTGCACACATCCCAGGTGCAACAGGTCACAGAAGTAGGTCCAGGTTCAACAATTATAGCAGTTATGATATCAAATCAAACCGCTGTAAATAATTATCAAGATATAACATCATAAAGTAGCTGCTAGGATCCATTTGAATTAACTAGATGGTTCCTATATTGTTCCTATATTTGATTATACAGCTTACTATTGTCCATATGCTCATGTCCAGTTTAGAAATGTATTGTTCGTAAAAAAAAAAAAAAAAACTATCCATCCATCCATCCATCCATCCATCATCTTCCGCTTATCCGGGGCCGGGTCGCGGGGGCAACAGTCTAAGCAGAGACGCCCAGACTTCCCTCTCCCTAGCCACTTCCTCCAGCTCTTCCGGGGGGACCCCGAGGCGTTCCCAGGCCAGCCGGGAGACATAGTCCCTCCAGCGTGTCCTAGGTCTTCCCCGGGGCCTCCTCCCGGTGAGACGTGCCTGGAACACCTCCCTGGGAAGGCGTCCAGGAGGCATCCGAAATAGATGCCCGAGCCACCTCAGCTGGCTCCTCTCGATGTGGAGGAGCAACGGCTCTACTCTGAGCTCCTCCCGAGTGACCGAGCTTCTCACCCTATCTCTAAGGGAGCGCCCAGCCACCCGACGGAGAAAGCTCATTTCGGCCGCCTGTATCCGGGATCTTGTCCTTTCGGTCATGACCCACAGCTCATGACCATAGGTGAGAGTAGGAACGTAGATTGACCGGTAAATCGAGAGCTTTGCCTTACAGCTCAGCTCCTTCTTCACCACGACAGACCGGTACAGCGACCGCATTACTGCAGAAGCTGCACCGATCCGTCTGTCAATCTCACGTTCCATCCTTCCCTCACTCGTGAACAAGACTCCAAGATACCTGAACTCCTCCACTTGAGGCAGGAACTCTCCACCAACCTGAAGTGGGCAATCCACCCTTTTCCGACTGAGAACCATGGCCTCGGACTTGGAGGTGCTGATTCTCATCCCAGCCGATTCACACTCGGCTGCAAACCGTCCCAATGCACACTGAAGGTCCTGGTCTGAGGATGCCAACACGACAACATCATCCGCAAAAAGCAGCGACGAAATCGTATGGTCCCCAAACCGGACACTCTCCGGCCCTTGGCTGCGCCTAGAAATTCTGTCCATAAAAATTATGAACAGAACCGGTGACAAAGGGCAGCCCTGCCGGAGTCCAACATGCACCGGGAACAGGTCTGACTTACTGCCGGCAATGCGAACCAAGCTCTTGCTCCGGTCGTACAGGGACCGAACAGCCCTAAGTAGGGAGCCGCCGACCCCATACTCCCGGAGCACCCTCCACAGGATGTCGCGAGGAACACGGTCGAATGCCTTCTCCAAGTCCACAAAACACATGTGGACTGGTTGGGCAAACTCCCATGAACCCTCCAGCACCCTGGAAAGGGTATAGAGCTGGTCCAGTGTTCCACGACCGGGACGAAAACCACACTGTTCCTCCTGGATCCGAGGTTCCACTATCGGCCGAATTCTCCTCTCCAGTACCCTGGCATAGACTTTTCCAGGGAGGCTGAGAAGTGTGATCCCCCTATAGTTGGAACACACTCTCCGGTCCCCCTTCTTGAAAAGAGGGACCACCACCCCGGTCTGCCAGTCCAGAGGTACTGTCCCCAACCGCCATGCGATGTTGCAGAGGCGTGCCAGCCAAGACAGCCCCACAACATCCAGAGACTTGAGGTACTCGGGGCGGATCTCGTCCACCCCCGGTGCCTTGCCACCGAGGAGCTTTTTAACTACCTCGATGACTTCAGCCCGGGTGATGGACGAGTGCCCCTCCGAGTCCCCAGCCACTGCTTCCTCAACGGAACACAAGTCGGTGGGATTGAGAAGATCCTCGAAGTATTCCTTCCACCGCCCGACGATATCCCCAGTTGAGGTCAACAGGTGCCCATCTCTACTGTAAACAGTGTTGGTAGGGCACTGCTTCCCCCTCCTGAGGCGTCGAACAGTTTGCCAGAATCTCTTCGAGGCCAACCGATAGTCCTTCTCCATGGCCTCACCGAACTCCTCCCAGGCCCGAGTTTTTGCCTCCACGACTACCCGGGCTGCAGTCCGCTTGGCCTGCCGGTACCCGTCAGCTGCCTCCGGAGTCCCACAAGCCATCCAGGCCCGATAGGACTCCTTCTTCAGCTTGACAGCATCCCTTACTTCCGGTGTCCACCACCGGGTTCGGGGATTGCCGCCTCGACAGGCACCGGAGACCTTACGGCCACAGCTCCGAGCAGCCGCAGCGACAATGGAGGTGGAGAACATGGTCCACTCGGACTCAATATCTCCAGACTCCCTCGGGATCCGGTCGAAGCTCTGCCGGAGGTGGGAGTTGAAGATCTCTCTGACAGGGGGCTCGGCCAAACGTTCCCAACAGACCCTCACAGTACGTTTGGGTCTGCCGAGTCTGTCCAGCTTCCTCCCCCGCCATCGGATCCAACTCACCACCAGGTGGTGATCAGTTGACAGCTCCGCCCCTCTCTTCACCCGAGTGTCCAAGACATATGACCGAAGGTCTGATGACACGACCACAAAGTCGATCATCGACCTCCGGCCAAGGGTGTCCTGGTGCCACGTGCACTGGTGGACACCCTTATGCTTGAACATGGTGTTCGTTATGGACAAACCGTGGTTAGCACAGAAATCCAATAACAGAACACCGCTCGGATTCAGGTCAGGGGGGCCGTTCCTCCCAATCACGCCCCTCCAGGTGTCACTGTCACTGCCCACGTGAGCGTTGAAGTCCCCCAGTAGAACTACGGAGTCTCCAGTTGGAGCACTTTCCAGCACCCCTCCCAGAGACTCCAAGAAGGCCGGGTAGTCCGCACTGCCGTTCGGCCCGTAGGCACAAACGACAGTGAGAGACCTATCCCCGACTCGAAGGCGCAGGGAAGCGACCCTCTCGTTCACTGGGGTAAACTCCAACACATGGCGGCTGAGCTGGGGGGCTATTAGCAAACCCACTCCTGCCCTCCGCCTCTCACCATGGGCAACTCCAGAGTGGTAGAGAGTCCAGCCTCTCTCAAGAAGTGTGGTTCCAGAGCCCAAGCTGTGCGTTGAGGTGAGCCCGACTATCTCTAGTCGGTACCTCTCGACCTCCCGCACAAGCTCAGGCTCCTTCCCCGCCAACGAGGTGACATTCCACGTCCCTAAAGCCAGATTCCGTGTCCAGAGATCGGGTCGTCGGGGGTCTCGCCTTCGACTGTCGCCCGATCCTCTATGCACCGGCCCCTTACGCTCCCTCCTGCAGGTGGTGAGCCCACAGGAGGGCGGCCCCACGTCACTCCTTCGGGCTAAGCCCGGCCGGACCCCATGGGGGAAGGCCCGGCCACCAGGCGCTCGCATACGGGCCCCAACCCCGGGCCTGGCTCCAGGGTGGGGCCCCGGCTGCGCCATGCCGGGCGACGTCACGGTCCTTGATTTTAAATCTGCCATAAGGGGTTTTATGAACTGTTCTTAGTCTGGCCCGTCACCAAGGACCTGTTTGCCTTGGGAGACCCTACCAGGAGCATATAGCCCCAGACAACATAGCTCCCAGGATCATTCGGGTACTCAAACCTCTCCACCACGATAAGGTGACAGTTCAAGGAGAGGAAAAAAAAACTAATATTAGTCTAAATCTAATATTAGACACTAAACCCATGAATAAAAAAGGGTCTGTAATATAATACATTGAAACATATAATAAACGGCTATTCACTATTTCACGTCATTGGTTCAAAGACTTGCGCATAATTGCAAATAGTTTTCTTACCCCAACTGAATTAAAAAGTGACATTTGAGTCTTTTTTTTAACACAGACATTTTAGTGAATTATTCAGCTTGTTCAAATAACAATATTTCATCTAGGGTGATGTGTGATCAGCAGTAAAACACTGAGAAGAATGTGTGACCAACCTTAATCTGTTTCGCCTTCTCTGTTTTGTCCTCTCTTTCTCAATTTCAGAGTTAATGGGGAAGGAGGACAGGTCACAGTGGAAGGAGTTAATTGAGGATATAAGTGTTTTACAATGGGTGTTTTCATTTCTGTTTTTAGGTAAGACCTGCAGCACACACAGAAAGAAAAAAAAACTGTTGGGTGCTAAATAGAAATTTCCATGATGCTTCCCCTTGTGTGTCAGATTGACACTGTAACATTATCACTAATTCTGCATGTGTGTGTGTGTGTGTGTGTGTGCGTGCAGGAGCGGCCTGTCTGCTGCTGATGATCTATTTGATGTTCACTTCTCTGTGGCTCGTTCCCACACTCTACTTCTCCTGGCAGATCTATGATTGGCATACACCTGAAAGAGGTAAACCCATCACTAGAACACACATTTCTATTCTTAACACTCACAAAATTTATTACACACATAAACACTTGTGGATGGTTTAATGGATAGCACACCTAAAAATGAAAGTGCTGTCATCATTATTTACTCACTCATGTCGTTACAAACCTGTAAGACTGACTTTTCAGGTTTCAATGAGACATTCTGAGGAAAGTATGTTGTTTTTTTGTCAAGGGTCAATAGTCACTAAAACTGTTGGTTACCAACATTCTTCCAAATATCTTTTCTGCTCCACTTAAGCCATATAGGTTTGGAAAGACATGAGGGCGGAAAATTATCAGAGTTGTCATTTTTAGGTGACTTATCCATCTAAATTCACAAGTTGACCTCATAAATTATAATTCCATTTAATTCTTAATTAACAGCTTTCACTTTCTGATAGAATTAAACATTTTTCAAATTGTTATTTTCTCTGTCCACTAGGTGGCAGACGAACAAAATTTGTGCGAAACTGGGAAGTATGGAAACACTTCAGAGATTATTTTCCAGTGAAGGTAAACAATATACCCAGTAACCGACACAAAACATTTGTTACTGACTACCAACAGCTGTTCTTCAACTTCAGCTCTTTAATCTTTTGTGCATCCCACCCATTTTTTCTCTCTATCCTTCTTTGACTTTCTATTCCTTAAGCTGGTAAAGACTGCTGAATTGAATCCCAGTAAGAACTATATTATGGGTTGTCACCCCCACGGCATCATGTGTGTGGGAGCCTTCTCGTGTTTCAGCACAGACCGTAATGGATTTGCAGAAACCTTTCCTGGTATACGCCCCGTGCTTGCAATCCTGGCTGGACTTTTCCGCCTTCCTCTCTTCAGAGAGTATATTTTAGCTGCAGGTCAGTAAAACAAAAGCTAAAGTGAGACTTAATGAGAAAGAAGATGTTGAGAACATTTTGAAAAAGATGAAGTGTTTCTCCATCTATTTCTCATTCTCAGGTCTGTTGCCTGTCAGTAAGAAGAGTTTAGATTACTTGCTGAGCCGTACTGGTGTGAGTAACGCTGTAGTCATCATCATTGGTGGGGCAGAGGAATCACTTACCTCGTCTCCAGGAGTGAACACTGTAGTCATGAAACACAGGAAGGGTTTTGTACGACTGGCTCTTGAACATGGGTGAGGAAAAGACACGAACAAGACAAGATCATGATCACGATCAAGTTTAAACCAGTGGTTCTCAATCAGTGATCGGACCCACTATGGGGCCTCAACAAACTTCCAAGGGGGCCACCGGATGACTAAAATGATTCTAATTAGTATATTACTATTAATACAATGAATATGCAAAGTCTTCTTATTATTATTAATAAATTAAAACAGCTTACTCAAAGGCTAAAAAAAAAAGAATGAAGAAGATTAAATAAATACAAGTACCTTTGTTATAATTATAGCAGAAATACTGGAGGAAATATCTTACTTTCCACAGGGGAGGGGGGGCTTTGAACATTGTGAGGGACAAATGGACAATGGGGGCATTCGAGCCAAAAACGTTAAGAACCGCTGGTTTAAACCTCCAAATCACCAGTGAATTTACATGTGATTCACTGTTCAAAATAGAAGATGGAAATCATTTTAACTAGAACGAGGAAGAACTTGAACGAAAAAGTCATGGTGAAATAATAGAAGTTAATTGATTAAAAAAAGGGAACCCTGAAAAATGCAGCATTAGCAACTTTACCATGTATTCACATAGAAACATAAGCAGCAACTTATGAAATACTTTTCACATTTTTACATGACGACATCTCTTGTGTCTTGTTGCGGTTTACTCAGGGCTGACCTGGTTCCCGTGTACTCCTTCGGTGAGAACGAACTATTTCAACAGGTGGTTCTGTCTGAGGGCAGCGTGGGTCGACGGCTGCAGGCTCTTTTTAAGCAGATTATGGGTTTTGCTCCATGTCTCTTCACTGGGGGGCGCTGGCTGCTTCTGCCATACAGACGTCCTGTCACCACTGTAGGTAGGTTCAAAACACTTGCATTTCACTATATAATATTTGCTAAATTATTGATTTTGCAAAGTTAATGTATAGAACTACCGAGCTTTTATTCAGACAGTACAAGTAGCATGTTTTAGTGAATGCAGTGTACCTTTGTCTCTTTCAGTGGGCGGTCCCATTACTGTGCCTAAGGTTGGCAGTCCATCTCAGGAACAGGTGGATCATTACCACAGTTTATACATGAAGGCTCTGTCTGAACTTTTCCACAAACATAAAGCCAGCTGCGGACTGGCCGAAACACACGAGCTGCGCTTCATATAGAATTGTTGGAAAGCACAAAGTTATTGAAACAGCTGAGAAACATACTTATTTCAGTTTTGTTTTCATGTTGAATATTTTAGCTTTTCGGTTCTCCTAAATGATGCTCAAAGCACAAAGTGAACGGGATGAATGCAATTTGGGGTCTAAATCAGAATGATGCTCATATGGAGCTGTATATTATGTGCCGTAAATGAACAACAACAACAAAAAACTTTAGTCTAAGGATTTACCACCTTTATCAGTGATGAAACACTGGAAATTGAAAACATGTTAGTGCTCATAATGAAATTATGTGAAGAGTATTGAGGGGAAATGGTATTTTTAAGTGTGAAAATATTTCCAGCTCATAATTATTTTTTATACTTTTAGAAATATGGATGATTTATGCATGTATTTTAATGTTTTTACCTTAAATCCATCAGTGACATTTTCAAGTGCACAGCAAAGTCTTAAAAATACATGTCTTCTTGCAAAACAGATCACAAACCAAGCACATTTTTACCACTTCTAGTCATTTAATTGTTTCAGAAAACAGCATTTTATAGCAATAAACATGTATACATATTTACAAACAAAAGCAATACTTTGTGTTAAATTATAAAACTTCATATACAAAAAACATTGTTAACTGCTGCAGGTTCCTTTCATTATGAAATCTGTGAATAGGTATTTTGCTTTCTAAAGAACATGTTTTTTACTTTTGTAACCACAAGATGCAAGTCTTTCCTTCCTGCCAATCATGGTCATTTAGTACAAAACACGTCAACAGCAGTTTTTCAGTTGCATTGACTTATATTTTAATAAGAACAGAATTAACTCCAATTACAATACTTCAACAGCTCTTTTTTTTTTTTTTTTTGCAAATGCTTTGTTTCATCCTATTATGTGAATTTTCAAATGAAGTGCAGAGATGACAGGTTATTATTTTAACAGTCAGGTCAAAGGCTTCTAGTGATTTACATCTCAACATGTTTATTGTGCAGGCAAATTAATGTAATGCTTCTGAGGGACATAAATCGCAAGTGTGCATTTTGACCCATAAGCTTATTTTAATTTTGATAGGAGTTCAGTTGAGGAGCAAATCATACCGTCCACTTTAGACACCTGAAAAGACAAAGAGCTCAATTTACACACATTTCATCTTCCCTAGTCCTATTAGTTTACTTTAGTATTCAATCTATTTTAATGGGGTTTCATTTCTTAAATGGATAATGAAAATTCTGCCCTCATTTACCTACCCTAAACCTGTATAACTTTCTCCTTCTTGGAAAACATTCTTCAAAATATATTCTTCTCCACAGAAAAACAAAGCCATACAGGTTTGGACGTGAGGTAAACGATGCCAATTTTAATTTTGGGGTGAATTGTTCGATTATCTTATCTTGCGGTGTCAGTGTGTGATAACACAATTGTTTGTGTGCTATTATCTGGTTTCACTTTTGAGGAATAGTGTTGCGTTCCACCCACACGTGTGAGCGAGTGTTACCTGGTCTCATGGTGTGTTCCTAAACATCGGACACAGCAGTAGCGAGCTCCACATGACACACAAGTGTAGTTTGATGGAAAGCCGCACACTGCACAGAAATGACGCTGAGGAAACTTCGAGGGCTCAGCGCATGCAATCATATAGTTCGGACCCTCACTGACACTCAAGTCCTGAAAGAGAGAGAGAGAGGGGTACAAATACAAAAAATATCCAGGTCTCCAAAAAAGAGAAGAAACTAGATTTTGTTTAAGCCAGGAACTAATAATTTTACATGGTGTGCATAAATTTGACTATTGAGGAATCTTTTTTTTTTTTTTTTTTTACGTTATACGAGTCATGACATTCACCCAAGAAAAGAGTGCGAGTTTCTCTCTGGATGTTTCTCAGCACAGATGCGTTACCTCCTCCTCAAGAAGAGCCTGGAAGTTTTTACGGAACCTCTGTTTAAAATGATCACCCCTCGTCTTCTTTCTCCGCTTGCCTTGAAATCAGAATCCAATTTAGGCGAGAACAATAAAGACAAACACAGCTGTCAACGTCGGATAGAGTTCGTAAAGAAGGATTTAATGCGAGCAAAAGGATGGGCACTGATGCACAACACCGACTCGATTCGTTACCGGATTCGTTGCTCTCGTCGAACTGCGGCAGCCGCTTAACGAGCTGCGGGAGGCTCGCGTGAGGATCGTCCTGGAAGTTGTCTTTCTCGAGCGCCTCGAGCTGGCGGGTTAAACGGCGATGGCGCGTCATGCTGTCCAGCACGCGCCGCTGGTTGGGATCCTGCGAGCGGACTGAGGAGGACAAGTCTGAATGTGAACTACAGCTGGATTTACATGATCTGATAATATCAATCTATCAAAAAACTGTTGACATGTTTAGCCGCAAATTATGAGAAGCGTAGGGACAGAAACAGATCAAAAAGCATTACAATTAATTTATGCCATGCGGTGATATAAGTCAAAGGATATACAAAAGTTTACTTGACGCACGGTTACCGGTTGTTTTCTTCTCCGCCATGGCCGGAAGTATGAGAAGCAGAATTATTCTTCTTGATTTGTGTTTGTTCTCAATCTGCTCGCGCACTACTGGCCTCTAGCGAACTGCTGTGCAATGATCATCTAGCTAAAGTTAGCTCTCCAAGCACATGATCCTCCCATAGACAGTAAAAGAAATGGACACAGCGACCCCATTGGAACTCAATTGAGAAAAGTGAAGCCCATTTTTAGCGATTTTTAGCACTTCCGTTTCTGACGCGCAGACTCAAACGAAGCTTGACGACGTCAGCAACCTGTCTGACAGATGTAAATCTTCCAAGTGGCTGTGCGTCCAAACTGCCGAGTTCTTTGTCGTGAGTGAGCAGGAGTAAGGAGTAAGTAGTAAGTAAGAGCAGGAGTAAGTATTCTGATTAATTATTTTGTATAGTATTTTAAAATGTAACGCCAGTACGCCATATTAAGTTAATTGCCTGCGAGCTTCTCCTCCTGTCTACGGTAATGCGACAGAGAGACGAGTGGTTATGACGCAATCGTTAGCCTATTTTTTACAAAAACTGTTTATATGGGGCCATAATGTAACATAGAAGGTAATGGAGCCCTTTATACATTGTTGTGTATCTTTAGAAATAAATAATGGACAAACGGAGTCTTTAAACGCCTCAGATGTAAAGTTATTCGCTGTCAAAGTGACGCCAAAATGAATGAGAGTCAATGGGAATGCTAAAGCAAGTGAAGTTCTGCTACAAGATGTCAGCCCCCACCAGACTTCAACATCCGGTCGAGTTCCTTGCCCCCTGGATCCTCCCGCATTACGGAATAGGTCTGAATTAGCAGTAGAATTGGCTGCTAGGTGGCGCTGTAACCAAAAAAAAAAATAAAAAATAAAAAAAATTGCGTCCCAGTATGGAAGGCCGTTTCAGCATAAAAACGTTCCAGCGTTACTTGTCGTAATTATATTTTTACTAGTAACAATTAAATGAAAGAGCTCTATAATCTAATTTGTACTAGTAACAACTACAATTATAGAGCTCTATAATTACATTTTTACTAGTAACAATTATGATTGATTATTAGTGCTTTTAGTGCAAGTTGTCTAAAAACAATTTGGTGCTTCCTACACTCAAAAAAATTTACTTTCACCTTTGCCAATGTACTTAAAAAAATTAATTTAACAATGTGAACTTAATTTAGTCTAGTTCATTCAACAAAAAAAGTGTGTATTGTCAGCTTTACTTAAAAATTATTTGTTCAGCCAACATAATATTGTTGCATAAAAGTAACAGATTAATAAAACCAATACAGACTTGAATCTCATTGGCTGATGATTTTGCAGTGTATTATGGGTAATTGTTTTCCTGTCACCCTCTTGCAGAAGTGTAACACCATTAGATAGGTACCTGAGTAATAAAAGATCACAGTTGAGTTAAAGAACCTCTGATTTAATTTAGAACAAATAAATGGTTGGAAATGCAACATTGCGTTTGTGTTTGTGCTCTGTTTGATGAGCTGTAATTAAGTAATGGTCTTTGTGTTGAATCGTGTTGAGCGGCTGCACTCTTATTTATTGATTCAGTGTTATGGACTTAATTAAATCCTAATTAAAGAGTGTAGTGTTTCTGAAGTGGAATTATTAATTTTTTGTCATCATTAATTACAATTTTCATGTACAATTAACTCAATTGAGTGGAATCTGTTGACATAATATTTTTAATTAAACCCAACATTTCATTTTTTGGAGTGTAATGTGGGACACTGACAAGTCTATGATAAAAGTCCAAAATCTATGATAATGATGATAGTAATAGTAATGATAATAATAATAATGACATTGATAATAATAATGATCATAATAGTAAAAGTTCTGAAAAGGCCAAAGTCTATGATAAAGGCCAAAATCTATGATAATGATGATAGTAATAATAATGATAATGAAAATCGTCTAGTAATTCTCTTGGTTATGGATGGATTGATTGATAATTGAACATCATCAGACAAATAATACAATACTATTTTACTAAACAACAAACACAATCATTCTATTATTGCATATCAATACTAAAACTCTGTGAATATTTTAAAATAATTTATTCTCCTTAATATCAAGTTTGTCAAAAGGCTTTCATCTCAGGCATCATCTTAATTTTACTTTAATGTGAACATGATTAATGTTACCTAAGTCTGTAAAATATTTCAGGATACTTTAGAACCACGCTACAGGACTTTTATTTTGAAACACACTTTTGTAGGTGGGAAATCTGCAATCTGTTTTGCATCTCATGAATAGGAGTTTCTACTAGTAATAATACAATTATAGAGCTCTGTAAAATATAGTAAAATGGTAAAAATATAATTACGACGAGTAACGCTGGAACGTTTTTATGCTGAATCGGCCTTCCATATCCCAGGATTATTAGAATAGAAACATTGTTCTTGACCTATTCTCGCAGAGGCCCACTAGGGGGCCTCCAATACACAAATCTCAACCTTCTGAAGATAAACTCAGCAAGAAACACATTTATGTCCTTCATGTATTTTGATGATTTTCAAATATCCCTTCCTCTGGAAGATTCGTATATCCAGCTTAAACAGCTAACATATCAATCATGTCTGTTTTCTGTATCTCATTTCCACAAATCATTCTACATAATAAATTTTTTATCAAGTATTATAAATAAACGCATTTCTCTATTATTTATACAGTTCTAGAGTAAAAATTATGTCAGATGTATATATTCATGTATGTATGTAGGAGCACCTTAAAAACACGCAACAAATTCCTTGTGTGTTTGCGCACACGAATAAAGCTAATTTTGATTTTGATAATCTTTAAATTATTATTTGTGAATGTGTTTATGAGATTTTAAAAAGTGGGATGAGTAAAAGTTTAAACACCAGTTGGAATGAGGTTATGCATTAATAACACCTTACCAGAAGAGAAAACTTGGGGAAAGTAGATGATTAAGTTCAGGATTTTGTACTTTGTACTTTTCAGTAATAAACATAGCCTACTATTATTAAACAATAACAGAATATCTTCATGAGAATCCATATATCACGTACCTTAACTTATAAATGTAGCCTACTATCAACTAATTAAATTAATCATTCAAATATTCAAGTTTTTCTTTCTGTTGGCTTCGGTTTATATAAAACACGTAGGCTATACGTGATGTTGTCATAGTTTTAGAGGTTTACGCATATAGCGTTAGATGAAAGTGAAAGAAGGTTGAGCTTTTATTAGATGAAAGGGAAAGTGTTGGACAGTGACTCTTGATTTGAACGACCAAGCCGCAGCACTTAAAGCCTCTGAAGAAAAACCTACGGTGAGTAGCCTATACGTGTTACTGTGTCCATGCAGGCTCCATTAATTTCCATTATTTACAGAAAAAAGTCTGTTAACGTTACCCTGTCATTTCTGCGTGTGTTTATTCGTTTTTAAGTGCATTATCACAGAGCGTAGAATGAAGTACCAAATTAGGGGCGTTTTTTGAATCTGTAAAATAGGTTACAAATGTGCGGAAATAGTTTATTAACAGTGTTTTAGAGTAAATGAGATATAGCTACTTCAAATACTATTTTTTTAAAATAATTTGTTCATATTTTATGTGATTGTAAGAGCATTATCACAGAGCCTAGAATTAGGGTAAGAACGGTGTGATCACACATCAGTGCTTCGCTTACACTAAAATTTTTTTAAATATTAGGACAAGATGAAGTGAAAGCTACGCGGCGCTTAAGCAAGATGACAAGACACGTGTGCTCGCCTTGAAGCAACGCGAGAGTGATTCTGAAGTACAAGGATCCTTTTTCGGTACTTTGATGTCATACAACGATCGAACGGAGGAGCCCCTCCCTTCCCCTCTCTCCCCTCCCTAATCAGAACGTGACGAGTTTCAAAAGCAAAAGTGAAAGCGATTGGTGTCCTGGTTCCGACTCTGGGCGTCATGATTTTTTGCAACTATAGCCGACGCTGCATCAATCTTTCGATTGCGTCTATCTAAAAACCGAGGTAGCATTTACAATAAGGAGCCCTGTGTCAAAGAAACAGCTGAGGGATTTTTTTTCGAGCGAAACCGGTGAAACATAAAAAGGTAGATAACTGATTAAAATTAATTCAAATATAAAAACATATCAGTTTCGTGTTAAAAAATGCTTTCAGAACTCGATCAGATGAAAGAAAGAAACTATGAATAGACATGATGTGACAAACTTGAAGGCACAGGATTTGAAGACTTCCTGCCTTTTTAGATACAGCCCTTTACAGTATTGTACAGTTTAAAAATGTTTTTTTCTCCTAATTTTTATTAAACATATAGCCTAGTTTCTGTTTTGTAAGGTACTATTTGAAGAATGTGTCTAATAATTTTTTTTAAGTTTGTATCCTTAATGCAATATGTAGTATCCATTTTAACCATTCTTCAACCATTTTATGTTTTTTCTCCCTAATTTTGGATTCAGGACAGACAATGGATTGTGCTGCACAAGACTTCAAGACATCTCTTAACAGGAAAGGCTTTAAGGAGGTCTCTTCCCTTCAGCAATGTCATTTCTTACTGTTTTTCTGCCCCATTATTTCTCGTGCTGGAACTGATATTGACGCTGCAGTGAAGCACATCAATCAAGTGAAAGGTCATTTACAATTGTGAAAAGCTAGATTAGGCTAATGAAAATACATATTTAATTAAACTTATTAAACAAATACATTTTTTATGATCCAGTTAACAATCCACTTATAATTGCCTTACAGCTTCCAGTTTTCACATATCAGTGCCAGTCATCATGGTGGTGCTCCATCACACTTTTGACCCAGAGAAACTTATACTCGACAGCAACAATGTTATAGTGAGCGAGTACATATCTGCAGTGGACTGTCTGTTCAATGACAATGGATTACTGAATGGATGTCAGAAGAATAAGAATGCAATTGATAAAATTATAGCGGACTTAAAAAGTAAGGTAGGTTGATCACAATGCCCTTTACACAAACTAATGTGTTTTGCACAGTTATTAACAAAAAGAAAAAAGAAAAGGTTTTAATTTTTAAATGTGGGTTTTTCTAATAAAGCGGATGAAGGAGTGAGGGTGAATTTGTCACACACACACACACATATATATATATATATATATTATTTGTATTTTTTTTGGAAAGTCAGGAAGGAAATGCTAAAAAATATTATTTCCTGTAGTCTCAGTAGATGTTTACCCATCCATGACAACTTTCACTTCAGGGAAACCCGGAATCATGAAAAGGGTCCAAAGTGAAATGTTAAATGTGTGTTTTATTGCTGTAAATACAGATATATTGATTTATTAATTTCCCTTTCAGAACTGGACTTTATATCATTGCCTGAATAGTAAGTATTCCAAGCCTTACATTCTTCATTATTCAGTGAAATCTTCACTTTTATAATCTGACACTGTAATTAATAGTTACAATTATAAAATAAATATAAGGCATATGATATCATATTCTTTTTTATTTTTGCAAAAGATAATGTAAATCTACGTCTATCCACAGACCAGTATGCAGAAAATGTGCACTTAATCCCTGACAGACCAGTGCCGGATCAGAGGAGAACCATTCATTTCTTCGGGCATGATGTACCCACAACTTTAATAATTATTTGTGTTTCTGTTTTTGTTCTTCTGATTTTACTGATTGTTCTGCTACCAATTTTGCTGAAATAAAACAAAGAATGAAAGGACCATTTTTGTTATTTTCAGAAGAAATTGTTCAGTGGTAATTGTAGTAATAATGCATTGCATGAAGATAATTAAACATTGAGCATAAATAATTAACAGGTTCTTTGATAATATGTGTATGTAAACCATAATTATATAGGAAAAATAGCCTATACATTAACTTCACTTTAAGTGTTTTGTGATTGAAATATTGTATTGAATCAATCACACTCAAATATTTGCATGTCAGTCTAAAAAAAAGGTTGTTGTTCGCGAAACGTAAATAAACAGCTGTTTGACTTACTTCTGACAATTGTTTCAGTGTTTGTCTACCACCCTAACTTCTCATCTTTTTTTTTTAATTCATGATTCTTTCCACACCAAAAAGGAACAAAAAGACCAAACCACAAAAGCTTTAGTACTCACATTATTTTAAATTATACAAATAAGGTTTATGTGACACTGAAGACTGTAGTAATGGCTGATGAAAATGTAGCTTTTTACAAACAAAAGCAATACTTTGTGTTAAATTACAAAACTTCATATACAAAAAACATTGTTAACTGCTACAGGTTCCTTTAATTATGAAATCTGTGAATAGGCATTTTGCTTTCTAAAGAACATGTTTTTAACTTTTGTAACCATAAGATGCAAGTCTTTCCTTCATGCCAATCGTGGTCATTTAGTCCAAAACATGTCAACAGCGGTTCCTCTTCAGGAACTCGAGCTGCGTCTAGAACGAATGGGGACCGTGTCGAGCGTGACGTTTCTGAATAACGTTTATAATCAGTCCAATGGAAAGGCAAGACATCATAGGTGGGTGACGTCAGAGACCAGGAAGCATAAAAGCATAATCAGCCTTGTGTCTTCAGCAAGCGCTCTGTGTGTGTGTCAGTCACTATCTGTTTGTGGGTCTTATTTAGTGTCGTTTGTCCAAGCGTGTACGTCTGCAGACTGCAACTTGACTTGTAACTTGAAGTGGGTGTAACTTGAAGTAGGAGGCGTAACGATAGACTGTATAAAAACATGGACGTAGTGTCCGTGACGTCACCCGTAGACTCCTGAAGTTTGTTTTTGAAGCCTAAAGTGTGTAGAGCAGGCTGTCGCCATCTTGGCAGCGCGTCACCGCACAACCCTCCCGGATAATCAAAAATGGGCAAAAAGGCGGGAGCTAGTTGCTGAAGCCACACCCACCTAGCACGATGGCAGTGTCAGCAGCGGCAATCCACCTGTCACTCAAGTGGCTACGCCCTTAATTATGCAGAACTTGAAGTCTTAATATAATTTAAACGGATGAGTTATAAAAAAATTCACCCCCCTTATAGGCAAAATTAGCTATTTAGACCAAAATAATTTTTTGCACCAGGCTGTAAACATGTTTTTTTCCTGCTGTAAAGTTAGGCATTTTAACATGGGGAGTCTATGGGACTGACTCCCTTTTGCAGCCAGCCTCAAGCGGCCAGTCGATGAATTGCAGTTTTAGTCACTTCCTTATTGGCCTCACGAGAGAGAGCTGGAGGTTGGCACTCGAGCGTAACTTGAAGTTGTCCAAATCACACAGAACCACGCGAGATCTCAAAACATCTCGGTTATGTATGTAACCATGGTTCACTGAATAGGGAACGAGATGCTGCCCTTACGCATGCGCACGCATCATATACCTGGGTGATGCGCGCTATTTTGCTAAGATTTCATGAACTGAAGAAGAAGAATGCTATCAAGGTATGGAACGGCCCGGACCGCAGCATCTCGTTCCCTATTCAGGGAACCATGGTTACATACGTAACCGAGATGTTACCTTTCATAGGTCACTTCGTATGGGAACGCTATACCATAACGCCTGATGTACCTGATAGCTGGGAGCCAGGGAAGCACCTGCTCAAGCGGAGAGAACCCGGGAGCTCCCCAACCGGTCAAAGATGTATCCGTCATGACAGTCTCTCGGAAAGCACAAATCCCCAGACGAACCCGGCTAGAAGTAATTCGGTTGACATCCACAGTTTTAACGACATCACACACCTCCGTGTCACCGAAATCGTCCAATGCGGAAGACAACGGGGTGAAATGTTCCATCTTTTCATCCACCACTGAAAAAGACGCATGTGAAATAGCCCCATATGAATTACGGAGAATGCCGCTGCCATCAAATGGATGCGCTTGAGTCTGCGATTGTGCTAACACCAGCCAATCATCTAAGTAGTTCAAAACGTGAATGCCCTGGTGCCGCAACGGGGCCAGAGCTGCGTCCATGCATTTTGAAAAAGTACGGGGAGCCAGAGCTAAGCCAAAGGGAAGAATGCGGTACTGATACGCTTTGCCCTCTAAAGCGAATCTGAGGAACTTCCTGTGTCTCTTGATGATCTGAATATGAAAGTATGCATCCTTCAGATCGATTGTGACAAACCAGTCGTTTGGGTTGAATCTGAGACAAAATAGACTTTACTGTTAACATCTTGAATTTGCTCGCCCTGAGTGCAAGATTCAAACAGCGTAAATCCAGAATGGGTCACAACCCGCCGTCTTTTTTTGGTACCGAAAAATAGCAGCTGTAAAACCCTGACTTCATCTGAGAGGGGTGAACTTCTTTTATAGCCCCTTTGCTCAGCAGAGTTGATCTCCTGTCGCAGCACTGCTATTTCCATCGGTTTCACAACCGTGGGAAGAATTCCGTGAGCCGTCATAAACGGGTTGTCTGTGCAAGACCCCTGAACCGTCCCTCGAATTCCAAAGCTGGATTGAGAGGCATTAGCCGTCGAGCTCAGGTTTAACCTCTTACGCTGTCGTTGGTGAGCTGGTCGAAAATCTTAGCCGCCCAATCCTTGGGCGGAAAGCGGCTGATTGCTGTTTCAGTGACAGCCTCTCCGAACAAATCGTCCTTAGAAACGGGGGTGTCCATAAGAAAAGTTTTGTCTTTTTCTTTGATATCGGTGAGATTAAGCCAGAGGTGGTGCTCGACCCTAATCAAACCAGCCATGCTCGAGCAGTATGTTTGGTAGCGCGTAGCGCCAAACCCGTTGCTCGACGTAATTCCTTCACGGTCTCGGGTGTGATACCCTCGCCTTCATCGAGTTCCTGTAAGAGCTCCGCTTGGTAGGCCTGAAGGACTAGAGTGGAGCGAAGCAGCTGCCTGGCCACCGGCCATGAAGGATTTCCCAATGAGACTGGACGTGACTCGACACGCCTTAGAGGGAAGAAGGGGGCAAGACTTCCGTGCCGCGGCCGAATTATGTTTGGCCAGTTAACATGGTCTGGCATAGCAGGCTTGTGTTCTGACATGAAAATAATGAAAATTAGCGTGTAAAACAGAATATAATCCTACAAAATGCAGCGGGCTAAAGAAAACATTGTCGGACCATACCGCCTAAAACTAAATCCTAATGCAAAGATGAGATATGACGAAAAAAATAAAGAGAATCAAGACTCGATCCTTACGAGCAGAGCGACTGGTCAAGGTAACACCCTCCAGCCCAAAAGAAGGGCATGTGAAAAGGCTGTGTTGTGGTGCTTTTACAGACAGCCTGAAGAGCATGATGACATGTTTGCTTGCGATAATCAGAACTGTCCTATACAGTGGTTCCATTTAGACTGCGTGGGACTCAGCAGCACACCAGCCAGAGACGATAATCTGTGGAAACATCAAGCTTCTCTGGCTCCTCCCAGTGGTCCTATTGTCATTTGCAGAAAGTCATCCACTCCCGGTAAGAAACAACCAATCAGAGCTGCGGTCCGTAACTTTGTTTGTGTTCAAAATGTAGAAAAATGTATATAATAAGCGAGTACACCATAAATCCATTTTCCAAACCTTGTTTTTAGCTTGTCCTGAATCACTAGGGTGCACCTATAATAAATGTTTAGATTCTGACTATTTTAGATTGCTTCGCGGGTACCGCAGCGGAGTAACCCAATACCTTTGTGATTCTTCATAGACATAAACAGAGAGAAGTAGTTCTGGCTACGATGTTCTTCTGCAAGACGCAAGCAGTTCTGTTTATTAACCGCTAGAGCGTCAGAAGTTACCTACCACAGCTTTAAGTTGTATTTTATTTTAATTAATGTAATTTAAAAACAACTATTACACCTCTTTTCTTATTCTTGATTTCTGTGCATTTGCTGCATATCTTCTGTGGTGGAGCAGGACCTGCAAGGAAAGGTGAAAAAAAGGGAAACCATGAAACAAAAGAATAAAGCAATGACTTTTTGTATTGTGTATGTGTATTTTTGTAGGACATGAAAATGTCTGTAGACGGGTGTGTGCACTGAGGATGGAGAAGACCACAGCATCATCCTGGAAATGATCGAGAGTCACAGATGAGTCGCTCCCTCACTCCACCTGCACTTTACTTTCTCATCATGACCAGATGCTGCTGTGGATGTGATTTTTGGTAAAGTTTGTTTGGCTGGTTACTGTTTAAACAATGAAGGCTGACTTTCAGAAGCTTCAAAAGCATCATCAAAAAATGTTATGGAGCTTTTATCTGAAGTGATTGACAGTGCTCTTATTACAGGGGCCTACAATCCCCTGATCAACCAGGAGAAGAGAGCCTTGCTCAAGGACACACTGGTGTTCCTGTGGCTCAAATGGTAGAGCACTGTGTTAGCAGCGCAAGGTTGTGGGTTCGAATACCAGGGAACACATGTTAGGTAAAAACTGTTAGGCTGAATGCACTGTAAGTCACTTTGGATAAATATAATTTATTTATAAATTTGAACCACTTCAGTGGTTTAGCCAACTACAAAAGTAATAAATCAATGCATGTACCAATAATTTTGGTATCATGACAACACTAGTTCCCTGAGAGGAGGGAACGAGACATTTCGTATGGGGAAATCCATCTCCTCGAAATTATGAAGTCTGATTGAATAACTCTTTTGCTTGCAAATAGCCAATGGCGTCCTCGCCTGGCTGCCATCAATATAGGTGACGGCGGGCGCCAAAAACCTCAGAATCTTTGACTGAACGAGAGTTATGAGGCTGGAAGGTTTTTCCACACGGCAGGTTACATAATGTCTCGTTCCCTCCTCTCAGGGAACTAAGGTTACGTGAGTAACCGGAGACGTTCCCTTATCGAGTCGGTCTCTCGACATTACGTATGGGGAACAATAAAACCCCTGCCGTGTGGGAAATATTGTCTGACCCAGCTCGCAACGAGCCACAGAAGAGCATAAGCACTAGTTCTTACAGCGCATTAGCTCTAGGTCAGGTACCGGACCTAGTTGAAACACCTCTTGGCACAGAGCCAAATCAGCTCTTACACCATCGTAATCCGGTGCACCCAGATAAGCAACACTGGTGTGATATGTGGAAAATGCAGCAATATGTTGGTGCTTGGGAATACACTGCCGGCTTATAATGCAGGCATAATAAGGGGCCACATTAGATAGTGAATAAATATCTCAACCGCAGCTATTAATGCAGGCATAATAAGGGGCCACATTAGATAGTGAATGAATATCTCAACCGCAGCTATTACTAAAATAACTGACGCTGTCTATATGACCTGGTGGAAACCATGGTTCGAAACTGGCTAGTTCTGTTCACATATGCATGCAGGGCACGCACGGGGCACAAAGCGCACTTCTGAGACACTGAATTACTGTCCTCCTTGGGTCAAAATGCTTGAATTGTAACTATCTGAGCTCTGAACGGCGTTTGAGAGTACTTTAGGCTAATAGCCGCATTTGGGTAAAAGTCTGACCATACAATCGTCCGGTCCAAACTGCATACACTCGCTGTTCACTGTCTCCCACTCGTTTCCCCGCAAGCTAGCGCAAGCAGTAGTGCCGTCTTAAATGAGAGCACTTTAAGGTCGCTAAACTCGGCTGGTTCAAAAGGTGGGTCGGACAGTGCACTAAGCACTAACGACAGGTCCCAGACCGGCATCTGATGAAGGCGGGGTGGATTAAGCCGCCTAGCTCCCCGAAGAAAGCTCGTTATCAGGGGGTGCCTCCCCACTGAATGGCCATCTAGCAAGTCATGAAAAATTTACCCAGGAATGTGATATATTGGCGCAGCTGCAGTGTGCTCTTCTGAATGTTCACAGACAGCCCAAACCTGTCAGATGGGTGAGGAGTCTGTGTTTGTGTTCCTCGAGAGCGCTTCTCAACCGTGCAAAGACTAACCAGTCGTCGAGATAGTTCAGTATGCGCATTCCACTGAGCGTCAGGGCAGTGAGCATTGTATTAATGCACATTGTAAATACGCGGGGAGCCAAAGCGAGCCCAAACGGCAACACTTTGAACTGGTACGCCACACCCTCGAATGCAAAACGCAGGAAGTGCCTGTGATGTGGGGCTATCTGGATGTGGAAGTATGCATCCTTTAGATCCACTGCAATGAAGTAATCTTCGGGCTGAATGTGCGCGAGGATCTGCTTCACAGTTATCATTTTGAACTTGCGTTTCGCGAGCACTTTGTTCAGTAATCTCAGGTCTAAGATGGGGCACATACATCCGTCCTTTTTCAGAACTAGAAAATAACAGCTGTAGAACCCGGAAGTTTTCCGTTCCTCGGGCACTATCTCTACTGCTTTGTACTGTTTGGCCAGGAGAGAGGATATTTCTGCACGTAGCAGCAGGGCACTCTGTTCTGATACTTCTGCAATAATCACACCGCCGAAGCGGGGTGGTCTGCGAGCAAACAGGAGAGTATAGACGCGGTTTATCATGTTGATGTTCAATACAGAAGGTATTAAAGCATGCTGTGGTGGGGGCTGCGCGTCAGCCACCGGGGAAGCATTGACCGCTATATGAATAGCAGGTGACTCGTCCGCGGCTTCTTGCACGGAAACATACATAGTCACCTCCTCGGGTTTAGAGGAGGCTTCGCTTATGTAGTGGGTAATAGTAGAGGGAGGAAGAAAGCTCTTTTGCTGAGGCATGTAATGCATGTTTATTGAAACAGAACACAGCGGTTTCATTCTCACAACATTTACATTGTTTATGAACTCTGGGCGGGAACACGCCCTCTTCGCTGCAGGTCCGACAAACACGTCCTGCGCTCTCTTCCCCCTGACACGAGCATCAGGAACGCTGCTCCTTCTTGCCTGCCGGACGCCCTTGGCTGCTAGAGGCCGGTTTAGTACCAAAACGGGGCTTCCTGGGCTGCCTCTGGCAGAACGGTGGCTCTGGCTCACGACGCTCTACCGCGCTCGGGAACGCGCGCCTAGTATATCCTTCCTGGCGCTGCGCTGAAGAAGACCTGGACCTCGCTGTCACCTATATTGATGGCTGTCAGCCAATCAGGTGAGGGCGAGGGCGCCATTGGCTATTTGCAAGCAAAAGAGTTATTAAATCAGACTTCATAATTTCAAGGAAATGGATTTCCCCATACGTAATGTTGAGAGACCGACTCGATAAGGGAACTCGCGAAGCACAAAGTTATTCCGTGTTTTCTCAGCACTATATCATAGAAAATACGAGGTTTGAGAAGTAGAAGGCGGGACAAAATTTAAAATATTTCAGGTTTCCAAGCCTCGAGAATGAGCTCTAGATCTAGTGAACACGGGTGGAGATAGGACTAGCCGTCTCAGTCAGGGTATATTCTGGCAAAACCATTTACCAATCACGTTTCTCAATCGGCAAAGCAATCTGTGGTACATGCCTCTACCAACACATGATGGGTAACTCACGAAGCACAAAGTTCCTCCGTGTTTTAAAAATACATTTTGGTCCAAAAATAGCAAAAACTATGACTTTATTCAGCATTGTCTTCTCTTCCGTGTCTGTTGTGAGAGAGTTCAAAACAAAGCAGTCTGGATATCCGGTTCGCGAATGAATCATTCGATGTAACCGGATCTTTTTGAACCAGTTCACCAAATCGAACTGAATCATTTTAAACGGTTCGGGTCTCCAATACGCATTAATCCACAAATGACTTAAGCTGTTAACTTTTTTAATGTGGCTGACAGTCCAGTCCCTCTGAGTTCAAACAAACCAATATCCCGGAGTAATTCATGTACTCAAACAGTACACTGACTGAACTGCTGTGAAGAGAGAACTGAAGATGAACACCGAGCCGATCTAATATGATCCAATATGAGTTTATATTAGTTTGATTTTGTCAACTATCTTTGTCTGAGTTGCAAGGTGTCAGGTCCAGTGTTGGGAAGGTTACTTTGGAAATGTTACAGGTTACAGATTACAAATTACCTAATTTAAAATGTAATATGTAGTGTCACTGTTTCAAGTGACTTTAAGTAATGTAACTGATTACATTTGATTACTTTTTGATTACTATTCTAAATTTCTATTGTTTTCAAATTTTGATTATTTTGAATCATTTAAAGCAGGCAGGGTTAATGTTACATAAATACAGATTTAAAATCATTAGATATAGTTGAATAGCTATGATACTGTTTTTGAAATCAATGTTTGTATAGCTATGACAGGAAACATTGGCATCTAACAATGCCTTGGAAAAAAGGCAGTTAATCTAAAAATAAAATAAAATAAATAAATACATATTAACTTCCAGGACGACCCTCACACGAGCTTCCCGCAGCTCGTCAAGCGGCTGCCACAGTTCGACGAGAGCAACGAGTCCGGTAACGAATCGAGTCGGTGCATCAGTGCCTATCCTTTTGCTCGCATTAAATCCTTCTTTACGAACTGTATCCGACTTATAGAATATTAAGTATTCTATAATCAGAATACTTACTCCTGCTCACTCACGCCAAAGAACTCCCCGCTCAAGCTCACTGTCTCTGCAAGTTTAACGATGGCAGTTTTCACACACAGCTACTAGAAGATTTACATCTGTCAGACAGGTTGCTGATGTCATCAAGCTTAGTTTGAGTCTGCGCATCAGAAACGGAAGTGCTAAAAAACACAAAAAATGGGCTTCACTTGTCTCAATTGAGTTCCAATGGGGTTGCTGTTTCCATTTCTTTTACTGTCTATGGAGCTGAGCGGCATTTCATCAGATTTTAATTCCTTCAGGAAGCGAATCATCTGTTGCCCATCGGAAAGAGATTCTTTTGTTCTAAGCCATCTATTTATACAGAGCAGTTGACTCCTCTAAGGCGGATACAATTAGTTTTCCGGTATGTATCGACTCAAGAGTCCGCTTTGCGGCCTTTATCTATTGTTGTATCCGTGATATCTGTGTTTGAAAATAAGTAAGTTGCACTCTGGGCTCGCTCTCTTTCTGAGGAAGGAGAGATGTTCGTTCAACCCCCGCTGTTCTAGTTTTGCGGTTGCTGAGGCGCCGCACGAGCTCGGCGCTTGGGGTGATGGCGATGAGCCCGAGTGTTCAGTGAGTGAGAGAACGGAATTAATCCCCCTTTTCTCTTGCTCTATTCCCCGGACCGTGCGCTCAGCAGAAGAGTGCCTCTTGAGTCAGGTGGTTAGTCATATCTGTTTCCCACTCCGGAAGCTCGTAATCGATTCTGTCGGCTGCGGATTGGATGACGCCAGGCGGGAAGGAAGTTGACCGGAAGTTGAAGTCGGCCAGGTGCCGCCATCTTGTAGCAGAACTTCACTTGCGTTAGCATTCCTATTGACTCCCATTCATTTTGGCGTCACTTTGACAGCGAATAACTTCACATCTGAGGCGTTTAAAGACTCCATTTGTCCATTATTTATTTCTAAAGATACACGACAATGTATAAAGGGCTCCATTACCTTCTATGTTACATTATGGCCCCGCAGAAACAGTTTTTTGTAAAAAATAGGCTAACGATTGCGTCATAACCACTCAACTCTCTGTCGCACAGTAGAGAAATTACCGTACCGACAGGAGGAGAAGCTCACATGGCAATTAACTTGATATGGCGTACTGGCGTAACATTTTAAAATACTATACAAAATAATTAATCAGAATACTTACTCCTGCTCACTCATGCCAAAGAACTCCTGCTCAAGCTCGCCGTCTCTGCAAGATTAACGATGGCAGTTTGCACGCACAGCTACTAAAATATTTACATCTGTCATACAGGTTGCTGACGTCATCAAGCTTAGTTTGAGTCTGCGCATCAGAAATGGAAGTGCTAAAAATGGGCTTCACTTGTCTCAATTGAGTTCTAATGGGGTCGCTGTGTCCATTTCGTTTAATGTCTGTGGATGACGCATACTCTACAGCAGCCCCTGGCTCTTGAGCTCACAGGCGACACAAGCTGTAGATATAAGCTATGGGTTAAGGGGCGAGCTTACTATATAATATTACTTTTACTATTTATTTCAGCTCCGCTGCTGCATTGAGCAGAAACAAATAAGTGGAAGAGCTTGTGTGTTTCAGAGTATTTCTTATAGCAAGCTATAACAGTGAGCAGGCATTTCCCCCCTTTCTCTCTGTTATCTGCTTAGCTGAACTAATGCAGACAGATTCGTTTGATTTGGCGCTTACGCTTCCAACTCTTGTTCGTGTACTGTTTTTAAATGCAGACTCTAAGGAGTCCTGCAGCAGGTGTTTGTGCATTATGATTTTGGCGCTTCAAGCTACCAAACATTATTTTGCCCGACTAATTACTATTTATTTCAGCTCCGCTGCTGCATTGAGCTGAAACAAATAAGTGAAAAAATTCACGTACTTCAGAATATTTCTTATAGCAAGCTATAACGGTGAGTAGGTGGCTAAAATTCCCCTTTCTCCCTTATGTTACCTGCTGCACTGTACTAATGCAGACATGTTCATTTGATTTGGCGCATAAGCTTCCAACTCTTGTTCGTGTACTGTTTTTAGACGCAGACTCTGAGGAGACCTGCACGGATGTTGTTATGCACTGTGATATTGGCGCTTCTCCTACCAATAACTTGTTGCCTGACTACTTCCTTCAGCTCTGCTGCTGCGTCGAGTTGAAACAAGTTGAAGAGCTCACGTGTTTATAGCAAGCTATAAAGCTCCTTTAGGAATAGCCTCCATGACAATGGAAAATTCTTTGGGAGTTATTACTGGAAAATTAAATTTACATAAAAATTCTTTGTAACTTAAAAGAAGACCTTCTGAGTTAAATAACTGGGAAACAATCAGAATGTTTTCTCAAACCAAATACTAAAAAAAACAAAGATTTTCTCTTATATAAAATTTCTTGATTGTTCCAAATGCCCGTAGAAGCATTTTTTTTTTGTAAAAAATAGGCTAACGATTGCGTCATAACCAGCGACTCTCTGTCGCACAGTAGAGAAATTACCGTATGGACAGGAGACTGTCTAAGAGGCTATTGCAGGGTTTGTGCACCATTTTAAAAGTAGAATTTAATGCTTTTTAAGACCTTTTTAAGACCTCAACAAATATAATTTAAGACCCAAAAATTTCATAATTTCTTTGGAACAGGCTACTCAATTTATTGCCTCCTACAAGAGAAATCAAAATTTTTCCATTTGGTATCAATTATGTGCAATGTGTAAACTTGGTAAGTAAAAAAAAAAAATGAGTAAAAACTCTTTTCTTTGAAACCTTTTTATTTTCTTTTTTTTTTTGTTCCTTTGTGATGTAGAACAGAGAGAAGGTAACATAGATAAGTTGAAATACACTAAACAACACAATGCCTTGTATGAAGGAACCATGTAGAATAGAATACTGAAAATAAGCTCAATAATGAAAGTCCTCAAAACAGCCTTTCACAAGCCAAAAAGTTGACAAATAATCTACTTAACTGTTAGAAAACACAAATGTTATTACATGACTTTTAATGAGAGAAACCCTTTGTTTTGTAACATCCCAAATTCTCCTCAAGACATGTGCCGTAGCTCTGCTGCTCTCTTCTCAATTTCATGGTCTAGGTCCACCAACTCTCTTCTCTTTTCCTTGCATCTTTTTCTCATGGAATTAGATTTAGTGATAAGTTCTGCCATCTTGGTACCTGCTGTATTCTCAGCCTTCTCTGCAAGGCCATCTGCATCCTTTTCTAGAGTTTCACACACAGTTGAGATTGTTCTTCTTTTCTTGCGTAGCTCTTCAAGCTCATCTTCAACCCCTTTTTCTCTTGTTCATCGGTTTTGTCTTTTCCTTTTTCATATGATGATGACCTTGGATTGGGGAGCTTCTTGGCTTTGACCTGATCCACATAGTTGACAATATATGGCCAAATTTCAATGACTCGCTCCACTGCTGGAAGGTTTTCCAGCCATCGATGTATGCAAAATGGCAGAGGAAATGTATCACACTTTGTCACTACCACAAAGTCCTCTCTCCTTGCAGGAGCACAATGAAACAGGTAGTGCAGGGCTTTCAGGAGTTTCTCAACTTGCCACACTGCGAAGCCGTTCTTGAATGAGTTGTGCATCGTGTGAAGGCCACAACTCCCAATTATTTGTAGTTGGGCTCCACCACACTGCTCTCTGTGTTCTTCTTGTAAGAGTTCAACAAACTTCCAGTTTACAGCGGGCCCATCCATTGATAGTGAGAGCATGTTGTTCAGATTCAGCTCCTTTGTACCTTCCTGCACATTTGAAAAAAAAAGAAAAAAAGAGAAAAAGATCAATTCAATGTGCCAAGTAATCCAAAACAATAAAATGCAAACATACACAAACGTAATTATAAACTAGGGGTGCTCCGATCACGATCGGCCGATCGTTAATGCGCATCTCGTCAGTAAAGCCGGTTTTCTAATCAGCGGTTAATTCCATCAGGTGCCTGATTTCACATAGAGCAGCTGTTACTACACAGAGCCGTTGTTAACTGAGAAGATGCGCCAATAAACGCTTAAAATGAAGTGGATTTGCGCATCTTCTCTATTAACAACGGCTCTGTGTAGTAACAGCTGCTCTATGTGAAATCACGCACCTGATGGAATTAACCGCTGATTAAATAACCAGCTTTACTGACGAGATGCGCATAACGATCGGCCGATTGTGATCGGAGCACCCCTATTATAAACATGATTAACGTTAATCATTATATAACTGGTAACATTATATGGGTATATGTTCAGTGAGTTCAATTCAGATTTGTTTTATTACAAACGACAGACATTAGTTATGATACAGGATGCCTTCGTACATTAAAAATGTGAGCTTTGACATTAAAATACTTTATGCAGATTGTAACAGTAGTACTGGTTAATATGTGCTCTTTTCAAGTCAGTAATTATATGGTCACAGTGTTCTTTCTATGTGCATGGCCTATAAATGTAATGGTAAATTTTGCCAATTAAATTAATTATTTTCTATAGGTTTACTAACTGGTAAAATCATGTATTTTGTTGTAAAATACAACATATCTAATGTGTATTTACAAACATAGCTTGTTTCTGCATCTCTATTTACAGCTCATTAACCCTTAAGTGAATGTTTACTGTTGCTATGGCATTAAGTGACACCCTACATTAGCAGCTACATTTGCCCAACAGCCCATAAAACCACAATTTGGCATATTTAAACTATAAACCACATATACCAACAGTTATACCCCTTAAACTCTGAGCTAAGTGTTGTTACCTGTTAGATTGTCAACGTGACCATAGACCTGTTACCTGACTGGAGCACATAACCAGTCCTCTGCCCAGAGTGGGAACACTGAACACCGGGGGAGTGTTGGTGTTTACACCTCTAGCATATGAGCTTTAAACCGCACTAACATTACACCACACTTAGTATGAATAATAGTATGCGATTTCAAACACAATCGTAACGTTACTTACATTGAAATGACCCAACATGTCCTCGGCTCTGGAGTGACTCATGAACACCGACCCATAGTAGCGGGAGATGACGTAGTGTGTGCCAGTCTCATCATCAGTAGTCCAGAATCGCAAATGAAGGTCCATTTGTTGGTTCTTTGTCGTTTTATTCAAACTTTCGTCAAACATGACGACATATGGCTTCTCACTAACGCTGCACGATAGCTCCTTCTTGATGAATGAAGCGATGCCATATTTGGCGACATATGCAGTTTTATTTTCACCACAGGTGAATGACTTGGCAAGCTGCGAATCGGGGAACATGGCAGCAGAGATGTCACGTATGTCCTCGTTAGATTTAAATGAATTGTGCCTCGTCACAGTATGGAGAACCCACAGTACCTCTGCCTTTTGGGTGTCAGTTGGTGAAATGAAACTTGTTATAGCCGACTGTGAGGTGGCGTCTGAACTAGTAACATCGTTAGGTCGAGCTGCAAACAATGCAGGGATTGACCTGGACCCGCTATGACTAGGTGCTGCAACGTACCGCTGGTGCTTTCCTCCTTTCATGTGCGACTCGACGGCTTTGAGCCCCATGGTCCCTAACAAAAAGGTCTTTTTGCAGAATTTACACATTGTCGTTAAATTTACACTTTCCCATCTTTGCATTTTGAACCTCACCTCGACAACCAATTAATGGCAGCACGCAGGCGCAGACCCACGTCAGCGTCTGTAAGCCGACCTACCGTAATAAGCTAATAAAATCGCGGAGACTGTCATTTCACACCTGTTTCACACATACTAAATTGATCAACTATTAGATGTTTTGCGGTGGATCACTGTGCTTCCCTATCATCATTAAGCACACCGGCTGAAAATTTAATACCTACAGCAACTTTACGGTAAATTTAAGACAATTTAAGACCTTAATTTCCCGGATTTTAATTTAAGACATTTTAAGACTTTTTAAGGACCCACGGGAACCCTGTATTGGGGGAACGTGGACGCATAAAGTCAAGGGAGATAATTAATCAAAATACTTACCAAAATGTGCTCCTGTTCACGCTCGCCTTCTCTGCAAGTTTCGGTGGGTGATTCAGATTTCTCTTGGCACAGCTGTTAGAAGATTTACAAGTTGCTCAGGTGACATCTACGTCATCAAGCTCAGTTTGAGTCTGCGCAGTATGCCCGACCCCCAGGAAGTGCATGCTCCTAATTTACTTCATTTTTCTCAGTTGAATCCAATGGGGTTGCTGTGTCCATTTCTTTTACTGTCTATGAAAAAAAAATAGGGTCCTAGAAATCCGCAACTGCAGGATTATTATTAGAAATGGCGATTCTTGACCTATTCTCATCGAGGCCTATGGAATGATATTCCGGGCTTTATTCAAAAGGAATTGCAAATTGTATGCAATTGCGTTTTCAATTCATGGACGCATAAAATGTGACATAATCCAAACGCAAATGCAAATCGCACATTAACGTTTGCATCTTCGTTTAAGCGAATGCACAGTGTCTGCCAAACTTAAAATGGAAATGCAAAGTCTGTTTGCAATTGTGTTTCCCATATCTTACGAGCTATGAGCCGGTCATATTTAAATAGCAATATTAATAACCACATTTGCCTTTTTTTCACTCTCTCTGCACTGTGCATGTAAACTGCCAAAACTCAAATGGAATTGCAATTCCTTTTGCATTTGAATTTCCAATGTCTACACGGAAACCTGTCAATCAAGTGACAGGGGTGGGGCCATTTTATTGGGCGTGTTTGCATTGGGAAGTGACGTCACTCACAGTCGACGGTAATAAATAATTATTAATTAATTAGTGTGGACTTTGTCATCTAAATACTTAATAACCAATAAGGTTAAGGATGTGTCTTACAAATTACTTCATCTTTTCTATCCTGTGAAGCTTTACTTGAAAAAGATGTTTCCTGATATTGACACTTTATGTTGTTTTTGTGGTGCTGAACACGAATCCATTTCTCATCTCTTCTGGGAATGCAAGGGACAGAAAGCGAGGGACAGAAAGGTTGTTGTGCGAGGCACATGTTTGAGAAATGTGAACGAACCGTGAATTGTTGGAAAGTGGAGGCAGATAGGAGAGAAAGGAAAACAATGCAGAAAGAATTAGCAAGTAGAAAGGAGGAAAAGAAAGTTGAAGAATGCAAAGAAAGTGTAAATGCCTCACATAGACCTACTAACCGCTCTGATGTTTGTATTTCTAAACATGTACCTCCGCCATACACACATTTCCCGGTGACCGAGGTGCAAGCTGCGAAAATGGACCCCGACCTCGACTGCTCTCCACCGAGAAGACCAACAGCACCGTGGCCAGATCCAGAATGGAGACAAGAAACTGCGGAAGACCCAGAAATCATTCCTGAAACCCCCAACAAGGAAATAGAAGAGGAAATAGTGTGCAGAACACCCCTGACAAAGAAAAGAAAAACCAGACAACCAGCGAAAGAAGAAAATGTGAGTATAACAACTCCAATGATTGAGGTTTCAGGCCCTGACGGCCCTATTATGGTCTGTAGACCATGGACTATAACGGACATGAAGGAAGTGATGGCTCACTTTCCGAGCCCTGACGAAGCAGGTGATAAATTTTCTACCGAATTAGTCACCTTTTGCCAAGAATTCAGCCCCACCGTGTACGAACTGAGAAGGCTGCTGGCAGTGAAACTGGGGGCTACAAGCAGGCATGAAGTGAGTGGAGAGCTGCAGAAAGAGGACTGTCGGAGAGGACACTGTGAATGGAAAAGTGGACAGCTATCTCCTGTTTTAGCACACGCTTTGCATGCAGGGGAGATACAGACGGCGAAGAAGGAAAGAGTTAAAGCTGTGGTAGGTAACTTTTGACGCTCTAGCGGTTAATAAACAGAACTGCTTGCGTCTTGCGGAAGAACATCGTAGCCGGAACTACTTCTCTCTGTTTATGTCTATGAAGAATCACAAAGGTATTGGGTTACTCCGCCGCGGAACCCCCGAAGCAATCTAAAATAGTCCAAATATAAACACTTATTATAGGTGCACCCTAGTGATTCAGGACAAGCTAAAAACAAGGTTTGGAAAATGGATTCATGGTGTACTCGCTTATTATATACATTTTTCTACATTTTGAACACAAACAAAGTTACGGACCGCAGCTCTGATTGGTTGTTTTTTACCGGGAGCGATGGAGTTTCTGCAAATGGCAATAGGACCACTGGGAGGAGCCAGAGGAGCTTGATTTTTTTCACAGATTATCTGTCTAATATTCTACTGTCAGGACATAATGACAGGTTTAACAAATATGTAAAAAATATTTTTTTACAAAAGTTCCCTACAGCACCTTTAAAGCCAAGACCAACAGAGAGTGGCAGCTGGCGTTTGTGCAAGCCGTGTCGAAGACTGGGGGCTATTCTGCGCAGCGAAACCAGCAATCGAAAGGGGGAAGATGGAAGAGAAACTCTGAAAGATGGGGTTGTTGGATCTGCGAGACAGATGAACATAAGACATTCAGGTGTACAAGATGCAGACGGTTGGGCAGAGGATTGCCCGGAGAACCGGCGATATCAACAAGCAGACTGAAGCGAGGGAGACGGAGAGCAGAGAGGAGGGGTCCAGGCCGAGCAACCAACGGTCACAAGTGAGGGAAGTGAAAATTTTCTGCTCTCTGCAATGAAGAAAATGCTTGCTTTCCTTTGTGTATGTCTGATTCTGTTGATAAGCATCCTGACAGATGTGCTATTATGTTTAAGAGTGAAGCTTTTATGAAAATGCCTAAATATCCTATGTTAGTAGAGGGGATATTGGTTGAGTTTTTAGCTGATTCTGGGGCCGCACAGTCACACCCCTGCATGTCCAGTGCCTTTGATGGGGAGAGATTTATTGTGCAAACTAAATTTGACACTGATTGCAGACTCTGGGGGTGTCTGAGTGGCAGAGAAAGAGCAGATTTGTTGTCTGCAAGCAGAACCAAAATAGGCATATGAATGGCACATCAGAAATTCTGAATGGGCTGGAATGATGTGTGAACTGACAAAAAATCGAGCAAAACCATTTGACAGAGAAATCACGTTGCCTGACGAATTGCATTGCACGTCACATGTTGTAGTACAATGAGATGACCAGTATGAAAATGACTGGTTTGAAGGAGGAAAAGGAGAAACTTTGCGTTTTGAGAAAATGTTTTAGACAGAAAATGTGTGTGCAGTTTCAGTTTGCCTGACAGAAAAACAGCTTCAGTTTTACTCAATGGCAGAAGATTCTGTGCCTCGCTCTCCAAGGCCAGCAGACAGGGCCCAGATTAGAACTGTTTGTGAAAAGCTGTGTTTGTGTTACAGACAGAGACAGATAGGGGAGGGAGTGAAACATAGTGAGAGTCTGGGAGCGTTTATGTCAGAGTGCAAGCATGGAACAAAAGGAAAAGGGAAAATCATTGCATGACAATTATTTGTGCCTCAGATATACATCAAGCATTAACAGAAGTGCCATCAGAGTTATGGGCAAAACACAAATATGATGTGGGTTTAATTAAAGGATGTGAACCAGTTGTTGTCACCCCAAAATCTGATTACAGACCATGTCAACGTCAATACCCTCTAAAACTAGAGGCAATTCTTGGTATAAAACCAGTATTTGAGTCACTATTAAAAGAGGGAATAATGGTGCCATGTAATGATTCTCCAGTTCGCACTCCAATTTTTCCTGTAAAAAAAATAAGGGATGAGGGTCAGCCCACAGAGTGGCAATTTTTACAAGATTTACAGGCGGTGCTGTCATGCAAAGAGCTCCATCAGTACCAAATCCATACACAATTTTATCACAAATACCACAAGATGCAACATTCTTCTCAGTGGTAGATTTGGCAAATGCATTTTTTAGTGTGCCAGTTGATAAAGACAGCCAATTCTGGTTTGCATTTGAATTTGAGGGCAAAGGTTACACCTGCGCTCGAATGCCACAAGGGTATTGCAATGCCCCTAGTGATTACAACGAAGCCCTAAGGAGGAGTTTGGAGCTTTTGACCCTGACAGCAGGCACAGCCTTGTTACAGTATGTGGATGATCTTTGCCTGTGTGCTCGTGATGAGCTCACATGTGTGACTGACACTATGACCCTCTTGAACCATCTGGCTTGGGAGGGCCATGAAGTCAGCCTGACAAAATTGCAGCTCATAATACAACAGATTACATTCCTGGGGCATGTAATAACACCAAATAGCAAATCACTGTCTGAAAAAGGGGTTAAAGCTACAAGAGAAGTCCCAAAACCAGTAACAAAGAAACAAATGCTTATTTTTGGGGGAATGTGTTCCTATTGTAGAACATCTATTCCAAATTATGCAATTTTTGAGCTGCCCCTGAGAGCCCTGAGAGGGAAGGGGTTGAATTTATATGACAGGATTGAGTGGACAGAGGAAGCGGCACAGGCATTTCTGAACATGAAAGTTCAGCTGTCTGTTGCGCCAACTCTGGGCTAACCCAGGCCGAAATAAACCCTTTATTCAGATGGATGATGAGGAAAAAAATGGGTTTATGACTTCTGTATTGTTGCAACATCATGAAGACAAGTTGAGACCTGTGGCATATTTTTCCAGCAAATTAGACCCAGTTTCAGCAGGCCTGCCACACTGTCTGAGGGTGTGGCGGCTGCTGAGAAGGCCGTAATGGCTTCTAGAGAATTCGTAGGCTACTCTGATCTGACATTGATGGTGCCTCACGCAGTGTCCATGATTTTGCAGGAACAGAAAACATCACACTTATCAACAGCTCGATGGTTAAGATATCATACTATTCTGCTTGATATACCTAATATCACTGTTAAGCGATGAACAACCTTGAATGCTGCTACTCTCCTTCCAACAGATGAGGATGGGGAGGAGCATCATTGTTGTTTAACAGCACTTGAACAAGTGTGTACACCACATCCAGACCTGTCTAACGTGCCACTTGAAAATTGTGAAAATGTCCTCTTGGTGGATAGCGCAGCTTTTAAAGATCCACAAACAGGCCTGAATAAGGTTGGTTATGCAATAACAATAATTATTCAGCACAAGCAGCTGAGCTTGTGGCATTAACAGAAGCATGCAAACTAATGACAGACAAATGTGTAATGATTTACACAGATTCACACTATGCAATCGGGGTTACTCATGATTTTGGTGCGCTGTGGAAACACAGAACGTTTTCAGAATCAGAATCAGAATGAGCTTTATTGCCAGGTATGTTTACACATACGAGGAATTTGTTTTTGTGACAGAAGCTCCACAGTACAACAGAATGACAGCGACAGAACATAAAACACATAATAAAAGAATAAAAAATACAAATAAGTAGATAGTGAATGACAATATACAAATTGACAATTGTAGGCAGGTATATTACAAAATGCAGTTATGTATGTACATGTGTATTATGTGCAAAATGTAAGTATATACTAAGTATGTGTGTTAGATAAATAAAGTGTATGTGTATATAAATATAAAGTGTAGTGTGTTCGCCATTACTGTCAGCTGTTCATAAGATGGATTGCCTGAGGGAAGAAACTGGTCCTGTGTCTGGTCGTTCTAGTGCTCAGTGCTCTGTAGCGTCGACCAGATGGCAACAGTTCAAAGAGGGAGTGTGCTGGATGTGAGGGGTCCAGAGTGATTTTGACAGCCCTTTTTCTCACTCTGGATAAGTACAGTTCTTGAATAGAAGGGAGGGTTGTACCGATGATTCGCTCAGCAGTCCGGACTACCCTCTGTAGTCTTCTTAGGTCAGATTTAGAAGCTGAGCTGAACCAGACAGTTACTGAAGTGCAGAGGATGGATTCAATGATGGTGGAGTAGAACTGTTTCAACAGCTCCTGTGGCAGGTTAAACTTCCTCAGCTGGCGAAGGAAGTACAACCTCTGCTGGGCCTTTTTCACAATGGAGTCAATGTGAATGTCCCAATTCATGTCCTGAGAGATAGTGGTGCCCAGGAACCTGAATGACTCCACTGCAGTCACAGTGCTGTTCATGATGGTGAGTGGGGGGAGTGCAGGGGGGTCACCGTCACCGTCCTGAATGAGGCCAATGAGTGTGGTGTCGTCTGCAAACTTCAGGAGCTTGACAGAGGGGTCCTTAGATGTGCAATCGTTGGTGTACAGGGAGAAGAGCAGTGGGGAGAGAACGCAGCCCCGGGGAGCTCCGATGCTGATTGTACGAGTGCTGGATGTGTATTTTCCCAACCTCACTAGCTGCTGCCTGTCTGTCAGGAAGCTGTTGATCCACTGACAGATGGAGGTGGGCACGGAGAGCTGATTTAGTTTGGGCAGGAGGAGGTTTGGGATGATCGTGTTGAAAGTGTTTACTTTTGAAGTCAGATGGGCGACCAATATTAAATGCACCCCTCGTGGCAGATTTGCTAGACGCTATTTTACTGCCAGAAAAGAAAGCGATTTGTAAATGCGCAGCGCATACTAATAACAAAGATTCTGTATCTACAGGAAACGCCAGAGCAGACGCAGCAGCCAAGGCTGCGGCATCTCAGCAGACAAAATCATCAGAGTGTACTTTGTTATCTGAAAATAACCCTGACATTTCTTCATCTTTACAGGGCATGCAGACATTTGCGACAGGACAGGAGAGAGAGAAATGGAAACAGTGTGGCTGTGAAGTGGTGAATGGAGTATGGATGAGCAGAGATGGAAAGCCTTGTTTACCTAAACACTTCTTTCCTCACTATGCTAAGTGGATGCATGGGAAAGACCATGCATCGAAAGGGGGAATGATTATGCAAATTCAAGAATTGTGGTTTACAAAGGGGTTCAAAAATTATGCAGAAAATTTTAGCAAAAGATGTGTCATTTGTAATACACATAATGTGGCAAGAGGCATAAAAAAAATGTCTCAGGTATTCCAGCAAGCCCCGATGGATTTCATTGAACTGTTCCCATGTGAAGGGAGGGAAACATGGTTTGGTATTTGTGGACATGTGGTCCAAATGGGTAGTGGTCTGCCCAATGTCCAAACAGGATGCAGCAGCAGTAGTAAGGGCTCTGCTGACTGAAATAGTCCCGAGATGGGGAAATTCCACGAAAAAGCAGTTCGGGCATTGAAACACATTTTGTGTAGGGGCAATAAAAATCTAATTGGTTAAGTGTTGTGAGAAAACTGGACTCACATGGGTTAAGGTGCTCCCAATCATTCTCATGTACATGAGAATGAGAAATAGATCCAGAGTAAACCTGAGCCCTTTTGAAATTCTCTTTGGCAACCCACCATTTGTGAGTATTGAAGGGGGTTAAACAACAGCTACCATCTACAGGTGTGTGAGCATGACACGTTGAGTTATTGCAAGGAAATGTCTTCTTTATTGTCTAATGTCTGTGTTCAGGTGAAAGCTGCTCAGGGGAAGGTTGCTGAAACACCGCTGCACGAACTGAAACCAGGAGATTTCGTGGTGGTACGAGATCTGAGGAGAAAGAGCTGGAAGGCGAAAAGGTGGCTGGGACCGTTCCAGGTGCTTCTGACCACTCACATGGCTGTGAAGGTAGCAGAGAGAGAAACGTGGATCCAGGCCAGCCACTGCAGGGAGGTCCAACAGAAAAGATCAGGAGACACACACGTCAATAAGGCCAGAATCCAGCCTAAACATCAAGCGTCCTTATCAGCGGGAAGAGCAAGGTTAAGACTGAAAAACAGCACCGAAGTAGTCTGTCCGCAAGTGAAAAGATAAATATGAGCATCATAGTTGGGTACATCATGTTGTTTTCATACTCCAGACTACAGTGAGAATGGCCGTAAAAGAGCCTGAACGTACACATAATGCTGCTAAATGATTTTTGCTGTTATTATGTCTACCATGTATTTTTTAGTTGATATCCAGCTCAGTACAGAGACTGGTGAAGTCTAGTGTTACACATCAAATGGTTCAAATGACTGTGTACAATGAAGACGCTATCATGGATTTGAGTAGGGAGAAAACTACTGATGAAGGGACAAACAGTAGTGGAAGCTACAGTGAAATGTGTTAAACTTGGCATTAAAGAAACTGCTCGCACTGATGCACTGCAGGCCAAACAGAGTCAACATTCTTAATGTCTGGGTGGCCAAACATCCAGTGAACTGAATGGCCCCACTTAACAGGAGGTTGCAGGTCGGCATGTTCCTGTGGAGCATTGGTTGGTTTGGTTTTGCCAGAAACGGTGGTAGCCACATGATGCACAGACCTAGATATGTAAAAAAAAGAAAAAGAAAAAGAGTAATCAACAGTATATCAGGATTCAATATAGATTAAGTACTGTACATTACTGGTTTCATGTTTTCAATGAAACACACATGACCAATACAGTATAACATTCAAATATGATGCCATCACAAACCAACAGACTAAAGCCAGCCTGGTACATACATTGTAAATTATCTGGCAAGACAGTCAGAGCTATCAAATTGTAATTAGATATTCTGACTTTCTAATCAGATGGCCTGCTGCGCAAAAAAAAACGTACCTGCTTGATCTTAACAAAAGTTCCTTCCTGCTGCACGATGCTACTATCTGACCTCTCACAACAGGCCGGACAGATGGCAAAAAGGCCCATCAGCTCCTCTTGGCAAACAATGAATTTGTCAATGCCACTACAACAACAAAAAATTAGGGAGGGAGGGAGGTGTCATTCAAACTACCAAAGCTACAGTACACAATAAAATGAGCATTCAAAATGGTCTATGTTGGTTTTAAATTATCTCACTTGTGGTGGGGGTCACACACGCGTAAGGTGGCTCCTCATCAAACAAGTCCTCCTCATGCATCGGCTCTTCAGGCACCCACGATAAGTCACTAACGACAGAGGCATTATCATCATCTTCATCATCTGTCTGTTCAGGACTAGCGATGGGAGTGGAGGTTTGTGGGCTGAAAGACATCTGTGTGCCCACGCTGACCATCTTGGGCTTCAGGTTAACCTGCACAGCTGTGGAGAGGCAGTAAACATACCCAAACATGTGACAATCATGGCAAATCTAAGCGGCTATGTTTTGGTGTAGGCTATGTATTAATATAATCGATGTGTATGGAAATGTCCTGCTTGCATAGATACTGGCAATGATTTAGACAAAATATCTACCCCTTAAAATACCCAAGACTTACCGCGAGACCATCGGGGGGAGGGGCTTCAAATAACACTGTGTCACAGCGTCAGAAGTGGAGGAGGGCAAGGGCTGATCCCCAGTATCAACCAAGGGGCAAGGAACTCGACCGGAAGTTGAAGTCGGGTGGGGGCTGCCATCTTTTAGCAGAACTTCACTTGCATTAGCATTCCCATTGACTCCCATTCATTTTGGCGTCACTTTGACAGCGAATAACTTTACATCTGAGGCGTTTAAAGACTCTGTTTGTCCATTATTTATTTCTAAAGATACACGACAATGTATAAAGGGCTCCATTACCTTCTATGTTACATTTTGGCCCCGTATAAACAGTTTTTGTAAAAAATAGGCTAACGATTGCGTCATAACCACTCGTCTCTCTGTCGCATTACCGTACAGACAGGAGGAGAAGCTCGCAGGCAATTAACTTAATATGGCGTACTGGCGTTACATTTTAAAATACTATACAAAATAATTAATCAGAATACTTACTCCTGCTCACTCACGACAAAGAACTCCCCGCTCAAGCTCGCCGTCTCTGTAAGATTAACGATGGTAGTTTGCACGCACAGCTACTAGAAGATTTACATCTAGGCTAGTGACAAATGGTCAAAAAGTGCTTTAGTTTTCGAGATACCCCTACCGGAGGTAGAACTAAACCCAACAATGTTTTTCTTAATCTCTAAGGTCTCCCATATATGAAATGGATTCTTGGCTAAAAATATTTTACTGCTAAGATTGTTAAATTAACAGATATTGTTATACACCACAAAATCAATAAAGGACTAAAATATAGCCTGTCCGTATGGGAGTTAAGGCATATAAACTAATGCAGATCAATCACACAAGCTCTGAGAGCTTTGAAACTTGACATGTTTGTAGTCAGGAAGTTGATTTAACTACTAGAAAAGACTGGATGTGAATATCTTGATGTATGGAATAAATAGACACATGTAAACACATATCTAAAATAAGCGGACATGCACAAATTTAATATCTATGCAGAATGTTTTCATTTACTTTGTGTTTGCTTTGCCTGGCATTATCATAGAAACACATATGATGGCTTGTTGGAAAGGTGGGGTTGTGCTGAATCCAGCAATACCAAATATGTAAATATATGATAAAAGAGAAGTGTTCTGTCACTCAATGTATGAGGTGTCCAAAATGAATGAAAATGGAACACTGACATAATTGAGTCCAAACCCATTCATTATCAGTGGTGAGGAGAATGTTGAGAAATTCAAATATAAGAGACATCAAAAAATATTAAATATGGCACCTTGTACTATATGGAAACAAAGATTGAAATCGAAAGATAACACCTTACCATAGCACAAACAGGAGACCAGGAGTTTTAACTTAATGAACTTTTTAATAAAACTATAACTTAACTTCACACAATACAACTTAAATTATTAATATGTAAATATATAATAAAAGAGAAGTGTTCTGTCACTCAATGTATGAGGTGTCCAAAATGAAAGAACGATGGACAAAATAGCCTCAAGTCCAAATCACATTAACAGTGGTGAGAGAAATGTTGACAAATTCATGGTTACTGCAAAGTAACTTACATTAGGTAAGTGCTGATCCATATTTATGATACATTTAATAATGATACATTTCATAAGGCACAGTATACTATACAATTCATATGAACCACAGATCCAATTGAATCAGGTTAACACTGGAATGGAACACCTTTATTAAAATATCGTCACTGACGGGCAGAGTCCTCGCATGTCCAAATTTTGTCTATTTCATATTATTTCACAATTCAATGCTATTGGTCAAACCCCACGTGGTAAACAATCTAAAGTGTTGAAAATAGATTGAGAGCAAATCTCTTAACTCCATTGGACACTTCAACTGTCTGAGAATCCTCGTAACGCCACCTCTTCTTCACTCCACGGCAGGAGCTTCCACGCCATTTTGTGTCCTCAGGATTTAAAGTCGCAACGATTGAGAAATCCTCATCGAGCAACACATAAAGCAAGCCTTAACTCTGATTTTATCTATTTTAAACTATGATATCAGTTATTGATGTATTTTAAATGTCTACTTATTACTAGGCAAGGCAAGGCAAGTTTATTTATATAGCACATTTCATACACAATGGTAATTCAAAGTGCTTTACATAAAATAAAGTAAAATAATCATGAAGAAAAATAATAAAAATAAAGACAAGCAATTTTAAAACTTTTAAAATTATGAAAAACACTACTTAACTAAAATGAATTTAAAAACAGTTAGAAAATGATTTTACATAAAAAAAAGTGAAAATATAGTGCAATCAGTATAGTGAAGCAGATTCCAACTGCAGGCAGCATAGTAACTAAAGGAGGACTCCCCTTGTTTTGTGTGAACCTTTGGTATTTCTAACTGACTTGATCCTAGTGATCTGAGTGCTTTGTTAGGTTTATATTCAGTGAACATATCTGCAATATATTTCGGTCCTAGGTCATTTAGTGACTTATATACGAGTAAAAGTACTTTAAAATCAATCCTATATTTAACTGGAAGCCAGTGTAAGGACCTGAGGACTGGTGTGATATGCTCAGATTTTCTGGTTCTTGTCAGAATCCTGGCAGCAGTGTTCTGCATGAGCTGCAGCTGTCTAATGGTCTTTTTGGGAAGGCCGGTGAGGAGCCCATTACAATTGTCCACCCTGCTGGTGATAAAGGCATGAACAAGTTTCTCCATGTCTTGGCTGGAAACAAAACCTCTAATTCTTGCAATGTTTTTGAGATGATAGTATGCTGATTTAGCTACTGCTTTGACATGACTACTGAAACTAAGGTCTGTCTCCAGAATCACACCAAGATTCCTGACATGATTTTTAGTTGTTTGACCCCTAGAGTCAAGGTATGCATTCACCTTGAACACTTCATGTTTGTTTCCAAATGCAATGACTTCAGTTTTTTCCTTGTTTAGCTGAAGAAAGCTCTGGCACATCCAACTATTAATTTTATCAATGCATTGGCAAAGGGAGTCAATAGGCGGATCTTTTGTGACGTCATTGTTTATGTTTGTCGCGTTGCATCATGGGAATCGTGTGGCAGGAAACACCGCTAGATACCTGTAATTTGATTGTTTTGCACGTTTGGAGGAGGATTTAGAGAAGAGGATGGTTCACTCTTGCTGTGTGGTCGATTGTACGGTTAGTTGGGGGCCTGATAAAAAGTTTTTTCGAATTCCCTCCGAAAAGGATAGCGAAAAATGAAAGAAATTGTTGCGTGCAATTAGGCGATTGAACCTGGACATTCCGAAGAAAGCCTGCAGCTTCTGATCGAGTTTGTGAGGCACATTTTGTTCATGATAAGTCTTAGTGACTATGTATTTATAGAAGATTGAATAAAAATAAATAAAACTGAGTCAAATCAACCGAGTCATATGTTTTCGCTTTCTGATTCAGGTGTCCCAAACCGCAATCCACAGCTCCCAGACTATGTTCCTCACATCATTCTGTAGCTGTGCTTTGCTGCAAGCCTCACTAGTACATGCAGCATTTGTAAGTCCTATCCTGACAGCTGCTTCTACTTTAAACATTAAATTCTCCAAGACTGGATTTGAAAGAAGGAGAAATGTGTAAGCTGTGATATACAATTTTTCACCATTAGTACAGACGCCATTGAAAGTCTCACACTGAAAACAATTGAATTGGTACAACAGTCACTACATTTTCAGTAAATAAATAAGGAAATAAGAACACTGATCAATGAAGACTTACCCGGATTTGCAGTCGCAGTGAGCAGTGATTATTTTGCCGTTCTCTTTGGCGATCACCCACGGGAGATGCGAATCATGCTGTGACTCTGCTTGGCCAGGTCTAACCTCTGCTTTTAGCACGATCACTGCTTTCTGTTTGGCAGAAAAGATTGGCCCAACTTTTCGAGAAACAAAATAATCATAGGCCTTCAGACTTTTGAAAGCCTTTAATCTTTCATGAGTGAAGGGTCCAGGGGTTTCTATTAAATAAGAATAAATGTCTCCCCAGCAGATTGGTGGCCAAGACACGGGCGAGTCAGACCAACGTTTTTTGTCATCCCAGATTTCATATGGGCTTTGAATAGCTTCGATTTTGTCACCAATACAAATTTTGAGCTTCTCTCCAAACCTCCTCCGGCCTTCAGATGTTAAAGTGCTTATTTATTGAGGATTTTGCCCGCTAAAGGCCGTTCACACCAAGCACGATAACTATAAAGATAACGATAAAGATATAGTTCTAAAAATCGTTCTCAATATTAAAGAATAGCAGAGTCCACACCATAACTATAACAATAAAGAAACGATATCGTTGGAATCACTTTCAGAATGATTTTCCCCCCTGATGAACGATAAAACATTGCCAACCAATCAGAATCAATCCTGCTGTAATGAGCTCGAGAATTTAAAGCAGCAGACGTGCCGGTAAATCTGGGTATCATCAGCATAGCTGTGATAGGCAATTTGGTTCTTTCTCATTATTTGACTTAGTGGAAGCATATACAGGCTAACCAAGAGCGGTGCAAGAATTGACCCTTGTGGCACTCCACATCTCATGGACGTCCACTTAGACTTATGCTCTCCTAGACTCACATAATAGCCTCTCCCTTCTAAGTATGACCTGAACCATTTGAGTACCATCCCAGAAAGCCCAACCCAGTTTTCCAGTCTCTGTAGAAGTATGTTATGATCGATAGTACTAGGGTTATTATTACTAGGCTTATTATACATGTGCATTGAAGTTTTAAAATGTATCTAATTTCTAATTCTACTTGTATTGAATTAAATGTTTTGGATACCAGCATTAAATTATTGTTTTTATTATTATTTTACTGACTCAAAGTTGGCACTGTGCATGTAAAATGCCCCAAGTAGGCCAACAGGTTTTATTTATGGGAGAAAAAAGGTCTGTCTACTGGCACCAAGTAAGCCTATCTTTGCATAACTCTTTTTCATTTCTTACAATAACGAATGAAAATCGTTAGGTTAGATACATTTGAGTAGGCTTGTTTTGTTAAAAATCCATAGCTGTAATGCTTCGGTAATGGTCCACACAGCTGTAAGGCTCCACACAGCTCACGCTGAAAAGCGACACAGTGCCTTACTCGGAGACTGGCCCCATTCTCTCTTGCACGGATGCTTCGCTAGCATCATCGGATGCCTATCAGAATCCGGGAGTTAAGACCGCAGTTTGAGCCAGTGGCTTGAATTGATATAGCTCAGGCCCTGGCCCTGTGTCCTCAGACACCTCGGCATCCTCCACTTCAGGTGAAGGTGGGGGAGAAAAGTCCTCTACTTGAAATGAACGCTCTGTTGCAAAACTACTTGCGTCACTAGAGTCACTCTCCATTTTAGCGACTCTAAAAGCAGCTGTCAATTAATCTGTCACTGAGGGTCTCAGGTTCACGCCCCACCGGCTCAGCCCTGCCCTTGGTTTGTCCCCTCTATCTCCGGTGTGGTCTGCCCACTTTTCAGCATTTTTCAAATATTGCCAGTGGGTGGAGTCAGGCTCTGACCAGGGGTTTAGTTACCCCTTAAAGCCTTATCTCTTGTCAAAAGGCTCGACACTACCGCAGACTTTGATGAACACTGCTGGCAGCAGCGACGTCTGTGTCTGTATCATTCTTATCAATGAGTGCATAACCTCGTATCTCCCCACTCCCAAGTCATAAAAATCTCGTATCTCAGATTAAACATGATTTTGTCCCACCCTCTTTGTTTTTTGATGATGGAAGCATAAAGAAGACAACAGCAGCTGCAAAGTGTAAAATAACCATCAGCATATATCATTGATGGCATGGATCTTCTTCAAATGCTCAATGATTCAGCCTTTCAAACGTACAATGACCTGGGTGAGTGTGTCTGGAAAAAGATTGCAACTTTAATGGGAAAGGAAGGTAACAGCTGTGTCGTTATAGTTTTTGATAGATATGACCACCAACACTCAATCAAAGATCTTGAAAGACAAAGAAGAGGCACCAAGATGGGCTTCCTAGCACCAACCTGGATGAGCTGAGGTGTCAGCAGCAAAACTACCCCCAACAGAAGATGGCTTCCAGCAACATGTGCTGAGAGCCTTGTACCAAACAGCAGTGTGGCATCACAGCCACCTGGCCAAACCTCTTCTCTGGAACCCAGTTGGTAGAGGATGGAGGCTCAGAGAAGGTGGCTGCATTTAATCTGTGATGTTCCAGAAGGCACCAGCACCTAAAGGAGTTAGAGACCTCACCCACCTCTACTGTAAAGACGGAAACTGCACCGATGCCACCAAATGCCAGTGTCTTTCTGTGGGCTTGACCTGCACAGGGTTTTGCTCTTGCCCTGACTGTCCAAATATGACCCACTTTGTCACTGATGACAATGTGGATGAGTGGTGTGTTGCAGTTGTAACATCATGGGGAGTTGACCCCATAATGTTTCAAGAGGGTCTGGCTGTAGGCTTGTACTTGCACTCTCAGACTTGCACACTCAGACATTTGCACTTCCGCTAGTGACATCATTTGCAGTCTTTATTTTTTATTTTGTTTATTTTTTTTATTACTTTTCGTTTGAATTTCCCAACATTTTATAAAGCCAGGTTGTGAAGACAAGAAAAAAGAAACTAAATTACAATGTCACTTGCAATTGCTACTTGAACTCTCCGCTACCTGTGACTTCACTTGCAATCAACACAAATCGTGCATGTTGCCAATGGAGACAAGACGCTGTGGTGGTGATTAAATTATTAAAACTAATTTAGTACTATAACGTACAGGGTCCTGCAAGAAAAAGACAAGATCGGCAAATCCATGGCCAGAACACCAGAATATGAACATTTGCACAAAGTCTCTAGCTAAGCGTAGAAAAAAAACACTTAACATGGCTTAATATATTAAGATGCTATTAAAATATCAAATTAAATGTACAGTTCATTAATATAAGGAATATGTATATAGTATTTTCCTCACATACCGCAAAATGTGGCATAATGGACATAGATGAGAAAGGCCAAACTCATGCTTCTCTACTTTATTAAAATACATAACTAATATGTACAGGCAAGCAGGTGAGCCCAGAATAAACGCAACACGCAAAGTTTCACATTAAGCATTTTTCCATATAGAATAAACTGTCTACAACTTGTTTATATCACTGTCTTTGTCCATTAACCTACATTATGTGTTTTATTTATAATGATTTTCTATAGGAGGAAAATGTTTAATGTACAATTTAACGCACTGCGTTCTGTACTCGTCTGCTTGCCTGTACGGAGTTGATCCTTTTAAAATCACTTAATGCATAATGCCCGTTCATATTTGCTGGTCTGTATGTACTTAGAGTCAACAACAAGACATATAGGCTAGGCTAGGCCTACTAAATTGTCTTTATCATCTTAGTCTGTTATTAGGCCACATTAAGCGTTATGTTGTATGGGAGGACAAAGTTTGCACATTGTGTTCATAGCCATCTGCTTGACTTGCAGTACATTGAATAATAACTATATATCGAATTTGATCTTTTAATTGAACTTAATGTGTCTGAATACATTATGCCATATTAAGTGTTAGGTTTTTTCTACAGGAGGAAAACGCTTAACAAAAGACTTTGTGCATTGCGTTCATATTCTGCTGTTCTGTGGCCAAGGTCTGTGCTTGTCTTTTTCTTGCAGGACCCTGTACGTTATAGTACTAAATTAGTTTTAATCGTTTAATCACCACCACAGCGTCTTGTCTCCAGTGGCAACATGCATGATTTGTGTTGATTGCAAGTGAAGTCACAGGTAGCAGAGAGTGCAAGTAGCGATTGCAATTGACATTGTAATTTAGTTTATTTTTTCTTGTCTTCGCCACATGGCAACTGTTATAAAATGTTGGGAAATTCAAACAAAAAGTTATCAATAAATAGAACAAAATAAAAAATAAAGACTGCAAGTGACGTCGCTAGCAGAAGCAGTGTCTGAGAGTGCAAGTGCAAGTCTGCAGCCAGACCCTTCTCCAATGGTTCCCAAAAGCAGTTGATGTTCCAAATGGTTGCTGCTAGAAAATAAACTAAACAGCCTGAGAAGACAGGGCTCATTTCCCCAAAGAGTGTTTGTTTCTTTAGTTAGATTGCCATTTGTTTTATTTAAGACAGTAATTTAGGTTGTATTGTGTGAAGTTAAGTTATAGTTTTATTAAAAAGTTCATTAAGTTAAAACTCCTGGTCTCCTGTTTGTGCTATGGTAAGGTGTTATCTTTCGATTTCAATCTTTGTTTCCATATAGTACAAGGTGCCATATTTAATATTTTTTGATGTCTCTTATATTTGAATTTCTCAACATTCTCCTCACCACTGATAATGAATGGGTTTGGACTCAATTATGTCAGTGTTCCATTTTCATTCATTTTGGACACCTCATACATTGAGTGACAGAACACTTCTCTTTTATCATATATTTACATATTTGGTATTGCTGGATTCAGCACAACCCCACCTTTCCAACAAGCCATCATATGTGTTTCTATGATAATACCAGGCAAAGCAAACACAAAGTAAATGAAAACATTCTGCATAGATATTGAATTTGTGCATGTCCGCTTATTTTAGATATGTGTTTACATGTGTCTATTTATTCCATACATCAAGATATTTACATCCAGTCTTTTCTAGTAGTTAAATCAACTTCCTGACTACAAACATGTCAAGTTTCAAAGCTCTCAGAGCTTGTGTGATTGATCTGCATTAGTTTATATGCCTTAACTCCCATACGGACAGGCTATATTTTAGTCCTTTATTGATTTTGTGGTGTATAACAATATCTGTTAATTTAACAATCTTAGCAGTAAAATATTTTTAGCCAAGAATCCATTTCATATATGGGAGACCTTAGAGATTAAGAAAAACATTGTTGGGTTTAGTTCTACCTCCGGTAGGGGTATCTCGAAAATTCAGGGGCATTGTCACTAGCCTAATCTGGCAGACAGGTTGCTGACGTCGTCAAGCTTCGTTTGAGTCTGCGCGTCAGAAACGGAAGTGCTAAAAAACGCTAAAACTGGGCTTCATTTGAGTTCCAATGGGGTCGCTGTGTCCATTTCTTTTACTGTCTATGGTATCAACACTCTCCACAGTATCTACACTGTGCACGGTCTCCTGCTGTGAGGTTTCTTTCATCATCTTGCGAAAACAAATATAATAAGTGTTTATAAATGTCTAGAGTACATGTGGTGCATAAACTCTATGAGGTAGTGAATTTACTGAGAGGTAGCTAAACTTTGAAGTGAGAAGTGGATAAACTGTTTCTTACATTTCAGAGGTGGGTAAACTGTGTTTACTTGCGTTTAGCCTCCACTACACGGTCACGGTCAAATATATGTGAAAGAGAACCGTAGCAGTCTAACACAAAACGCAAACACACTATTGTGAAAGCCGCTTGATTATCATCACCACTTATCCAAACATTAAACGATAGCCATGAAGCTTTCATGACGATTCCCGATGTCCATATTATGGACATTTACTTTTTGTTTTGGCTCATATTCGTGAATCACGAAATATGCTCTTCTAATGTCAGAGTGATCATGCTTGTAGTGGAGGCTGTGTCAAAGGGAACACGGTATGCAAAATACACACAGAGCTAGCTAAAACGCAGCTTGTAAACATTAACGTTAGCATGATGCTTACCGTGGCAATATATCGCTTGCGGCAGACGGTGTCTCTCGACCTCGGGACAGGACAAGCAGAGAGGTTTGCATTCACAGACGGCACGGCGGTAGGAATTAACTTAGCCATCCTCATACTTTTTAAAGAAAGTGCGACCATCTTGGCATCCCCTGAGTGGTAATCCTCCTCCTTGAAATGCGCGCTGCATATTCTCGAGTAGGCGGTGACAGAGCTAGCTGAAAAATCGAGTAACCCCAGAGTGCAGTCTGGACGATGGGGCGGGGCGACACTTCGAGGCGGAGCGACACGTGTCGCCCCGCCCATATTTGTTTTCCCCGCCTTTGACATTTTCCTCCGAGCCAGCAGGGGGCAGTTTGCGTTGAAACAAACAGAACAGTGGCAACTACAGCAGCAGAGTAATAACGCGATTCCGTTGATTGCTTGAGGTGAGTAAAAGTGGTTGTGTAAATATCTTATAATATGAAATGCGATGTTCGATCATTTATTTGTCCATGGTACGTTCAATTTGAATAATTATTGTTAATAATTGTTATAAATTGCTAATTTTATTGTTCTTTGTGGATTGTAACAGTACACTCTGCACATGGCTTTAGTTCATAGGTTCGATTTTACAGAGGTATGGCATCACATTTGTCAAGTTATTTGAACAGACATGCATGATTTTTGTGTGTATATTATTATTATTATTATTTTTCAGGATGACATGATCAGGAGGTGGTGGTGTTCTGTTCTCCTGGACAGCTTCACTCCGCAAATGTATGTAGCTGTTTGAATGTTGCTACATGAAACATTACTCTGTACTATATCTAGCAATATACCTACCTCTTGACATTTGTTCTTTTAGAGCTCAACCACTGAGGGGAGGAACTTCACCATTCACCATGTCTTCAGGCAGAGTCCAGCAAAGCAGGTTATTACATTCATTAAGAACTAATAATTACATATGTGTGTACATGCAGAGGTATTTTAGTTATTACAGCTACATAGTTGTTCAGATGTGAAATTGGTATTATGTACAAGTACTATATTGGTCAGCACTGTGGATTATTTAATATATAGCTATCAGTTAACATCAGCATCAAAGACATTTAAAAACATTTCAGCTTAATTCATTTTCAGACAGCAGCGAGTGTTTTAAATAACTTCTGTTTGCGATCTAATGTGGATTTTGTTCACCATATAAGACAGAAATATTTATATTCAATGTAAAAGATCTTCATGTGGATCATGCATACAAATATATACAAATATCTCACTGGATTATTACAATTAATGGCAAAATGAATGTGTGGAAATGTAAACTAATATATCCTACTGACACACAACAGCAAAATATATAAATAATTGGCTTAAAACTGTTTTTTTTTTCAATGTGAAAATACTAACATGCCTAATACTTCTGCACAGTACTGTATATATTAACATTTTATTAGTGTTATTATAAAAGAATGAGTATGCAGTTGTGACAACAATCTATAGAGTTTTTAATGAGAGTTTTAAAGCAAGGTTGTCTGTATTCAGTGTTTATATAATGTTTAATAACTTTTATATACATGTATAAATAAACCTATGTATGTTTTTGATTCAACAGCTTCCACTGGAAATCCTCAGGGAAGTTATTTTGTTGGCGGGTGACTCTGCATATTTGACACTTTCTCTGGTTTGCAGATGGTTTAGGGATGTGCTCCGAAGTTTTTCGGAAAGCGGCACAGTTTGCCTGGCTAGACAGTAAGATTTCCCCGTTTAATGCTCATTCTCCAATTGAATTTTGTAGTAGAAGGCTGTTAAACTTTTTTTGTATTATTATTATTATCTTTCATGTATTTTGTCTTTACACTATAAGTTGTGGCCAACTGGAAGAATTGTCCTCCTGTCTCCTGACCGGAACGAGTTCAGACGGATGTACAGCATCAGGGAACGCTTGCAGTGCAGAGCCCTTTTCAAGTTTAATCCACCAGTGTACAGGGAAGAGACCGGTGTGGTGATCTTCTGGGCTTTTGTTTACACAGGATTTTGTTCCAAGGACTGTTTTTTTTTTTTTTTTTTTTTTTTCGGCATGAAACACATTTGTGTGTTAAGTTCATTTAAGGGAAATAGAGAATGGACTGAGATCAACTGGTTTTGATGTATTAATTGATGTCATTTAAAGTTCAACTTTGCAGTGTATAATGTTTTAATAAAAAAGCTATGGAAAACACGTGCATGACAACCGGTTTCAGTCATTTACATCAGTCTATCATTCTTTAAGGTTTCTCATATTTGATGATAACATCATTTGCTATGCATTGCTCATAATGGATTCTTAATTTAGTTGTGACAGGATTGTGAGGATTAATGAGGTTTTCAGTAGTGCAGTTCAGAAAACAAATAACAGAAAGTAACAAGTGTTTTTGGGCAAGTTCTTTAGAACCTGTATAGTTCCTTCCTTGCAAAAAGTAACCATGGATTTATTGTAGTAAAAATATTTGTTGGCATATTAATTACTGTGAGCTGTAATTATAAAAACACCATAGTTTTACTATAGTTACTGTAGCAGAACCATAGTAAATTTTCGTAGGGGCCAAGGGAATGTTCAGAATATTATTGGTGACGTTCAGAGACTGGTGACAATTTGTTACACACACGACGCACACACACACATGTGTATATATATATATATATATATATATATATACTCACACACACACATATATATATATATATTTATATATATATATATATATATATATATATACTCACACACACACATATATATATATATATATATATATATATATATATATATATATATATACTCACACACACACACACACACATATATATATATATATATATATATATATGTATATATAATTTGAATATATAAATCAAGGTACTCCATGACTATCTACATAACCATACTTCGCATAATATTGCTGTGTCATTTTCAAACCAGCGAGTAATGCCGAGGTAGCGTCTACACTACAGCCATTGAGGGAGTAGACCATTTATTTCTATTCTGTTCGTCGTAATCCAAAACTCTTTGTATTTATACGGGATGTTGTGGTAATGCAACAATAAATGCAAAAACAACATTTATATTCACTTTTTCATTTATATTAAAAGTTTATTCATCTGAGTGTCTACTTCCGCATTCCAATCCTGTTAATAGCGTCATAATTCTCTATACCAATAAGCTGTAAAATCGTCACTCATCTGTACACCAATAAGCTCATCTTAATCATAAACCAATAACCGCTGAGGTGGGCGGGGCGACACGTGTCGCTCCGCCCTAACGTGTCGCCCCGCCCCATCGTCCAGACTGCACTCTGGGATACTTGGAAAAATCTGCCTGCCTAATCTTGACAAATTGCACCCAGCTTCGGAAGATCCCTTTGTCCTTGGAGAAACAATGGACCCTATGTCCAGTTTTGCTGGAGTTCTTGCACCCGCCACAAACACAGTAATAAACCATGTTGTCTATTTATTATCTACTCTTCCTCTAAGCTATCTGTTATGCTATGCTATCTCTCACTATCTATTTATGCTATGCTATGATATCTATCTATCTATTTCACTAGCTACTACTCTCACTAATCATCTCACTCTCTCAATGGTATCAAGGCGGGCTTTCTTCTTTTTCTTGTTTGTTTCGTTTAATGGCGGGTGTCAACCAGCATTATGGTGCATTACCGCCACCTACTAAGTTGGAGTGTGGGCCAGAGTTTTCCTTCCCTTGAGTAAAAAAATAAACACATCTAATAATAGTACTAATAAAAATAATAAAATATTTCTTGCCCCTAAATTCTATTTATCAATCCAGTTTCTCTCAAATAACAGAATAACTTCCCTACTTCAATATCAAACACATTTTTTAAACTTAATTCTTCCTGATCAAACTTTCTACCTTCCTCCCTTAATACTTCCTGCTCTCGATAGAATTTTTGACAGTGAAGAATTACATGCTCGACTGACTCCTCTATTTGGCAGTGTTCACACACTCCTGAAGGGTGCTTAATTATTAGGTGCAAAGTTTGTTTAAGCCTAGTATGTCCTACCCTTAGCCTTGTCAAAATGTTCTCCTCCTTATTGTTTCTTCTGGCTATCCTTCCTGTACCCACATTTTGCTGTAATATATAGAGATGTCGCCCTGTGTTTCCTGTATCCCAACTGTTCTGCCACTCCTTAATGATGTTTCGTTTAATTATTCCTTTTGCTTCAGACTTACTGAGTGGAACGTACAAGACCTCCTCCTGCATCAGCGCCTGTTTTGCTAATGTATCCACATCTTCATTTCCTTTAATCCCTCTGTGTGCGGGAATCCACATAAATGTTACCTGAATGTTCATATTTTTAATTCTGTACAATATTTCATAGATCTCATTTACTATATCTTGTCTGCTGTTAGATGTAAATGACTGCAGTGACATTAATGCAGAGCATGAATCAGTACATACAATAACTTTTTTAATTTGTAATTCTTCTACCTTCTCTAATGCTATTACAATTGCCAACATCTCAACTGTATACACAGATAGATGATCTGAAGTCCTTCTCTTACCAGCAACATGTAATGTAGGAATACTAAAACCAAAACCTGCTTTCCCTGTATTAGGATCCTTGGATCCATCTGTATATATTTGAACATATGTTTGATATTGTGTTTGTATTCTATCTTCCACCTGTACTGCTATATTTCCAAATCCTTTTTGTCCCTGCATTTATTCCAGGAAATATAAATCTACTGACACTGGAGGAAACAACCAGGGTGGTGTCACTGATAATGGCACTGTCGGGATATATCCACCTTGATTTAATGTCATCTCTCCAGCTATTTCTTCACATCTCCATGCAAAGCATCCCCATTTATCTCTTTCACTCTCCCAACATGGGAGAAGTATCTTAGTTGTAGGATGTCGATCCCCAGAATGCCCCTGTAAATTTATCCAGTAGTGCATCATTAACTGCTTACGTCTAATGTGCAACGGCATTTCCCCCATCTCAACCTGAAGAGCAGCCACAGGAGTTGTTTTCATAGCCCCACAGCATAGTCTTAAAGCTTGAGCTTGCACCACATCAACTTCTTTAATGACGTTTTTGCTGCCGATCCATAAGCGATGCACCCGTAATCTAATACTGATCTTATCAATGCAATATACACATTTTTACTTGCAGGCCTACTTGCCCCCCATTCTGACCCTGCTAAGCATCTCATCACTTTTAGTATCTTTTTACACTTGGTATTTACCCTTCTGATATGTTCATTCCATGTTAACTTGTCATCAAACCACATACCCAAAAACCTAAAAACTTTTACTTGCTCTATTTCTTGCCCATACATCTTTACCTGAGCTTCAACCCCTCTGTTTCTAGTGAAAAATACTGTCTTGGTTTTCCCAATTGCAAACTTAAATCCCCATGCAATTGACCATCTCTCCACCACATTAATTGCCTCTTGTATTTTACCTTTAATATGATTAATGTTCCTTCCCCTTTTCCATAAGGCTCCATCATCAGCAAACAGTGACTGTCCGATATCCCCCTGTACTTGCGAAAAAACATCATTAATCATTATGGAAAAGAGTATAGGACTAATAACACTGCCCTGAGGAGTACCATTCTCTACCATGTATCTTCTTGAAACAGCTGTCCCAATTCTTACTTGTATACTTTTCTCATCCAAGAATCCCTTAATCCAATTATATGTCCTACCTCCTATTCCTATCATTTTTAATTTTATCATTACTCCCTCCTTCCAAACCATATCGTAGGCTTTTTCTACATCAAAGAACACTGCCATTATGGATTCTTTATTAACTTGAGCTTTCCTTATCTCGGTTTCCAAACACATAACAGGATCCATCGTTCCTCTACCCCTCCTAAATCCACTCTGATGAGGTGATAAAATTTCTCTACTTTCCATATAAAAAAATAATCTATCTGTAATGATCCTTTCCATTATCTTTCCTACATGTGATGTAAGTGCTATTGGTCTATAATTCATTGGGCTTGATAAATCTTTCCCTGGTTTCCTGATAGGAATAATTACTGCTTCTTTCCACCCAGCTGGCAATTTCCCTAAATCCCATACTTTATTATAAAACCCCAGCAACTTTGTAGATGCTAAAACACCTAAATGTTCTATCATTACATAGCAGATATCATCTTTACCCGGAGATGTTAATCCAGATCTTTTTATTGCCCTTCTCATTTCTTCCATTGTAATTGGTGCATCCATTATACTGTTACTATCCTCCCTTCTTTCAAGTAAATCTCCATATGCTAATCTTGTCAATGTCCTTCCTCTCTTGCCCTCCTCCGTTAAGTTATCGGAACTATGAATAAGAGTAAATGCCTTTGCTATCATCTCTGCCTTCTCCTGGTCAGACACTGCTGCTTCCTCCCCCATCTTCAATATTGGATACTTCCATTCCCTTCGAATTCCTTGCATACTCTTAATCATGTTCCACACATCTCCAACAGGTGTTGCTCTACCAATTTTGTTACAGAAAGTCTGCCAGCTTTGCTTTTTTGCTTTTCGTATAATTTTCCTAACCTTTGCTTGTGTTTCTTTATATTTAATCAAATTAGGAAAATTATGTGTTTTTTTAATAATCTGAGTGCTTTATTCCTTTCTTTCACTATTTTCCCACACTCCTCTGTCCACCAGGGAACTGCCTTTCTTTTCATTTTCCCTTTGCTTTTAGATATCGATTCTTTAGCAACTTGTAGTATTGTTGTTCTAATATTTTTATCAATCTCCTCTATTTCCTCATTAAGATCTATTTTATCCATTTCTATCTCACACATATATTTATATCTTTCCCATTTTGCGCTACTAAATATCCATTTCCCCACTAATTCCCTTTGATCCTTATTTATTTCCAATAAAACACTACACCATACTGGAAAAGGATCACTACCTACCAATGATTCTTCAGATAGATCCCACTCACATATTCCCACTAAATTCCTAGAAACTAAAGTTAAATCTAATGCTGAGATGTTCCCTGTATGTACATCTATTCTAGTCCCTCTCCCATCATTTAAACACACCATGTTTCTCTCTTCTAACAATTCTTCTACAACCACACCATTTACATCTGTTTTTACTCCTCCCCATAACGTACTATGTGCATTAAAGTCACCACATACCACCACCTTGTTACCATCCGACCCTACTATTTGTGTTATCTGCCCCAACTCTAATTTCCTACATGGATTATAATAATTTATAATTACACACTCTCCCTCATTTGTCCATATCACTACACTAACATATTCTTGTTCGTTCCCCCCTACACTCACTTCTCTGAATGAAATATCATTTCCAATAAATGTAGCACATCCTCCCCCTACTCCATCCCCCCATCACACCTTACAGAAGCATATCCATCTATCCTGAATTCTAAATGTGGTCTCAACCAAGTTTCCTGTACACAAATAATGTCTGGTTTATTGGGAAGATCATCAATGTACTTTTTAAATTCCTGTCCGTTGGCCATCAAGCTCCTAGCATTCCATTGTAGCAAGAGGACCATTATTAATACTATCCAGTCCCTACTTGCTCCTGGCTTGCTTGACTGTTTAGCTCATTCCTCACCTCCTCCCATGTCAACTCCCTGATATCTAGGTGATGAACTGCTGCTTTTACAATTATTTGTATTCTCTCCGTTTTAGATTTAACCTCCATAGTTGCATTTATCACCCCTGCTATGAAAGTGACTAACTTCTTTAGATCAACCGTTACTATCTCTTCCTTATCTTGGTCTGGTACTTTTGTATTTTGTCTTTCCTCTCGGTTTCTTTCATCACTCTTACTAACCATTTTCACAGCTTCTGCATATGAGATCTTATTTTGAATTTTAGCTCGTTGTACTTCCATTTCCCTTTTCATCACCTCACATCCACCGTAAGCCACACTATGACTACCCCCACAATTACAACACTTTGGTTGCTCGTGATTACAATGACCATACTCATGATCATCTCCACATCTTGCACACCTTCTTCTGCCTTTACATGTTATCGCTGTATGTCCAAACCTTTGACCGTTATAACACCTCATTGGCTTTGGAACATACTCTCTTACACTATAACTCAAAAAACCTAGTGTTACATTCTTTGGGAGCACTTCCTCCTCAAACTCCAGACTCACAAGCTCACTGTCCTTCCTCACTCCCTCCCGAGTTATCTGCATCCTTCGGACACCTTTTAGATATCCTCCTTTAAGATTTGCTTTGATTTCCTCCATTGTAACCCCGACTGGTACCCCCCATATCACTCCCTTACTCCACATGTTTCCTTTTTTAATTTGACTTGTACTTATTACTTTAAACCTCCCAATTTATTTAATCCTTCCAGCCCGCTCTCTCTGTTCTTCATTTTTACAACCGATCATTAGATTACCATCTCTCAAAACCTTGGCTACTATTATATCCCCGATCTGGTTTCTCAATACAGTTGTTAATTTCACCGGACTTATTGACGAAATTCCCCTCTCCTCACCAAATCTCAATATGATTTTAAACTCTATTCCTTCCATACCATTATCGTTTATTACTTTCCCATAATCCTCATTACTCCTTGCCCTCTTTGTATTGATCCCAGCAAAAGTATTTCCTCTTTTGTCCCTCTTTTTTTACCTTCTTGACTTATATCCATACCCCCCTCACTATCACCCATATCAGTCCACTCTGACCCATTCTCAACATAGTTGTGCCTACCCGCTGTCTTCTCCCTCTTCTCCATTTTTAGTTGACCTCTTTCCAAACTCCCACTTCCATACGCTCCTTTCTCCCAGGATCATCCCCAACCAGCGTTTCCTGTAGCAGGTCGCACCAAATTTTGACGCTTTGTGTAAACGTCACCTTCGCCTTCCTCCACACAGAAACCCTGGAAATCAAGCAGCGCGAAAAAAAAAATCCAAGGCGGGCTTTCGTTTGTCGTCCAAAAGCAAGTACCTCATGTGACGTCATGCAATGCATTGTGGGAGAAACAAGATTCATCGCTAACCTGTAGCTAACCGCTAAGATATCACCTACTTTTCCTTATTATATTTCTTTTTTGTAATACCCTACAACATCAAATACAATGGATAACTGTTTAAATGTTTATTACCAAATAGAAAATTGCCAGAAAAGAAAAAAAAAAACCCTGCAACATAGCCTTTAACAACTTTGTAATGTAAACAAATGACAGGCTACAATTGTTATTCATTTCCTTTACACTGCACTTTGATGTCAGGTATATTATGCATTTTTTATTGACATTGATATTTTTACATTTATTTCCAGAGAGATATTATTGAGTTTACAGGCTAAAGTGGTCTTGCTGTTGTAAACACTGTTGCGATTGTAGAAAAAAAAATATTTGCGTCACATTTAAAATATAATTCATTTCTGAATTGTTTTTTTTTAATAATGATAATTCAGAGAATTAGAAAATCTGAAGAAGCCTTACCAGTGTTGTGATAATAATTTTTAAGGCACTCAACGTGTTAAAAAAATAAATAAGCACTGTAATATAATACAAGTTTAGTCAAATAACATAAAAAAGACCAGACGCCTCGATGCCTGTGAAACTTTTCTCCCTCAAACAGCACTCTAGTGTTACTTCTACACTACAGGCTGCACACAGCAATATAAACAACATATCTGCATGTTCTCACATCACGTCGTTCTTGTAAAATAATAAGTAAATAAACATCAAAATCACTTCGCTGAGAATGAAACACCACTTACCAGCTGCCATGGTGTTGAAAATATCTTTTAGCAATTAAAAAATGAGCAGGCGATGAATTTTCCCAGTCAGGTGAAAGGTCATCATGTTGGTCATTTTATTTACGGCTAAATTATTATTAATAAATTGAAATAATATTATGATTGGGTGTGGGCAGGCATTCACAAAAGGGTATGTTATTACAAAAAAAAATTCGAGGAAATTTTGCTTTGACAAAAGGGCAGTTAATAAGGGGCAAAGGAGCAGGTGCTCAAGTGAGCCGGTTCTTTCAGACAATTCGATCAAATAAACCAGTTGAAAAAAAAAAAAAAACGGCTCACCGGTTCTTTTGCGTTCGATGTAATGTCATTAGCGATGACTGCCCTTAATTCAGTTCAGAATCAATATGCCAAAAGAATCAGTTCGGTTCAGACGAGCTGTGAGTCAGTCTGCTTCACACCGAATCACACATGCGCAGCATCATCGGCTCCTCGGTTCTCGAATCAGACGCGTCTGACAGAAACGGTTCTCGAGGTTCAGAGTACGAATAAATGTCAAAATAATTATTATTTATCATTATTCTGCGTAGTTTGAAGATATTTTTTTTAAATCTTTATCCCGGATATATATATATATATATATATATATAAATCAGGAAGAGGATGGGGGGGGGGGGGGGTCAAATGGGGGGTAAGAGCGTTTTTTTGCAGGGTCAAGAACCCCCCACCCACCCCCCAAGCGCCACCAATTGGTAGAAAATAATATTTATTGTTGGTTTCCTGACGCTGTATCCCTTCTAGCTACAACCGCGAATATAACACATAATTACTGTATTTGCAGTACTGTAAGGGTATGATTAGGGTTGTGGTAGGTGCAGACGTTAATAAACCATAACTTTACAGTAGCATTTTTCGTTGTGGATACCCACTGTTTTAGTGGGAGGTGGGAAATTTTTACAGCGTAGGAGATGAAAGTGAAAGAAGGTTGAGCTTTTATTAGATGAAAGGGAAAGTGTTGGACAGTGACTCTTGATTTGAACGACCAAGCCGCAGCACTTAAAGCCTCTGAAGAAACACTTACGGTGAGTAGCCTATACGTGTTACTGTGTGTCCAGGCTCAATTAATTTCCATTATTTACAGAGAAAGGTATGTTAACGTTACCCTGTAATTTGTGCGTGTGTTTATTAGTTTTTAAGTGCATAATCACAGAGCGTAGAGTGAAATATCAAATTAGGGGTGTTTATTAGGCTATACGTTGAATCTGTAAAAAAGGTTAGGCTAAAAATGTGGGAAAATTATCGACAGTGTTTTAGAGTAGGCTAAATAAAATATACTTCAGATACAAAAACAATTATGGGATTGTTAGTGCATAATCCCAGAGCCAAGAATTAGGCTAAAACTGGTGTGATCACACATCAGTGCTTACATCAGTGCTTCGCTTACATAAAAAAAATCTAAATATTAGGTCAAGATGAAGTGAAAGCATTACGCGGCGCTTAAGCAAGATGACAAAGCGAAGACATGTGTGCTCGCCTTGAAGCAGCGCGAGAGAGATTCTAAAGTACAAGGATCCTTTTGCTGTACTTTAATGTCATACAACGATCGGACCAACGCCGAGAGATAGCCAATAGAGTCTGTAGGAGGACTCTCTCTCCCCTCCCTAATCAGAACGTGACGAATTTCAAAAGCAAAAGTGAAAGCGATTTAGGTGCCCTGGTCTCGACACTGCAATCAGCTCAGAAAAAATGTTTTTCGCTTTCGATTCGTCATGATCTTTTGCAACTATAGCCTACGCTGCAACAATATTTCGACTGCGTCTATCTAAAAGCAGAGGCAGCATTTAAAATAAGGAGGCCTGTGTCAAAGAAAAAGCTGAGAGATCTTTTTTCGAGCGAAAGCAGAGTCTTCTTGCGATGTATTTTCAGCTGAAACGGGTGAAACATAACAAAGGCAACTGATTCAAATCAATTAAAAAAAAAAAATGTGAAAAAATGCCTTCAGAACTGGATCAGATGAAGGCAAGGAAAATATGAATAGACAGGATGTGACAAACTTGAAGGCACTTGTAGGATTAGAAGATTTCCTGCCTTTTTAGATACAGCCCTTTACAGTATTTTGCAGTTTAAACAGATGTTTTTTTTTTTATTAAACATATAGTTTCTGTTTTGTAAGGCACTATTTGAAGAATTTGTCTAATAAAACAACGTTTTAAGTTTGTATCCTTAATGCAATATGTAGTATCCATTTTAACCATTCTTCAACCATTTTATGTTTTTTCCCCCTAATTTTGGATTCAGGACATACAATGAATCGTGCTGTATATGACATCAAGACATCTCTTAAAAGGAAAGGCTTCAAGGAGGTCTCTTCCCTTCAGCAATGTCATTTCTTACTGTTTTTCTGCCCCATTATTTCTCGTGCTGGAACTGATATTGACGCTGCAGTGAATCACATCAATCAAGTGAAAGGTCATTTACAATTGTGAAAAGCTAGATTAGGCTAATGATAAAACATATTTAATTAAACTTATTAACCAAATTAGTTTTTTATGATCCAGTTAACAATCCACTTATAATTGCCTTACAGCTTCCAGTTTTCACTTATCATTGCCAGTCATCATGGTGGTGCTCCATCACACTTTTGACCCAGAGAAACTTATACTCGACAGCAACAATGTTATAGCGAGCGAGTACATATCTGCAGTGGACTGTCTGTTTGATGACAATGGATTACTGAATGGATGTCAGAAGAATACGAATGCAATCAGTAAAATTGCAAATGACTCAAAATTAAAGGTACCTACAATGCCCTTTACACAAACTGATGTGTTTCCACAGTTATTAACAAAAAGAAAAGTAAAAAAAAAATTAAATGTGGGTTTTTCTAATACAGTGGCTGAGGAAATTAATGTGAATTTGTCAAAAAAAAAAATTTCTGTCTGCTGTAGTATATATATATATATATATATATATATATATATATATATATATATATATATATATATATATATATATATATATATAAATACAGATATATTGATTTATTAATTTCCCTTTCAGAACTGGACTTTATATCATTGCCTGAGAGGTAAGTATTCCAAACCTTACATTCTTCATTATTCAGTGAAATTTTCACTTTTACAATCTGACACTGTAATTAATAGTTACAATTATAAAATAAATATAGGCATATGATATCATATTCTTTAGCATTTTTGCAGAACATAATGTAATCTACGTCTATCTACAGACCAGTATGCAGAAAACGAGCCCTTAATCCATGAGAGACCAGTGCGGGTTCTGAGCACAACCATTAATTTATTAGGGCATGATGTACCCATAATTTGTATTGCTATTGTTGTTGTTTTGGCTGTGATTGTTCTGATTGTCCTGCTACTAAGTTTTCTTTAGATTTAAAACAAAGAATGAAATGAAAATTTTTGTGATTTTCAGAAGTAATTGTTCAGTGGTAATTGTAGTAATAATGCACTGCATGATGATTAATTAAACGCTGAATATAAATAATTAACAAGTTCACAAAACACTTAAAGTAAATTTAATGTATAGGCTATTTCCCCTATATAATTATGTTTTACTTACCGTATTTTCTGCACTATAAGGTGCACGTAAAAGCCTTTAATTTTCTCAAAAAACGCTTTATAATCCGGAGCGCTTTATATATGGATCAAGGCACTCTGTCAAAATGTTGACATTCCCTTTAGCACAGTTACATCTAGTGGATGCATAACGCAAATTCAGTCAAAAGTTTGACTGCAGTATATTTCATTCCATGCGCTTTATAATCCGGTGCGCCCTATATATGTAAACAGTTCTAAAATAGGCCATTCAATGAAGGTGCGCCTTATAATCCGGTGCACCTTATAGTGCGGAAAATACGGTAAGTAAAACATAATTATATAGGGGAGATAGCCTATACATTAAATGTACTTTAAGTGTTTTGTGATTAAATAGTGTATTGTGATTAAATAGCCTAGTTTATTGTGATTAAATAGTGTATCACACACACTCAAATATTTGCATGTCAGTCTAACAAAAATGTTGTTGTTTGCAAAACATAAATAAACAGCTGTTTGACCCACTTCTGACAATTTTTCAGTGTTTGTATACCACCCCAACTTCTTATCTTTTTATTTAAATTCATGATTCTTTCCACACCAAAAAAAACAAAAAAAAAACAAACAAAAAAAACGTTTAAGTACTCAGATTATTTTAATATATACAAATAAGGTTTATGTGACAGTGAAGACTGTATGGCTGATGAAAATTTAGCTTGCCACCACAGGAATAAATTATTTTTGAAATTATACAGATAAACATTATTTTAAATTGTAATAATAAAATAATTCAGAGATATACATGCATATAAATGTGTGTGTGTGTGTGTGTGTGTGTGTGTGTATACTAACATGCAAACGTTTGGGATCAAAAAGGTTTTTAAAGTCCAAAGATGCATGTACATGAATATAAGTTAACTCTTGTTTAATACTTCATATTTCTTACTTTTCATATTTCATATCTGACCATAGCAAATGCAGATAAAAACTTTTACATACAAAGAACAAAGATAATAGACGCACAGTTATGAAAGGATATGGTTTGTATGTGTTTTGCTTGAGATTTTAGGGATTTTTGAAAATCATAAAGAATATTTACATATGAAATTCTAATTTGTGCAGGGATATAAAAGGCTATAAATAGCATATTTTAACATGTGATGGCAAAAGGAAGTTATTGCAAACACTAGTTGGTGGTTCAAAGTGAAATTTGGGTAAAAGTGTAGGCTACTTATAATTTTGTATATTGTCGTATGTACCTTGATGCTAACGTTAGCTCTAATGCAGCTACTGTACATAGCAGGCGTGGTTCTTCTTCCAAATGCATTTTGTCATAATAATTCATGTGAGGTCGTAAGAAAATGTTTTGTTGTATTTTTATAGTCAGGCTTATGATAACAGTGGGGTAAATGTATACTGGGAAAGAAACGATGTGGCTTGGTAAACCTTGAAATAACGGAACAAAGTCTAATAATGGCGGAATAAAAACAAAACAATAATGATAAAGAATAAAGCGGATTATATCTCATACTGGCTGATGTGTGAAAGGCTTGATTTGTAAGAACAATAGAATCATGAATCGGGCAGTTTGTCAAGCTCACAAAATAGCACACAGGATTACAATAGAGCACAGTAGCACGGTAGAGTTTACAAGGGTCATAGATCACTTTTGTTAGCCTTTTATTAGCCTTCTCTAAAAACACACATGACATGGTCTTAGAAAATGTTTCATAAAATTCACAGTTTTAGAAATTTGAATTTTCAAATGAAGCATTAATAAACTTCTGGCTTTGCTTCATTACGTTTCTAAAATGATATCCTACATCAATCATTATTTTTATACATTTTTGTTTTCAAGTTTGAGCTTTTTGAGTAATTCTGATTCTTGAACAGTAAACTTTAAAGTGTCAGCTTTGTGAACATATGCAGATTATGTATCTAGTCAGAAAGACTCATGCAGCAACCTTTTTATTTTGGGTGTGTAATTTGTGTCTCCATTCTGAAAATGTGGGGTGACAGGTAAGGGGTTTTAATATTTTATTTTTTATGATGCTGTATTTTAAAGCCAATTTTTTAAGTTAAATAAAAATCCAAATTAGCTTTAGAAATCTTTATTGGAAAGGGTTTAAAGAATTTGTAATGCTTGTACAATGAAACATAACACTTATTGCACATGCACCTTTGGAACACAAACAGGCAGTATGTAATCAAAGTCACAGTCATATAACAGTAAGCAACCTTTCTACTGACTCGGGAAAACACTAAAAGAAAAATCCCCAGGGCTCCTGCTCTCCTGTGTGAACATGCCATAGTCCTGCTGCAGTATAGCAGGTTCAAACATTGTGTATTTAATATAAAAGCCCCCCCACCCCGCTCACTTATTTACTTATAAGTTGTACATTCAATGTCATATACTGTATTTAAAAATCTTCCACTGTCCCACTTGTGCATATTTCTCAGAATATCAGCAGGCCTACTTTCCTACTGTTTATAACAGAGCCACATTAATAGGTTAGTTTTCACTGGCTGGTGCTTTACAGATGAATCTGAAATTCTTTGAGCAGTTGCCATCATTCAGTTTCCCAGATGCTGTTAGTTCTCCACAGTCCTCTTCACCCCTCCAATTATTTGGTTCTCCTGGTTCCCACTGACTGCAAATAAATAAACAAATAAAATCAAAAAGTAAGTAAAATAACATACAAACATACATGCATACCTCAATAACATTTTGCCATTACAAACAACTGGTAGTATGTAATGCCCCAAAACATTTTACTCACCCTCATGTGGTTACAAACCTGTATGAGTTGCTTTCTTATGTTGAACATAAAAGAAGATATTGGCCTAGTGGTTAGAGAGTTTGACTCCTCAAGAGTCAAGAGGCACTTATTTGTCATTTGCATAGTTAACACTGAGGAAAACTGGGCATTGAAATGCTTGTGAAGAGGCTCAGACATACAGTGACAATAACAAGACATAAGACATAGACGTACATGAAGAGCACTGAGGTTCTTGAGTGACTACAGTGCCCATAGACAGAAAGACATGGACAGAGCATTATATGCCCATAAGTGGAAGTAACAGGTACAATAAAGGTAATCAGTGTTTAGAGTTGTAGTGTACATAAGAAGTCCTGAGGTAATATTATGATTACTGGGATAGAACGGTGTCTAAAATGTCATTGTAGAGTGACGTAGAGCTACGTGGAGAAAAATTAAAGTGGCAGTGCAGATGCAATAAATAAACTTAAGAGCAGCACACATTCAGATGTATTCATGAGTAGAGCAATGTCCAAAAGTCATTACAGAGTGTCACAGAGTAACACAGTGCAAGTATAATGAAAGTAAACATAAGAGCAGCATGTATTCCGGTGTTTTTTTTTTTATTTTATAGATGGAGGTCAGCTGATTGTTAAGTAGTCTGATGGCTTGGAGATAGAAGCTGTTCTTCAGTCTGGTTGTCCGTGATCGGATGGATCGGTAACGTCTGCCAGATGGCAGTGTGGCAAACAGGTGATGAGCAGGATGAGTGTGGTCCTTGATGATGCTGCGAGCCTTTCTCAAGCAGCGAGTCTGGTAGATAGCAGCGAGTCTGATCCTAACCCTAAGGTTGTGGGTTTGACTGGGGCCAGCAATATCATGACTGAGGTGCCCTTAAGCAACACAAATGGCTGCCTACTTGCCTACTGCTCTGGGTGTGTGTGTGTGTTCACTGCTGTGTGTGTGCACTTTAAATGCAGAGGTCAGACAGATATCAAAATATATAAAAAAGATACTTTGTCTTTTTTTGAAACAATTGATAGCAACATTTTGGAAGAAATAGTGCATTACCTAAAATCATCAACCTGTTATCTTATTACACTTCCCACATCTTTTTTTCAAAAATGGGCTAAAATGTTTAGAAACAGATCTCTTAAAAGTGGTCACTTCTCATGCCTCACTTCTTTCTGGGAATTTTTCAGACTTTCTGAAAACTGCAGTTGTTAAGCCCCTTCTGAAAAAGAGCAATCTTGATACCACCATTTTGAGCAATTATAGACCAATATGAAATCTTCCTTTTATAGGCAAAATTATAGAAAAGGTAGTTTTTAATCAGCTTAACAAATACTTTGTCACGATCATCAGCTGGAGTGCCCATGAACTCCAATAGAGGGTACTCCACTCACTCCACTCTGGCATCTTGTATTTCCATTTCGGATATCCCCTGACATACCTGACGCTGTTTTCTCATCTCTGCCTGTTTTGACCATTCTCTTTAATAAACCACTGCATATGGATCCGACCGTCTCTGACTCCTTTTTAAAACCAGGATCCTTGCCAAACCAGGATCCAGCAGCCTTAAGGAATACATCAAGGTCAGTCATACATCCAGTAGCACGACTTATGTGTCTACGTCAAGGAGATCGGCCCATCGAGGACTATTTGATGGACTTTGTTGAACTGGCTCATTTAATATCTATGGATGAGATATGCCACATGCTATTTTTCAAAGGAGGCCTAGTTGAACGGCTGCAATCGATAGACAAGATGGCCTCCAGCCCAGTGCCACTGCACAAGATGGGCATGAAATGGCAGCTGCAATTGATCTTCCAGAGTCATGTCAGGTCCCCGCTGATTTTCCAGAGTCAAGTCAGGTCCCCGTTGATCTTCCAGAGTCAAGTCAGGTCCCCGTTGATCTTCCAGAGTCAAGTCAAGTCCCCGTTGATCTTCCAGAGTCATGTCAGGTCCCCGTTGATCTTCCAGAATCAAGGTCCAGTCAAGTCACCGCTGACCGTCCAGAGTCATGTCAAGTCAACACCGACCGTCCAGAGTCAGGTCAAGACACCGCTGACCGTCCAGAGTCAGGTCAAGTCACCATTAACACCCATGAGACAAGTAAAACCACAGTTCAACTTCATGAGTCAAGTCAAGTCACCGTTGATCATCGTGAACAAGGAAAAGTCACTGTTGATCTTCAAGAGCCCAGTCAAATCACTACAGATCTTCCAGAACTTCATCATATCACAACAGATTATCCAGAGCCTCGTCATGTCTCAGTTGAACTTCAAGAGCCTTGTCACGTCTCAGCTGAACTTCCAGAGCCTCATCACATCCTGTCTGTTGCACACTGCAATGTTCTCTCAGCCTGTTGTGTTGCTGTCAAGGAGATTGTTACTGCTGTGGAACCTCCAGAGGTGGCAGCAACTGCTGCAGAACCTTCGAATGTGTAAGTAGGATCCATCCATGAACTCTCGTCCTATCCTGTCATGGCAATGGAGACCATCCATGAACTCCCCACCTGTTCCGTCACGGCTATGGAGGCAGTCTATGAACTCTAGTTCATTCCTGTCATGGCTATGGAGGCCATCTGTGAACTTTCTACCTGCCTTATCACAGCCACAAAGGCCACCACCAATCTGTTTATATCATCTGTTCCAGTCCCACCTAACCACACTTGCTCTCCTGTGCATTGACTCCACTGTGGTGGTCCTTTGCTGCGCCCTGGTGGGCTTCTGTCTCATATGCTCGGCTGTGGTGGTCCTCTGCTCTGCCCTGGTGGGCTTCTGTCTCGTCTGCTTGCCTCTGGTGGTCCCGTATGCTCCGCCTTGGTGGGCTTCTATCCTGTCTGCTCAGCTGTGGGGGCTCCTTGCTCTCCCCTGGATGGCTTCTAATACCATCTACTCAGTTTAGGGGCCATTGCTCCACCCTGGTGGGCTCCCACGGCACCTGCTCAGCCCTGGTGGGCTCCAGCTACCCTTGCTCCACCCTGGTGGCCTCCAGCCCCACCTGCTCCGCCTGGTGGGTTCCAGCTCCGCCTGCTCTGCCCTGGTGGGCTCCAGCTCTGCCAGGAAGGGCTCCTGTTCCCCATGTTAATCACAGAAAGGGCCACTGTTTCATTCCTGGGAGGAGGGGGGGGGGGGGGGTCTTGTTTAGTTCTGTGTGGCTTTTTCAAGCATTTCCTAGTGTTTGTTCCTTCCGTGTTTGACTTTGGATTGTTTATAACGACTGTGATTCTCTGCTGCCTGCCCCGACCTCTGCTTGTTACTGGTGCTGATTTTGGATATCCCCTGACATACCTGATGCTGTTTTCTCATCTCTGCCTGTTTTGACCATTCTCTTTAATAAACCACTGCATAAGGATCCAACCATCTCTGACTCCTTGGTACATACTTAAACTCAAATGGATACCTGGACAATTTTCAATCTGGTTTCCAACGGCATCACAGCACAGAGACAGCACTAATTAAGATATTATATCTTATAGACATTATATTTGCTTAAATTCTGATTCTGGCAAAATATCAGTGCTAGTATTACTAGATCTTAGTGCTGCGTTTGAAATTGTTGATCATAACATACTTCTACAGAGTCTGGAAAACTGGGTCAGGGTTTCTGGGATGGTACTCAAATGGTTAAGGTCATAATTAGAAGGGAGATGTTATCATGTGAGTCTAGGAGAGCATAAGCCTAAGTGAACGTCCATGACGTGGAGTTCCACAAGGATCAATTCTTGAACCGGTTTTGTTTAGCCTGTATATGCTCCCACTAAATCAAATAATGAGAAAGAACCAAATTGTCTATAACAGCTATGCTGATTATACCCAAATTTACCTAGTCTTATCTCCAAATGACTACAGCTCCATTGACTCCCTCTGGCAATGCACTGATGAAATTAACAGCTGGATGTGCCAGAACTTTCTTAAGTTAAACAAAGAAAAAACTTGAAACTATGAAAGTCATTGCATTTTGAAACAAAAATGAAGTTCTCAAGGTGAATGCATACCTTGACTCTATGGGTCAAACAACCAAAAATCAAGTCAGCAATCTTGGTTTGATTCTGGACAGACCTTAGTTTCAGTAGTCATGTCAAAGCAGTAACAAAATCAGCATACTATCATTTAAATAAACATTGCAAGAACTAGATGTTTAGTTTCCAGTCAAGACTTGGAGAAACATGTTCATGCCTCTATCACCAGCAGGGTGGACTATTGTAATGGTCTCCTCACCGGCCTTCTCAAGAAGACAATTAGAAGGCTGCAACTAATCCAGAACGCTGCTGCCAGGATTCTGACTAGAACCAAAAAATCAAAGCATATCACACCAGTCCTCAGGTCCAATTACATTTAGGATTGATTTACTTTTGCTCGTCTATAAGTCACTCAATGACCTAGGACCGAAATACATTGCAGATATGCTCACTGAATATAAACCTTAGAAATACCAAGGGGTTCAAACAAAACAAGAGGAATCTGCTTTTAGTTATTATGCCACTCGCAGTTGGAACCAGTTTCCAGAAGAGGTCAGATGTGCTAAAACATAAGCCACTTTTAAATCTAGACTCAAACCTAATCTGTTTAGCTGTGCATTTATTGAATGAGCACTATGCCATGTCCGAACTGATTACACTATATTTTATACACTCACCTAAAGGATTATTAGGAACACCTGTTCAATTTTGCATTAATGAAATTATCTAATCAACCAATCACATGGCAGTTGCTTCAATGCATTATGGTGTGTGGTCCTGGTCAAGACAATCTCCTGAACTCCAAACTGAATGTCAGAATGGGAAAGAAAGGTGATTTAAGCAATTTTGAGAGTGGCATGGTTGTTGGTGCCAGACACGCCAGTCTGAGTATTTCACAGTCTGCTCAGTTACTGGGATTTTCACACATAACCATTTCTAGGGATTAAAAAGAATGTTGTGAAAAGGGAAAAACATCCACTATGTGGCAGTCCTGTGGGCAAAAATGCCTTATTAATGCTAGAGGTCAGAGGAGAATGGGCTGACTGATTCAAGCTGATAGAAGAGCAACTTTGACTGAAATAACCACTCGTTACAACCGAGGTATGCAGCAAGCATTTGTGAAGCCACAACACACACAACCTTGAGGCGGATGGGCTACAACAGCAGAGGACCCCACCGGGTACCACTCATCTCCACTACAAATAGGAAAAAGAGGCTACAATTTGCACGAGCTCACCAAAATTGGACAGTTGCAGACTGGAAAAATGTTGCCTGGTCTGATGAGTCTCGATTTTTGTTGAGACATTCAGATGGTAGAGTCAGAATTTGGCGTAAACAGAATGAGAACATGGATCCATCATGCCTTGTTACCACTGTGCAGGCTGCTGGTGGTGGTGTAATGGTGTGGGGGATGTTTTCTTGGCACACTTTAGGCCCCTTAGTGCCAATTTGGCATCGTTTAAATGCCACGGCCTACCTGAGCATTGTTTCTGACCATGTCCATCCCTTTATGACCACCATGTACCTTGTTGAATCAATGCCACTTAGAATTAAGGAAGTTAAGGAAGGGGTCAAACACAGTATTAGTATGGTGTTGATATATTAGTATCGTCACCCCTATATATAAAATACATCTGTATTTTAGCTGCTGTATTTTATCACCTTTGTTGCAGTTCACTAGTTTGATGGCCAGACAACACTAACAGTCGTCTTGTTTTTTGAAATGGCAAAAGTTAACAAATAACAACTTAAATAATCAAAAACAGTAAAAGCTGTGATAAAATTATACTTTATGATCTTACTGATAGGCTAGGGAGGAGCTACAAATATTTACATGCCTGCTGTTCATGGTGTAGGGTGTTCCATCAACCCATCTCCAATGTCCAGTTATCATATCTGTAAGACCAATCCAGTAGGATTCAGATGAACGAACAGCGTGTTGCACAATAAAATCCTGATTGAAACAAATGAAACAGACATTACATACAATTAAATTCAATTACTATACTGTGTATGTGATTGTGACTGTGTGACTGTGTATCACTAACCCACTCCCTGGAGTCATTCCCCAGGATGAGCATCAGAGTGCCCTTTCCACTGCAGTATGAGCGTGCCTTTTGCCAGCTCAATTTCTGACTGGAAAATTCATAGCAGTTGGAAAGAAATGGTTGCCACCCAGCTTTACAGCTCAGAACAGGTTTATCTAAGAGAGAGAAAAGTTTTATATATACAAAAATCTAATACTTTGACATTATATTGTGAAAGTCAGTTTTGCCTCGTCAGCTACATGTATAACACACACACACACACACACACACACACACACACACACACACACACACACACACATATTATAATTTATAATGATACTGCTTACGTTGAGTCAAATTTGTTATTCTGCTATCCAGATCAGCTTTCAGTTCACCGACCATCTCCATAAATCTGTCATCTAAACACACAAGAACTGAGCCTTCACATTTTCATGTTCCTTTTTGTTTATACCATAAATAGGCTTTAAAATAAATTTGTTACCTCCCTTTATGGACTCTTTGGGTTATGAAAATATAATTTTGTACATATATGTAGTAAGTTACATGATACACCATTAGGTAACAATAAATGACTTGCTGTCTTTATGAGTGAATCACTGAGTCATTATCAACCGATTCATTGAAAATAAGCAATTAAATCAGACAGAAAACTCCACAAAACTGTGTTTTGGTCATAAAGGCAAAGGTTGTTTCTTGCTTTGACTTATTTTAGTTATGTATTTGATACTTAAAGTACAAAAATACACAAAATTACTGGCAACATGTCTCTGAAATGCAAACTTTAATTCTTGTCCATTGCCCTGCAATATTATATTAATTAAAAAGTATGTTCATTTATGTTTGAACGTGGTTTAGTATTTAATTAACAGTCACAGTTATTATAAAGTTATTTATGAAATATAAACCATTAGGTAAAATCTCACATGTATCTTGTTGGTTTGAAGAAAGCAAAGCTAAAGAAGAAGTCAGATTGGCCACTTCATTCTCTACCTCAGTCAGTTTACTGTTTTGGTGTTGCACTTTGAAGAAGAACACACATAAGTTTAAGCAGTATTTAATGAACAGTTACAGTCATTATAAAGTTATTTATGAAATATAAACCATTAGGTAAAATCTCACATGTTTCTTGTTGGTTTGAAGAAAGCAAAGCTAAAGAAGAAGTCAGATTGGCCACTTCATTCTCTACCTCAGTCAGTTTACTGTTTTGGTGTTGCACTTTGAAGAAGAACACACATAAGTTTAAGCAGTATTTAATTAACATTTACAATCATTATAAAGTATTTTATGAAATAGAAACCATGAGGTAAAATCTCACATGTATCTTTTTGGTTTGAAGAAAGCAAAGCTAAAGAAGAAGTCAGATTGGCCACTTCATTCTCTACCTCAGTCAGTTTACTGTTTTGGTGTTGCACTTTGAAGAAGAACACACATAAGTTTAAGCAGTATTTAATTAACATTTACAATCATTATAAAGTTATTTATGAAATAGAAACCATGAGGTAAAATCTCACATGTATCTTTTTGGTTTGAAGAAAGCAAAGCTAAAGAAGAAGTCAGATTGGCCACTTCATTCTCTACCTCAGTCAGTTTACTGTTTTGGTGTTGCACTTTGAAGAAGAACACACATAAGTTTAAGCAGTATTTAATTAACATTTACAATCATTATAAAGTTATTTATGAAATAGAAACCATGAGGTAAAATCTCACATGTATCTTGTTGGTTTGAAGAAAGCAAAGCTAAAGAAGAAGTCAGATTGGCCACTTCATTCTCTACCTCAGTCAGTTTACTGTTTTGGTGTTGCACTTTGAAGAAGAACACACATGAGTTTAAGCAGTATTTAATTAACATTTACAATCATTATAAAGTTATTTATGAAATAGAAACCATGAGGTAAAATCTCACATGTATCTTGTTGGTTTGAAGAAAGCAAAGCTAAAGAAGAAGTCAGATTGGCCACTTCATTCTCTACCTCAGTCAGTTTACTGTTTTGGTGTCGCGCTGTGAAGAAGAACATACACATAAGTTTGCAAAACAAGGTTAAAACAATATGTATTTAATTAACAACTAAAGTTATTATAAAATTCTCTATGAAACATCTTAATTAATCACTTACCCCCATGTCGTTCTAAACCCGTAAAAGCTTTGTTCGTCTTCGGAACACAATGTTAGATATTTTGGATGAAAACTGGGAAGCCTGTGACTGTCCCATAGACTGCCAAATAAATAACAGTGTAAAGGTCCAGAAGGTATGCTCTTCTGTGTCAGCCGTGTTGCACTGATGCGCTGTTTTCTTTCAAACCAAAGCGCAAACATATGTAGAAAAATATCCTTGTGTCTCGGCTGTCACAGAAGAGAGTATATGTTTCACCTGTGTACTGCTCAGATTCTCTAAAATGGTGTTACACTGATTTGGAGAGAAAGAGAGGAGATGAATTATTGAATAACGTTGTTATTTTTGTTTTCTTCATGACAAAAAGTAATCTTGTCGCTTCATAACGTTACGGTTGAATCACTGATGGAAGATGGATTTTCTTACTATGCTTTTCTGGACCTTGATAGTCTAACATACGGGTTTGGAATGACATGGGGGTATAAGTGATTAATGACAACATTTTTATTTTGGGGTGGAGTATCCCTTTAATGTTAAATCTCACATGTATCTTGTTGGTTTGAAGAAAGCAAAGCTAAAGAAGATGTCAGATTGGCCACTTCATTCTCTACCTCGCTCACTTTACTGTACTGGTGCTGCACTGTGAAGAACACAAATATTAGTTTGCAAAATGATGTCAAAACAATACAAAAACACCAAGCACATAGCTTAACTTGTGCAAGGCCTTAGACATGTTAATTCTGCAGATGATTTTCCTATTTACACTTAGTAAATAGACAGTTTTTAATGACTAATTTTCTCATGATCAAAATCACAACCACAAGAGCTTCTGGAAAGAAAAAACAAACAAAAATAAAAAACATTCATGGTCTGGCTGCTGTATTTTTTGTAGATGATTAAGCTTACAATCAAAGCATCTGTGAAACTTACATTTTACAGACACTGTAATTAACAGAGCCATGAAGAGTATGACAGTGCCACACATCAGAAGAAAGCAAAACTTTTTATTCCAAAAGCGACCTGCAAAAGATAATATGGAGAGGTGAATTACTGTTCATGTTCTGATTAACAATCAGACTTATTATTGCTCTTTGCTCTCCCAATAATATATTACATTTTTAATGGAATTGTGATTCCCTGTCAAGGGAACTTCGAACTGCGTCCTCTGAAGGGACACTATGGGGAACACCTCGCCGTGACCCGTGTCTGAAGCATACTTTGAAAAATGCCAACATGTTGGCCGGTGACAGCCTCTGACGTTGCTACCGGCGCGACTATAAATACACGCCGTAGGACCCGTCACTCATCTTCTTCGTCTTCATTTACTGCTTTGTTTGAAGCGTGTATCTGAGAAACGACCAGAACGGTAAGAGCGATCTATTATTGTTATCATGGCATCCACTAGCAAGGCGTTTAAACAGTTTGTGCATCCGGGTCGGCGTTATTTGACACCTAATGACATACACAGATGTCATGCACTCTTTGCATCTCTCGTTTGGGCGAAGAGCACCCGCGCGATGTCCTTGAGGGGGCAATCTGCGCGCACTGCGAGCGTTTTTCTGTGAAAAAGCTCCGCTCTCGTTTGTCTCTCTTTTCGAGGAAAGAGGGACAGCCATCTGGATCTCGCGGCTCAGGACCCGCCGTTGCCGAGGCACGGAGGAGAATGAGCTTGTGGGGATCACAGGTGGATTTCGCTGAGGAGTGTAGAGAGGGACTTTTCGAGAGCGAACTTCGGGAGGAAGATGCATTGTCATTAACCCATTCTGACACTGAAGTTAGTGCTCTGCGGGGTTCTACCCAGAAAGAGCAGGAGATATTTGAGAGTGGCGAAGAAGCTGAGGCTGAGCTGCTCATTTCTCCTGCTCTGCGTATGGGGAGCTGTTAGAGGTAAAAAAAAAAAGAAGCTTGCCATGGAAACATGCCAGAAAGGTTATGTCGCGAGGATGCCTTGATGAGCGTTATTTGTCTGACCATAGCCCGCCAGCCCAGGTGAGCCTCCCATTCTTGCCTGACTTACATGCAGAAGTCGGAAAGGAACGGAAGAGGCCGTTTTTCTCTCCCATCCATCGGTTTCAGCATACGAGTTATGCTGATATCGATGGCATGCACGAGAACGGCTATGAGAGGATGCCCCCTGTAGAAGAGATGCTGGCTAGCTATCTCTCAGTGGGGGAACATCCTCTCTAAAATCTCCCTCTTTGCCATCTAAGCCCTTCCAGGATACATCCCGCTTACATGGTAAATCATACGCAGCAGCAGAGCCCGAACAACAAAGGGGTCCTGGCCCATCTCGATCTGAGGATCGAAGACGGGCGCAGAAGGCTAGTGCCATGGCTCGCGCTCCCCCCCACACCTGAGGGCAGTGGCAAGAGGAATTGCGGGTCACGAAGAGGTAAGCAGGGTCTGAGGGATGTGATTCAGACGAAACAGCGTTCTCGTCCGGATCGGAGCGATACCTAGGAGTGAGTCACTTCTTTTTGGATGTTTTTAACTTCTGTTTTATTTCTCCCCTGCCTAATTCCCCTGTAGCCATCAGCGCTCCACCTGATCGGGGTTAGGTGGAAAGTTTCGCACATAACAGTCTCCTATCCTGGACCTGTTATGTTTTGGTTGGTCCTATTTTCATAGTGACCACCTTACTGACGGTCCGGACCAAAAGGGGGCGCCCCGTAAAGTGGGACTCCAGTACAGGAGGGTGGGTGAGTATGTAACCCTTTCTGCTTATGGGTGTTATGTTGCTGGTGGTTATATGTCTACTAACAAACTCTGTGCTCAGTTCCAGCCTCGTGCTCTGGCCACGATCACAGGCTTTCGGCAGGCGGCCGTGCTGCATGGGTTCGCCCCCCCCCCCCCCCTCGGGTCGCGACACCCACCGCGGAGCGAGTCCCGCGTGCGGGAAGCAAGCGCTCTGCAGTTGCTCGTCCCACACCCCTTCTTGAGGAGCCTGGCTGAGACCTGGCACAGCACTGCAGTGAATTTCATGGATGTCTGGCCAGGTCACCCTGAGGGGCCGCCTGGCTGCTAGGCGCATCCGGGGAGGTGGTAGTTACGGAGTCCTTCTGTATGTACTGCCTCAGGTGATGCTCCCTTCGCTTGAGGGTTGGAGCTCGCCTCTCCTGTGCGATCCAGCGCCTCTGCGATGCTTAGGAACCTTTCTGTACACACGCTAAGCCTGTGTACTTTCTCAAAACCACATGGTGGTCAGTGTGCATGTGAACACTTTGCGCACTGTCTCAAATCCACATAAGTGGTAAGTGTGCACGCAAGGCTCTGCGCAATTTCTAAAATCCTGTACGGTAGGGGTTACGCGCTCCGCTTAGTTCCCTTTTTTAAGATGATTAGCCCCGGGGTTCCTTGGCCTTCATTCAACCAGTGTGTATTCTCTGAATTCTCGTTTTTTTCAACAGAGCGCTCCAGTACTACATACTGTTTTGAGACGCACTGTTTGAGCAGAAATCCTGCTGAGGCAGGGGCTGAGGCTCGGGGAATTGCACCTTCGCACCAAGGTGTTGAAGCAGAGTTGGAGAGGTTGGCCAGACCTGGGTGGATCGGTTTTGCGGCTCAAGAGAGCGTCGCACTATCCCCTCTGGCTTCCTCTGACTCATCCAGCTCCATAGTACAGGCATGGCCGAGGCTTCATCTGTACGTTCCGTCCTCTAATTGCTCTGCTCCCGGGCCATTGCATCTACGAGCTTCTCTATCAGAGTGCCACGAGAGCCCCTCCTTTGTGACAGGCAAGACTTGGTAATAATCAGTGCTAGGTTCTTAGCCGTATCCCTTTTAAGGAATCTTTCGTGATTCCAAGCCTTCAGCTTTACCCCGGGTTGAGGCCCTACAGGTAAGTTGGGTATGTAGCTTAGGCCTTTGGCCATAAGGGATAATGTCAAGGACAGCTGTCGAACCATCCCAGGAGCAACTCCCGGTGAAATGGTAGAGTTGGTACTTAGTGTTTGCCATGATTCTTGCCTGCACTCCCCTCTGCATGGCGGCGTGGGTATACTGTTCCCCATAGTGTCCCTTCAGAGTACGCAGTTCGAAGTTCCCTTGACAGGGAACGTCTCAGGTTACGAATGTAACCATGGTTCCCTGAGAGGGAACGAGACACTGCGTCGTCTAGCTCCCTGCCATGCATCGGACGCAAGCTTCACAAAGAAGATGAGTGACTGGTCCTACGGGCACGTATTTATAGTCGCGCCGGTAGCGATGTCAGAGGCTGTCACCGGCCAACACGTTGGCGTTTTTCAAAGTATTCTTCAGACACGGGTCATGACGAGGTGTTCCCCATAGTGTCCCTTCAGAAGACGCAGTGTCTCATTCCCTCTCAGGGAACCATGGTTACATTCATGACCTGAGACATTTTTTTTTTTTTTAGGAATATATTATTTGTTAAAAATCTGAGATTTTTGATTAAATAGATTTGACTGAACAACCCTGAATTCAACACACTGTTTCAAGATGTATTTCTATTGATATGATTACAAATACAGTGATATGATTACACCACCAGGTTTAAAGGCTATCACTTTATCAGAGGAAAAATCAAAGCCTTCAACTAAAGTCCAAAACATGAACAATATTCACTCTATAACTGTAAGAAAGACATAGAACAACTGTGAGGTCTTCAGTAAGCACTTAAATAAGTTTTTTTTTTTTTTTAATCTATGAACTACAGGTAAAGCTTTCATTAAATTTAATGCAGGCTGGTATAAGCCATACCTTTCAGTTTGTGTGATGGTTTCTTGTTAATGTCCTCATTTAGTACACAGAAAAGATTGTTCTGTGAACTGTGCCTGGAGTCCTGAATGTGCATAAACTCTGCCATAGCTAGCCTCTGAACGTGAGAGGAACTGCGGAGAGTTTATATAGTGAGAGAATGATGCGGATATCACACATAGGGAAGAATAATTCTTTCATCATCCCAATCCTAAATAGGAAGTCTGTACATGAAATAAGGACTGTGACTAACGACAAAATATAATGGCTCCATCTGAAACAGCACATCTGAACCCAATGGTCATCACATTCTGTGTACAGAGCAGGCAGCACACTGTATCCGTTCCTATGATATTTCGCTATCCAATGCACGTGAATCTGTAGTTTCAGTTTTTTTTTTTCACTTTTGTCTTGATTTCTAGCAAGACAATATTTTTGGTAATTAAACATTTGCTTGGTTATCATCAAAGCTCTCACTATTTGGTTAAAGATCATTAAACCCTTATGCTGCCTCAGAAGCTTGTCTGAAATCAGTTCTGGGAGGTACCTTCCAACACAAACATTGCTGTAAATCATTGGCTTATAGGGCAACAAGTCAGCTTTCAGGCTGTGTGTATGATGCATTGCCTTATTAAACAACATACATGAGTAAAGTGCAGGACAATGCACAATATCTCTGTCTGTGGTCATTATAGTTTCTAGAAAAATGATGGGAAAAAAAGGGAGAAATGAGAGCTTACTTGCCACAAAATACAATACTTCTCTATTAAAGAGAATTAAAACAGCTTATACAGCAATTCTTCAAAGTTCTTCAAACGAAACTATTTTATAAAGATACTAGATGAAAGCCTTTTCACTGGAACAAGTCCTGAAGTGTGAAAGCCACAGGCGGTCTTGTTGTCATGAAAACAACATTGCAAAGTCTTGTGCAGTTAAACCTGAGTTCAGCTTATAAAACTGTGAAGTTATTAATATAACATCTGCTTTATATTTGCATTTTTACGTGACCTTACAACTGCAAGGCAGCTATGCAAGCTATCGATTTTACATGACCTTACAACTGCTAGGCTGTTATGCAAAGTATTGGAGGTTGGGTTGAATACAGCAGAGCATTTCCAAGAAATTGAAACCGAAAATATTATACTTCATCTTACAGATAGAAATAATATGTCTGAGTTCCATAAAAACCATGCTTTGGAAATGATACATTGGACCTCAATGGTGTTATAAATAGCATTTTATTTTCATTAATATTAGCACATTAGTATATTTATATCATTCATATAGAAAGTATTATGAATTTTATTTGTATATATTGTTTATTAATATAGATTTTTTCACCCGTCTATCTGCCTCATCTTATAATATCTTTCAGCCTGTATTAGTGTTTATCTTTAAAAATAAAACATCAACAACACCACAGTTTCAATTAGGTACTTTAATTTTGTTAGTTTTTTTTACATGGCATAGTAGCAAAAATGACAGTGCTCTAACAAAAGTTACAAGCACAATAAATTAATAAATGACAATTGACATTGAATATAAATAAATACTTAAACAGTAAAACAAAACAGAAAATTAAATTAGTATAATGAAGTCCAAGTTCTAGTGAAATATTGTCTATTAACAATCTGACAGTTTTAAGTCCATCATTCTGTGTATTTTGATGTGATTGAGTGGCAGTTTCTCTCTGCAGATGACGAGGTTGTGGGATGTGATGCATCTGAAATACACAATTAAGTGTAGTTACAGTAAGCCTCTTCCAATTGTTTATGTATTTATGTAAAAACAATTATGTTCATTGAAAGCCAAAAGTACCAAAAATGTACATAATGTGGCGTTTACAATCTTCAAATGATAAAAGTGATATAAAGTCAGCTTTTTAAAGATAGCTTTAATGTTTTTGTGACCAGGTATGTCTAGGCATAAACCCAAGTAAAAATCACAAATATATAAAAAAAAAAATAATAATAAAAAAATAAATCTAACAATATGGATAATAAATTCATTGTAATTTGTAACTTACTAAGTGGAGAAGAGGAGAAAAGTATTCTCAGCTTAACAGAAATGCTCACGCTTACACGTGACCAAAAAAATTAAAAAGAGAAAAGAACATGTTTGAGTGGAAAACAATTTAAATTTGTCTTTCAATTTTAGAAAGTAATCTTTTACCTGTTGGTTGTCTGTGTGTGTGAATTTATGAGCTCCAGAAAATCAATAATGAGGTGCTTTGACAGCTAAAGGGGAAAAAAAAGAAAAAAAGGGGGATTAAAGAACCCTAAACTCTATATAAATAACTATTTCACCATAAAGGTGTTCTTCTCCAGATAGCACACGCAGGTCTGCAGGATGTCTATTAAAGATTGCTTCACATGGAAAGCATCTGCTGTGTACAGACATCTGATTTAACATTAGAAATTCTAAATCATAAACGTCTTCTAAATATCTATTTGACATCTGATAGGAAACATCCTATAGACGTATTGCAGATGAGCAAACAATTTAATAGCATGACTCCCGTCAGCCTGGTCATGGGGGAGGTGCTGCAACAATATATATTGATATTCTCAATGTTACCCAGAAAACAGGTTTAACTCATTCAAAATACTTCTGCTTAATGTTACACTGTTAAATTGTCTCTCTTGCTCTGGCTACTGTGTAGACCACCAGAGCCGTATACAGAATTCCTAAAAGAATTTGCAGATTTCCCATCAGACCTTTTGGTTAGCATTGATAAAGCACTAAGGTCACAAAACGCTGGACTTTTGGTAGCACCTTTGATAACAAAGTCCACTAAAGGAAGTACAGCTTTTACACATTTGGCTTCCAAACTCTGGAATATCCTTCCTGATAATGTTTGGGGTTCAGACACACTCTTTGGCCAAGCATTCAAATAATGCATCTCATCTTGTACTGCAGTTATATCTGATCAAATTTGCATTATTATTCTTTAGCTTGGGTTAAACAAATAAATTTTCCTTGGTTGGAACCGCAGCTACGGTAATTATGTCTCTATTTGTCTCTCTGTTTTGCCAAGGATGTAACTAAGATTTTGAAAAGCTTTAGTCTGGATCCAGAACACCTGAGAAGAGATGATGCCAACCCCTCAGAGGACCTCAAATGAGGCTAACCCTGAAACAACATACAGAACAACTAAATTTTTGCTATACATTTGATTGCATAATAATTATTGCTGCTGATAGTATTCATCGTCTGTTTGATTACATCTTTAATAGATTTGTCCGTACATTTCTGCCAAATGAATCTGTACAATACAAATATTAAGGAGAACAAGGTAGGTTGGCTTAATTTATTTGCTATATTCTTTATGTTTATTATTATCAAAAATGGTAATCTATTTAAGGCGAAAATAACCAGTCAACATATATTTTAATATGTAGTTTTAAGTACTATATTATAGTTTTTATGGTTGTTTGCTGACTGTAAAATGTCCTGATAGCAGTGAACTTCAAAGGGATTCAAAACTATTTATTCAGCATTTCTTAAAACCAATGAATGAACTCTGGATTTTATCATGAATTTACAGGTTTTGTTTAAAGGAAAGAGGAATTTGCACGGTGTGTTACTTAATACTTAAAGGGGTCATAGACGAGATTACAAGTTTTCCTTTCTCTTTGGAGTGTTACAAGCTGATTGTGCATAGATAAGATCCCTGAAGTTGCAAAGATCAGTCAAACCAAAACCAAAGAGATATTATTTATCAAAGTTATGACTCTGCCACCCCCTAAAGTGCATATGTCTTTCTTATCTGAACTGTATAGGATAGTAAATGTTATCTTTTTATGTTGTGTATATGCACATTGAATTCACATTTATGTGCGAGTAGGTGTATGCACGCGTCAAGTTTATATGTATACGCAAGTTATTCACAAGTGTGTATGCATTCATTGCTAAAATTATGTTTACTGGTATCAATTTCATATTACAGTTTTTTTCGATTGCTATAGACAGTGGGCACAACTGGAGTCAAATGTGCAAAACTCTAACTACAGTCTGCAGAGCAGCAGTTCATGTGGACCAAACTCTAGTTCGTTTTTCATTGCTTGAACACGGTTTTCAAAACTCTACACACTTATCCCACGACTTTAACCACAACCTGCACAACACTGTGGATTTACAGTACTTTGTTTAACACACTGCTGTCAAAACTGTGAACCACACATTCAAAACAGAATAGATTTCAGCCTTTTGCCTTTCAAACACTGCTGATTGCAATTTCAGGATTAGCCCTGAAAATTATTTGTTCGAATTACAGTATGTACTTTTAGTCTACCTTTTTTTCCTCATTACTGTAATTCTGTAAATTACTGCACTGTAAAACCCGACAAGTTAACTTAACTCAAATCGTTTGAGTAAACCGATTGCCTTGACTGTAATACCTGACAAGTAAACTTAACTCAAACGGTTTGAGTAAACAGATATCCTTAAGTTATGTTAACTCAAACCGTTTGAGGAAACCAATTGCCTTAAACCATTTAAGTTGAAAAAACTAACAGTTATGAGTACTCTGAACTTTATTCAGTTGAGTTCACTGAAAGAAGATATACATTGCAATTAAGTGATTAAGTGATTAATTGAGCTTTAGTGATGAACACCTGCTGTTAACAAACAGAATCACTGAAGAAAAGAGAGAAAGGAACAACAGCTGACTTCAGACACAGCCTTACTCAAACCTGACAAGTTATGTTAACTCAAACCGTTTGAGGAAACTGATTGCCTTAAACCATTTAAGTTCAAAAAACTAATAGTTACGAGTACTCTGAACTTAATTCAGTTGAGTTCATTGAAAGAAGATATACATTGCAATTAAGTAATTAAGTGATTAACTAAGTGCTGATTGAGAATTAGTGATGAACAGCTGCTGTTAACAAACAGAATCACTGAAGAAAAGAGAAACACAAGAACTACTACAACTGACTTCAGACACAGACTTAGATGAAATCAACTGAAATAAAATACATGAAATCTCTCAAAATCTGATTAAACAACCCCACAAACAGCATCAGCAGCTCCACTTATTAATAACCAGACTGACTTTATTTCTGTCAGACGTCTACAGAAGATCTTATTGAGAATGAACTAAGGTTTAGATGTTGGTTTATTGTTTCATTTGAAGTAACCATGTTAGAGATCAGTGTCTGCTTTAGTTGGGCTCTTGACCCTTGATTTCTGTTTTAGTCTTTTCTTTGGCTGTTATAACCGTGTGTTTCTAAAACACATTTGTTATAACTCAAAAGCCCAGAAGAAATGCCATCAGGTGTTAACCTGTACCTACATGTAGATTGTTGTACGTTATAGCTGTGATGATAATTTTTCATTATTATTCACAAATATTGATCTATATAGAGTCTAATCTCTGATTAAACAAATGTGTAATTAGTAGAAGTGCACCTAATAAAAATGACACTAAGAGTCAGTGATTCTGTGATAATCAGTTAATATAAAAATGATTTGCATTTTGTACACATACATTTGTCTTCTATTCCAGTAACTGGTCAAACACAGACATCAATAATCAGAATATGAACCTCAACAATGGTGACAAAAAAACATGCTGCAATGCATGCTGGGTACTGTTGTAGAACAAAACTCATCCATGGCTCCAGGCATTTTTTTTTTTTTTTTTATGGTCACCATTGTTGAGGTTCATATTCTGATTATTGATGTCTGTGTGTGACTAACTGACACCGTAGAATACCAAACTGGTTGGAAAGTCTTTGTATTAACTGATTATTACAGAACCACTGGCTCTAAGAATCACTTTAACTATAGTCAATTTAATTACACAACCCATATTTCATCAGAGATTAGACTCCTAGCAGTTGCATAATTATATATATAATTGGTTGTTATACCATTATAAGGTATAACAACCTACATCTAGGTACAGGTTAACACCTGATGGCATTTCTTCTGGGCTTTTGAGTTACAACAAATATGTTTTAGAAACACATGGTTATAACAGCCAGAGAAAAGACTAAGACAGAAGTCAAGGGTCAAGAGCCCAACTAAAGCAAACAGTGATCTCTAACATGGTTACTTCAAATGAAACAATAAATCAACAACTAAACCTTCATGCTCAATAAGATCTTCTGTAGACGTCTGACAGAAATAAAGTCAGTCTGGTTATTGATAAGTGGAGCTGGTGATGCTGTTTGTGGGGTTGTTTAATCAGATCTTGAGAGATTTCATGTATTTTATTTCAGTTGATTTCATCTAAGTCTGTGTCTGAAGTCAGTTGTAGTAGTTCTTGTGTTTCTCTTTTCTTCAGTGATTCTGTTTGTTAACAGCAGCTGTTCATCACTAATTCTCAATCAGCACTTAGTTAATCACTTAATTACTTGAATACGAAGTTTTAAAACTTACACGGTTTAAATCAAGGCAATCTGTTTACTCAAACGGTTTGAGTTAAGTTAACTTGTCGGGTTTTACAGTGTGCAGACTATTGAAGCAAACTGCTAATTTTCATTTACCTTAAGAATTATGTTCTAAAAATGTAAATAAATCGTGTGAAAGAATGTCACTCTTTTTTTTTTTGAAGAAAATATGACTTTGTATGAAGTGACTGAAATTGTTCAAACTGTATTTTCTGTATTGTTTGATGCCAGTGTTTTTCCTCTTAGTGTGTTGTGAGTGACAGTGTTTGTTATCACAGTGAGGGTGGTGTGTAGTGTTTGGCTGCACTTAGCCTGTTTTGAGCCCTGTGTTAAGAGCTGTGTTGCTTGGAATGAGTTTTGCAGGTGATGTGAACTGTTTAGCTCAGGTGACTGTTGGTAGTGCAGACTGTAGTTAGAGTTTTGCACATGTAGCTCCAGATGTGCTCACTGTCATTTAGCAATCGAAAAAAAAACTGTAATGTGCACCCGTATCTTATATTTGTATTTTTGAACATCCAGTAGTATGCATGTAAATGTACGTAATTTATAGGTGTATACGCACTTGGTTTATGCATGTATTCATAAGCGAAGTTTGATTTAAATCCTACGCGGCGCCATAACCAACTGTACCGTGTGATCCCGTCGACCAACAGAGCAAGAGCAACAAAGTGAAAGGACTTTTACTCAGCGAGACAGCGAGCAGAAGGATCGGTAAGTAGACCCAATGCAGTCTGCATAGTCGAAAACTTTGACAGCTCCTTTAATAAATCTTGGTCTAATTATCGGATTTTAAAAATGTTATTTCATTTTACAATACTTATTATATTATGTTATCTGGTGTTTTTAGTAAAAACGAAAGTGGAAGCGATAAAAGCACAAGGCAACATATAGTCTGATTTACTGTTTTAATGATTTTTCTGATCATTTACCCTTTGAAGTGTGTATATTAATTAATGGCAATTTGTTGAGTAAATGCTATAATGCTGTATATTGTTTATTTATTTATTTTTAATAAAATGTTTGATACAGTTTTTTTAATAGAATTGTTTTAAAATACTTTTTAGGGTAATATTCGACTAGAACACGCCATTCTAGTTCAGTATAGAAACAATGCTTTACATTTGATTTTAAGCAACTACAAGAAAACATTGTATGTTTCTGAACAATAACTGAAATGTGTTATATCTGAAAATTGTGACATAGAAAGTATCAGTTGTCGGCTGACAGTGCTAATAGTCAACATGAATACCTAATCAACCTGACCATGCATTCAATCACTGTACACATCTAGCAACACCTAAATGAAAATTTTAATTGCTTAGGTTACCTCATGTAAAGGGTAAAATCAAACAATCAAGTGATAATCAAGAGTGAAAAAAAATACTGAGACTAAGATGACCGTACAAACCAGTACAAATGAACAGTTTTTTCAACAGGAAAAAGAAGAGAGAAAAATACCAGGTCCAGAAAAGTAGATGGTGTTATTAAAGTTTTGCATAATTTTAGAAGGCTGTGTATTTTTCCAGATTGAATGGACATGTTTGGGTGGACCATGCAGACAAAATTAAGCAATGCTGTGCAGTGAAAAATATTTATTTGAATTTTACTTAATAATATATTGCTTGTTTCCCCTTCAGAACCATTTTCTTGAAATTGTACAGACGTCTTTTAGTAATATGTGGCACATCTTCCCAAAAGATCTGTATCGTGGATGCTGTTGGATATTTGCCAAAGTGACGGTGAGAAAACCTGAACACAATAACTGTGATAAAAATAAATAAATAAAATGTTGCCCCTAAAATATTTTGCCATCTTATTTGGGTGGACCATGCAAACAAAATTAAGCAATGCTGTTCAGTGATAAATATTTATTAGAATTTTACTTAATAACATATTCCTTGTTTCCCCTTCTGAAGCATTTTCTCGAAATTGTACAGACATTTTTTCATTATATGTGGCACAACTTCCCAAAAGATCTGTATCGTGGATGCTGTCGGATATTTGCCAAAGTGACGGTGAGAAAACCTGAACACAATAACTGAGACAAAATTAAATAAAATGTTAATGTTAAAGTATTTTTCCATTTTATTTGGGTGGACCATGCAGCCAAAATTAAGCAATGCTGTGCAGTGATAAATATTTATTTGAATTTTACTTAATAATATATTCCTTGAATCCCCTTCAGAACCATTTTCTTGAAACTGTACAGACGTCTTTTAGCAATATGTGGCAATTCTTCAAAAGAAATCTGTATCGAGGATGCTGTTGGATATTTGCCAAAGTAAAGGTGAGTAAACCTGAACACAATAACTGTGACAAAAATAAATAAATAAAATGTTACTGTTAAAATATTTTTCCATTTTATTTGGGTGGACCATGCAGACAAAATTAAGCAATGCTGTGCAGTGATAAATATTTATTTGAATTTTACTTAATAATATATTCCTTGTTTCCCCTTCTGAAGCATTTTCTTGAAATTGTACAGATGTCTTTTTGTTATATGTGGCACATCTTCCAACAATATCGATATCGTGGATGCTGTTTTTTTTTTTTAAATAAAATGTTTAATAGACTTTTTTTTTAATAGACTTATTTTAAAATACCTTTTTAGGGTACTTTAGGGTATTTTAGGGTACACACCATACTAGTTCAGTATAGAAACAATGCTTTACATTTGCAACTACAAGAAAACATCATATGTTTCTGAACAGAAACTGAAATGTGTGATATCTGAAAATTGTGACATTGTATTGCTGACAGTGCTAATAGTCAACATGAATACCTCAATCTAATCAACCTGACCATGCATTCAATCACTGTACACATGTAGCAACACCTGAATGATAATTAAAAATTGCTTAGGTTACCTCATGTAAAGGGTAAAATCAAACAATCAAGTGATAATCAAGAGTGAAAAAAAAGACTGAGACTAAGCTACTTTTAGATGTCCGTACAAACCAGTACAAATGAACGGTTTTTTTCAACAGGAAAAAGAAGAGAGAAAAATGTACCCGTACCAGGTCCAGAAATTTGAGCCATTCCTACCCAATCAAGGTCAAACCATTCAAGTTCAGATTTTGGATTAGTAAATTAAATAAATAGGCTTATTGGTATATGGTTTTCTAAGTCACACCTTAATATTCTGTTCTTTGTCTTAAAGGAAAATACTATGTAATTGAGATGGGCAAGTCAGGCGATTTGCGAAAGCAGATTTTAGGTCATCTCCAAAAGAAAAGAGCTTATTTGGAGGAGGTGCACAGTGTGGACGATTGTAATGTGATTCTGGTTTTCTGCCCCATTGTTTCACGGGCAGGAACTGACATTGATGCTGCACTGAATGAACTCAATACATGTTCAGGTAACTTTAAGTTTGCGCACCAGATGGTTACTTAGCTATTTAGATATGAGTAATACTTTTCACACATTTTTGACTTATCTAATTGTTTAATAGAAACAGCATCCAAACCAGCTATTTTGATGGTGTTCCATCACTCATTCGACTGTTATAAAACTGTACCAGACAGCAGCAGATCTATAAACAGGAGAAATACACTCACAGTGGACTGTCTTTTCAATGAAGATGAAGGATTGTTGGCATGTGAAAGGAATGATGAGGCACTGGCAAAAATTGTTCAGTGTTTCAAAAATCAGGTATTGTCTTCCCTCTTTTTTTTTAATTCATTGAGGTGTGCCAACACTAATTTTGCAAATATGATTTATAATTGGTAACTTGGTCAGTTTATGTCCCCGTTTCACCTCAATTACTACATAGACATGCCAAATCTAAATTGATGGTTTTAATAAAGTTTTGCATAATTTTAGAAGGCTGTGTATTTTTCCAGATTGAATGGACATGTTTGGGTGGACCATGCAGACAAAATTAAGCAATGCTGTGCAGTGATAAATATTTATTTGAATTTTACTTAATAATATATTCCTTGTTTCCCCTTCTGAAGCATTTTCTTGAAATTGTACAGACGTCTTTTATATGGAACATCTTCCCAAAAAATCTGCAACATGGATGCTGTTCGTTATTTGCCAAAGTGATGGTGAGAAAACCTGAACAAAATAACTGACAAAAATAAAATGGTGCCCCTAAAATATTTTTGCATTTTATTGATCTTTGTTGTTACAAAACTGTTGCTCAGAGGATTAATTATAACCATAGAGCATAAGTCTGAAATAGTTTGTTACTTGAGTGTTGCTGGTATTATTTCACAGACAATATGGCCAGGAAAAGATAGAGGAACGTATAAATCAAGTACAGTAAGTACAGCTTTAATTCTATAATATGAGAAAAGTTATGGTAATAAAAAAAGCAATTTGGTACTATGTAAGTTTCTATCTCTACCGTGAATTGGTTAGAGGTTAGTTAGGTTAGGATTTGAACCCATTGTTGTTGGGTCACAAGCAAAGAGCTTTAATCACTGTGTTAGGAAACCGTATAGGTTCCTCTCAGAAAGCAGTTATCGTCCATGGAGGTATTACATATATTGTTTGTATAATATACACACAACTATTATGAAGAATCCCCTGTGACAGAGAGTTCTTACAATAACAGATTGAAGATATTTTCAAATATTTCCTCCTTTCAGGAGTAATGCTGGCTGTATATTTAACTGTTTAGTGAGATATAAGATTATTAATAGCCTAAATGATGGTCAGATTTGCAGATCTGATTAAAAAAAAAAAACACAGTAGAGCCATAAATTGTTCTTCACTTTGTTTCATCAGTACACTGAAAGAAGCAGACTGATATATGCAGATGAAGAAAGTAAGAATGAAAACCTAAAGCATGGTAAGTATCACATTTTTTTACATGCTTACTTGTGGAAACTGGTCTCTTCAGTAGTGAAAGTATAAACAATTAACTGCTAACTAAAAATCAGCATTTTTCCCCACAGATGTTGAAAAAAATGAATGATCCAATAAAATAAACCAATCTTCAAAGAAGTAAAATGATGCTGGGAGATTGCATCTTTTTAGTATGATGAGTGTCATTGCAACTTTAAACTATAATAAGCTCTAGAATGTGTTAAGTTCTAATTAGATACATGCAAATAGATGATTGTTGTGCTTCATAGCCTGCATGAACATTAATATTGAGACTTTAGATTGAGAAGTTCAGCATGACGATAGAATTACAGCTGCATTATTTTGATTGTGGGCTACTGTTCCATTGTGTTGGGACATCAATCTATGATACTGATCCTTGTAACATCACTCGCTGACATGGATATGTTAATAAAGAAATTAAGTGACTCTTGACTGTGAATTTGTAGCAATAGGTCTTGTCTATTGTCTTTGATCTCAGAAAAAAAGATTGAACTTGGATCCAAAATTTAGTTTGGTGCATCTTCCAAAAGCATCATTAAAAGCATCATTAGCTAACTTTGGTTGTTAGTTCCATTGAACTCTATTGGTAACGACGGAACTCATGACCTTTGCTTTTGAGAAACGCACCCCGGTAAATCCTCATGCGTGGAGAAATGAAACCAGACAAGGAAGAGAAGTGGAGAGTAAGTGCTCTTATGCAGGGCCGTGCAGAGACCTTTGGAGGGGCAGGTGCTCAAAGTATAAAAGGGGCACATGGAACAAGGCTTTATAGCGCGGTTCAAAATAGCAATACAGCAATATATTGTGATGCATTCCTTGCCAATTCGCATATCGATATGGATGATTATGTATTGATATGGCAGCAAATGCTGTGATGCAGTTTTGAAAAAGAAACAGATTAGAAGAGACAATTTTAAGTTTAAAAGTAAGAAAAATATATATATATTTCCACCTAATAATAACTCTGGGATTAGAAACTGAAATGTCTTAAATTCTCCCAATCTGAAGGCTTTTTCTTATCTGTTCTACAGAATAATTAAGAACAGCTGTTATAGTTAAAACTATAGAAAATGCTCATGCCTCTACATTTCCCTCTTTCTCACCAGCGTCTGTCTCCTGGCTTGCTGTTACCTGCTCTTTCTGTCACTTGTGCCTCTACATTTCCCTCTTTTTCTTCCTCTATCTCCATCTCCTCATCTGATCTATTACTTTCCACTCTCTGTCCATCTAGGAACAAGGCACAATCTACTATTTCAGCATCAATCTATTATTTTAACCATCACTATTATTCTTGCACCTAATCAATAAGTCCACCTTAAATATTGATACAAAACAATAAACAACAGTCATGCTACGAAAGCACTGTATAACCTATATAGGCTTATGTTTTATTTATTTTTCCTTTTTATTCAAAACAATTCCAAATATGCTTAATATATCAGGAAATATCTTAATTCTCAAACGTGTAAGTAAACGCGTTTTGCACCTTTATAGATTGTTATTTGATCAATATATGGAAAAATAGTGTAATCTATTAATTACACATAAAACCCCGACTTTTTACTTAAGTGCCATATCATACCATAAAATATTTTTAATACGACTGAATTTGCATTTAATGTAAATTTTAATAACAATATTTTAAGTTACTTATTTCAACACTTTCATTTTACAGAGAGTAAAGAACATTTACATTATCAAAGAACATTTTCATTCAGTCTAGCCAGAGTTCAGAAACTCTCAAAAACTACCATTAAAATCAATGAAGCACTTTACATTACATTATGCACATCAGGATTTTTTTTCTGATAAAAGAATTTGCTAAATAATTCAGTCAGCGAGCAAGTGAACAAAACTCTGCCTTTCAGTGATGACTCTTCTGCACGTCTCGCGCAACAGAACCGTTGATTGGTTATCATGAAGCTTTGTAAACGTCTCTGGCTCATTGCCAGCCAGCGAACACAGATTTGAATTTAGCAGCTGATGCTGCACTGAACAATCTATTCACAACAGTGTGATTATATCAAATATATAAAAAATATTATTCTGCTATTTTTTTTTTTTTTTTTTTTTTTTTTTTGTCGTTTGGAAGCTGCATTTAAAACCCACTTGGCTCAGAAATCTTTGAATGGGCATGACGCCTCTGCCCTCGATGCTTGTGAAACGTTTCTCCCTCAAATAGCACGCTAACCTTACTTCTACACACAGGCTACACACAGCAATATTAACAACATATCTGCATGTTCTCACATCACGTCGTTCTTGCAAATTAATAATAAGTAAATAAATATCAAAATCACTTCGCTGAGAATGAAACACCACTTACCAGCTTCCGCGGTGTTGAAAATATCCTCTGACAATTAAAAAATGCGCGTGTGGCGTGACGAATCGTCGGATGAGGAGGTCGTCGTCGTCAGGTGAGGTCATGTGGATCATCTTATTGACGGCTAAATTATTATTCAAAATGTTACTAATATTTAGATTTGGCATGGGCAGGCATTCACAAAAGGATAAAAAAAATAGAGGCACCACCAAGGGGCAAAGGGGCAGGTGCAACGTCTCAGGACTCTTTTTTTTTTTATTAGACTGAAGGGATGGATCAAACCGTGTGACTTTTCTGCTTGATATGATTTGACTTAAATAAATTAAAACAAGTTCTCAATTCTGGTCCTGGGAATCATCGCTCTGCACATTTTGTATTTTTCTCCTTTATGTCACACTAAGCTGAGTTCATTGAGCCCTGACATAATGAGCTGGTGAACTTAGTCAAGTGTGTTTAAAAAGGGAGATATTCAAAATATGCAAATGGATGGATCCCAGGATCAGGAAAACCACTGAATTAAGTTACTTTATATTTGCCTACATAAGAACATGTTTCATCTTTATGTCTTAAATGTCTACAAACAAAATTCAGGTATACATTCAGGTAATTTCAAAATCACACAAGGTCCCCAGATAATGCGAATAGTGTTTTTGGTATAAACTGGTAAAAAAAAAATTCCTCCACCTCATATTTTCCCCACCACTATGTCCCTTTAGGGGGTCTCTGTATGTTTTAAAACTAACCAAGAGAAACACAGAATTAAAATCTTTTTCATTACAGAATTAGCATATTAACAAATATTACAAACGTATACCGTTATTTATAGAACATAGAGACAGGGGCGCTGGACTGGAGCTAAAACCAGTACTGATTACCCTTGCCCCAAAGGAAGAGAGGGCCCTTGAAAAGTCTGGAATGTATATTTTCAAGGGGAGGGGGCCCATTAGGACTGCCTATGCATAGGGCCCGGGATCTTGCAAGTAGGTGCAGCGCCCCTGCATAGAGAAGAGGTCATTTAATCATATTCAAAACAAGAGAAGTTGCGCCCTATATGTGGTGAGTTTGCGTTCAACATTTTTACACGTCTGCAGCTCTACATTCCTGCTTTGCAGAGTTGTGACGTTATATGTTTCTCACTGAACATTATACTGTATTTTCTTGTATATCCTGTTTCTGAAATAGTGAAAGTGAAAGAAACTGGAACATGATAGAGCGCCTGAAAGAAGAAAGTGAAAAATTGTTATTGTTTTAGAAAATAGAGAGGAAGGCAGTTCGGGTGCCTAGCAGCAGATATTATGTTTTTATTGAGCAACATCCACCATAAAGTTATTATAAATATTATGTCGCATTAGATTTATTTGAGTAAATGCACGCCTGATAATCTGTTGTGTAGGTTATTAATATAGCCTTTCATGCATAAAGATTATTTTCATAAGACTAACTATGCTTAATTAATATAGGCTTAAATATGTCGACATCAGAGGACGCATTTTTCGTACACATCTGAAGGACTTGTAGCTCAATACAAACACAGCAGGGTATATTACTGTTCAAAAGCGCATTGTATTTGGACAGTTATAAAGGCAATAGTATTTGATTATAGTGTAGCAACGTCTATTGGACATTTTGACGTCACACAACCGACGTCACATAATTGAATAATTTGAGTATATTTTAATGTTTTAATTTTGTCCAAGATCCAGGCTATTAAAATGTAAAATGCTGAAATATCTAAGAAACGTACATATTTAGAACAATCACTCTTTTCTGACACAATAGGGTGGAACAGATACAGGGACGTCCAAAACATCTTCCTGTGAGTATAATTTTTACATTCAAATAAGGTTTTTAATACTATACATTTTTTTTTGTTAATAAGTTACAAATAGAATATAGTGTACTTGATTTCAATAGTTTTTATTATATATGATACAGAAAAAGAAGAAACCCAAATTATCCATAAACCTTTTTAGGTATCAGTATATTTGAACACATTTTTGACTCATTTTCATTGTCAAAATGAATTCCTTTTTTTGGTTTCATAATGACTTTGGTTTGAACCCTAATGATTCATTCTTTTAACAGTTGAAACAGATACTAAAGCTGCATCAGAACTGACACTTGTCCTGCTGGGCATGTCTGGGCGTGAGAAGACTGAAGTTGAACAGATGATATTTGGTAGAGAGGGGAGTCAAGCTGATACTTCTCCAGCCATCCAGAAGAAGATCACAGCAGATATGGGAGTGGTGGATGGGAGGCAGGTGGCTGTGATCAACACTCCTGACTGGTTTAGCTCTGGGCTCTCCACAGAGGAAATACAACCAAAAATATAATTCTGTATCCGTCTGTCTTCTCATAGACCTTATGCTTTCCTCCTAGTCATACCAGCAAAGCAGTCTATTGAAGAGAAGAGAGAGTTAGTGAAGAAAATGGAGATGATTTTTGGAGAAAGGTGCTGGAAGGTCATGATGATTTTCACTGTTACTGATGAACAACAAAAGCAGAATAGTGAAGAGTTCAATAATGCAAGAGAGAGCCCAGAAAACAGTGAGTCTTTTGTATTTTTAGAATACATGTTATATTAAAAGATTCCAGATATAAAAAACTTAGGTAAAGGTTTAGTAAAACTCAAATAAGCCAGCCAATTTAAGTTTATTTGCAAATTATACAAATTTACGTGTATAAAAAACTATGTCCCTATTTACAGTTTTTGCTGTTAAACTGATTGTGCTATTAGATGTATGTATTCAAATGTTACGTTATAGCAAAATTCTTAAGTTCCAGTGTAGGTATATAGCAGATGATTGTTGTGTGAAATTATCTAAGAACATCTTACAAGTGACTTTTTTAGGGGCACTATACATTCTCCCCTTTGTGATCAAAAAAATGTGTGTGTGTGTGTGTGTGTAGTACTCTCAATCCATACATTTACTACATATATTTCCTGTTAAGCAGCAGGAGACCGGGGATGGTTGTAACACGGGGAGAGTTGTAACACTACCAATTCCATGAATCAGGGGCAAGATAGGAGTCATGTGACAATTTCAGTTTCATCAGGCTTCCTTTACAATCCCACATGGAGGTTTTCCAGTCTGTGTTGCTATCTCTCCTTAAGCTACAGCAGAAAATCTAATTCTGAGGTCAGAAAGTAAAAAAAATTAACAAGATAATATTTTGTTTAGTACTTCTACCGTTGTAGATAATGTTGTATGAGTTATATCAGGTCAAACTGTAGTTTCTCTAGTAAAGAATGGTGTATCAACCTTCTGCCAATTTCAAAGCACCATGCTAATACAGCTTGCTAAACAATGGGTGACAGGGGAGGGGTAGGTTGTAACACATGTTTTGAACTGTTACAACCATCCCCTTACATACAACCAAGAACATTTTTGTGATTTTAACAATTCTACAGAATTACTAGAACTTCTGACTGGTAAAGAATGCATTTCATTTGTTCATTCTCTGGAGTGGGGATAAACATACGTCTGTTAATTTGCTCACACACACACACAAACACACACACACACATTTTGTGAAAAGTGGGGACATCCCATAGGTGTATTGGTTTTTATACTGTGCAAACTGTATATTCTATGGCCCTTCACCAACCCTACACCTAACCCTAAGCCTCACAGGAAACTTTCTGCATTTTTACTTTCTCAAAAAAAAAAAAACTCTTTCTGTGTGATTTATAAGTGTTTTGAAAAATTGGGACATGGGTTATGTCCTCATAAGTCACCTGTGTCATACCCATGTCATTATACAGAGTTGTGTCCTGATATGACACAAAAACAAGAACACACACACACACACACACACACACACACATGAATGTGCACGTACAGACATGCACACACACAAAGGCACACATGCACAAAAACACAATATGCTCATACACTCCCCATATTCAAACATATTTATTGTTGCAGTCATTCATTTAAAATAAAACTGTTTATGTGTCAAATCACTTGGAGTACCCTTAGTTTTTGTATATTTTGTCTACCTGTTACAACTTACCCCAGTATGTGTTACAACCTACCCCAGTAGTGGGGTAGGTTGTAACAAAGGACCACCTTGTATTTGTCATCATCTCACAAAGTCTGTGATATAGTTGAATACATTTAAATTGTTTCCATTTGTAGTATAAACGTGGGTACTTTGCCTAGAAGTTTTAGACTTGTAGCCAAAAGAAAAAGGTAATTTTAGGCGTTAAAGAAAAAAGTGTTACAACCATCCCCGGTCTCCCCTACACAAACCCTGACACGGAGAATTTCAGAATATTGAAGGCTTAGTTGACTCAAAGTGAAAAATTTGCTATCAAATAATCAACACTAATATGACATTTTTTTCCTTTTTCTTTTTTTTTTTTGTGTGCAAATCCAGTGTATTTGAGCCTAACTGTTTTTGTCCGGACACTGATGTATTAAAGGACCTATCAATCTTTTTGGCAGAAACTTCCTGAACTGAGCACTATAGTCTCTTTAAAGCATCACTGTAAAACACCAATCATATACATTTTTTTTTAAATGTACCAGAATTAATCAGTGCATTATGTGTATTATTAGGGATCATTCCTCAGTGAACATTAATGTCTCAAAAGGTTACTGAAAAGGCCTATTCTGAAACTAGTAACTGAAAACTGTTTTCTCTAGTCCATTTAAAAACAACTGCCTTGTGACAGAGCTTCTCTTTACATTTAAAGTCTTCAATTTCTCAGTACAGATGAAGGAAGCTTTAATGAAACAAAAAGTGACAATTACCTCAGTTGCTGAAATCCCATTATTCATAATATCATCCGTCCAGACATTTGAGAGATTATACAAGATCAAAAACAAAATGAAAATTGCTACTTTCATTGTTCTTGTCTTTCTCCTTCTGGTGGAGGTGAAAGGTGAGCTCTATTATATAAATTATGTTTTATGTTTTATGTTTATGTTTATGAGGAGCAGGACAGTGCTCTCTTCCACCCTCAATATCACACACGACCCTTGAGGGGAGACCCTTGAGCAAGGCGAACCCCCAACTGCTCCCCAGGGGCCTCAGCAAAATATAGCTGCCCACTGCTCCGGGGTTAAATACAGAGCACAAATTCCGAATATGGGTACACCACACTTGGCCAGACGTCAATTTCACTTTCACTTTTTGAAAAAGTACTATTAATTCTGTCTTCTCTTAGCAGAAACACACTGCAGTATGACTCAAGGATAGAGCATTTGTCCTGATCCACGGACCGGTCTGTGTTGACTGATCTTGAAATCAGTAACCAAATCTCTAAAAATCATCTGCTTTCAATCCATAGTGCCTGAAAAACTGGAGACTAAATACTTTTATTTAACTGACCTCTAAATGATCTGATATATTCAATTATTCATATTTGACATTTGTAATCAATGCACTCAACTGCTGTTCATGATTTGTTCTGAAATTCGCAATTTATCCTATTCTCACAATGATGGATATACTGTGAAAAAGGAACTGTTGAGATCATGTCAATCACGTCATGTACTTTTCCCATCTGAGAATCGAATATGAAATAAAATATCAGTTTCACTTAGCTGTCTATATTAAAAATTTCTTTGATGGGAGGCACTTCTGTCTTGAACATTATGTAATAACTGTAATTAAATATTTTCTCTCGCTCTTTCTTTCCATTGCTCTCTCTCTCTGAAAAGTATACTGCCTCTTTATAATAAAACATAGGGGTTCTCAGAATTACTTTGTTCTAGAAGAAGTCTCACTTTGCTTTGTGGTCAAAATACTGCAGCAAACACCGAAAGACATGCATGAAATTCCTGTCCTGATTTCTGCTCTGACTATATAAGTGTGAGTGCAATTACAACTCTGATGCAGAGCCTGTTTATTGATCTTGTGTGTTTAAAGGGAAACTCCTCCCCAAAATGAACATTTTGACATTGATCACATACCACCATGTCATACTGAACCTGTAAAACTTTGTTCATCTTCGGAACACAATTTAAGATATTTTGGATGAAAACTGAGAGGCTTGTGACTGTCCCATAGACTGTCAAGTAAGTTACACTGTCAAGGTCCAGAAAAGTATGAAAGACATCATCAGAATAGTCCAACTGCCATCAGTGGTTCAATCTGAATTTTTTGAAGGGTCAAGAATACTTTTTGTATGCAAAGAAAACAAAAATATGACTCCTCTTTGTCTCTCCACCTCTCTGTAGTACCATTTTGGAGAATATCTGCTTAACGTAAGCAGTGTATGCACTTCTGTGTCTTTTTTTTTTTTTTGTCTTGAGTAAAGAACTTTAGGAGTCAGACTCTGAGCCCCTTGGTTATTTCCTCTGCATCTGGGTTTGACCTAGAGCAGTGGTTAGTGCCAAGGTTATACACGCCACATACCCGAGTTAGATCCCCATCTGGATCATAACAGTAGGACTGAACTATGGATACAAGCCCAGCAGAGGAGAGTCAACCTTTATCAAATGCAGAGCACATCCTTGCTGCTGTTTCAAGCCAGGCAGCCACCATGGAATGACATGAGCAAGTCCTTGCACAACAAGAGGTGGTGGTTTCAAAGCTGGGTCAGGCGATCACAGAAATCCTACAAACCCACAGCAGGAGGCTGAGTCTCAACCCCAGGTCCCACCAGCACCTATCACTGCAATGCAAAGTTCAGATGTCCACCTTCCTCAACCTGAAAGGTATGATGGAAGCCCTGGCAGATGTAAAGGCTTCCTCTCCCAGTGCTCCTTGAACTTTGAATTGCAGCCAAATAGATTCCCAACAGTTCGTAGCAAAGTGGCTTATATTATTACTCTTTTAACTGGGAAAGCCCTTGCCTGGGCAACTGCCTTGTGGGAGCAGTCTCCACAACCAGTAGTTTGTTCGGATTACAGGCGCTTTATTGAGGAGATGAGGCGAGTGTTTGATCATCCTGTGTGTGGACGTGAGGCTGCTAGCCGCCTACTTCAGTTGACCCAGGGTTCTCAAAGTGTTGCTGAACTAGCTATGGAGAGTGGCTGGAATCAGGAGGCACAAACTGTGGCATTCACTCGGGCACTGGCTGATGAAATTAAGGACAAATTGGCAGCCCAGGACCCTGTGACAGACCTAGAATCCATGATTGATATGGCCATTAGACTAGACAATCACCTTAGAGGGAGGCGTAGAGAGCACAAGGAAACTTCTAGAAATGTGTCCAGTCAAAAATCCTTGGCACTCCTCATGTCTCCTGACCTCCTTGCCTTGTATGAAACATGCACTGAGGAACCCATGCAGCTGGGCCGGTCACGGCTCACCCGTTCCGAGTGGGACCACAGAATGAAAGAGAGGTGATGCCTGTATTGTGGTGTGTCTGGCCACTTTCGAGCTTCCTGCCAAATTCTTTCGGGAAAAGCCAACTCTCGTCCAGGGAAGGGAGGACTGTGACAAGAGAAGCAACCTCTCCCCGCTCAATTTCTTCTGGGGCTCTCATGAATACTCATCTTTTATGGAAAGATCAGTCATATCCACTAAAGGCCTTCATAGACTCTGGGGCAGCTGGTAACTTTATACAGTTACCCAGGACTTATCTAGAGTTTTCACGTGTGCCTCTAGACTATGCGGACCTGTTAGAGGTATTCCGTAAAGAGAAGGCCTTGTCCTTGCCACTACACAGACTGTACGATTGTTCCATTGACTTGTTGCCTGGTACGTGTCCCCCAAGAGGGAGATTGTTTTCCCTTTCAGCACCATAGAGGAAGGCCATGGAGGATTACACACAGGAGTCTCTGGCATCTGGATTTATTTGCTCCTCAACATCACCAGCAGGAGCTGGATTATTTTTTGTTGCTAAGAAGGATGGTGAGCTTTGACCTTGTATAGATTACAGGGGTCTTAATAAGATCACCATAAAGAACCGTTATCTTCTTCCATTGATGTCTACTTGTGATGGTGGGGTGAAGGAAGGACTGGAAACAATAGCGAGTTTAGCCGATTTAATGAAAAATAAATAAACAAACAGAAAAAGACAATGAAGCTGGGAAGACAACAATCCAAGATGGTGGTGAGGTGGTGAAGAATCCGGATTATGACGGTGAGAAGGCAGCAGGAGAGGATGGCACAGGAACTGCGGGGAATAGAGCCGAAGGTAAGTATTTGTGGCTGAGTGAAAGTGCGTAGAGTGGATGAGGTTCCGGGAAAACACGAACATCCAAACGCAGACAACACTAAAGCCAACAAACAGAGTAAACGACATTAAACAACAATCTCACAAACACAAAACGTGAGACAAGCCAATATATAGTGAATGAGTAATGAGTGACAGCTGCTGCTGATGACAATTAACGGAGACGCCCACAAACTAAACAGTGCAGACGCGAAACATACAGACTTCACCACAAAGTGCAAACACCCAGAGATCACGGTTTACCAACCGTGACACTACTGCTTTGAGTTGCTCCTGGGGGCTACTATATTTACTAAACTGGACCTTCACAACGCATATGGCAAGGACAGAGTTTTTTTTTTTTGTCTTGAGTAAAGAACTTTAGGAGTCAGACTCTGAGCCTCTTGGTTATTTCCTCTGCATCTGGGTTTGATCTGCTTCAGTGGAGCAGTAGTTAGTGCCGAGGTTATACATGCCACATACACGAGTTCGATCCCCATCTGGATCATAATACAAGCAGTAATTTCTAGAGGTTGCTGATATATTGAATATTACTGGTGGTTATAATATCGATTATGTAAATTAAATACTACAAGATCAAGAATTTATTTAACTTTACCTGATTCGTTGTCTGCAGGCTGCAGTACATAATGTCTCATCTGTAATCATCCAAATGTGATGCTCTGTTGTCCTCTTCTTGTTTGTCCCCTCTCACATCGCGACGGTTACACAAACATGGCGCACGGCGGATTTAAAAAAAACTGATAGTGTGCCATTGTGACGTAATATTTTGGCTCATGTGCATTAAACAAAAGAGACACTGCGTGGTTACGTATTATTTCAAGCTTTCCGTTTCTACTCAAGTTTAAGTTGTTCTAATTCATTGGTTAGACTCATTCACCTTACTAAATTTTTACAGTGCATTTTAGCCTATATTAGAAACCAAATGTAGGCTATTTGAATCCAAATTACACAAATGTAAATTATGGTTCTATTACATACAAATACAGTACTTTCAGAAAATATTCTATAGGAAATGTAATTTATAGAATTCATAGAGCAGGAGCTGGTGATGAAAATTTCAACAATTCAAAGTTTTATTGGAATATATTGTATAAGTAAGTGTATTGAAGTTTATTTTTATTAATTGCATTAATGCACACAGTAGGCTATATACTGTATTATAGTCTAAATAGTAATACATTTAAAATACATTAACAAATGTAATTTTGGAGAACACACTTAAGTTTAAATTAAAATCAATTATTTTACATGTGCTTTAGTTTATTGATAAATATATATAAATAAGTTTACTTATTTAAAATACAATAAAATCATAATTATGTCAAATGTATGTTTAAGTAATACTTAATTAGACCTTATCATAAAGTGCTTTTTTTATAAAGTGCACTTAAGTATGTTAAGACCTATTTTGATTTAAGTACACTTAAGTGGCCTTTAATTTAAACTATATGATATTATCTGCAAATGCACTTTTAAAAAACTATACTTTTAAGATCGGAAGTACACAACAAGTACACTTTTTTAATACAATTAAGCACACTTCTTTTTCACGAGGGTTGACCCTTAATGTAACTAAATTATAGTGATAGCTGAGAAACTGTTTTTACAGAGCTGTTACTTACCAAGAATTTCTATTTACAATTCATTAAAAAAAAATCTCATGCAGAGAGTTTAATTCTTTATAATAATATAATATATAGCTAATATGAAAAACTAAATAAAGTGGTTATTGCTTGTGAATTCCCTTTTTGAGGTCAGTTATTTATTAGACATCTATAATATAAACAAATAGTTGAAATATTTTCTAAGAGCGTGAACATATTAATTATTTTACAGTTTTCGAAACTTCCCCGTGTTGTAAAGTTTGCACACTACTGTAAATGTCTCAGGGTTTCACCCATTCTCTCATCATCTGCAATTTCCATCACTTAATCGTGACACTCTTCTCTACGTTTTATTTTACGTCTTTGCGTTTGCGTTGGCTCTCGTGTTGAGCTACTTCCTCCACAACAATTAAAGTGTTCGATTTATACACCATGTTGCCAACTGATTTTCAGAGAAAGTTTCTAAAGGAAGGTCGATTTGTTGCTAAGTCACTTATAAATGACGATAAATGACGTTGTGATGCCATTGCTCGATGACATAAATGATTTTACCAAGTACAACATGTTCCTGGATCAACATCCTCGTTGATCCTGGAACAACATTCCAATAAACAAATCAGAATTGAGGGATAACTTTTCAGGAAATATCTCTTTTAGGTTTACAATCATAGTTAGGTGCTTCTACAGCCTTGTTAATCAGCTATCATTTCACACTGATTTTAGGAATAAATTATGGATAGGGTTTAAGTAGATTGGGTTTAAGGGTAGAGATTGGGTTTAGTCTTTATTTTTGGTCAGTAATGTTGATCCAAGATCAGCAAAAGATCCAGGAACATGTCTTACTTGGCAAAAACATGGCGACCTCAATCGCACGGCTTTCCCAATTTATTTTTTGCATCTGTCCTGTGGGTGGCATATTATTTCTACTGCGCATCGATAAATTAGAGGGAAAATTGTTGCATAATTTCAATTAATAACTCCTATTGTCTTCAAATATGATTTAATTATAGATCCAGGGTTTTAAAAAAAACGTAACTAACTAAAAAAGTAAAGTAAAAAAGTAACTAACTAACTCTAAGTAAACTAACTAACAAAAATGTCTGTAAGGAGTAAAAGTGACCATAAATTAGCAAATGACCTATGCTCCTACTATCTAAAAATTGTTTGTTGTACATTAACATAACATTTATCTAATTAAATTAAATATAAAACAAGCCATTTGTCACTGCCAGGACATTAATGTTTTTATAGAAAATATTTTATAGTTTGTTCTAGAAAAACAAGTTATATCAACGTTAATCAATTAATGTGATATATATATATATATATATATATATATATATATATATATATATATATATATATATATATATATATATATATATATATATATATATATAAAACACCTAAATGCATCAGTAGATGGCAGTGTTTTATAAGGTGTCAAGGAAGGCAATGAAGAACCAGACGAGGAGAACGGTTATCTTAAAGAGGTCATATGATTATCTCTTTGGAGTTTACAAGCTCTTGGTGCATGAAGAAGAACTGTAAAGTTGTAAAGACTAAAGTCTCAAACCCAAAGAGGCCACACTCTCCTAAAATGCCTTGTTTAACTTAAGCTCTCGTAAACAATCTCATGTTCCCTGATATGATCATGTTCCCTTGACATTGAAGAGTCTGTTAATCACATTCTTACCATACGTGTAAGACATAATGTATTACAAATTAAGTTTCTCAACTGGTTTACTCACTCTACCAGACCTTGTTACCCTCCTTCCTTCACTAATCTGTGTAGGTAGTGAGTCATTTGTTTGAAGGGAGTCCTCATCACACTTTGTTTCTGACTGTCCCTATTGGCATTAGCACTGCTCTCAGAGGGCCTAAGTTGTAGGTGATGCCGATTTCACCTTTTCATTCCCCCTTACGGACTACTGATCATGTAGGAGCGCTCGGTTGCACTTGGTCTCACTACCGTCGCTGGAGTCCTCCACTGTTTTTCCTCCACTGTTTTTCCTCATCCAGCTTAACAAGGACTGAATCCCCAGGCCTCAGTGGAAGTAAGTTTCTCACACCATGCCTTCTATTAAAATAAAATGTGTTGTTGCATAGCAGCAGCATCTCATTTTTGTATAAGTCTCAGATCCGGCCACTCCAGACTGAGGATGCTGCTGTCCAGAGTTGGTAATGTATTTCTGGGACTCTGTCCCATCAAAAGCTCTGCTGGGCTTACTATAGTGCATGTGCAAAAACATTTGGGGTCGTTCTAGCTTAGCAATGCTAATACTGGGTCTTTTTGCCGTAGGATGGTTTTTGCTGACTGGACTGCACGTTCTGCATGTGCATTGCTTGAGGGGTGATGTGGACTTTGATGTTACATGCATGAAGTCAAACTCACGGCTAAATGACTGGAATGTTTCACTCGTGAATTGAGGGCCATTATGCTGAATCGTGCAAATGTTGCTTTGAGCTTAATGACAACTTTCTCAGCTGTGGTGTTCGATAAGTGTAGGATTTCCAAGAATCTGGAATAATAGTCAGAGAGTACAATGTAGTTTTTCCCTTTGTACTGACATAAAGGGTAACACTTTAGAATACTGTTTCTTACTTACTACATAACTTATAAGGAATTATTGAAGAACTAACAGGTGATTATTCATTAACACTTAACTCACTACTGTTAACTACTAAGGAAGATGTGTTAATTAATCAGTATGTAATATAATTGTATGATTATGTTAAGTAACAGTTAGCTAATCAATAACTAATGTATTCTGTCATACCTCCTGAAGAACTACTATTGATTATCTACTACTTAGGGTTCTAGAAAAATAACTATGAAGTACTAATGAACAGTTTTACACTATTACATTGAATTGTGACCCTTTCATATAAATGCTATTAGCAATAATAGTAGTAGTATGAAAATGCAATATTAATAAATGCAATACATTTTATAGAGGTTTTGCCTATGTAGTAAATTGTTTTGTGAGTGTGTTTTGTAAGAAATCACCTTCTAGTAGGAACCCCACTCCAGTGCCTTGTGATAACTTACCTTAGTTTTTATATTTTATATACAGTACTGTATGTGTGCCTCCTCAGCATATACCACATTATATATATATATATATATATATATATATATATATATATATATATATATATATATATATATATATATATATATATATACCAGGAAAAGTGAAAATACAGGTACCCAATTTGTAATTAATAAAGAATTATAAAATAATTATGCTGGACTTATTTTGAACCTGAAACATTAGGCCTATTCTAAAGTGAAAATATTGGGAACCCATTAGTAATTAACAAAGAATTATCAGATAATTCCTGAAGAATTACTTAGAATCTGAAACAGTATTCTAAAGTGAAAACATAGGCAACCCATTATTAATTAATAATTAATTATCAAATAATTCTGCAGGACTTATTTTGAACCTGAAACATTAAACCTATTCTAAAGTGGAAATGTTGGGAAACCATTAGTAATTAATAAATAATTATTAGATAATTCCTCAAGAATTACTTAGAATTTTAAACAGTGTTCTAAAGTGAAAACATAGGGAACCCATTAGTAATTAATAATTAATGATCAAATAATTCTGAATGACTTATTTTGAACCTGAAACATTTTGCAATATTTTGCTGTGCAATTTTCTCCTATCCAATGAGTGTCATTACAACCATAGATACACAAAAGCACAGCATGAAATTACAAATCACATCCATTTTATTTGTTTGCTGTACTCCATATCTTTAGAATCCAGAAGTTTGCAAGGAACATATCCAAATTCAGCCCTTTATCAATCGATCTTCATCTTCATTCTCAGTAACAGCGACCATCACATAGTCAAAGCCCGCGCTCATTATAGACGGTTTCATCGGGCGCACGCGCCTGGACCTAAGTTAACTTCCGGTCTGTGTCTGGCTGCGGTGCCATCTACAAACGCAATTAAAGCCAAGGTGATGAGTAGACTGAAGTTGGGCTCAGGTGGCTGTGCTGCGGGATGTGTTTCCCATACATTTATTTATTTTTGGAGACTCGCAACAATTTTAAAACTGATCGATTTTCAAAAAGGCTTCTTTTAATAAACATGAGTAACGTAACGTTACGTAACGTACTGCACGTTTAATAATAATAATTCCTTACATTTATGTTTAAATATCAAAACGAGGCACGGGTGTTTTTATATCGCTATATTTCTGAAAGAAGACGTGCATATGCGTGATAAAGCAGCGTATGAGCGTACCAGCTCTGCTTTGTTTACAGCTGTTACTGGGGAAACCTCTATTTCTCACGCTTTATGTCTATGCTTTAAAACATCTCCTGCTGGCAAATAATGAATTAGCATTTTCATTAAGTCCGCCTGATCCACACAGAAAACACATTTAGTTTGTTATCAAAAAATATCTACTCTAGAGGGACTTGGCTGTTGTTATTGATTCTATTTGGAGTCTACCGGAAGTTAAGTTAGGTCCACAAAAGCGCTCACGCGCATTAACGTTTGTTTATGTTGATGCTGTTGAAACCATAGACATATAAATAACTATTAATAATAATAATAGCTATTTATATGTCTATGGTTGAAACCGTCTATATGATTTGAATGATTTGAATGTGAAAATAGCGCCAGTGCGCCACCCTCGAGAAACGTTACGACACGGTACGGCACTGATATCAAACTCTCATTGGTTCTCACCTAATTCGTCACAGATTGCGACATGCCGTGTTTCAGTTGATAGACATTTGAAATCAGTACTGCGCCAGTGCGCCTTCACGGAGAGATGACAGATTCATAATTTCACGGATTAGTAAATTAAATTCTGCTCTGTACCTTATAAAAACTATTACCTCCAGAGAGGACTGCGACTGGAACTCATTATCATTTGAACTACTTTTGGTACCACTTTTGATCTTTTCGCAAAAAATAAATAATTAATGTTACGTTTGTTTGTCTGTTATTTGTTTATTTATAACAGTAACGTTATGTAATTTTAAGAAATGGTTATTGGTAGGTTTAGGAGTAGGTGTAGAATTAACGTTAGTGGCTCAAAATAACGTTTTAATGTTATATTTTTACTAAAATTGTGTTTTATTATGTTTTATTCTTTTAACATTCTGTATAAATTGGGTAGGTTTAGGTTCGGGTGGGGTTACGCATTTTTCTATGGATAACTGACTGGTCAGAGAACACGTTCTATCTGTACCTATTTTAGGTTGTTTTTATGTAAATTTAGTTACGTATCGAACCTGTAATTACGTCCGGATAATACGTAAACAACACTGTAAATACGTAAAGGCACATACGTATTGGACAGTTTTAATTTACGTCTAAATATGTACGTTTTGATTGTGAGATCAAGCTGAATTATTAGATAATTCCTCAAGAATTACTTCGAATCTGAAACAGTATTCTAAAGTGAAAACATAGGGAACCGATTAGTAATTAACAAAGAATTATCAAATAATTCCTGAAGAATTTTTTAGAATCTGAAACAGTATTCTAAAGTGAAAACATAGGGAACACATTAGTAATTAATAATTAATTATCAAATAATTCCTGAAGAATTACTTAGAATCTGAAACAGTATTCTAAAGTGAAAACATAGGGAACCGATTAGTAATTATTAATTAATTATCAAATAATTCCTGAAGAATTACTTAGAATCTGAAACAGTATTCTAAAGTGAAAACATAGGGAACCCATTAGTAATTAATAAAGAATTATCAGATAATTTTGCAGAACTTACAGAATTCTAAAGTGAAGCTAGTAAATAATAAACTACATCATTTTGACTAAGAACAACCTATAAAAGTAATCATAAACTTTGTAAAATACTCTCATCTGTTTATTTCAGACGAGAACATTTCTTAATACAGCATATTTTATTCCATTTTAACATGTATACTGCCCACATTTTAATTAATGTAACAAACATTTCATAATCAAAAGTTAAACATTAAGAAGCAAACTAAATCCATATTTCATTTCCATTATAGGCTAATAATTGGGCAGTAACAAAGTTGCTACTGTAGTAGTTCTTTGTACTTGTCCTTTTACTCAAGTAATTTTGAAAATTAACAAGCCTACTTATAATTTTACTGGAGTAATATTTTATTGGGGTATCTGTACTTTTACTCAAGTACTTGATTTGTGGGACACAGCCTGATTATTATAGTTTTTTTTTTGCGTATAACTGTTCAGAAGTAGTTATTTCATAGTTATTTTTCTTGAACCTTAACTAGTAGGTAATTAATAGTAGTTATTCAGGAGGTATCACATAATATATTAGTTACTGATTAGCTAACTGTTACTTAACACAATCATAAAATTATATTACATACTGATTAGTTAACACATCTTTCTTAGTAGTTTACAGTAGTGAGTTAAGTGTTAATGAATAATCACCTGTTAGTTCTTCAATAATTCCTAATTAGTTATGTAGTAAGTAAGAAACAGTATTCTAAAGTGTTACCACATAAAGGAGTTTCTCGATGTATTGCAACATAATTTATCGCAACCCCGGTACTGTGATATGTGTCGTATTGCCAGATTCTTGGAAATACACAGCCCTAGAATGTTCTGAAGTGAAGTAAACTCAACAGATTTCCTCTGCTCAGGGAGTAGGAAGCAATGATCACTGTGTAGGGACCATGTCTATGGGAACACAGTTCATGCACGGAGCTCACTTCTAATGAGCTGATTATTTGAATTAGGTGTGTAAACAAAGAGAGACATGCAAAATACGCAGAGTTGTGGGGGGTGGAGGGGGTACGAGGACTTGAATTGAGAGCCACTGAGAGTAGAGCTTGTTAGTAATTTCTCAGATCACAAATGCAGACATGGTTTTATGTTTATGCAGCGCGATGAAACACCAAGTCATTATAATGTCCCCACTTGATTGTTTTTGTCTTGTGCCGCTGGTGTTCTGACCGGGACATGCATCACAGTATGGTGAGGGGGCCTAACATTTACATCACATGCTTTTAGCATTTGACCAATCAGAACACACCTCGTTTTTCAGAAAGATGAGCTTTTGACACATTTAGAAAGGTGGGGCATAGAGGAGAAACAATAATGTACAGTATGTGGAAATGAATGTGTTTTTTAAACCTTAAACCACATAAACACATTTTATTACACCGAATACACAGAATAATGTTCTTTTTACTGACATCATATGACCCCTTTAAAATGAGGAGAGAGACAAATGTAGTTCATAATTTGTAAAAGGCTTTATATTTGGGCTGCTCATGGTAACAAAAGTGCATATGACTATGACGACAATAACAATGGGGGAGTGAGAACAGAATATGGTATTAAGTAGCTTAATCTCATAAAAGACCTTTTTGTTTATTAGGTTCCTGATGAGTAATCTGTGAAGTATGAGTCATATGTTAACTGGAGAGATGAGTAGAGTCTCGTGTGATCAGAATCCATGCACCTATTGCGCCCCCACATTCTATTCAGCACGAAACCTTGAAGGCTTGCAGCATCTACAGTATTTTGTGATCGGAAAGGAACAAAAGCCTCAATAGGCCTAGAACCCACATATATGGTCTATTAATGAACTTTTTAAACCACTTGGTTTGTGCTGTGGATATTGTGGATGTTTTTGAGAAAGTGACTGAATGTCAAACTGCTATTTGCGATTCTAGCTGGAAAACACCGTTTGTGATTATTCTGTTAATGCCAATTGAATAATTCCAGGTTAAAGCCATGTTTTAATTTCCCTGTCGTACTCTATAGCCTATAGGAAACAATTTAATAGAGGTAAGAAATGGCTATAGTCTGGTTAAAAAAAAAAAAAGGGAAAAAAGGGATCAAGAGCATTTCAAAATCTTTGCAGATATGACAAAAAGTGTACAACAAACCTGAACTGTAATGTCTTTTAGGCCAAGGAAAGATAGTTCTACTTTTTTATCTGGTTAACCTTATAAAGATCTATTGGAATCAGCTTAATATGACAAAAGAACTGAAGAGGAATTGAAAAGTGGAGTCACAGCTGCAACTTTAAATGTAAAGAATACTTCGAATGAGTGAAGAAGTAACCAAAATAAGCAAAGTATTACGAGAATAAAATATTAAAAAACTGTTTCCAGGATGTTGGTGTTCATTTTACAAAAACTAAATTTAGATCTGTTATATGAAGGTCACATTCAAACTTTCTTGACTACCTTTCAGATGTTTTGAATGTCTGGGTTTTTAAAGAAAATGTTTTCCCTGAAATCCATCATATAAAAAAAGAATATTTAACATTTTACTTTTTTAAAGTGTTAAAAAAATTATTCTATTTTGTAGTTACATTTGTCCCACAGTTTTTCAGCATAAGACATTTGAGACATGATGTAAAATCAAGGTAAAACTGTTGCTGTTGTGCATGATAGCTAAAAAAGTAACAAAAAAATAAATAAAATATTAATAATCGGGAAGAGGAAAACCTCCCTCAAAAATAGTTACAATGTAATCTCCACCACAATTTTAAACTAAACATATAGTACATAATTTGAGATATGATAGAAATGTTCATGACTTTTAGAAAAATGTCATTTACTCAAAAATGTATAATTGTTCACAAAAATCGGCATACACATTTGGTTTACAAGAACAAGTTGCACATGGAAAACAAATGTTCTTTTTCAAGAAAAACAAAACCAGATGAAAGCTTGAGTTCCGTCATTTGTATTTCCATTCTAAAATACACGAGAGGATGTTTCTTTTTCCTGATAGATTTATAAACATGGAGACAAAAGGGTTACTGTAGGTCAAGGACAATTTAAAAACAAGAGATCTCTTGGGAACCAAAGACAAAGACTTTAGAGAATTTAAACAATCAGGATATTTAAAAAGTATTAATTTTACAGAACTTTTATGATCCTTACTAATCAAGTAGGCTAAGTGTAGTTATAATTAAACTAATATAAAATAATGTCACTCATTGAAATCCTAAAATGGCCTGTGTAGTATTTGTTTGTGCTGTACATTTAAAGGTCCCAAATTGTCAAAGTTGAAATTTCCTGGCTTTTTTCACGATAACTAAGGTCTAGTGGCGATTTTACTACCACATACATTTCAAAACAGTCAGTCCACAGTAAAATGCACACAGCCTGCATAAAGTAGCTGTGATTTTTCATGAACCGTTGTGACTTCTGTAAAAAGTTGACATCAGGACTACACAGTTCAGTCACCACCCTTAGCCCATCGTCCCACTCTCCTTGACCTTCTGTCAAAACCTCAGACAACATCACATTTGTGCCATTGCAAAGCAACAACAAAACGGAAACATGTCAAAAAGGTTAACTTAACCACGAAACCAGATCGGCCGAACTGTAACATTACACTCTCACTCAACGGATGGATGATCTGACAGGATTGTTACTATGAAGTGGATCACATCTAACTTGTATAGTAAAGACACATTCATCATTTCTAACACCTCATGTTGAAGATGTATTTCAATTTCAGCAGGCAACTATTTTTACAGCTACATTATTGTTCCAGCCACAGTAAATCAAAACAATGTATTACGCCATACATACAGTAAATCGTCAGTTTATTGCTTTACACACATGCTCAGACATTTTTTCATACACAACATCAGATGCAAGAAACACATGGCAAGAAATCCGTAGACTCGTCCATAACAACAACAAAAGACAATATTTTTCAATAAGTGTGTGCTTCAAACACAAGCATTTCTGACGATTGTCCAGTCCTCTCATTTTATCGCATTTAACCATAGCTGTCATCGGTTTGTTTGTCTGACAGTGGCAGCAGATATGCGATTAAAATTTCAAATATGAGGCTGTATTATGTTGATTCTGGCACCCAGCCTCACAAGATGATATTTTAAGCTCCTTACGTAGCTGAATCTGCGCTGGTTTGAGTGGGCTGCCTCCAGCTAGCGCCGTGACGTCGGCTGACCCTAGTTACCTGTGGTTGGCCTGGCCGGGCATCACTCAGAAAAGAACAGGCCAAGCAGAAGAGAGACTCACGAATATTAATTAGGCAGGCTAAAATCGATCTGTTCTTAGCAGACCTCCTGAGAAAGGAGCTGTAAAAATATAATGAGATGGTTTTTGGTAATTATACCGCAAATATATATTCTTAAGGACATCAAAACCTAAAATAAAACTCCAGAAAAGTTTACAATATGAGACATTTTTAATCTAATAACAAAGCATTTGGACTGTATATCTGTAATTATATGTTTCATATAGGAACCAGTGATGGTAGTTTAGCCTAATTCTAGTCTAAAGCCTAATTTAGTAAAGACTGTCTTCCAGTTGTTTCAAACTGCTTTCAAATCCCTCCTTTGTTATTCAGTGGGATCTATATCTGGACAAATTGCTTGTCGTTTCAGAGCAGTTTTGGAAGTGTTAAGGAACATTTTCTTGCTGTCCATGTCTTTTGATGTATAGCGCTAATAGATGCTGGGTTCATGATGGCAATTTATATATGGTAAAAAAAAAAAGGCCATTACGGTAAAGAAATGCCTGAGCCAGCACTTGTTCAGGGCTGTCTGAAAATAGACAAAATATTCAGCTTGACAAAGGCAGCATTTTCTGTTCCTTATTTTGCAATATCTGTCTGTCCAACAAGTCACTTGTGTTTACCACCAAACTATTTTGGTAAACAAGTTTCAGCAAAATGTTCATACACTGATTATTCAAACAAGTACTCTAAAATTCCCATCTTAAAATGCGAATCTGAGTCTAAGACTAGCTTTTTATCTTCAAGTAATTTACTCTTTAATATAAATACTATATTACTTGCATAAAGACAATGTTTTACTGCAGATAACTTATGTGCTGTTTATAGATTCTGCACACTTTTTTTTTTTTTGGATTGCCTTTTATTTAGCGAGTTATTGTTTAATTATATATTAATTATATATTTGTGTACAGCACATTTGGGGGAGAAGACAATCAGGGCCACAAAATGTAGATCAAACCACTTGGTTCTGTGAAGATGAGGGAACATCACCCTTTAGTCTCCCCCAAGAACTAAAACATGAAACAGAAAGCTATAGTTCACATCATTTCAACAGAATGAAAACCAGGATCCAAAATGAAACTGTGAAAGCCCTTGTTTACAGATAAATGAAAAAGACTGCACAATTGTGATAAGAAACATGCAACATAAAAGTAACTTATTAAATGTATTTATGCATTTGTGCATGTATCTCCCCTTTTTTATAGCTCATTGATTGAATAATGTATGGGTTATGTATCATGTATATGAATAATGTATCTTTTCTAATTATTTCTATTCTTGAGTTTTTTAATCTTATAGTGCATGCAGTAGGTTTTATGTGAGAGGATGAAAGATCTTCTAAATACTCTTTGAGTTTTTATTATTGAGGAGATTTAACTAGTCCAATATACTAATCCCCAAATAAATAAAATAAAATACAAATTCAAAAGTTTCTTGCCATGTGTTAATTATGGCCAGTGAGTTAACAAAATCCAAGATGAGATTCAGTAGTACATGACTTTAAAATATTCCATATTAAATTGTGAATTTATGTGATTATATTTCCATCTCCTTTAAGAGGTAAAGCTATAACTATTTTCCTCTGACATAAAAATTCCAACTCATATACATATATCTTTTTCACCCACTTGCTATTATAAGTTTCTCACTTCCTCTTCCGAGCATCAATATAAACTGGGCAGAAGACGCCTCTCATCCTAGACTTGCTTCACTCCTTCACTCAGCTCATCTCAGCCTCAACATGTCACTGCTCTCTTATTTGCTGCTGGCAGCTACTGCATCTTACTGCTTCACAACCCTCTTTGGTAAGAATATAGAAATGTATTTTATATTTTATTTTTGAAATTTAGCTGTGCATCATTCTCTGTGGTCGCCATTTTATTATTTTATACAAAGATGTCTGTATAAACCAGACGCTTTCTACTTTTAAAAGGTGGATCTGTTAAAGGGTAAAATGTGCTATAATTTATAGTAGGTTAATTATGCACTCAACTGTTTCATAATTATGTTTTATTTCTTATGGAATGGCTACAGCATTGTTTCTTTAGAGAAATGTCATTCTAACTGTTTCTACATGGCTTCTTTCAGCATTTCCAATGGAGGGTTTGGGCACCCACAGGAACTGTCAGTGTGTGACCACCTCCACAGCCTACATCCCATCTCGGATGTTCCAGAGGATTGAGATCCTGCCTCCGGGAGCACATTGTCGCAAAATCGAGATCTTGTGAGTCATGATGTTTTGCTTCTACACGTCGGTGGCTCACACACTTTAATTACAGACATGAGGGAAATGTGCAAGGGAGTGCATGTTTCCTCTGTTCTGACAAACCTCAGTGCTCTCGAAAATGTTACATTATCCACAATTAACCCACGCAGCTCTCAGACAAATGTCACTTATTGCTCATGCATTTGTGTAAGACAGGCAAATATTGTTGCATATACAGTATTTATTAAACCCTTTTAAATTTCTTAGGATTACCAAAAAGGACAACAAAGTAATTTGCATAGACCCTAAAGCACCATGGATCAACAAATTCATCATAAGAGTAACGAGGTAGGGTCCCAAAATCAAGACTAAGCTGTCTAAGCTACAATTGACCTATTTGTTTTATCTTTCTTTGCATTGTCTAATGGTCTTCTTGTCTCTTTTTCTTTCTGTACAGCAAATAATCTGAATAGGAATGTTCCGTGCCCACTGTGGCATAGATCAAAGCAGACAAGAACAACTGTGATGAAGACATTTTCCACTTCCTTTTCGTTAAATAGGCAACTCAAGTGTGCTCAATGTTTTTAAGCCATATTTACATAGTCACATTTGCTACCATAGGCTATCTAAAAAATCTGTCATTATCATTTTGAAATAAAACAATCACAAACTTATTCCTTTTAAATGACATCTTTATTGCTTTTAAGGTGAGAGACTAGGACAAGACTTTGTTGAGAATTTCTTGTTTAACAAATGGGCCACATGTAGCACCATTTTCATTTACAAACAGAAAGGATTTTCCCCCCATATTATCACCATATATGTTCAGAGACTAAACAAGATTTATAAAATCTAGATTCCTCAGCGGAGGAGAAACTGCATCAATGAGAAATCAATGAGAAATCAATGAGAAAATCCACTGATAAAGTTATCTCATTACATCTCTTTACATAACCTTACAATCATGCAAGTCCTTTATTAATTTGAATTTCTTATCAAGACTGACCTCAGACTGTGTGCCATTATCCATATTCAATGAAGTACTACTGCTATTTTCCACAAGTTTTTAGTACTAGTTTAAAAATACTGCATGTTCATCCATTTGGATTAAAACAGCAGGCCATTCAGACCATTTGCCATGAAGAAATCTATTCAGTTTGTTCTGTGGGAATTTCTGCGATACTGATTGCAAATTGACTAACGGTTATAAAAACTGTATCACGGCCACTAAAGTAGTCATCAAGTCTCTCTGGTGTAGAGAAGAGGTGGACCGATGAGTGGATGGAAGGGTACAGGGATGGATGCTGGTGATGGCTCACTAAGCGTCTTGCTTTCACAGGCAAGGAATGCTCTACTTGTCGATCAGTTTCTGCAAAAGTGACAAAAAGTGTTCCCCTTTTAGAAATTATGTTTTGATGAATAAAAATCTCAAATGTGAAGGTGTTGAATGTATACAAAGCAAATGTGTCATTAAATTTAACAGGGATGGGAGTTAATCAGTGAGGTAATGGTTTATTTTCTGAAGTCGGAAGGCAGTAAGTGATAAGTAGCATGCAGCACACATAGTCCAACACTAAATGGTCCATTTCACCTTCCTTCTGAAACATATTACTCACACCAGTTCAACATAGAACAAGGCTGCTGAAACATGCAAAGTTATAGGAAAGTTATAGCTTTGTACAAAAAAGACATTAAGTTTGCCTGGATGTGTCAAATAGACAAGAGCTATCAACAACCTACGCTCCTCACAGGTTAAACATCACAAAATGCTCCAGAATTTTAACTCAAGACCTTGCTTTATACATTTTGAGGACTGCTCTTTTGAGCAAAGGACTGGTTTATAAATGTTTGAATTCATGCAGGAAAATGTTCTCACCGTAGTCAACACTAATGCCACTGACATTAAATAAATGTTTTAGAAAATTTAATAGTTAGTCCAAATTCATTCAGTTTGAGAACAAATACACTATAAAACGTTTACCACAGTTTGCACTCTTGACACTAGCTGCCTAAAGTCCTGACTTTTTTTTTTTTTTTTTTTATGCAGATTTGAGTTGACAGATTTCATAGAAAAATCACATGATGGGCACAGACTTTTTTTTTAGTTTTGGACTATCTAGTTGGACGATCTCAAACATTTCCTAAATGATTTTACAACCTATTGTATTAAATAGTTATTTGTCTCCTAGCAATGACAGATATGTTATGTTTCTGTGTCAGTTTGCCAGTCGTATTATAGCTTTCCGAGAAATTTAGCGAATGATTGTGTTTAGCTTGCAGACCTTGAAAACCATAAATATTTATGCATTTAGCAGACACTTTTATCCAAAGAGACTTACAGTGCATTCAGGCTAGAAGTTTTTACCCAACATACAGGTCCTTCTCAAAAAATTAGCATATTGTGAAAAAGTTCATTATTTTCCATAATGTAATGATAAAAATTGAACTTTCATATATTTTAGATTCATTGCACACCAACTGAAATATTTCAGGTCTTTTATTGTTTTAATACTGATGATTTTGGCATACAGCTCATGAAAACCCAAAATTCTTATCGCAAAAAATTAGCATATCATGAAAAGGTTCTCTAAACGAGCTATTAACCTAATCATCTGAATCAACTAATTAACTCTAAACACCTGCAAAAGAATCCTGAGGCTTTTAAAAACTCCCAGCCTGGTTCATTACTCATAACCCCAATCATGGGTAAGACTGCCGACCTGACTGCTGTCCAGAAGGCCATCATTGACACCCTCAAGTGAGAGGGTAAGACACAGAAAGAAATTTCTTAACGAATAGGCTGTTCCCAGAGTGCTGTATCAAGGCACCTCAGTGGGAAGTCTGTGGGAAGGAAAAAGTGTGGCAAAAAACGCTGCAACGAGAAGAGGTGACCGGACCCTGAGGAAGATTGGGGGGGCGACCTTGGGGGACCTGCGGAAGCAGTGGACTGAGCCTGGAGTAGAAACATCCAGAGCCACCATGCACAGGCGTGTGCAGGAAATGGACTACAGAGCACTGGACTGTTGCTCAGTGATACAAAGTACTTTTTTCGATGAAAGCAAATTTTGCATGTCATTCGGAAATTAAGGTGCCAGAGTCTGGAGGAAGACTGGGGAGAAGTAAATGCCAAAATGCCTGAAGTCCAGTGTCAAGTACCCACAGTCAGTGATGGTCTGGGGTGCCATGTCAGCTGCTGGTGTTGGTCCACTGTGTTTTATCAAGGGCAGGGTCAATGCAGCTAGCTATCATGAGATTTTGGAGCACTTCATGCTTCCATCTGCTGAAAAGCTTTATGGAGATGAAGATTTCGTTTTTCAGCACGACCTGGCACCTGCTCACAGTGACAAAACCACTGGTAAATGGTTTACTGACCATGGTATTACTGTGCTCAATTGGCCTGCCAACTCTCCTGACCTGAACCCCATAGAGAATCTGTGGGATATTGTGAAGAGAAAGTTGAGAGACGCAAAACCCAACACTCTGGATGAGCTTAAGGCCACAATCGAAGCATCCTGGGCCTCCATCCTCAGCAGTGTCACAGGCTGATTGCCTCCATGCCACGCTGCATTGAAGCAGTCATTTCTGCAAAAGGATTCCCGACCAAGTATTGAGTGCATAGATGAACATAATTATTTGAAGGTTTACTTTTTTTGTATTAAAAACACTTTTCTTTTATTGGTCAGATGAAATATGCTAATTTTCTGAGATAGGAATTTTGGGTTTTCATGAGCTGTATGCCAAAATCATCAGTATTAAAATAATAAAAGACCTGAAATATTTCAGTTGGTGTGCAATGAATCTAAAATAGATGAAAGTAAAAATTTTATCATTACATTATGGAAAATAATGAACTTTTTCACAATATACTAATTTTTTCAGAAGGACCTGTAATATGTAGATATAACCGTGAGAACAGCCTTTAACTACAGAAATGATCTATAATCATATAGTTGTGCCAAACAAATAAAATGAAAGAATCATGTAATTTTTCTCTTCTACCAACAAATCACAAAATGACTTATAAATTAACATTCATCCTGTACTGATGCAACTGACAATCTATTAGCATCGAAACAAGATAGTTCACCCCAAAATGAAAACTGTTCCACAGAAGAAATAATGTCATACCGGTTTGGAACAGGTTTGGAACACCATGAGTGTGAGTAAACTTAGTTTTAGGCGAACTATGCCTTAAACCCCAGGTAGTCTTGTGTAGCAATTATAAATTGTACCAATAACGTCAACCACCTGCCAATCAGAGATTCTTTAGAGACGCTCGCTGACATGAGATCACTGAGACAGGGAGGACTTTGTATTGTGTAAATATACATCAGTACGGTGATGTGATTTAGATGCTGATGCAGGAAGAAAGGGAGAGCAGCGTAGCTGAGTTATGATCAGTAAGGCTGGGATCCTCTTTAATAGTGTACATTTTTGACCAAAAGACAAGTTTGCATAATCCTTTACATTGCACTATTAAGAATTTTCAATAAAAAAAATAGATTGCTGTTTTCCAGTTCATAAACTTAATGCAAATCCATCCTCCCCTAACATTAAATAGGGGAACTTGAGTTTGTAATGCACAGGATGCAGTCACTAATATTTGATTGAATAATAAAGAGACAAATGGGGTTTTATTGTACTGGGAAATTTAGACTGAAATGCACCAAAATTATTTCTTGTCAAATTTATGAAATGCTGAAGGGGAATTTAAAAGAGGATGCTAACTGGAACATCTTATTACCCTTTTTTATAATACTCTTTATGACATTATGCTACATGATTGGTCTCTGCTTAAGTTACACAACTCTACCATCCAAATACTGACACGTGGCTTATGCAATCTCACATTCAGACTCAGACAAACAGATTGATTTCCCTGAAAGCAGCGTTTTTTTTTTTTTGATACCAAACAGAGAATCCCAATCCTAATTTGGTATTAGGCTTTTGTTTTCATGTTGGAAAATGAAATAATAAGATCATATAATCGTGTGCAAAGGTTAAAAAATAGAACAAAGTATGCGAGTACTTCACTCATTAATATGTGTGCCTATATTTCAAGGCATCATTCGTCCATGGTTTGGGGAAGGGGGGCTGCACTACCTGTGGAAAGGCTGATGCAGCCGTTAAGGAGGTGGTACTCCAGCTGAGCCAGAAGGGAAAAGTGATTGGAGGGGATGTGCGGGTGGGGGCAGCCGGTTATGTTGCTGTCCTTCAACCACTGAGTCTCCAGTAAACCCAGAACACGCATGTGTGTCTTAGAGAAGAAGATGTAGTCAATCATGCACTACACGCCCTAAAAAAATGATAGAAATCTGTGAGAATAATATAAAAATTAAGGTCCTAGTGCATAGGTTTCAGTGCAATACAATAACAAAGCAAATCACATTTCACTAAATCCTAAATCTTATCTCTTCACCTTGAAGTCATAAGTGTAGTTGGTGTAGGGCATGAGATTCCCCTCATAGGCACTCTTCAGCTGGAAACTGTGTGTCATACTCCCATCGGGGTTGCCGTTTTTGCTGTTACAACTGAAGTTGGTTAAGCAATAGCTGTAAAGCAGTTCCTTAAAGTCTTTGTGATTTTCTGCAACTCCCCTATTACTTAAGATACTCCACCACACCTGTGAAAGGCCAGGAAACCTAGTAATGATGAGATATGACCGCCATCAGTTCGTAGCAGTGAATGAAGATGTATCATATCGATCACAAGTGCAGTATGGAGTACCTCAAGGCTCAGTACTAGGGCCGCTACTCTTCACGCTTTATATGTTACCCTTGGGAGATATCATCAGGAAACATGGTGTTAGCTTTCACTGTTATGCTGATGATACTCAGCTCTATATTTCTTCACGGCCCGGTGAAACACACTAATTTTAAAAAACTAATGGAATGCATAGTCGATATAAAAAATTGGATGACAAATAGTTTATTACTGCTTAATTCAGAAAAAACAGAGGTGTTAATTATAGGACCTAAAACTCTGTTTGTAATAACCTAGAACACTGTCTAAGACATGATGGTTGCTCTGTCAATTCTTCGTCATCAGTCATCAGCACTTAGGTGTGCTATTTGATCGCAATCTTTCCTTAGAAAGCCATGTTTCTAGCATTTGTAAAACTGCATTTTTCCATCTCAAAAATATATCTAAATTACTGCCTATGCTCTCAATGTCAAATGCAGAAATGTTAATCCATGCATTTATGACTTCAAGGTTAGATTATTGTAATGCTTTATTGGGTGGTTGTTCTGCACGCTTAGTAAACAAACTACAGCTAGTCCAAAATGCAGCAGCAAGAGTTCTTGCTAGAACCAGGAAGTATGACCATATTAGCCCGGTCCTGTCTTCGCTGGCTCCCTTTCAAACATCGTATAGATTTTAAAATATTTCTTATTACTTATAAAGCCTTGAATGGTTTAGCACCTCATTATCTGAATGAGCTCCTTTTACAATATACTCCTCTACGTCTGCTACGTTCTCAAAACTCAGGCAATTTGATAATACATAGAATATCAAAATCAACTGCGGGCGGCAGATCATTTTCCTATTTGGCGCCTAAACTCTGGAATAACCTACATAACATTGTTTGTCTGGTGACCCATCTCTTTAACCTGGCATACACATAACATACTAATATGCTTTTAATATCCAAATCCGTTAAAGGATTTTTAGACTGCATTAATTAGGTAAACCGGAACCAGAAACACTTCACATAACACCCTATGTACTTTCTACATTATTAGAAGAATGGCATCTACGCTAATATTTGTCTGTTTCTCTCTTGTTCCGAGGTCACCGTGGCCACCAGATCCAGTCTGTATCCAGATCAGAGGGTCACTGCAGTCACCCGGATCCAGTACGTATCCAGACCAGATGGTGGATCAGCATCTAGAAAGGACCTCTACTGCCCTGAAATACAGCGGAGACCAGGACAACTAGAGCCCCAGATACAGATCCCCTGTAAAGACCTTGTCTCAGAGGACCACCAGGATATCACCATCTACAGCGATATCATTGACTTGATTTCAAATAAATGCGCAGACACTATTTAAACTGAACAGAGATGACATAACTGAATTCAATGATGAACTGCCTTTAACTATCATTTTGCATTATTGAGACACTGTTTTCCAAATTAATGTTGTTCAGTGCTTTGACACAATGTATTTTGTTTAAAGCGCTATATAAATAAAGGTGATTGATTGACAAGAGCTTCATGCCAAATCTAACTGAGGAAAAGTTTTTATGTATTTCTCTTAGCAAGGGCATTAAAGAGTAATTCACCCCCCAAAATTAAAATGATGTCATCATTAACTCACCTTCACGCCGTTCCAAACCTGTATGACTTTTTTTTTTTTTTTTGTGGAACATAAAAAGATATTTTGAGGAATGTCTCAGTGGGTTTTTGTTTATACAGCGGAAGTCAAAGGTTACCAGCATTCTTTAAAAGATCTTCTATTGTGCTCCACAGAAAGTCACAGAGATTGGAAACAACACGAGGGTCAGTAAATGACGACAGTTATCCCATACAAGGAATGCTGAGCCTACTGCTTGCCGTCCACTACATAGGCATTGAATTTTGGATTGCTTATTTGAACTGATTGACCTCCTCTTAGTTGGAATTTACACAATATAGATTGCTTAAGGGAGTTCCCCATTCTCTCTAACTATTATCTCTAATAAGCAGTTTCAAACATCACTTACCAGAGCCTGCGAGGGAGTTGCGGTCAGCGCACAGGACTATAGGGATGGTGCTGGTGTCTGACGTGGGAGGTGCAGAGTTGATAGAGCCTGATGCCCTCTCAGCGATGCTCTTCAGCTCAGACATAACACCATGGTCTGGATGAGCTTCACATCGGAGTACTCTGGATCCCAGTGCATGTGGGCATTAGCTACCAGCAGGAGCCGTTTCTCTGAAGGCTGCTTTGAACCTGCATTACAACACCAGTAAAATGAATTGGATTAAAGTATTTTATTAAAGAGGAAGCAAATGGAGCTGTGACATCAAAAAAAGATCTTTTATAATCAAGGTCATTGCTACAAGCTGAACGTGAACAGGGAACTCCTTTTTTTTTAAAAGTGTAATCACTATTGCAATATTAAGAAAACAGCGCAGGGGAAAACTGAAGAATACGCTGAGAAAGAAGAAATAAAGCAGAACTCGTTAAAAAGCGTGTATGCTTAAGAAATTGTATTCAGCTGTATTGAGGCATTGTGAAGGAATTAAAAAGTATGTTATCACTGAAATCCAACATTCAACCGTAGGATTTCATTTTATGTATCAGAGCGCCACATCACTGCAGGGTTTCTGCAGGATTTTTAAGATCAAATTTAAGACCGTTTTTAAGACCTGCATAAATAAAATTAATACTTTATGAGTGGGGTAGGGCAATGTCTATAGTACCATATTAAACTAACATTACTGTAAAAAGCATAATTTACAGTTCAGATGAAAGTTTTCACAAAAACAAAACGTTTTATAAAATGATCCGCTTTAAATTTCAGCCTTAAATTATTATATAAACTAAATAAATAAAAAATTAGGGGTGTGCGATACTGACAAAAAGTGATTTCTCCATACATTTTTGCGATTTTATCAATAACGATAATTGGACAATATTTTGCTATAGAGTGTGTTATTGTGCTGATCTTTTTCCTCTAATTGTGCTGAATCCTGAATTTTTTGATATTCTTCATTTTCTGTGTGGTCAGTTCACAGCAGTAATGAAAATGTATCATTTCCAACAAGTTTTATGGGCATTTTTACCTTAAGTCTTTCTATTCCTAAAAGTCTGCACCATCTTTTCAGTCAAATTCTTGCATTTGGTTACCAAGCAGATGAAATCAGTATCAACAGAATTTATCTTTGCAATGCAGAGCATTAGAAGTGGCATTTAGATGTATTTACACACTGTTTAATGCAGCTCTGGGGGACACTAAATACTTTAATCTGCAGTTACAAATGCATAAATAATGTTTTGATATTTTAAATATTAAACGTCGCTAGGTCATTTTAGAAGGGCTATAGCGATTAGCTACATATAGCCTACTGTACACAAATTCGTGATCGCCCCAGTCAGTGCACTTTAAATTTCATATGTAAACGGCGGCAGACTTGTCTCCTCTGTGTTTTCCGATTGTTACAATATCTGCAGTCCTTTGACATAAATACAGTTCACATAAGGTCACTAAGAAGAACTTGCTGTAAAGCAGGGTTCCTCAAATCTTACCCTGGACTGGATCCAACGCGCTGCAGAGTTTGGCTCCAACCCTGATCAAACTCATCGACCTGTGGTTTTCTTAATGATCCTGAAGAAATTGATTAATATGCTAAGGTGTTTTTGATTAGGGTTAGAGCTAAACTCTGCAGGAAAGTGGATCTCGTGGGCCAGATTTGAGCTAGGATCCCTGTTCCCCGCTCATCACACAACTGCTGTTTCTTACAGCGAAAATAGCCCTTAATGCATATAGGCCTACTTTATGAAACGATCATGTTGCTATTTCATTTAAAAATGAAATATTGCATGTGGCATAGCATATAGTCATTCGCAGAACAGATAAAGACAGTGACAGACCGCACTCAGTCTATCAACTAATTTTAACTTATTTTGATTGACCGAGATAATGTACAGTAGAAACATTACAGGGCTCCTGACCGTTCTTTCTGTACGACTACATTTAGTGTTTGCAGTCGCACTGTCGCGAACACCGCGTTGTTCAACCCTTAAGAGCTGTCATTTTTGTTGCATATGAGAAACATCTAACGGCAAACGATACTGAAAGCATAACGATATTAAACTACTCATTTGAGCTGCGCATCGCTTCGAGTTTAGAGCCTGGTTTATACTCGCCCCGTCAGCATGAGCGCGCAGCAAAAATGACACAAATATTGAGGAAACGATGGATGGTTTTCAAGCTAAAGTAAACCAGAGAGGGTGAACATGTTGATATTCATGTGTGGAAAAACATGCACGCAGCATCACCGACAGCAGGTTTAGTTTTACTTTTATTTTTGTTTTCGTTTTACAAAGCTTGTTATCTTTGTGCTATTTACCTCATGTAAAGATAAGGAGGATCTATTTTATTTGATTCCTCATTAGCCAGGTTTAAACCCAAAGTTGCCAATTTAACTTATGTTCAAAACAAGGTTCAAATCTGGAATATTGCACAAAACATTTGCGAAAAGCAGCGTTTCCATAACGAGTCAGAACAAAATCGTCACTTCCTGATACACTGGCACTATACATCAAGTTTCTTAATATAATCATGTTCCTATATAATTCATTCCTTGAACCTCAGAAGGAGGAGACGAAACACTTTCGGATGTGGATGCTGCTGTTTGGGAACGCAGTCCTTTAACAGTGTTAAGATGCAATTACACAGAAATACTTTGATGACATACTTTGCTCAGGCATTTCCGAATGACCATGTAACAACATTTCTTTTCTGTGGAATGAGATCAATCCGCTGGTTAGTCAGGATTTACCGTCCACAGCGCAGTCACATGACATGACTTTCGCAAAATACACTTCCAACTCCCATTTTTCGCATTAACCCTTTCACACAAGTCAAAAACCACCTCAAGCGAGCGTGTATACAGTATTGTGCAAAAGTCTTAGGCCACTAGTATTTTAACCAACAAAAAATGTTTTAAGTCAGTTATTTCTCTCTTTTACTGTAGTGTGTCAGTAAGAAATAACGGTTTACATTTCCAAACATTATTTTTGCCATTACTTGTATCAATTCACTGAGATTTTTGCACAAGGAGTCTGACAACAGCCAGTGCTCCACACAGAGATCTGATCTCAGTCTGTCTGGAATAACATATATAAGAATAACATAACATCTCCTATTATGAACTTCTTACTTATTGAACTAAGAAATCAATATCACATTTGTAATAATGCTGACTTTTGGAGAAGAAAAATGACACTCTCCAGTGATATTGACTATTTGAAATGATATAAATATATAAATATTCTGCCCCATATCTTGAAATATGTGATTATTCTACATGTATTTTAATAGACTGATTAATGCAGTGAAAGAACACACTCTAAATATGCACGTCCACTGAATAGTCTTAACCTTGTAGACTTCATTATGTTATGTATGTGGCCATTCTGTAGGTGTTTCGTTTGCTTTTCATGATATTTTCGATAATATCAAATCGCACATCCTTAAAACAACAATTATGATATTATTATCATAGGCCATACATTTCGCACACCCTGATGTTTAGATTTTTATAATACATTGTCTTCTTATTGATCCACCGGTTCACATTTAAAGCTCTGCGTGTTTGCTGGGTAGAGACATGGGTCGAGTTTTGCTTTTGTCAGATCTCTGAACTAGGGATTTGCTGCTAGCAGATTATCCAGTTGCGATTAATTGCTAATGCTTTTATCACGGTACATGGTATTATCACGGTATTGTAATTTAGTTTTAACAAAAGTGGCCATAATACAATATAACCGGTTAAATAACTTTTTTTCTTATAACAAATAACTGTTAAAATAAAAGTTAAAAGTTTTACACAGATCAAAGTGCAAAAGAACTATAAAGACCCATAGGTATCACTTTACAATAAGACCTCATTAGTCAATCTTAATTAATGCATTAACATTCACAATGAGCAATAGCTACATTAGCTACAGAAGTTATTAATCTTTGTTAATATATATATATATATATATATATATATATATATATATATATATATATATATATATATGTATGTATTGATAGACATAAATGTTTCATTTCATTTAATTGCAGCTGCATCTTCTAAAACATTCAGAGAATGTTATTGATGTTATTTTCAAAGTGGTCAGTATCTAAATATCCAGCTTGCCTCACATAGCCAAAATGTAAAAAACTAAAATAAAATTATTGAATTAATAAATACTAATATACTCTATGTTAAATTCATTTCTGGGCCCTAAATTACTCTTCTCATGTAAACATGTTTAACTTTGTGTTTTACTGCCACCTACAGGACAGAGCTAAACAGGAGCTGTGTGTCAGTGAAGAACAGGAAACCTAAATTGTGCTATTTAATATGAACTACAGAATTATCATTCAAGGTCCTTACCATTAGCAAACAAGTCTTTCTTCACCTCCAGCAGGACAGCTACTCCGGTGTTATCTTTTGTCATGACTCTGTTTAGCCCTCGAATATGCCATGGCAAACAGATTGAACTCCACTGTGTGTTTTTGCACCAGAGTAAATCTAGAAAATAAAGAGTGCACAAGATTAGCTTAATAATATTTCACTTTGAGCCTTGTAAGAAGACAGAAGGAGATTCTCACTTCTCAGTCTGCTCCTGTTCTGACATGATTTTGGCATGAGACTTTGGACAGAAAAATCCATCATATCTACGCTCTTTCAGTGTTTCCAGAAAGAAAGTGTAGTACTGCTCTGTCTCCACCTCCTGCACATGAGTTCAGTAAAATATGGCAACATATTCACAGATTCAAATTTCTCAGATCATTAACTTGTGAGCTAAAAGTTGTTACTACACAATTAACACCTACAACGAGCTATAGCCTAATTTTCCTCAAATTAAATCTGTGAATATGTTGCCAAGCCAACTGTACTGAACTCTGCACATGCAGTAGTAGAATGTAGAGTGTTAGAGCAAATATATATATATATAAAAAAACATCTTTACCTTTGAGGCCAAGTGTTTGCAACTGGAACAGCCGACCAAGTTCATAAGCTGTAAACAATTGCTGTTCAAAAGCAATTCCCTAAAAAAAAATACACTAAGTAAGAAACAAATGTGACCATATAACAAGGCGTCTGTTTAGTGGATAAAATTGCTCAAAGCAAAAAAAAAAAAATAAATGGCTGAAACTATATGATACACATATGATGTCATAGTGTATCATAGTGTACTTGTCAATAAGTCCAGCTGAGTCACATCCTAATTAGTTGTATTGTGTGTGTGTGTGTATAAATTTTATATAAAAAAATTTTAATCCATAGAGATTGACCAATTTGTCACGTACCTGAGAGTCACCATGTTGCCGAGTTCTGCTGGCAGGCAGCGCTATGATGGGGCAGCTTTGCAATTTCAGGAGGAATCCGGCTCAGGTTGTTGTTGTTGATGTGGAGAGCAGTCAGATGGGTCCGTGTCCATAGTGAGCTTAGACTTCTGACCCACCCTGTACCATGGAAGCACAGGCAGAGTGCACAAGTATTTTCCAAATTTCTCAGAGAATACGCATATTTATATACTCAGCAATGCAAGTCACTTCGGATCAAAGCATTTGACACTCATGTCAATTAACTGTATCTTCAGTAGCACATTCATAAAAATACATTAATTATATGAGTTGAGGCGTGAGGAATAATACATAACCAGAAATCTCCAACTCGGTCCAGTATGACTTCTTCCCAATGGCCGCTTCCTCTGCTGACATGATGGTATATAATCTGCGTGAGTCTGGAGGACCATATTTTTCCTTTGGCATGTCCATTAATCTGGAAATACATGAAGAAAATTAACAATATATATATATATATATATATATATATATATATATATATATATATATATATATATATATATATATATATGTAAAACGTGAAACAGTTTTTAGGATACTTTGATAAATAGAAAGTTTTAAAGAACAGCGTTTATCTGAAATAAAAAGTTTTATAATAATTATTAATGCATTTACTGTCATTTTTGATCATTTATTGCATCCTTGTTGAATAAAAGTATTAATATCTTCTTACATGAGTGATGCTGAGCTTACCGAGAGACAGGCAGACAGCTGATTTTTACACTGATACACTGAACTGTCTGAGTAGTCGACATCTCTCATGCGGAAAACAAAACATTATTGCAGGCCAGGGCACTAACAGAGTTTAACTTAGTTGAACTTTAGAGATGTCGCTGTAGGTATTTTTTATTGCTTTTTTTTTCAATCCCTTGTAGCTGTAAAAGATGAAAGCAAAACACTTTCACATTAAGCCCTGTTAATAGTTAAAACTACTTTTAAAAAGACAACTGGTCTTATTATTTGTGGTGTGCTGTAATCATTCAGTCACAGCTGTTACATAGACAACTGTACACTGCAAAACTCTAAGAGCTTGTAAGAAAAAGTGATGAGGACATTGAAGATCTTGATGAAGATGTTTATTGCAGCATTGCAGTGACAAAGTACATGTAGTACCATGGAGTCAGAATGAATGAACCCAGATCATCCTAAGATAAAACCTTTTATACGTTTACTTCCCTTCAAGTGAGGGTTTGCACATTAAATCAATTAATTATTACCACAGGAAGAGAAAAAGGCATGACATTTTTGCTTCGTATATATTTGCACTGCAAAAGCATTTAGACTGTAATAAAATGGTAAATGTGGTATTGTCTAACTGTGTGGTTTTATGCTGAAGTCGGTTTATATAGTGGCTTGTTTTAGGAATGGAAGCAACATGGTTGATGGGCCATTGTGGTCAATAAGGATGCCCTCATTTACAATTATGCATTTAGCAGATGCTTGAGGCCTTATTTCTGTGGGGTATCTGTTTTTTTCCCCAAGCTTTTTTTCTTGCCTTCCATCCCCTACCTACAACAGCAGGTGGCAGTAGAAACTCACTTTTTCTAAACTAATTAAGCTCGGATTGAATGGAAATGCAGTACTTTTATCTTCATTTTCGTCTTTTTCTAAATATCCTTGTTAAGGTCAAAGATGACCAAGACAATACATATTTATGTAAATATTCAAGTGTTTTATTACAAGAAACATTGGTATTTAAGGAAGAGAACAATTATGATTTTATAGAAATGCTTACTGTATGTGAAGATATTTTAAAACAACATGATTTAAAAGGTCTGAATTTATTCAAGTTTACAAATGTGCAAGATTTTTCTGTTTTTGTCCTCGAATGAGCACCGAGCAAGGATCGGATTGCACTGCTGCACGTGACCCAGGAAATCTTTGACCTCTGACTATTTTAAGTAGTCTCTAAATAATGTTCAAACAATTATATGTATTTCTATTTAATAATTATATTATATAAATGTTGCAGCAATATAATTTGCATGATTCCACCAAGTTTAGCCAGCATTAAAAAAAATGCAATAACCTAAAAAAAAATTCGCAAGAACGTTAGTTTGGCGCAGCATTCACAGAAGACTACCTCAAAATCTTTTACCCGTCAGAACTTTGAAGTCCACAGGTTTTGTTCCCACAGTGGTGGAGGGGGAGGAGGAGGGGCTCCTCAACTCGTGAATGCAGATGGTCGTGTCTCCTGTAACTCTCTTTAAAGAGCGGCTCGTACGCTCAGTGTTTGTTACTGCGTGTTCTCCTGTAATTAATCGCGTTCAAGTTGTCTTTGCAATGGCCCCGTACTTTTAAGAGGAAGGATTTTCGTGTGGGAACCGCTCTCTCTGAGGAAGCTTCGCTGGAGAGCGCACTGGACTGTATCTGCTCGGGGACTGGATGCTTCCCAGTAACTACTGACCGTCAGCCAGACTTCAAGCTCAGGCGCTGCTGGTCGATCCGAGTCCGCAGGAGAGCAGCGAGGATGCGCACTCATTCACATTCAAATTAAAGCCATTATATTTCTGAGCATTTTGGATTAATACGGTTTCTAAAGTGAATATGGGTCCTGTTTGGATCATTCTAACCGTTTTAATTGGATACATCACTAGCTTGCCCGGAGCACAAGGTTGGTGTGTTTCTGTTATCGTAATTTTTCTGAATTCATTGGTATTAAATAATAAAGATAAAACTCCCAGATCAGCGCTCATGCAATAAAAAAGATTTACAAATGTGGATAAATCAGTTTGACCCGTAGGTAGAAATATGCGATAAAAAAAAAAACATTGTGCAATAGAGAGTCCTATAAAATTAAATAACTGAATGACCATGATGTCTCGTGTTGTTAATGAATCTGTGCCCGCATCCTGGATCTGTTATCTTGATCTTCCCTCATCAATTTGATGCATTTGCATAAATTCACTATAATTCACTAGCTAATGGTTATTATTGAGAAGTTGTTTGACAGTAAACATTATTCCCATCCTTTCTCAAGATATACCTGTATTTCTTGAGGGAAGCATGCTTTCTTAAAAACTTAATAACACACAAGTTAACTTCATCAACACAAGATTTTTCATGATTACCTTGTTATCTATTGCATTTTTTTTAATGTAAACTTTTATTTTAAATATTTGTTTTCTGATTTGCCTGATTTTTTTTGTAAATATTGTTTAACTGCATAAAAACTGTATTTAAATATTTAAGGGTCTTTCAGTTATTACTCCCATCTGTATTTGTGTTAACATTAAAACTGAGCACGATTATAACATGCTGACATCCTTTTCTCTTTAGAGCCTTTGAGGGTCAACTAATAAATTAAATTAATGATCCTTGTGACAATCTTTTATGTTCTTTCACATTGAGCAACAGCAAGGGCATGTCCAAAGCATTGTCGAACACATGTTTGCCATGACTGTGACATTTGTCGACTAGTAGCCTAGTCATGAACTTGTCAATTAGACTGCATTTTCCACTCTTGTTCACCTCATTTTCTTCATCCACAGGAGCATGTGTCCATCAAGGCTCATTGTTTGCGGTATGTATCCATTCCTTTTCTTATTTTAATTTCCTTTTAATCTGATTAATGTACTTGTGTTGAGATCTGGGGCTTTAAATAATAATTCTGGCCCATTTATACAAGACATTGGGTTGTTAATTATTTAGAGGCCCATTATCAGCACTGGCATTGAAAGGATTCACATGATAAAGTATCAGTCAGAATAGGTCTCACAGTCACTACACATGTATTTGAGGAGAAGTGCCTCATAAATAAAGAACATGTGCTGACTTTGTGAATGGTAAAGATGATGAGAGATGGTCTAGAATCAGGGATCCTCAACTCTGGTCTTCAAATTCCACTTTCCTGCAGAGTTTAGCTCCAACCCTAATCAAACGCACCTGAACAAACACAACCACAACCTTCATTGAACTTTGGTGCACAACAGGTTTTCTCTGTGGTTTAATGGAGAGTAATGACACATCTCTGTCGCTGCTATTGTGTAATTAAAAGTCGTGTAAACACAGCAGCTGGATTTCTTCCTTCGCTCCCTGAGAACTGGGAATGGAAGTGAATGGTATGTGTGCATTATTCTCTGTAACATAGCTCCTCATGGGGTTCAAGAGGCTTTGTGGGGAAAGGGGGAGGGATTTGGGATGTCGGTCATAGACAGGTGGAGACATGCTGGAGGGAGTCAGGAAGAGGCTCTTTGGAGTTCAAAAGAAAAGTCGGCCAAAACACCTGGATAAGGAGCCAAAGAGTCCTGATATGGAAAAAGAAAGGATTTAAGTAGCAATTATGACTCCAAACTCTTTTCAGAAGTTCTTAGCAAAATCAAAGCACTAGTTTAGATGACAAGTGAATGGTTAAACCCAGTCAAAACTTGGTATGCAAAAAAAAAAAAAAGTATCTATAATAAATTATAAAATTATAAGAGTATTCTTAAGGCATTATAATGAATTCATAATATATATATATATATATATATATATATATATATATATATATATATATATATATACATCTCATTATAACAGTTATTGTAACAACAGTTTTTATGAATTATAATATTGACTTATTTGTGGTTATAGCCTTTAAAATTACGATTTATAATACACAATGAACACAATGCATCCACTTCATTTGCAATGGATTATATTTCCCAAAGTTATAATGCGTTATAAGTCTCATGTCTTGCCATTGTTAACTTTTTACTTCACTTAAAACAGGCAAGAACACTTACAAACAAAAGTTTTATAATGCGTTCTGCAGTCATTATGATGTCTAAAGAATACCCTTGCATTGTGTTGCAAAATGGGACTTATAGAAAATGTTACCAAAATGTTAATAAGAGATTTAATTCTGTAATACAGCTTTCTTCAGATTGCTAATTATGTGTCTTGTGTTCACCTTTTAACCCTTTGTTTGATGACAGTGAAGGAAAGTGAAGGTACACCATACTGTTCAAAAGTATGGGGTCAGTATAATTTTTGTTGGGAAGAAATACATGAATTCAGCAAGGTTGCTTTAAATTGATCAAAAGTTACTGTAAAGCATTTATAATGTTACAAAAGATTTCTATTACAAATCAGCTATGTTCCTTTGAATCCTTATATATATATATATATATATATATATATATATATATATATATATATATATATATATATATATATATATATTTTTTTTTATCACAGTTTCCACAAGAATGTTAAGTAGTACAACTTTTTAACATTTTGACAATAAGAAGAAATGCTCCTTGAGAACCAAGTCAGCAAATTAGGATGATTTCTTGAGGAATCATGTGACACTTAACACTGGAGTAATGACGGATGAAAATTAAGCTTGGCTAACACAGGAATAAATTACATTTTAAAATATATTCAAACAGAAAACAGTTATTTCATGTTGTAATAATATTTCACAAAATTACAGTTTTATCTGTATTTTTAATTTAAAAAAGCGGCCTTAGTGAGCACAAGATACTTTTTTTATGTTGGCAGAAATGAACCATTAGTTGTGTGTACAGTGAAGTGGATCAGTGAAGTTGAACATGTTTATGTAATTATTGTCATGTGACATTAGGTTAAGCATGCAAATGTAATTTGAAGAGCCTGTTGAGAGTTATTTGGCAGTTGGTGTAAAGTTTTTCTATCATTAATTATGACTGTACTACTTCAGCCTTCAGGGTTTTGAAAACAGAGTGTTGAATACAACTGTGATATGACGGATGCTAGGACTTCTCAAGAGTGTTAATTTAATTTTAGCAGACCCTGGTAGACAACAGCAGTTTTGTGCGTTTCTACTGTGAAAGACCTTGCAATGAATACAGTATAAAGATTAATGAGAGCCAGTGCAATAGCGCTCACCCGTTCCATTCAGCAGCTCATTCTGAAACAAGGTACAACACCACATCTAAACATATCACTCGTGCCCTGGGGCTCAAATTCCTTGCATTGCAAGTAGTCTGCCTCCAAGCAATCGAAATGTATGGCAACTCAAGAATAGAATCAACTAAACAGAGGAATGATAAAAAATTTTGCTTGTTTGATTGGGTTGAAAAGAAAATATTTAGCTAATTATAACATAGCGACTATTAATCTGGAAAACAAATAGAAAGTAATGGGAGTGAAATTAATTTTAAAATTGAACAAATTGGTAATTACCTACAGTCTTTGAAAGTTACTTTGTAACTAAAGATAGATGGTTCAAAGCTATTTGAACCATATATCCTTAGTTATCTTGTTTAGGGATTTTATTTCGTCAGTTAACCTACAATTGATGTTCATTCTGGTGCTTTCATGCCACCCATGATGTCTTTCAGTATGAAAGTCATGATCTTCAGAGGATAAAGCCCTGGGCTTCGTGACCTCAAGGCACATGGTGGTCCTCCCCATTTTAAACCTCATTAGGTTGTTTTTCTAATGTTCACAGGCCATCTTTACTTTTACAGCTGGTCATTTATTACTTGACCTGTTTTATAATTTCTCAATGCACCTGAATCTGAAGTTGAACCCTAATCCTGCAGATTTGTACATGGAAACATGGATGAAACACTTTTTACTGTTATTCTCTGTTGCTAGTAGTTACAAACCCTTTTGGATTTTATTTCTACAGTTATAATTTGTGGTGAGCAGCAGAGCCTGTCTATTCATGCTCCGTTATTGAGTGAGGTGTTCCACATGCTTTCCTGCTGTGAATGACTTCACATGGGCTTGAATGTGTAATACTGCACTCCTTTAGGTACCAAATTGGCTTTGATCCCTTTCTGGTCTACTGAACACATAACATTTTACCACACTGATTGAGCTTAACAGCAGTATGACAAAGCAGTTGGGCAAAAAGCATGCAGGGATATGAAAAGTGGCTTAGCAGTCTTTAAATTCCTGGATCCAGGATTTCCTGGATGCTCAAACGAGAACAGGTTTTGAATGGCTCTTCAAGCATGCATACAGATACTTGTTTAAAGCAAATACCCTTCTTGACTGATAGACAAACACTCCAAACAGGCTGAACTGTCTGACACCTCCACAAACAGCTAGTTGCGGCTTGACTATTTCTGAGTCGTTTGTCATTGCCTTTTGTTCCTCAGTTTATTCTGAGTGATAATCTTACAGCTCTAAATTGAAGTGTGTTTGCTTCTTTGTCTAACTCTGTGGACAAATTGCTCGTTTTTAGTGGTGTGCATTCTTAAACATGCACAAGTAAACTAAACTAAACTAACTTTGGTCTAATGTAATGTTAAGGTGGTGATTAACCATTTCTCCAAGCAGCTTTTCTGCCTCATTCTATCGTTATTTTTGTAACTTGTTATGAAGTAAAAATTCTTGCACCTCAGAAAAATGAACTATCTTGTCTCACTCTTCAATTGCACGTGCAAATGTGGCGCACGCTGTTTATCACTTCACTAATGCACAATAGAAACAAGCATGCAACGTGAAATAAAAGTACCAATAACAATCTCATAACACTTTGTGTGTTAGTTGGTTAAGGATTTGGTAAGGTGTGCATGTACAAAAAAAAAAAAAAAACTCATGAAGTGGGTTGCGGTTGATGACCATGGGAAAGTGTGGGTCCCACGGCCAAACCAGCTTAGAAGCACTGATTTAAAGGGATATTGCCCAAAAATTTAAAATCAGTCATCATTTACTCACCTTCTTATTGTCACACTACACTCAGGAACAGGAATGAAGGAGTGAGGAGACAGAATTACAGGAATCAAACCAGGAATCACTCGGAATGCAGATGGAGATGACATTTTATAACAGCTGACAAGAAACACAGGGCTTTAATGCACAGACACCAAGGGGACAAACCTGGGAGCAAATTAAAGGGGGGGTGAAATGCTATTTCATGCATACTGAGTTTTTTACACTGTTAAAGAGTTGGATTCCCATGCTAAACATGGACAAAGTTTCAAAAATTAAGTTGTACGTTTGAAGGAGTATTTTTGTTCCAAAAAAACCTCTTCCGGTTTGTCACAAGTTTCGGAAAGTTTTTTTCGAGTATGGCTCTGTGTGACGTTAGATGGAGCGGAATTTCCTTATATGGGTCCCATATAGCAGACCACTGAGAGGCTGAGCACAGCCTGATCAGAGCGAGAGCATCGCGAAAAGTCACAAAAGAAGTGTGTTTTTGGTTGCCAGGGCAAGACAACCCTGCACAGATTACCAAAAGAGAAACAGCATTAAGGGACCAATGGATGCAGTTTATTTTTATAGAGCATCAACGGAGTTGTGCAAGTGTTTTTGTTTGTTCCCTGCATTTCGGATTGCACATCGTTTATTTCTTAAGGATAATGCAGTCCCAACGGAAAAGGGTCACGATTGTGTGTTGGAACCACATGCGGTGAGTAAAACTGCTTAAAATATCTCTGTGTTGTTAACTTAGCTATCAGCGCCAGTGTTAATTTTGACACGAAATTTTAATTTAGTTTTAGTCTTAGTCTTTTGACTATAATTCTTTTTAGTTTTAGTCAAGTTTTAGTCATCTGATTTGTTTTAATTTTAGTCTTATTTTAGTCGACTAAAATTGCTTGGTATTTTAGTCGACTAAAATAAGACTAAAATCAATAACAGATTTACTAGACAATTTTTTTACAGCTGGTATAGGAAACAAACTTAACCAAAATATATAAAACACAAATTCAACTTTATTTCAACACAACTGTGTCTTTATTTCGATTCAAAAGCTTTTATGCAGCAACAAACACTGTCATGATAATGTAAACAATAACTAGCTGCCAATTGACCATCAATAAAAGAAAAATAACGTTAGGTCCAGGACCTTAAAGCTTACAGCTGAGCTGAACAATAAGTGCATACATTTAAAGTAAATATTTAATAAGTTGGCAGCTAGGTGGATAAAAAAAGTAACAAGATTTTATAAGGTATTCATTTGTCTAGCAATATTGTATGTTTTAAATACTGTGAACATTCATGTTTCACATGACTAATATAGAAATATTTGTGATATTGTCAACAAGTAGAACATTATAAAATATACTAAACATTAGTATTAATCAAATGTATTTATCATGATATTACGTATTAGTATTGTGCTCGCATCTAATTTGAAGAAGGGGCTATTTTACAGTACTTTTCAGTTCGTAATATTTAATGCTACAACATCTACGCACTGCACTATTCCAATTTTGCTTAGCTCAATAAACAAAAGAACATCGTTGTAAAATTACATTTGAGAAAATGTCCGGGTGGCTCGTCTGTAAATGTCTTTTCAAATTGGTTGTGTTCTTGCCACGAATGAGCGCTCTGCGTGCTTTACACTTTGTTTTGTTTTGTTCGTCGTCAAACGTGAAGTGAGCTGTGGACATTTTGTCGCTCTTTTAGACAGTAGGGACTTTAAGCAACAGCTGCGAATGGAACGGCTACAGCGACCGGAAGTTTGCCGTCACACCGCTGTAGCCAAGAATGTAAAAGTCACTAAGCAACGGTAAAACAGAACAGCGCAACGCAGCATTAATTCATTTATTGAGATCCAAAAAAAAATATAATTTAAAAAAGCAAGAGAAGGATTGCTTTTGGCGTTAAATGACAATTTTTTTGTCAGAAGAGGAGTTTTTAATATTGTATGATGTAAATAAGTCTAAAAACATAACATTTATTTACCTAACCTCTCACGTTGTAGCGACTCTGGCAAATCAGCTGTTCTCCCGTAGTAGACCGTTAAATTAGATCGTCAGAAAGTAGCAGTTAAATTCGCGCAGGCGCAATACAACGCCAGAATGGCGTTGCCGTTCCACCAGAGGCTGTTGCTCAAAGTCCCTATCACCTCTTCGAATGCCGACTTCCCGGGAGCTCAGAAAAACTGAAAACCTTCGCTTCACGTCTCAATAAGTCAGGCTCTGATTGGTTCTCTTCTCTCATGCAGTCTGTTCTGTTTTGCCGGTTCTTTTGCTCATTCCTCGCATCTCTCCCGTCTGCTGATTTGATTTTCGTCACAGTCTATTTTCGTCTCGTCCTTTATTCGTTGACGATAATGTCAATCAATTTAGTCATAGTTTTAGTCTCCATCAGTGCCTTCTATTTTAGTTTTCGTTTCGTTTTCGTCGGCAAAAATATATTCGTGACGAAAATAATGACGAAAATATTTAGTCAACGAAATTAACACTGATCAGCGCGTAAGCACATCAAGTAAACAGCATGCGATGTTGTCATCAAACTGCACTTTCCACATGTACAGCTTAAAAAAAAAAAAAAAAAAAAAGACGACATAAAGTGGAACTTAGTCATTTTCCAAAACCGCTAAGCAAATATATACAGTTTCAGTACATAGCACATAGCATACCGCCTTTGCTGATGCTGCTCTTGTTAAATTTCAGCCTCTGGATCTGTGTCACAGCTTCCACATGTGCTCAACTCAAAAGCCTACTGGCACTCGTGATTCTTTAGCTCCGCCCACACGTCACGCCTCTAGGCGCTCGTGTTTTTCCGGGGAAAATCGGTACTGACTATCTTTCTCTTATAAATATAATAAAACTAAAGACTTTTTGGAGTTATGAAGGATGCAGTACTACTTTATAGGTACTCAAGATTAACAGGATATTGAGTGAAAACGAGCATTTCACCCCCCCTTTAACTAATTAAACAGGTGGAAATTAATTCACATAACGTGGACAAGAACAGGGAAGACCAAATAAGGAAACATGTGAAAGCATCCCGCACCATGACAGTATCACTTTTGGCAGGGGGCGGGGGGGTGGAGGGTTGGTTGGTGGGTCTGGAGGCCATGTAGGATCAGGAGACTAAAAAGGTTTAGCTGGTTTGGCCACGGGTATATGCAGCCCCCCTCCCCAAAAAACTAAACAGTCCATTCCTCCTCACCCTCCTCCCTTGGTTACTGGTGAATTGGGTGGCCGGTGGGCCTGACTCAGGGAGGGCCGGCCGAGGGGTTCCGGATCGAGGGCTGTCCAGACACTGGAAGACTGCCTCCTTTCAGTTGAGGTTGGTAGTGTCTGGGAGCTCCGTGGGGTGATGGCAAATAATCCCAATCTGGAATGGCATCACAAGGGTTTCCCCTTCGAGGGAGCTGGTGAGGGCACGAACGCCCTCGCAAAGTCTTTCGGTTTGAGGTTGCTTGAGCCATGGTGATGAACTTCGCTCATTCCTCCATTTGGGGCAGGGAGAAGCAAGCAGAACAAAAAACAAAGACCAATTAAGGAAAACAGGAACACTATTCTGTAATACTATTCTGAACCGGAACATAAAAGAAGATATTTTTTAAGAATGTTGGGAACCAAACAGTTTTGGTGCCCACTGCCCATTGACTTTCTTAATACATTTGAAGTAAATGTGGATAGAATGTAAATTTTTGGGTGAACTATCCCCTTATGATTTGCCAGGTAGGAATTTCAACCAGAATTGAACTGAAAATGTCTTTTCCTGAATTTAATTCCTGGATTCAAGTTGAATTTCAATTGAGGATGTCATGAGAAATGAAAACTAGAAGATAACTCCTGAGTTTGGCTACCTGTCACTCTCCCTTAAGTGCAGCTGCTGGCAGAAGTCAAATCACCGGCAGTCAGAATAATTCATGTTCAGGCACGGTTCATTATGACATATAGGATTCAACACACTATGCACTACAGTTTCATCTCCTGGTGATCCACCACAGGCTGGAGCTTTCGGCAATGGAAGACTACTGTTGTGCAGGATGATAAGCCTCATTTGAAAGGTCAACCTGAAGGCCGTTCCACAGTGAGCGCGATGCGAAAAAGCAAGGCGAACCGCAGACGAACGATGCTTTCACACCGAGCTCGAAACGATTGTGTGCCTTCGGCTAATTCACGCCTGCATGCTAGGTGGCGGTGACCAGCAATGCAATTTTTCTTCATGTAGTGTATGTATTTCATCTTCATTAATTCTATTTGCTTTCTTGCTTTTTTAATATATAAGGAAGAGCAAGAGATATAATTACATGATTGACAGGTCTAGAGTGAATGCACTCTAACACTGGCGCTTGTGGAAGAAAATGGACGGTGCTCTTCAGATCACAGAATGAAGTGTTCTTTATACAGAATACCATGTGAGAATTAGTATGTTCTTAAATATCACCAAGAACTCAACATCCACTCTTTTTTCTTGCAGGGAAAAAAATCCTCTACTTTGCTTTTAATTTTTTTTTAACGCTTGTGCTCAATACAGTCTTTTGAGCTTTTAGCGTCGACCTTTTGGGTAACACCAGTTGCTCTGGCCACGTGGTGTCATGCTCAAATCTTATTGGACGGCCCATGTTTTCGCTTTGCGAAACTGAAAAGATTTGTCGTACTGGTTAAAAACAAAAAACAATTGCATTTTTAGTGTGCGAATGTTCGTGTTCTATGTGGTTCCATAGAAATCTATTGTTTTATTCCAGAGCGATATCGCATCCAATATCCAATAAGGCCTTAAAGTTTAATTACTCGTAAAGTCTTTAATATTAAGATGTGCCACGTCATGTCAGAGATTCCACATCTTCTTGTGGTTATCTGCACATCTGTGACTTCACCTTTGCTATTGTTTCTGTTGTGTTTTTGAACATGGCTCCCTCTGTGAATTCCATGGAGACAAGCGGAGGTGAAGCAACAGAGGTGGGGAAAGATGGTAGCCTGAGGATAGACAGCCAGACGGGGCCTGTTTCTGTCTCCAGCCTTCTCCCCCCTCAAGTGCCTAATTTTGGATCTTGCTCATGTTCTCCTGTTCAGTGGTAAAACAAAGTCTTCATGGTGTGTCCTGCCACACAAGACGTCAGGACTGAGTTTGCACTTGTTTTGTTGGAAAAAAGGGATCTTCACACATCGAATCTACAGGTCTTGGTGAAAGTCCCAACTAATAACAAGGGATCTAACATCAAGCCTCAGCCAAGGAAACGATCTTCCAGTTCCATGTTCTTTAGCAGTGTGTGATAATGAACTTAACTAGAGGCAAGCCCCTGGCAGGTTCATGCAACAAAATAAGTAGTTTTTATAATCAGCATAAATTAAATCCAGGCTGGCATTTATGAGAGTAATTTAGGCATGATTTGTGATAAAATGAAGGTGCGTGATCCTTATCTTGATGGTGTCCCTCCTTCCTATAAGCGCAGTCTGCTCTGATTGGCCAACTGACCCAGTGCTTTATGATAGGCCGAACACAACAAGCACTCATCAGAAATCTCTCTCGGTCACCCTTACAGGAATTTGTCCATAAAATGCATTGCTGTTCTGTTATAACTTGGAAGTAATCTTAAAGATTCCTAAATTGCATCTACTTTTGGAAGGCCAAATAAAGTTCTTTTGCTTTCACCTAGATACACACAGCATCTCCCTGACATGTCTGCTTCAACACTGACTGAGGTTACTGGAACCACACCTTCTTTCTTTACGTGAACATTTGGGCACCATTACGCTAATATTTCGACGTAGTTACGCAGATATGTGGGAGCATCTTAACTTTGATAAAGAATATCTCTTTTGATTTGAGACTTTAGTCTTTACAACTTTACAGATCTTCTTTATGCACCAAGAGCTTGTAACACTCCAAAGAGAAAGGAAAAATTTAAATCGCTTTTTTTTTGACCCCTTAAAGAAGCTATTAAAAATAAACATTTCTAAAATTGAATGTAAGAAACTGAGTTTGTCTTGTGTTTCTCATTAATTAACGTGCGCTGCTATTCAGAAGTTCTCTTATCATCCAGGCATTTATTTGAGTAATTTATTTGCTAGACCACCTCCCCCATCGAAAAGACCCCAGGGTGTTTCTTTAAGAGTTGGATGAGAATTAAAAAGACATGGGGGGTTCAGATCAGCACAATGGAGTAGGCAGGTTGAGTGAGTGTCTAAAGGTTAGTGACCTTTACACCATGGACCTTCTCGTAAACCACTCTAATGTGGGGGTCAAACTTTAGCAGGAAGTGTGTAAAAGGTGACTATCTACTGCCTCTGAGGAACAAGTTTGAACTCATTAGTGAAGTAATCAGTCTCATTCTCGTTGTTGTGGTTTTGTAACTGCCTTTGGCTCACTTATCAGTTAATTGAATGCAAGTATTTAATAACCATCTTTTTATATTAAGATTCCACCGGTTTACTTTTGTCATTCAACTTTTCAAAGATTAGGAAATCATATGCTCAGCTACAGAAGCTGTCTTTACAAAAATGAAAGGAGATCAAAGCTTGTCCTCAGCTGAACTAGTTGTGATTGGGTTAAAGTTAGAGGTTTTTTAGCAGCCAGCCGCCCAGTTAGCCCTGAAGCCTCTGCTTGTCAGTGGTGTGTAGATGCTACAAACAAACCTGTGGGTGTATTAATAGAAGTCAGTTGCATCTGTTTGGGGTCGTGCTGCCCATGCCTTCCCTTTGGATGCAGGCATACTTTATCTTGTCTGCTGGAAATAGCAGACGGCCTCCAACTCCTATCTTATGTGGACTCGAGTCAGCAAAGTGTGCTTACATTTGTGGCAGGCAGGCGGGGTAAACAAGCCCCTCCGATTGTTCACTGCCCTCCACACACAGAGATCCAGAGACACCATTAATCTCATCAGTTCAAAGCTGCCATCACCCGCAAGCACAGTTCAACAGCCAAACACACTTGTGTTTTCCCCACAGTTTTCACACTTCCAGTAGGATAAATGAAGATAGACAGGTTGGAATTGTTCACACCTGGTGTTAATGTCTCAGGTGATCCGATAACAGGTGGCCAGCCAAGACCGATTGCACTAATGCCAGACATAAACAGCCGTGCATTATTGGGCATTAAGTGTGGCTTTTTCATTGTCTGTTAAACGTGACATTATTTCTAGTTGGCCAAATTATTGTCGAATAACTGATGGAACTAGAAGACAATAAACATGCAACTACTGTGTTCTTAAAGACATCTCCGATTCATCTTGGTTTATCTTATAATTTTCATAATAAAGTAAATCTATAATCCATTGCTAATAGACATATCCTTTATTACAGTATAGAATATGTTTGGCTCATTCTGTGATAAAGGAGCCACATCAGATCAGAAAATAAATGGGATACATTTATAAATGCATTTTTTTCTCTGTTTTGGTTTTCTGTCCACATTGAGACAGTGTTTTTGTTCTGCAAAAATGTAGCTTATTAAAGACATGACAGATACATTTGAAAACGACATTTTTGCATTGTTATATGGACTGTGAAAACGGTGTGTTTAGTCATGTCAAACATATTGTTCTGATAGTTACCTGTTAATATCTTTATTATGTGATCTGTTATGTGCTATTCCCTTTCACACTGTTGCTAACGCTATGTTTCTTTGTGCACTCTTATCAAAGTCCTGCAAAGATGACCGAAGATTACTCGCAATTGCTGTCCTGTGGCAAAAACATGAGGGCATTTGCATTTTTACAGTGAACATTTAATGGTGATTGTGTGCAACCTGTATGCATTAGTGAATAGTAAGATATTTAGCTAAATTAAATGATACTGCCAGAAAAATAGCTTGAGAACGTTATAATGTTTGTATCATCTCAATCAGCTCAAGTTTTTTTCTCAAGGTTTCATATGTAATCATAATCATAAATGAGTGTAAGGCCGATGAGTTGTCTAGTAGTTCAGGCAACTCACTCAATAGCCATGCAAGAATCCTTCTCTATCTATCCTTTGATATTCTCTTTCTCTGTGGCACAGTGCTCTCCTGATGTCTCTGCGTTGAAAGGAATGTTCTTGTTCTTTGTGTCACCTGTCTTTACTCTCCGGTCCAGGGCTGGCTAATGGCCAGTCTCTGTGCTACAGGATGATTTGCAGGTAGACAGCGTTGTGGACTGCTAGTGCTCAATTTCTTTGCGTTCCCTGTGGTTAACCCACAGCTGTCTTTGTCTCACCACCTGTCTTTTCCTCTTCTCCTCTCCTGTCATCCGTTTTAACATCAAACGAATGCTACACTTAGTGTTATGACAGTTATTGTAAGCAGTGCAAAACACCTGGATGGAGTCTGTTGGGAGTCTTAATGGGGAAAACTGTCATTTGCAGCGGAAAGAGTATGGGAAAAAAGAGAAGTACGGAAGGGGAGGGCAATCCTTCAAGGTATTTTCAGAGGCAAGTGCTGATCTGTCATTAGCTCTGACTCTTTTGTAATTTCACAGGCGTGTGGGGGAAAATTACCATTTGCGTGATCGACATGGTACATGGTCTCAGAATGTTTATGGGGAATGTAATACATCTATAGAAGATTCGCTTTTCAGTTATTTCACTTGCTTCAGGGCTTCATAGAGTAGTTCAAATCATATTTTAGGGGTTATGGATGGTGACCAGAAAATCAAAACCTTGCAAGACTCATATTTTCACTTTGATATACTCGGTTGCTCGGTGCTGAACAGGTGTTTGAAGTAAAATGTTGCTGAAATGATCAGTGTAGTGAAAACATTTAAGGTTTCTCTGCAGAAAGTGATGAAGAACAAGGCTTCAGCAAACTCTTTTCTTATGAGGAAGACTTTGACAACACGTTTACTTGATATGCTGGATCCAGGTGTGATGCAGGTGTGTCATCCCTTTCAAATATTTTTATGGAGCAGCTCGATGACTCATGTCATGCATATATACGTTTTTTTTTTTTTTTTTTTCAGCATGGCCAGTAAATGCCAATAAAGACATTTATGAAGTTATAGAATAATTCAATTTATATACAAAGACTTTCATTATATGTATCATAATTTTCCCAAAAAATATTAAGCAGCCCAACTGTTTGGAACATAAAGATAATAATGAGAAATGTCTCTTGAACACCAGATAAGCATATTTATGATTTCAATGTGACACTGAAGACTGGAGTATTAAATGCTGAAAATTCAGCTTTGCCATTATAGGAATAAATTATGTTTTAAAAAATTATTAAAATAGAAAAAAAGTTCTTTTAATTTGTAATAAGTCTTCACAATTAGTAGTTTTACTGTATTTATGATCAATTGAATGCAGGGTGAGCAAAAGAGATTTAAAAAAACATTTAAGCCTACTTCTAAACACAAATATTTTAATGCATGTTCATTCACATATATATGTAATTCTGATGTTTTCTACTGCTGTGGCACTGTAGGTGATGCAGCTATGGTGCAAAATGGCGCAGGAAACACTGATATGCTTAATTTTAATTTCAGTTTGTTTAACTTTCGTAAAAACATCTCTTTAAGTTTATAATAAATTCTCATCCTTCATGTCAAGCAGTAGCTCAGAACCTAAACTGGGTTTAAGAACCTGACAGACGTTCCACTCCCTGCCCTCAAGTCATACCATAACAAAGCCAAATTAATGAGCACCAGAGGTACTCAAGATAAGCCATAAACAAAAGCCTCCTCTTTTTGTCCCCCCAGAGGTAAGATTTAACTTTTGGTACCCTATTTTTCTTCACTACTCTTCCATGGAAAGGGAGTGATAATGAGTGAGAAGAGCTTTCACCAGCCCCCTTCTTCCTCCTTCATTTGTGTGTGAGGATTACCCAGGCCCTGCTTACACCTAGTATTAAAATGTGTTTTTGTTGATAGAAAGAAGGGTTGGGGGATGGGGTAATAGAAGATTGAGCTTTGAGAGGGACATGTTGCTGTTTTTTGCTTATTTAAGAATTGGTCAGGATGTGGACAGGTGTAAGCTGTTAAGAGGCATGTTTTATTGGGCAGACTCCCTCTGAAATATAAGTCTTTTACCACATGAACTGACACTTTAACAGACAGATAAGCTGTCCACTGTAATGCTAAATATGCAGACTTAACCTAAATCCACACAGAGAAAAGAGTACTTACTATAACTACTGACACATACTAAATCATGAAGCATTCACCTTCTTTATGAGTTGATGTAATTTGACGTAATTCTATCAGTCATGAGTTCTCTTGCCCTGTTAGCGATTTAGATTGTTGTATTATAGGGTCCTGAAGTCACACTGAAGAGTAGTCATGTACACCAATGAAATTAAATTGATAGAGTCGCCCTAGATCCTTAACCACTGTACTATCTCTTTTATGTGTTATTTCTTTTGAATAGCCATTTTGACATCAGAAATGCCACCATGGCATGAGGACAGTCATGGTCAATCCAAGGCTTAGTCAAGGTTTAAGAACCAGACAGACGTTTCACTCCCTGCCCTAGAGTCATGCCATGACAAAGCCATAGTAATGAGCACCAGAGGCGTTCAAGCAAAGCTATAAAAGCCTCCTCTTTTGACCCCCTGAAGAAAGACAAGATAATGCTTGGTAACCAGTGTTGTTTTTTTTCAACTGAACAATGGAAAAGGTAGACACATCAGAACTTCCACCATCCATCTACTTCAGCCTCGATGGTTGTGTACAAGGATCACTGAAAAACACCTGTTGAGCGTCCCACGTGGAGAAAGTGTAGCATATCACTATATTTTACCACTTTACCAGTCCATTCTTTTTGTTGAGATGTTTTGTAATGAACATGGGATGGCACTTTAGATGTGTGCAATACAAGACAGGTGCCTCCAGGCAGAGGAGGTTAAAGAGGTTGTACAATAGAAATACAACAGTATTCTTTTCACATCCTTTGCTTTTCGGGGTTAGGTCCAGGTCAGCACATTGTTTTGTATCAGTTTTTTTATTCTGATGAGATGTGTTGTAACTCGAACAAGCACTTCACTTAAAGTGTATAGTTCTCCAAAAAAAGAAAGAAAAAGAAATAGGGTTAGGGTGAAAAAAAGGGAAAAACGAAGTGAAATGCATGGATCAGAGAGCAAAACAGTAAATCAGCATAAAAAAGTAGAAATAACTAGTTCTGTCCCATGTGGTTATGCGTACATGAATGCAGTTTTTTTTTTAAATTGTCTTTTATTCTGTGTGTATGTATTTTTATGTGTGTGTGTGTAAAGTATAATACACAATAACTATATATAAATATAATTATCCTCCTGAAACCCTGCATCCTTATGAGGACATTTATATTTTAGTGAATTTCTCTGAGACTATACATGCCACAGGTTTAATGTCCTGTACAGAGCACATTCAGGGCTTTTCAGAGATACTAAATGTTTGAATGTTTCACCATGATCACTCCCTCTCCTTGGTCTTCAAAATGTCTGATATTAATTTATTGACACTCTTATGGAAATATAATATTTTGTAATAATAATTTAAATCTGACTAATTTTTAAACTGCTTCATAAATTAACGTCTCAGGAAAATGTTATAGGGTTTTTAAATCAAAATATGTTATGAAACAAGGCATTGAATTCATACATGACACCAGGACTAAAAGCATTTTGGGGAACACAACAAATGAATAGTGATAGAAATTATATTTAAATATTTACATTATATATTATTATGAAAATCTTGACATAGCATAACTTATGAATGAAATATTATATATATATATATATATATATATATATATATATATATATATATATATATATATATATATATATATATATATTCTCAGTATTTTGAATTTTTTGCACACTTAGATTCAAGATTTTCAATTTTTATTTTGGCCAAACATTGTCCTATCCTAACAAACCTTACATCAATTGAAAGCTTATTTATATAGCTTTTAGATAATGTATAAATCTCAATTTCGAGAAATTGACCCTTAAGACATATCACATATTTGCAGATTCCATTTAAATTTAAGTAGATAATTTTATAATTTATACCTATTAGGATAACGATAAATGTTAATAAAAAGAAGACAACTCTCAAAGTTAAATATTCATTCTGCTGGGGCAACACATTTTAAATGGCCAAAACTTTAACCTTTTGATTTGCATCGCCTTTTTAATAAGAACCTCAACAACAACGGCACATCCTCCAAATTAGCCAAATGTGTTGGACCAGGTCACTTTTTGTTGCCTCCATTCAGATTAGTTAAATAGGAATGTGGATGCCAGAGATGAGGGGTCCCGGGGGGCAGAAAGGGGTAAAGGCTTTTGTCACTATACACTTGCTGTGCGCCCCCACAAAGAGATGGCAAGGATGAGTTATGTGCGAAATCCTGCTACAGCGGGTCGGCTGGTCACCGTGAATGCGTCCATTGTTAGAAACCCCTCACTGTGTTCTAAAGGAACTGACCTTGTTCCAAAACCTGCAGCTCCATCCTCACGATCCACCCTCCTTGTCTTCCAAGTATTTGGGCTTTGTTCCCTTTCGTCGAGGTTCAAAGAGTTAGGGCATTCTCAGATGTGGCAGCCAGGCATGTATGGCAGAGACCCATTACTTGTGTCTTCAAAGTCTGTCCATAAAACCCAAGTCAACATCTTGATCTCCAGTAATGAATGTGAGGAAAATCATAAAAGTTTTGGTCTGTCATCGGCTTTGTCCCTATTTTTGACTTGGCTTTGATTTTCATTTGTTGCACTGAGAAGGCGCCATGCCTTCTCTGAATGGCTCCCTAATGAAAAGTGTTTCCAAGCACTATTTCAATCAATTGCATGGTGCTTGTAATAGAGTCAAGCAGGGTTTTTTTTAAGATTGATTTTTAGCAATTGCACATACTGCCCTTGCTCATTCTTCACAACAATATATAGGCAATAAAAACTGTTAGTTAGATGGATATGCAGGATCCAGAGTTTTGTTTCAGTACTTGGTTTGTCCTGGTGTGTTCATCAAAAAAGATGCATTGCTTTCCTTCAGTGTGACACAGGTTTTATACATTTTATACACTCTTAGAAGTTTTATACATATATCTACATACATTTTATGTCTAACAACACCAAAATTGTAGAGCGGGAGAGTCGAGCATCTTTTATATAAATATTTTAAATAAAGTTGCTTTTAAAATCTATTTGGCTCAAGGGACACACTTTTCATTTTTTTGGGCCTAATCCATTGCTCAAGTAGAATGCAGTTATAGTATTTGGTCACAGCCCTAAAACTCTCCACATCATATACAAAAACACTGGCAAGGTTTTTTCTATCTATAGTGGTGTGCTTTGATGTGTCACCAGTGGATTGCTGTGCTCTTTTGTGTGCTTGGGCTGGTTAAGATGCCTGCAGTTCTCTGGAGGGCAGCCACTTATCCTGCTATGTGTGTCCAGGGACTTGCCCAACGTGCAACACATGCTAGGTATTGTAGCAGCAGCTACATTGCTGACATTTGGCGCCACGCTTCACTGCCGCTCTCTGGTATTTTTTTTTTACTTGAGCTCTAGAAAAGCTCTCAGGATGTCTCTGGAAATGCACAACAACAGAACAACTTGAGATTGCCTCATAACAGGGCACCTCCAAAATGTGGGACTCTGTGGTGTTTATTCAGATTGTGATTTCCATCCTCATATTTTCATGCAAATTTTGAATATTTGGAACACATTTGCTAAAGCAACCACGCTGTTTTAATGTGCTTCTACAAGTCTTTTATTTCTTGTGACTTTATGGGCCAGAGACCCGCGCGCTCCTCATGCCAAGTGTAAGTACCAGGCGAGCTACCAAGCAAGTTTACTACATCAGAAAAGCCATACATATGGAGCTGATTATGCAATGCAAATGTCAAAATGTATTTGTTCACAAATCATTCACTGAAGTAAAAATATTTTCAGATTGTAACACAGCACTTTTCAAGGAACCCCACTAAAATGAGTCTTTATTAATTGATAATCTGCCCCTGTAAAGTTCATTTGTGAGAAAATGAATAAAAATGGGTGTTTTACTGCCACTAGTGTTCATTTCATCTGGAAACTGCAGTGAATTGTTTGTACGTTTTTAGAGTTTTGCAAAAAAAATAGGGTGAGGCATGTTTTTTCTATGGATTTTTAACAACTTGAATGGAAACACAGCTAGAGACTGAGAGACTGCAGGAGCATTATAGTATATAGAAATAGATTTCTGTTTCTGCTTCTAATCTACTGCACATATTATATACCATAGCATCAGAGGTCACTTCCATTAACCTTTTTCCATAGCTGCTTTATCCTTATTTGTGCACAATCGATGCTATAGTGCAACTGTTCAGAGCTATTTGTAGAACATCAGGTCAGGGAAATATGTAATAGCATATGTTGCATTCAGTGTTGTTTCTCTCAGGAAGCTGATAGACCTGCTTTCTTGTCAGACTGAGTAAGCACAGAAACAAAGACATTGCCTGGAGCCGGGTCCATTTCTCTTTTCTCTTCTTGTGGTTCTCTACCACTGGGCTTTTCTGTTTTCATTTGTTTGGACCTCCTAGTTGTAAAAAGCACCTTTCCAGCTGTGGTGACTCGGTGTGAAAGAAGTGCAAGGGAAGGTCAGATGTTCTCTAACTTGAACGTGATATTGCGTAGCTTATTGCGTAGCTTGTAGCTTGTATATTAAGTGCCGCTCCATTTGAAAGCAGGTGATGGACATTTACTACTAATCACAGAACTGGCTTTACTGACGAGACACGCATGACAATCGCATGCAATTAATCGCGCAGCCCTAATAATAAAATAAGGTTATTATAATTAAATATATCATATACATACAAAATAAACAATGGAACAAAGACATAAATAAATCAACTGAACTTGTAAGCATAAAAAAATCTTTGTGGTCTTACTTAAAGAATGTTTCAGCTGTTTTTGTCTGAAAGTGAAACATTATTCAGAATATCCTTCTTTTTTTTTTGTCTTCCACAGAATAAAGAAAGTCATACAGGTTTTAAACGGTGTGAGTATGAGGGGGATCTTTCCCTTTCCCTTTAAGTTTATAGTGAGGTGAAGTGTCAGTGTGATAAAGAAAACTGAGTTTGAGGATGTTTATATGATCTTTAATATGAGAATTAATTCAAAGAATTAATTTGTGTTTTTTGTGTGGGCTGTAGTTCTTCATGTTTACTTATAGTTAGGCTGTAATGACTTTATTTGATTTTCACCTTCACCCACTGAGCTACAGTGTGTGAGTGCATGTGGTGACATCTGCAAGAGAAAATGATTATAATATTGCTTGCTTGATGCTAGGAGTATTGTATTGAGCACACTGTACACACACTGCACACTCCACCAACACATTCCCATTATTTACTTGATCTTTAGTGCTAGCTCCTATTCCCTCAAGTACCTAACTAGCTCAGAGGTCTGCTAACGGCAAAACAGACAGGAACTTGTCTTTCAATGTTACACCAGGATTACTTCTCCTCCAGCTGTTAGCTTTTTTTAAGATAAGGTCCTTTTTTATTATTATTTATTTATCTGTTGGTTTATTAACTAAAAAATGACATACCTTCATTCAGAAGTCCGAATGTACGTTGATATTTTCGCACTTGCTCTTTTTATAGCTCTTCCATGTACGCAATCTTTTATTTAGAAATGCTGTTTGAAGCAAGCATGCAGTATTACTGTTGCACTGGGTGCTGAATACAGCACAAGGCATCTGAGGCATAAAAGTATTTGCTGTTTTCTTTATGGAGTCACTAATAGCTGGCCGGTAATATCATATTTGCTTTTCAAATTAAGGTCAATCCTTGGCGACCTCACTATAGTCATTCGTCTGCTGGCACCCAGCAATCAATGAGAGGAATGCTATACATGCGCCGCTGTTGTTCAAAGGACATGAGTGTGTTAATGGAATGCAGTATATACAGTAACAATAACGCATAATCCAGCTATATGAACTCTAAAACTAATGTGTGTAGTTTAGGAATGGTGATGTAGGGAATGTTTCATATTCAGTCATTATTTTCACATACAATATACAGTTTCGACAAAGTTAATGGCGCCAGGGTCAGCTGGTTTTCTGATGGATTCAAAGCCAGTATACTAAAAAAATCTCGGATATTAACAGGAAGATTATAGAGTTTGCTAAATTCGGATGGGACATAATTAATTATATATAAGAACACCTGCTTTATCCATCCAAGGGGTGTAAGTAAAGCATCATACCTGCAAAAATGCATGAGTTCAGCATGTGCTTTAATGTACTAAAAGAAGTCAAGATTACACCAGGCTGAATGGAAATTGGTAATGTGTTAGTATATGACAGCTAGGTTTTTTCTTGGATGGTGGTAGGAGGTATTGATTTTAGCCTGACCTTTTAAAGACTGGGAGGAGACAGGACGGATTGAAATAGCTTTGTGTAGCTCAGACCGTCGAGGCTCAAATCCATCTTTGAAAACATCATCCCGAAATGTTTAAACCTACCCCTCATTTTCGTAAAACTTTGGGACTAACTGGCCTGTAAGCTTTAAACCAGCCTGTAAATACCAGAGTCAGTCTGTTCTTTCATTTCCAGACTGACAAATTGATTGAAACGAAACACGTCTGTGTCCATGAGGAGGCTCCGTTCCTACAGGATAATGCACTGTAACAGGAAGGAAATGACTGTGCCATTCAGTGCCCCTCAAGCCTTATTTATGTCCATGATTATCCAGTATGGCCTTTTCTCTCATGGGGAAAATTTAGAGAGTGGGAAAACTTGCTTTAATTACCTTTTTATTTTCTGTTGTCAGGTTTCATTAAACAGGATATTATTATTAATAATTATAATTATAATAATACACTATGCCATTGCCAAGAAAGATTTTCCTGAGAAAGCATTATTGTTATTTTTGATAATAGCAAATACTAATGTACATTTTTTATTCTTGAGCTTCATATTTAAGAATGTACTGACTCTTTTAAGTATGTTCCATCATATTCTTGTATATCTGAATAGAGAAAGCTGTTGTAATAATAATTCTAATAATACACTTTGAATAGATGTAGATGCATTAGTACATAAATCTAAATGAGTAGACATGAATCTTCAGGAGTTAATAGTAACTCTGTTACGTTTACGTAATGCTTCATTCCTTAATCCGCCTGCCTATGAATGCTGATTTATGAGGGCTTACTCAAGCCTTTGGAAATCTTTAATTGTAGCTGCATACCTGAATCCTTCAGGACCTGTTGTGTCACATGCACATATACTCCTATCACTGCAAATGCATTTGCCCCATTAAGACTTCCATGCTTGTACAGTCATGCTGGTCTGTGCTCAGCATCCACAAACAAACCTTTAAGTTAAACGAAAAGGTTCCACAATCAGTCTAAACCTCCAGGGAGAAGGTATAGTGAGAGAGGGAAAAAAAAAAACAGATTACTGTGGAATACTGTAGCAGAACAATCACCAGTTCTCTGTGACTGCTTACTCAGTTATTTATGAAACGTGTTATACGCTCGCTTTTCAGGGCATATAGCAGTCATGGCGCTTCCAAACCACAAGTTCTGCGGCCTTTTGTATAAATGTTTTATACGTGCAAAATGGGCTTCAATAGTGTGTATGCGGTTTTGTTTGCACATATTTTGAAACATAAATAACAAACTTTGAAATGGGCGTATCTATACAAACATTTGACCATGCATTTGCACACTTTACTGTTGTCTGTATTTTAGGAATTTAACAATCAAATGTTTTCGAAATGTGCCAGTCATGATCAAATAGCAATTTAAAAATGTTGTCAGCACAATTCACTGGACTCATGTTGCAACAAAAGCACTAAGGAATGAACTGAATATTTACTTTCACCAGTCTATATCACTTTAATTGCATCTGCATGCAGTTCATATGCAATATGCAAACATCTTTGACCAACATGGTTCTGAGGCATGCTGGGCTATGATTCCTACAATTTATCAGATGGTAGTGTTGGGAACTGACTTCAAACTCAAGCTGTGCATAACATCTTTTATTCATTGAACTCTAAGATTCCAACTCCTCACATCCAGACTGAGTGAGAGAGAAGAAATTGCTCGCCACACATGGTGATTAAACATGCCAGTGGTGTAATGAACTCTCAAGGACCATGTTCGGACTCGGTACAGTTCTGTGCAGCTTTTTGTAATGCCCGGTTTAGCACAGAAGTTACAACAGTTAATTTTATTTTATAATTAATACTTTTTTTATTTTTTTATTAATTATTTAGATTTATTTTATTCGCTGTATTCGTTTTGTCTTTGAATAAACTCCAGACTCCATTGTTTTGTTACACTGAATCTGCTGTGGTATGCAAACTTTTATGCATGAGTTCTTAGCTTTTAGGTGCACTGCTGATTAACAATCGAAGTATTCTCTGGAACAAGTTATATTTGAGCAGTGAAAAAAGTGAATTGTACTTACCACTGACCTGGAATAACCTTTTTAATCCAAAACCTATGCTTCTAATCCTCTTAGAACAGGCCTTTTTTTGGTACAATGTCTAGCTCCCCTTCCAGTCTTTCGATGGAATCTGGAGGGAGCAGAGATAGACTCATTGCAGTAGTCCTCCAACTTTGACATCCATCTGTCTCCAGCTCTCTAGTCCTCAGTGGGGTTTGGCTCAGCCGCAGACCCCTTGAGTGCTGCTCAAAGAGTTTTTGTGACTGACGGCAGATTTTTCCTCACAGTGGGCCTGCTTGCTCTGATAGGCTCCTGCTGGCCTCCAAAGCTGCCAAAGCTCTTGGCAATTTGTAATCCATACATCCTCATTTCCACCCCATGGCCCAGTCCTGGCCCGGCATGACACTAGGTACAGTTCCAGTGATAATGCCTGCGGGAAGTTGGCTGAAATATCAGCATTATTATTTTTAACTCAATGGCAATGGTGGAAGTCTCAAACGTTATTATAGTTTCGTTTATATATGATCATCAAACACAAAAAAACCATTGAGACTTTTATATTTGCTTGCAGCTTTATAAAGCAGAGTGACAGCAACCTGTTCTAGGAAATATTGATTGCTGAGTGCAAATATGAGAGATTTGGTTTTGATTCACAAAAATGGCAGTATGTCAGAAGAAAGGTTGGTGAGAGCTAAATCGATACCTTTATAAAGTGTTTCTCAACAGGGCACGGTTTACACAGACCATAGTCTAAGGGTGCATTTTAGTCAATAGTCTGGGGCATCAGGGGTCTTCAGCAGTGTTTGTCAAGTGTTTATTTAGTTAACTTTTTTTAAATACATAATAATAAACACCCTTTGCACAGCTGAGTGGAAAGGCATCATAGTCAACAAAACTTATATAAAAAGTGTTGCAAACTGTCAAAGCTTGCAAAACTTTTTCTAAATAATTTTATAAGCTTCGTCAGGCATACATAAAAAAAAAGAAAAGACAATTGAATCTGCCATTGGCATTTCTGTTGCAGTTGTGCATCTGTGTCCCCCAGAATTTTTAATACAGCTTTTAAAATGTAATTGATTTTAGTTCTTTCAAACACAACCATTCGAAAACATTAATTTATAATATTAATTTGGTCAAAATTGACAGTAAAGACGTTTGATATTTCTATTTCAATGCTGTGGTTGTGTGCTTTCTGTTCATCAAAGAGTCCTGAAGAATGTTTCATGGTAACTAAATTAACTAAATTAATTATTTTTGCAAGTAAAATAATTGACCAATATAAGGGAGTGAATGGAGTCCCCTGCTGGAATAAATCTGTTTGATCAACCGTCCAGCACATAAGTGTTAACCGTTAACAGACTTAACAACCTGGAAACAGCCTACTTAAAGCCATTGCTTTTCATGGCAAATCTCCCACATACTTTGACAGAACCTACCTTAAGAACCGGTTATCCCACAAAGCCATTTTTGTAAATAATTGACCATCACTCTTTCATGTGTCTAGAGGAATTTCACTACCTTCCAGAGAGCAATTTTGTTTTGCACAGGTGAACAGATTTACCTTGTTGGAGTGCTGTGATGTTGTTGTTCCTGGCATCTTTCAAGGTTTTTAGCATTAATAATTCAATGGTTGTGTAGAGCAAAAGTGTTCAGAGAAAGGAACTTTGATTTTAGAAAAATGTCGTCGTTTGTACACTGCGTGGCTGAAGTGCCATGCATTTTGTTGTAAGGTGTACAGATAATGTGAAATAATCATGAAAAAAAACCATAAATAAATCATTGCTGACAGAAAGTCATATTGAGCATCATTAACAGGACTGATATAGTTATCATGCAAAATGTTTGCAACATAAGTTAAAGCTTTTGCCTGCCAGAAATAACAAGTTGACAGAAATGGTAAATTATTTATATATATTTATATATATATTACATTTTGACCACAGCCAGAGGAGTTTCTCTCAAAAAGTGTTTGATCATGTACCTTTTCCTCCTTAATTTAATTTTCACTTTCATTTTGTCCTTTACTTTTTATCTTCTAACACACACCAACTATAAGAATGGCTCCAGTATTCAGCTTTCCTCTAGTAAAACTGAAAACTGCTTTCTGCAGTAATATATTGTATTATTTAAATGAAATCAACTAAAATGTCCATGACACATCTTGACTGATCTGTAAATAGGAAAACACAGTCTTATAAAAGAGTTGAGTCAAATGATGGCCTTTGAATTGTTCTCTTGGTGACATGATACTTACAGCCTCTTTCACTCGTGGTTTTTCTTTTTCTCCTGAAAAGAATGACAGTATAATCTTGTTATTAAGGTAATAAAAAAATAAATAGAAATTGCTGAAAATGTACTCACCCTCAGGCCATTCAAGATATAGATGGGTTTGTTTCTTCATCAGAACAGTTTTGGAGAAATTGAGCGTCTATAAAATCATTAAAATAATCCACAATCCACATGAATCCAGCCCATCAATTAAATCTTATGAAGTCAAAAGCAGCGCATTTGAAGAAACTAATCCATCAAGGAGGCGTTTTAACAATAAACAGTTGCTTCTGGCCAAAATATGAGTCCCCAATCCATAATAATGCTTACTGTGGTGAAAAAGTCCATCCCCTGTTGTCCTCTTAAATTAAAACTGTTTTGGATTGTTTTATATTGTAAACAGTGCTTGATCTGTGCATATTTCTCTCCTGATTCAGATGAGATGACTTCTTTGCTGGAAATAATGGTTTGCAGTTAAAATTCTTAAATTATGGATTTGTTTCTTAGAAACATGCAAGCTATCAGTGATAATTATTGGGCTCAAGATGTTTTCAAATCATTTTCAAAATGAAATTTCCAAATGCACTTCTACATAGATGTGAGTGGGAATGGAATGACACGACATAAAGGTGAGCTAAAGCTAGTATTGATTGGTTTCTTTACATGTTGGAGCTAAGCTATGCATATATCTTGACAGCCTTCATTTCATAGTCATAATTTCTGTGTTTACAAGTGGGGAACTAGATGGTTTTGAACTGCGCATGGAAAATTGTATTCATACTTTACGTTCCCGTTTTTCTGTATGAGACACATCTCTGCTCATTCACAAGACAGTAATTATCACATTTGCTTTTGGGAGAACAACATCATGTTGTATTTAATGCAGGCTTTAAAAAATATCAATTGGGGAATAAAATCCACCCTGGGGCATTTAAATTAGTATAAATATAAAAAGGAAGCATAATTAGAATATTCTTTATTTTTTATGATGTTTCTATCTGCTTTAATTTCTCTATGCATTTGAGCATATCTGTGCAGTGATAAATAGATTTAGTCGTACTTTTTTGGCAACCTTTTAGTCTCACCGCTTGCCTTGCAAGAAATTTGCATATAATCATGCTTGGCTGGCATAAGAGGGAAGTTGTGTAGAAAGCAATGGAAGTGCAGAAACAGAATACATTTGAATGTATTGAAACCCAGATTTATTCAAAGGAACAGCAAACATAGTGCTGTGTCTTCAACACACCATCCTTTCCTGAAACATGGTGCCAGATGTCCTTCATGCATTTTACATCATGTTGTTAGGGTCACCCAGGAATTTTTTTTTTTTTTTCACATATGCCCACTCTGCCCAGGAATGTCAGAGACAATGTTCTGTAACAGGGCCATAACAAATCTGTTTATTTTTACTGGGATTTTTGAACATGTGGATCCATGAATGTTTTTTTTTATTTTTATTTTTTATGATGATTTCACATAAAGAATCCCACATTGTATTTTTAGCTATATATTTTTATATTTGCTAAATACACACACACACACACACACACACACACACACGCGTGTGTGTGTGTGTGTGTGTGTGTGTGTGTGTGTACATGTACATTAGAATGTTATGGAAAAGTTCTAATCTTCAAAAATCGCAAATTAGAATACTTCATAAGGGCCATTATATATATTATTATTATTATTATTATTATTATTATTATTTTTTTTTTTTGTGAATTGTTGTCCTTCTGGAAAGTACTGTACATTTACTGTACATGTACTCAATAAATGGTAGGTGCTCCTTTTGCTGTAATTACTGCCTCAATTAGGGCTGGGCGATATGACGATATATATTGCGTGCTGTCTGTGTTTAAGCCACGGGATCAGCTGCTAATAGAGCTTGTGAGCATTTATGTATATGTATATATTTGTATATGTATAAATATATTTATCTAATTATTTATTTATATTTTTTCCATAGATAGCCAGCGAGCTGGAAGTTACATGTTACTAAATATTTGGGGTCAGTAAGTTTTTTTGTTTTTGAAAGAAACTAATTATTTTGTTCAGCAGGCTTTATTTCACATTAAAATGATCAAAAGTGATAGTAAAAACATTTGAAATGTGACATCTGATAATAATAACAAATGTTTCTAGAGTGTCAGCATATAAGATGATTACTCTTCTTACTGTGTTTTTAATCAAGTTAATGCAGCCTTGTTCAACATAAGAAGTCATTTTTGTAAATTTGACCAAACCTTGTCTACATTAAGTTGTCCGGCTAGAATGCGCAACAAGAATGTAGAACACATTACAGAAAATCAATTTTTTTACAAGATTTTTACAAGATTTATTTACAAGAATGCACTTCTTGGAACAATTTCAACATTTCACAATTTTCTCAAGCTTCTTTGTCGTCTCGCAATACTAATATCCTCCATTTAGCTGATATGATAGGATGAACTTACTCAAGATTTCTCTTAAGATCTTTCATAATGTTAAGTTGCTCTGGTGGACTCAATTGGCCGGGGATACGATTTAACCCATTTTCTAATTGAATTATTCTGCGCCATGGCTCTGTTCTGGCTGATCTCTCAATTCCTAAATCAAGGCCAACTCAGTTTGAACTCAATTACCTTCTGCAATCTTGGCTACGAGTCTTTAACTTATAGAATTGAAATAGGAACATTTACACGTGACCTTGAGAGTTTTCAGCTTTAATGTGATATTTTCACCTAGACAGTCTTTTTTACTTCATCAAGATAGCCTCTGTTGTTTTTGCTTATCGAGTAGAAAGTCACACGATACTTAGAATGACACAGGAACAGAAGATAAATTGTTTCCCTCTCTATAACCCTAGTCTTGAATCATCCAGTGCACATAAGAGACTATTTGTCTGTGGCTAATGGTGTGTATCTGAACTGCACCTGATATGGCCCACCAAATATGTCACATTACATCCTCAGCTGATTTATCAAAAATGTTCTGTCACACAAACTCGCGTGTATCCTGGAGATTGTGCCGGTACACCTTACCCACAGTATGCTCCTGTTAACCCAAACATGTCAACTGGACCAAATCCAGACCTATCTTTAGCTTCACCAGCAAGTTTCCTTATTTGTCGATTCTTCTCATACGTTGTTTGGAGCGTGTCCATGGGCACATTCAAGCATACTTTGTGTTTCGGACAACCCAATACATCAACCAAATAGCTTTTTTGACATGCATACCCACTCTCTTCACTTTTTGGGGAAGGCGTGAGCAAATCTTTAAAACCACCTTTAGAAAAAACTCAACTTTATTGTTTAGTAATAGATTTAAATCAAGACAAAAGTATTTCTTCTGATAGAAAACTTTGAGGAACATGTTTATAGTAACTGTATTGATCCATACCTGTGGCTACAGTGTGAACTTTATATGTTGACAGTGACCTTGAGACTGCTCATTGCAAATACAGTATAGCTCCGAATAGTTGTGAGGTAAAAAATGCATTTAAATTAAGTGTCCAAATATGTTCATATACATTTTGGGGCCACTGTATATGAGGTGTTGATGAAACTATAATGATAAATAACTGTACCATATGTCATCATATTATGGATTTATAGCTGTAATAACTTATATATATAGTTTCCAGTTATTATTGCAAAAAAAAAAAAACTTCTGTGGCCTATTTTGTTGAGGTAATAAAGATATCATTATCTCAAATGTGTTGCTTGCTCAGAAATGCTCCAAAAGTCTGCTGGAGAAATACAACCTGCTCTCAGTCATTACTGAAACTAGCGATTAAAAATTCAATACTTCAGGGCCTTGCTTACTCATAATGCAATAGGAATGTAATCTCCATGAACAAGAAGCAGAAGTTTTGATGCTAGAAAGAAATGTCCTTAGTTCCACCTAAGGTGCAGACTTTGTTGATTCAAGCTAGCTCAGGCTAATTAAAATTCATTTTGTTTTGATTGGTCTGATAAGATTATCATTTATGAAATGTCAGGAAATACCTGGAGGTTTGTGGGTAATGTCGTTTAGAGGGTTTTATCAAGTTTATGTTTCGGCTGAGAAAGCACAGCACACTTTTCATTTTAATTCTGCAGCTGTTCTTTTATATAGCTGATCAAAAACAGGCTTTATCAACACAATTTCCATTACATTGACTTGGTTTTATGGCTCTTGCCTAAAGTTCATCTCAAAATAAAAATGTTGTTCTTTTATTTGAAAATTGACAGCCCCAGCCCTCATTTATTTTACTTCAGTGGAACAGAGTGGCTAGAATTTTTTTCAAAGACTAATATTTTGTGTTCAACAGAAAGATATGTGCTTGGAACAATAAAATTTTAAATTTTTGGTTGAACTATTAACATTAACATATTAATGTTTACAATACTCTTTTTCCCCATTACATTGGTCTTCATAGGTTAAATTGGGTGTATTTGTTCTTATAGGTGCAATGTTATATTTTCACAGTTATAGCTGAATGTGTTGCATGTCACAGATCGCATGCGATGTGTTTCTAGAACTCAGACTGAGATTGTATCACCACTCAGGGCCTCTGGATACCACAGACAGTTTGCTGAGATATTGACTGTCCTCAGATCTCTTCAAGCTGGCCATTCAAAGCCACATTGGGACCATTCCCCATTAAGACATCTGTGCAGTGTCACTTCAGAGCCTCCGTGCTGCGCCTGAAATGCGCAACCCATCAACACTTGCTGAAAGTGTCACTTTGACAAGATGGCTCCTCAGGATAGCTGTCACTGTGTGTGATTTATAACACAGCTGAACAGAATTTATGATTAGAAAGAGCAAATCAAAGTTATGTGTACATACTGTATATCTGATTTGTCACATACATTTTAAATAAGCCTCTGACATAGCTCACATCTTGTAAGACTCCTCTTGTAATTACTCTCCAAGCCACTAGGGAGCGCTGTCTGCTACCACATGTAATTACTCTCCCAACCATTGGTGGGCACCCCCCTGCACCTTAATGAGAACTTTCCAGGCCACTAGGTGGCACTAACGGCCGTGAACTCTTTAATTAAGACTGCTCATTAAGTTAATGTTTTCCACCTGTTCTTTGACCTATTTAAGTTTGGCAGTTTCATTGTGCTGTGTTCAGTCTTGAGCCTACCCAGTATGTACTACCTGTGTTGTAGACCTGTTAAGTTTCATTTTCCAGTTGCTTATTGGATTACCTTCTGTTTGGTGCTGTAAAGCTGTAACTGATATTCTGTTTATATTTTACTACTGAGATCAAGTAAAGACTGCCTGCCTTTGGGTTACCTGAGCCTCTGAGTTTGCCCTTCCTTCTGCACATGGGTCTTCTAAGAAACTGTTTTTCCCAGTAGACCAGAGGTAGAGAACTAACTTACCCTGACTGGGAGACCCGGGTTCGAGACCCACCTCAGGCACCTCGTGCCAGTCCATCGTGACAGCAAGACTGAACCATGGAAGTAGACCCAGCAGAGGAACAGACTCCTCCCTCCAACGTGGAACGGATACTATCTGAGCTCTCTAGTCAAGCTGCGGCCATTCATAAACATGAACAAATCCTGACTGAGATTCTGCAGCGTCTGAGACTTCAATCTGTATCTCAAGCCTCTACAGACCAACAAACCCAGTCCATACCTCAACTTACTCCAGTTCTGCCAGTCCTGTCCCAAGGTACTGCTCCACCACCTGGTCCCCTGCTTGAGCCTAGACTTCCAGCCCCTGAGAGGTATGATGGGAACCCAGAGAGGTGTCGAGGATTCATTACCCAGTGTACCCTTGCTTTCCAACTGCAGCCTAACAGTTTCCCTACAGAGAGCAGCAGAGTGGCTTATATGACAACCCTTCTTGTGGGAAAAGCACTGGATTGGGCTACAGCTCTCTGGGAGAGGAGGTCTCCTCTCACGTACAACAGTGATCTCTTCATAGCTGAGATGAGGAAGGTCTTCCACCACCCTGTTAGTGGAGCAGAGGTTGATCATCGACTTCTTCAACTTGCACAAGGAACCCGCAGTGTTGCAGAGTTTGCTATCGAGTTCTGCACCCTGGCTACCGAAAGTGAGTGGGATCAACGAGCCCTGAAAGCTGCATTCCATCGTGCTCTATCACGTGAGTTAAAGGATGAGCTGGCCTACAGAGACCCAGCCCCTGATTTGGAGTCTCTAATTGATGTTGCCATCAGACTGGACAACCGCATTCGAGATCGTCAAAGTGAACGTTGTCATGAGACTCGACTACCCGCGATCCACACCCCCACTGGTTTTGTGGAACCTTCCTCACTGATTGGGTGTCCGGAGGAGCCAATGCAACTGGGAAGAACCCGGTTATCACAGGCTGAGAGGGAGAGACGAATGAGAGATAAGTGTTGCCTGTACTGTGGTGAGTCCGGTCACTTTCGGTCCAATTGTCCTGAACTGGCGGGAAAAGGCAGCTCTCGCCCAAGACGAGGGGGCCTGGGACGAGAGATATTACTTACCCCCGACCAGCAGCTTCGGGCCTTTTGATTGATGTTTCAATTTCCTGGGGCAATGAACGTCACGAGCTCATGGCTTTCATAGACTCTGGTGCTGCCGGAAACTTCATGGATTCCGCATTGGCAACACAGTTAAAGATCCAGCCCATCATTCTCCATGATCCCTTAACTGTAACCGCATTGGATGGAAGGCCCCTAGGTTCTGGCCAGGTAAGCCAGTGCACCACATTGCTCCATTTTCAAGTAGGTTCTCATAGAGAAGAGATACAGTTTTTTTTAATTAATTCTCCCGAGTTCCCTTTGATCCTTGGGTATCCTTGGCTAGCTCTGCATAATCCAAGAATTGACTGGTCTTCCAACCAGATAAGTGGGTGGGGGCCTAATTGCTGTGTGTCTGGTTTGTCTCTCTGTCATTCTCTTGAGCCACAGGCAACCTTCCCATCCAAGGAGAGCCTGGCTATATCTGGAATGAGACAAGTGGCTTCCACAGATCTCTCTACCTCTCCCGAGTTATCCCGTGTCCCCCAAGAGTATGCAGACCTCTGTGAAGTGTTCAGCAAGGAACGTGCTGCCTCTCTTCCTCCCCATAGACCTTATGATTGTGCCATTGAACTGCATCCTGGCACCTGTCCACCTCGAGGGAGGCTATTCTCTCTGTCTGCCCCAGAAAGAGCTGCTATGGAGGAATATATCAACAAGGCTGTTGACAGTGGATTCATCCGCCCTTCAACCTCACCAGCAGGTGCTGGGTTTTTCTTTGTGGGAAAGAAGGATGGCAGTCTCCGTCCATGTATTGACTACCGGGGTTTAAATCGTATCACTGTAAAGAATCGTTACCCACTGCCATTGATGACCTCCGCCTTTGAACTTCTACAAGGTGCCACAATATTCACCAAACTGGATCTTAGGAATGCCTACCATCTGGTCAGGATCCGTGCCGGGGATGAGTGGAAGACGGCGTTCAACACCCCAACTGGCCATTATGAGTATCAGGTAATGCCCTTTGGTCTAGTCAATACCCCAGCCATCTTCCAGGCATTCATTAATGATGTTCTACGAGAGATGCTAAACAAATTTGTATTTGTTTATCTGGATGACATCTTAATCTTCTCCCGCTGTTACCAAGATCATGTCCAGCATGTCCGGCAGGTTTTGTCTCAACTGTTAAGAAACAAGCTCTTTGTGAAGATTGAGAAAAGTGAGTTCCATGTATCAACTGTCTCCTTCCTTGGGTTCATTGTCTCCAACGGCAGCATTCAGATGGATCCTAGCAAAACCCAAGCAGTTCTGAACTGGCCTCAGCCTTGCTCTGTCAAACAGGTACAGCGCTTCCTTGGGTTTGCAAATTTTTATAGGAGGTTTATAAGAAATTTCAGCTCTATTGCAGAACCCCTTACAGCCCTTACCAAGAAGACCTCAAAGCCATTTCAGTGGACTGAAGGGGCTAATCAGGCATTTGAGCTGCTCAAGCACCGCTTCACCTCTGCACCCATCCTGACCCTCCCTGATCCAGATTTGCCTTTTGTAGTAGAAGTGGATGCATCAGATGTCGGCGTGGGAGCTGTTTTGTCTCAACGGGCCAAGAGGGACAATAAGCTTCATCCTTGTGCCTTTTTTTCACGTCGACTCACCCAAGCAGAAAAGAACTATGATATAGGTAACCGAGAGTTACTGGCGGTGAAGCTGGCACTACAGGAATGGAGACACTGGCTAGAGGGGGCCAAACACCCATTTGTCATTTGGACAGATCACCGGAACCTCACATACATCCGGGAGGCTAAGAGGCTGAATCCACGCCAGGCCCGATGGGCTCTCTTTTTTAACCGCTTTGAGTTTATTCTCTCTTATCGACCTGGCTCAAAGAACTCAAAACCTGATGCCCTTTCGCGACAGTTCGACATGCCAGATGTGGAGGACAGACCTGAGCCCATCATTCCCAGCTCCAAGGTGGTGGCAGGGGTTCAGTGGGGAATAGAAGTGGCAGTAAAGAAGGCTCAACGACAACAGCCTGACCCAGGTAATGGCCCCCCAGGCCGCCTTTTTGTTCCTAATGTTGTACGCTCTGATGTGTTGCAGTGGGGACATGCATCTCTTCTTTCGGGTCACCCTGGAGTTGCAAGAACTTTGAAGCGCATCCAGACACGGTTTTGGTGGCCCAGTATGCAGGTGGATGTCCGAAGATTTGTGTCTGGCTGTTCTGTATGCGCCCAGAATAAAGAGTCTAAGACCCACCCTCAAGGGCTACTCCATCCTTTACCCATCCCAAGACGTCCATGGTCCCATATCTCCCTGGACTTTGTTACTGGACTTCCTAAATCACAAGGTAACACAGTCATCTTGGTGGTAGTAGACAGATTCTCAAAAGCATGTCACCTGATACCTCTGCCTAAGATCCCCACAGCTTGTCAGACCGCAGACCTCATGATGCAGCACGTCTTCAGGATCCACGGGTTTCCTCAAGACATGGTCTCTGATCGGGGGTCACAATTTACTTCTCGATTTTGGAAAGCTTTTGGCCGTCTAATTGGAGCATCCATCAGTCTGTCTTCTGGTTTCCACCCTCAGTCTAATGGGCAGACAGAACGGGTCAACCAAGAGATTGAGAAGACCCTCAGGTGCCTGGTGTCCAATAATCAAAGCACCTGGAGCTCCCGTCTGATCTGGGCTGAATTTGCTCATAACACCCTACACCATTCATCCTTGGGCATGACTCCATTCGAATGTCAATTTGGGTTTCCCCCAGTTTTGTTTTCTGAGCAGGAACTAGAGGTCCAGGTACCTGCTGCAACTCAACTAGTCAAGCGGTGTCGTCAGGCCTGGCGGAGAGCACGTACAGCCTTACTGAGAGCATCACAACAGCAGCAGAAACAGGCCAACAAGCACCGTAGAATTGGGCCATCACTACGTCAAGGTCAGAGGGTGTGGTTGTCAACTAAAGATCTTCCACTTCATCTAGAGTCTCGGAAACTGGCACCCCGATTCATTGGTCCTTTTAAGATCCTTAGGAAGATCAACCCTGTGTCCTACCAGCTACTCTTACCAAGGTCTATGCGCATCCACCCCACTTTTCACATTTCACGTTTGAAACCGGTTGTCTGTTCTCCTCTGTCCACAGCCAAGAAGCCCCCTCCATTACCCCAAGTCGTGGGTGGGCAGCCAGTGTATACGGTCCGTCGACTGCTAGATTCACGTCGAGTCCGTGGGAGTGTGCAATACCTAGTGGACTGGGAGGGTTATGGCCCAGAAGAGCGGTCCTGGGTGCCAGCTAAAGACATCCTAGATCCAAACCTGATCAGAGAGTTCCACCGCCATGACTCCAACCAGAGCCAACGGAACGTCAGGAGCCGTTCCTGAGAGAGGGGCTCCTGTAAGACTCCTCTTGTAATTACTCTCCAAGCCACTAGGGAGCGCTGTCTGCTACCACATGTAATTACTCTCCCAACCATTGGTGGGCACCCCCCTGCACCTTAATGAGAACTTTCCAGGCCACTAGGTGGCACTAACGGCCGTGAACTCTTTAATTAAGACTGCTCATTAAGTTAATGTTTTCCACCTGTTCTTTGACCTATTTAAGTTTGGCAGTTTCATTGTGCTGTGTTCAGTCTTGAGCCTACCCAGTATGTACTACCTGTGTTGTAGACCTGTTAAGTTTCATTTTCCAGTTGCTTATTGGATTACCTTCTGTTTGGTGCTGTAACTGATATTCTGTTTATATTTTACTACTGAGATCAAGTAAAGACTGCCTGCCTTTGGGTTACCTGAGCCTCTGAGTTTGCCCTTCCTTCTGCACATGGGTCTTCTAAGAAACTGTTTTTCCCAGTAGACCAGAGGTAGAGAACTAACTTACCCTGACTGGGAGACCCGGGTTCGAGACCCACCTCAGGCACCTCGTGCCAGTCCATCGTGACACATCTTGATGATTTGTGTGGATATCTATAGTATGAAGGTCCTCTAAAGCAGGGGTTCCCAAACATTTTCATTCTAGGACCCACCTAGACAAGTATAATCAATCTCAAGACCGGCCATAAAATGTTTAAATGGAATTATGGGAAAAAAACACATCTTCATTTAGAAGTAAGTAGAGAACCGTTTTTATTTTCCTATTAATTTAATTTATTTTCATATGAATGAAAAATACAATTGATTTTGCAATACCAAAAGGCTTGAAAGAAATACAGAAAGTTATAACCATTCAGATGTGAAAACAGCAGCCTAATGGATATGTTAAGGTTATGAGAGGAATAGCTGAGTACTGCTGATTAGCAAAAACATGTACAAATCTCAAGAACTGAAATATTGTGTTTAATAACTACTTCAAGCTTAAGAGTAAGCAAGTGAGATGTATTAGTGTGAAGCGTGTGCATGCTTCTTTGAACACAACACATCGAATCTAGGAATTATTTCCGATAGACTGACACGCATGTCTTGTGATGGTTGTAGCTGTGATCTGTATTTTGTTTTCATTGCAGTCAGAGCAGAAAATCCACTCTCACATAGGTAAGTGGTAGAAAAGGGTACCAAAACTTTGAGTGCAGCAGCTCCTAATGTGGGGTATTCATTGGCAACAAACACCCAGAACTGTCCGAGACTCTTTGACTCTCTGAAAAGCAGTTGAAGGCACATCCATCAGCTCCTCCTCTGCTCTTCCTGTTCGGACACAGTGCTCTCTCACCTCAATACAAATAGGATCCCGTATCCAGTCCCATTCTGTCATTTCTACAGATGATTGATTTGATAGAAAAAAATTAAATTACTATTACAATTAAGTCAACTGATTAGAGTGTTTAACGTATAAAATAACAATAATAATAATAATATAACCAAAAACATGTATCTTACCTCTAATATGATGAAAATACTCGTGGAATTTGTGAATGAGTGCACCGAGGTGAGAATGTACAGTGTCTCGGATGCGTTCACTGTCATTGGCACACACTCCGCACAGTGATGGAAACATGTCCCACACTCCTTTTTCCACTCGGGATCTCCACAATTTCAGCTTGCTGGTGAAAGCTGTGATCTTATCCATATAGGTCAGGATGGATGATGCTGGACCTTGCATGCTTTCATTCAGTACATTTATATGAGTGAATATGTCCGACAGATTTTTCATCTGACAGATGTACAGCAAGAGGAGAATTAACACTTGCTAAAAACTGCGAGACCTCTTCTCTCAGCCCAAGCAGATGAGTTAACACATTAACCCGTGATAGCCACCTGACCTCGGCGTGAAGCAGGAGGTGCTGATGTTCTGAGCCCATTTCAGTACATAGCGATGTAAAAAGTCATGAGGAGAGTGCCCCAGCCTTGATAGCATTTGTATCTGCAACACATCGTTTAATTCCGGGTGCAGTTTCTTCCTGGCAAGGGCTTCTCGATGTAAAAAACAGTGGGTAAAAGTAGCTAATGGGGCCAGCTCCCTTACTCGAGCAACAAAGACCACTTTTCTTGCCTGTCATTGCAGCCGCACTGTCCGTGCAGAGACCCACACAGTTATCCCACTGGAAGCCCTCGGACGTTATGAATCCATTTATGCAGTCAAAAATATCTGCCCCTGTCGTTCGTTCTTTCAGTTCTTCACAAAACAAGAAGTCCTCAACCATGTCAGTGGAGTCAACATACCTGACATAAGCCAGTAAATGTGCACATTTTGCCACATATGTCCTTTCATCCAGTTGTAGAGCAAATGCAACACTACTCCGGATTTTGTCACTTGTCTGTTTGCGTAAATCAGAGGACATTCACTCAATACGCCGTTGTACTGTTTTATCAGAAAGTGGAACTTTAGCGATCTTTCCTGCAGCTTCTTTACCCAGCATTTCCTCAATGATGTCTATGCAGGCTGGGAGCAGAAGCTCTTCTCCTATGGTGTGTGGCCTTTTGGATTTTGCCATTCGATATGCAGCTAAAAATGATGCTCGCATTGCTTTTTCAGGGATGCTGGTTGTACCTTTAATCAGTTTTTGCTGACGAAGATACTCTTCGATCGCCCCTTGTTGGCATATGCAGAGTGTTTTGTTGTGAGGTGCCGTTTAAGTTTTGAGGGTTTCATGCTAGCACTGGCCAACCTTTCTAAGCATAAAACATATTGAGGGACTTCCTCAGCGTCTGGACCTCCACAGGCAATAAAACCAAGATCAAGGTAGGACTGGTCATATTTTCTGCATGGCTCCTTTTTAGAATTTGTTGCTTCTGACGACTTCTTACAGGTCTGTGATGCCTTTAGTTTTAAAAACGTTTACATTTTTTTACATACGCTATGCGCTACTGCTCTAAAGCAACATTACTACGTTTTCTTCTTAACATCAGCTCTTATAAATTAAATTGTCTCACTGTATTTGTGTCATTTAAGGCAAGGCATGTTTATATAGCACATTTCCTACACAGTGGTAATTCAAAGTGCTTTACATAAAAGAAAAAAAAGAAAAGAAAATCACAACAATAAAAAAACAAGCAATTAAATTTTTTTTATTATTTAAAATTTATTTAAAAGGTTTCATTTTTTTTAGAATACGTTATTAATTCAGAATTCAAAGTGGGAATTCTTTTTACTAACTTATTAAAAGGAATGGTCTGTAAGAGTAATTTTTTGTTGTGTGTAGGAAACACTGACAAAACCACTTTAAATGAGCACAAACCTTTACTAACTTTTACCAATAATGTCTGCTTTTTACATAATTTTTAAAATGTTTTTTTTTTTTCATTTGCATTCATTTTATTTGCAGTCTGGCTTGGTTGGCATTGAGGCAGCTAGAGTCAAGTTAATGTCATCAAATGACTGTAAGACTACTAAAATCAATGCTTCAGTGGCAGCACAGTGTTTCATTCCCCCTCACCTTTCTAAAAGAGGTCATGAACTTCCTGTTTATCCTTTTATACTGTTCTCTGAGGTCCTGTTCTCTGTTTTTTATAATGTTTTTACATCAAAAAACATCATGATTTAGAACAGACTTTTTCTGTCCTGCTTTGACCCCCTCATCTGAACGCTCTGTTTGAATAGGTGTAGCAGATTGTAGACTTGGAAGTAAATGCCCTAGGGTATAATTAGCTTACAGTTGTGTATGTTTGACAGCCTGCATCAATCACAGATGGACACTGTTGTGATTTAGGTTAAAAACCCATAAATGCATATCAAACGATCTGTATTAGCAGACAAAGCAATAGTGACCATGTAATAAAAACAGTAACTCACACTTGTGTGGTGCGACATTACTGTCAGATTCCAATGTAGTAGCTCATCATCATCTTTTAGGTTCAATCTTACTGAAAATTGTGCCTTGCTTGTAAATGAATCTCTCTTTCCTAATGCTGGGATAAGAAGGAAGGCAATGCAACAGTGTTTTTCCACAACTTGGTATTGAATAGCATATTGCTGTCTTCTAGCCATCTTTAAAAAAAAAAAATTCTTAATCTCTCTGCACGTTTCTAGTTAGTTAAGATACATGCGTGAATCAGTGGGCGGGGCTAAACAGGCAGTGATGTAGAAGCAGCCGCTGATCTTCTTCTGCGGAGGCGGTGTTTAGCCACACTATTATGTCATTAAGTGTCATTTTAACAGATTGGCTTCAATATAAGCTGTGTTTAGACTGACAATACAGTTTTTATAATACAATGACCTCTTAAGTGTCAAAAGATCAAGTGAATTTGTTTTAGGTCCAGTCCAAACTGTCTGGTTATGTCTGCTTGGATAAGCTCAGTCAGTGAAAAGGCAACATTGACATGAAGGAGACTCCTCCTCTGTTTTACCTGTTCATCCGATACCCTTGTAAATCATTATGTTCCTCAGGCAAGACTGTTAATACATCTTAAAATACCATAGCAGCCTCTGTCAGTCTTATCTGTTGAGGTTCTAACATTTATTGTTGGTAATGGAGATGTCTCGGGTTAAATGCATAATGTTGTAACCATTTCCAATGGCCTTGTTAAAGCCCTTTCAGCTTGGAATTTATAAAAATACAACAAAAAAATCTGATGCTGGTTTGAAAATTGATGATTGTAAATGTTTAGTAAGAAAATGTTGAATCTTTATTGGGATTGGAGACTGATCCTTCTGACATGTTTTTATGTTGTCATCATCTCCAGATGTTACACTGTCAAGGTTTTGCGTCATTCCCAATGCATGCATCATAAACTGAGAGATGACGGCATTTGGTGTGCATGGATTTATGTCTGTGTACCTTTCTTCCTGTTATAGAACAATACATCATGGAAACCAGACACCTGTCAAGACTGCTTCTGCTACAATGATATTGTCATCTGCAAACCCACTCGCTGCCGAAATCCCCAGTGTGACTTTCAGAGAGTAAGAATGAAGTATTTGCTCGTGTGCCTTTAAAACAGGGTGAAAACAGTGCGTGTGATTAACTCTAGAGTGCGTGCACCTGAAAGTGTGACGTGCAGCAAACAGCCAATCATGTGAAACATTGAGAGTGTCGGTTTGACTCGCTTCTCACAAAAGTCAGTGCAATTCACTGCTCTGCTGAAGATTAAGAGATGCCATTATAAAAAATATAATGAATGTAAATGCATTTACGAGAATGGCAATTTTGTCTCTAAATTTCTTTTACTATAAACTGCTTTAATTTGAATTTTTTCTGAGATGTTAATGCATCTGTTTAAATGTTTTTCTGGATGTTTTACTAGGGTCAACGCTTGAGAATCCCACCCAACAAGTGCTGTCCAGAATGTTTTGCACAGTTGCCTGGCATCTGTCAGCATGAAGGAATTGTTTATGGGGTAAGTAACACTGCTCATGACACCACTCCAATGAAAAGAGGCTAAAAGCCCCTTCCTGTCCCTTGGCCAATTGTCCCACTTCTGGTCAAGCACCCGAATCAGTGATTGCCTTGTTTTGTGCACAACAGCATTTTTGGTTGTGTTCCACTCTTCCCTGACTGAGCAAACTTATTTTTTGTTGTCCCAATCATCCCTGCTAGAGAGCCACTTGGTGCCCTGTTTAAGATTCTAGCAGTGTAGCTTTCAAGTCAAGTAGCATTGACTTTAGGGAGCAGGCTGTGTTGGTATTGGGGCTCAGAACAATAAGTGATATTTGTGATATTCTGTTTGCTCAGATTTAAAGATGACAGTTTTTTCATTCATTATTGCAGTTTAGTTTTGCAATCGATATTTCTCTTCATCCATGTCCTGATTTACCACTCTCCTGCTTCCACTCACTCAGCATGACAGTCAGTGGAGTGACTCCAAATGTTCGGTGTGCACATGCTCTCATGGGAAGGTGACCTGTGGGCCACGTGCTTGTCCTTCTCTTAGTTGTGGGAAAGACCAGACTCCTTTCATCCCAGACGGAGACTGCTGCCCTATATGTGCTCACAATGGAGGTACAGTAAGCTGCAACTTTTTTCATGCACAACATGATGGGCTACTTGCTCTTTGTGAAAGTGATTTGTCTTAACTTTCCTCAAACATTGCTTTTGGTTTTAGTCAGTCATTGTATTTTACATTATGGAAAAAAATGGGTAACACTTTAGAATAGGGAACACATATTCACAATTAACTAAGAGTTTTCCCTCAATCAACTCCTAATTTGCTTCTTATTAATAATTAGTAAAGTAGTTGCTATGGTCATGCAGAATAAGGCATTAATATCTGACTAATAAGTATTAATAAACAGCCAATATGCTAGTCATATGCATGCTAATAAGCTACAAGTTAATGAGAACTGTTCTTTAAAATGAAGTTTTACCAAAAATTGTGATGGTATGTTTAGGACTTTAGGATCCTGTAGAACACGAGACAAGACATATCTTTACTCTTTATCAGTTCCTAATATAATTTATACATTTATTTATGTATTTATTTATTATTTAACTATTTATGGAATACAAAATAATTATTTTTGTACAGAAATGTTTTATTTTGTTTCCTCTAATTATTTAATACTTTAGTTAATAATTTTTTTTAAATGTAGTTTTTCTAGGACAAATACACCGGATATTTGTTTATATCAATATTTATATATTTTTTCTCATTTATTGATATCTGCTCATTTATAATTATTCGGAATCTGTTTATTTATCAAATATATTAAAACAATATAAATGGCCACAGTGAAGCAAATATAAACTGCTCCTAAAAAAAACAACAACTTTATTTAATCTTAATTTGCATGTTAAAGTCAACATTAAAAGTAAATTCCCGATTTTCAAAGTGCATGTTACTGAAGTTACTGTAAACAGTTCATCCATGCTTATGGTTTATTGTTAAACATTTTTGACGTTGTAATTTTTGATCAAAATTAAATGTTTTTGACCAAAATGTAACAACAATTATTTTTTTTACACTTCAGCTTTTACTCGCGTGTTGTGATGTTAGTAGCAATCATATGTTTGTTTTGCTGATTGCTTTAAAAAATGCATGCTTTTCTTAGCTGTATGGGTCCCATGAGAGTTTTTTGTGCTTCATACTGTCAAAGACCAGTGTTGTGCTTTTTTCTTTTGGAAATTCTTCATCTGCAGTTTTGCAATTAAAATGCCCTTTTTAATTCCATAGCCTCCTGCTCTTGGGAAGGACGTCAGTACAGAGATGGGGCAGAATGGACAACCAGCCCCTGTACAAAGTGTCGATGCAGAAACGGTCACACTGAATGCCTGGTCGCAGAGTGTCAGCCTGTTACATGCAAAGCGGTCAGTAACAACCCTGAACTGTGCCTTGTGTTATGATCTGTTAGTAATGGTCAAGGTAAAACACAGTTCAGTCTGTCTTGGTGTGTAAAACTACCACATCATCTCAAAATCAAGATGTTATTATGAATTGAAAGAGTGATTCTAGCTATTGAAACCATGTTGATGTTTTCATTTGACATACAGAATGAGAACCTGGTGGTCCAGCCAGGAAAGTGCTGTCCTCAATGTGAGCCGAATCCCTGCATGGAGGCTGGGAATGAGCACAAGGTAAGCCGGAAAAGAGATTAGAGAAACGAGAAGTATTCACAGAGATCCGAGGACAGAGATAGATCGAGGGTGACAGATGGGATAATGCATGACTGTATTACGAAAGACCTTTTGAGGGAAGGGGTGGTAAGTGTGGGTTAAAGTGTGTTCATCTTGCATATTGTGGCAGATGGGTTGAGCAGAGAGCCGTGTCTGAGTTTGGTATGTGTGTTATATGCTTGTCACTCTTGCTTCTGTCATTCCTCCACACTTCTTTATTGCCTCATATCATGCCTTTTTCCTCCCTCCACCGTTAACACACATCATTCCCTCAACTGACTTTTCAACTGTTTGCTCACTCTCTCTCAATTTTAAATTTTAGTCTAACATTAAAAAAAAAAAAAAACTATGTTTTTTTTTTTTTGCCAAAGCATTTACAGCATAGCTGCATACAATGAAAAGTCTGCTATATAAAATAAAGAGGTTGCATAAACATTACATTAATTCATTTAGCTGACGCTTTTATCCAAAGCGACTTACAATTTCTATATATGTCAGAGGTCGCACACCTCTGGAGCAATTAGGGGTTAAATGTCTTGCTCAGGGACACATTGGTGTCTCACAGTGGATTCGAACCAGGGTCTCTCACACCAAAGGCATGTGACTTATCCACTCCAATAAAAATCAAGCAAAGAAAATAGTAGTAATTAATAGCCTACTACATATATTTATATTCCTTGACCAAGTATTTAAGAAAGGTAAAGATAAAGTGTATGGCTAAATGTGCTAGTAATAGAAGTAATAAGCTAAAGTTTATTGTTGGAAACATGCATATACAATTCCTCTATAATTCGGAGTTGTCACAGTGCCAATATAGACTCAGTATTACTAAAGACATTGCATATCCAGATGATCGTTGAATCATGTGAGTTTTTAATGGTTAATTCTTAAATTATTCCAGTTGATCCCCTCAGTCTGGAATATATGGTTTCATCCTTGCAGTAGTGACACCTCTCTTTAGACACTCAGACGTCACAAGTGTTCCCGAAATCTCTCATCAGCATGTCTTTTAGGGCTGTTTCTCTGTTCACCGTGCTCTCAGCAATCACGTCCCACTCAGCGGAATTCAGCTCTTTTGATCACAGTGGATTGTGTGAAAGCAAAGCAAGGATAACATTCACCATTCTTTTCAGCTCCTTCTAGTACTTGTCTTGTTCACTACAACACTGGCAGAAATTGTCATTCATTTTAAATTAGTTATGTGCTGTAATGTGTTCTGCTGGTAAAGCTTTGAACAGCTTTGAGATGCTATCTGAATCCTGAAATTGAATCGAGACATTGTTGGTGGAGCTCTGGAATTTTTAATTGGAATTTTACACCCATTTAAAAACATAGTATTGATGACATGCAGTAGATGTTTCCCTTTTCTCAGAATTCTTTTATTGTGTGCGTGTGTGTTTTTAGCATGGCGAGCAGTGGCAGAGGGGCAGCTGTACCACCTGTGTGTGCGATCGCGGTCATTCTCGCTGTCAGACAGAGAAGTGCCCTCCTCTCCACTGTGATAAGGTCAGCAGAAACCCATTACACCCCAACATTTCATGACAAATACCTTTCTTGACAAGAAAACTTACTGAGAACATCACAAAAGAGAAGCTGTTGGCTAACTGACTGTTGCCATTTACAATTTATCCCTCTGGAGTCTAAGGGTATTTTTGGGGCCTGGAGAAGTTTCGTCATGCCCTCACATTTGTGCTTTTTTCAGTTTCTTATACACATCTAAATGGCTTAAGTCTAGTCTCACTGTAATCAGCACAAACTGGGCTATAATAAAATGTGAGCAGCATGTATGTACATGATTGTATTTCTGAGAAACAAATTTAATGCGTGATTACTGAAAAACTGTAAATCACTTGAATAAGGCATATTCGCGAAGCAAACAGTAAAATAAAAAAAACTTGAAGAACAGTCTTGCTGCATTGTCTTCAGTTGTGTGGGCATATTCAAGGTGCGCGCTTCAGTGAAACATTATAATTTCAAAAGCGCATTAAGCGCGGGGGCGTGGTCTCATTAGAAGATAATGAAGGGAGATGTGAAAAACAGACATCGCGTTGTTTTCATATGGATTACTTTATCACAGAATATTTGTTTTCGGCAGCACTTGTTTAGTTTAAAAGTGGTCAAGCTTTCTATAGATATCTCTCTCATGTCTCTTCGTTGAGTATTCACAGAGTTACAGTTCATTTTAATGACGTGTTTGTAAATGAAGATCAGCACAGACAAAGGATGCAGACAGCACATTGAGCACATTGTTATTTTGTCTGTATAGAAAAAAAGTAGACCCTTTACAGATTCGATTGATGTATTTCTCTTATCTGTACGATCAAAACTGAGAGTGTAATTAAAGTTCTTTTCGGGGTTATCAGGAGAAAATGCCTCATAACGCATATACGCGTTAATCAACTCCAGAGGGTTAATACAGTCTCCCTTTGATTCTTGCAGCTTATGCTTCTTTGGTCTGAAAGTGACAGTTAGGATTTTTCGTCATGCAGGATTGTTTGCACCATATATTTCACATTTTGTCTGTAGCTTCAGCGTGTTTTCCAACTCAGTCTTTTGCTTTCATGCAAAATTCATAATCTTATGTAACTGTGCTTTAGAACAATTCTCAGCAGGAACAGACATTTCATTTTTATATCTTACCTTAATAAGTGTGAATCTTTAAAGAGCGTGAAATCACCCCATTAAATGAAAATGAGTCTTTTATGGCTTTTTGTTCCTATTTAATAGCTAGAGTCCATCTATATGTTAAAAGTTGGCATGATTACAGATTTACTAGCTTTTCTTTTCCAGTCTTCTGGTTATTTTCCTAAAACAACAGGCACGAGTCCTTCAGTAGGTCCCATCCAAACTCCTAATTTCTCATTTCTAAAACCTCCACATAAAAACAGTTGTGAGGTTTTTAAAGAAATATTCTGGGTTAAAAACAAATCCGTCTCTGTTAAATGGATCTTGTCGTTTACAACAGATTTTTTTCCCTTTTACAAACTGAAGCAGAAGTAAAAATGATTTGATGTGCATTATAACAAGTGTGTGCTAACGTGTGTTGTTCTCAGGGTCAGATGAAGATCAAGCGACCTGGGCAGTGCTGCCAAGATTGTGTCTCGTCTAAAGGCAGCTGCCTCTATGAGGGCATGGTCCGTTATCATGGTGATATGTGGAATGACACCGGTTGTGAGTTCTGTATGTGTGAACGGGGTCAGGTCCTGTGCCAAAGGGTCGAGTGTACCAGAATGGAGTGCCCACAGGTATGTGTCCAAATTTTATAATCAATCAATCAATCACCTTTATTTATGTAGTGCTTTAAACAAAATACATTGCGTCAAAGCACTGAACAACATTCATTTGGAAAACAGTGTCTCAATGATGCAAAAAGATAGTTAAAGGCAGTTCATCATTGAATTCAGTTATGTCATCTCTGTTCAGTTTAAATAGTGTCTGTGCATTTATTTGCAATCAAGTCAATGATATCGCTGTAGATGAAGTGACCCCAACTAAGCAAGCCAGAGGCGACAGCGGTAAGGAACCGAAACTCCATCGGTGACAGAATGGAGAAAAAAACCTTGGGAGAAACCAGGCTCAGTTGGGGGGCCAGTTCTCCTCTGACCAGACGAAACCAGTAGTTCAATTCCAGGCTGCAGCAAAGTCAGATTGTGCAGAAGAATCATCTGTTTCCTGTGGTCTTGTCCTGGTGGTCCTCTGAGACAAGGTCTTTACATTGGATCTGTATCTGGGGCTCTAGTTGTCCTGGTCTCCGCTGTATTTCAGGGCAGTAGAGGTCCTTTCTAGGTGCTGATCCGCCATCTGGTCTGGATACGTACTGGATCCGGGTGACTGCAGTGACCCTCTGATCTGGATACAGACTGGATCTGGTGGCCACGGTGACCTCGGAACAAGAGAGAAACAGACAAATATTAGCGTAGATGCCATTCTTCTAATGATGTAGCAAGTACATAGGGTGTTATGTGAAGTGTTTCTGGTTCCGGTTTACCTAATTAATGCAGTCTAAAAATCCTTTAACGGATTTGGATATTAAAAGCATATTAGTATGTTATGTGTATGCCAGGTTAAAGAGATGGGTCTTTAATCTAGATTTAAACTGCAAGAGTGTGTCGGCCTCCCGAACAATGTTTGGTAGGTTATTCCAGAGTTTAGGTGCCAAATAGGAAAAGGATCTGCTGCCCGCAGTTGATTTTGATATTCTAGGTATTATCAAATTGCCTGAGTTTTGAGAACGTAGCAGACGTAGAGGAGTATATTGTAAAAGGAGCTCATTCAAATACTGAGGTGCTAAACCATTCAGGGCTTTATAAGTAATAAGCAATATTTTAAAATCTATACGATGTTTGATAGGGAGCCAGCAAAGACAGGACCGGGCTAATATGGTCATACTTCCTGGTTCTAGCAAGAACTCTTGCTGCTGCGTTTTGGACTAGCTGTAGTTTGTTTACTAAGCGTGCAGAACATCACCCAATAAAGCATTACAATAATCTAACCTTGAAGTCATAAATGCATGGATTAACATTTCTGCATTTGACATTGAGAGCATAGGCCGTAATTTAGATATATTTTTGAAATGGAAAAATGCAGTTTTACAAATGCTAGAAACGTGGCTTTCTAAGGAAAGATTGCGATCAAATAGCACACCTAGGTTCCTAACTGATGACGAAGAATTGACAGAGCAACCATCAAGTCTTAGACAGTGTTCTAGGTTATTACAAGCAGAGTTTTTAGGCCCTATAATTAACACCTCTGTTTTTTTTTTTATTTAGCAGTAAGAAATTACTCGTCATCCAATTTTTTATATCGACTATGCATTCCATTAGTTTTTCAAATTGGTGTGTTTCACCGGGCTGCGAGGAAATATAGAGCTGAGTATCATCAGCATAACAGTTAAAAACTAACACCATGTTTCCTGATGATATCTCCCAAGGGTAACATATAAAGCGTGAAGAGTAGCGGCCCTAGTACTGAGCCTTGAGGTACTCCATACTGCACTTGTGATCGATATGATACATCTTCATTCACTGCTACGAACTGATGGCGGTTATATAAGTACGATTTAAACCATGCTAATGCACTTCCACTGATGCCAACAAGGAACACATTTCTATGCAGATCCGTTAGCAGAGACACATGCTTATTCTACTCATTAAAAGACACAATTAACAAGCTCAGCTGGTGGGGGGATCCCTTATATACTGCCATTTGAAATGTGGATAATTATTAGTCACTGTAATTAATCACTGTAAAGATTATTCTTTAGAGAGAAAACTCTGATTTAAAAGTCCTGTGAATCGCACTAGGGTCATGGTAGAGTTCATAACTGAAGTTTGAAGGAGTACACGAGTCTGATCAAAAAACTCTCAAGGTTTAAACGTGACATATGTTCTGGTGTGTAAAACTATTATGCATGCTGTAAAAAGCGGTAACATGTAGTTATTTTGAGCTATTTCTACTTGTTTTTCTACTAGTCCCATTTTTAGGATAGTTTTGTCATCATTCACTCACTCTCAGTCCAAACCCATATAATTTTTGTTCATCTTTGAACTAAAAAAATAATATTTTTATTATGATTAGAAGCCTAAATGAAATATGTTCATCATATTATTATTTTTTATTTATTTTTTTGTGTTAACTAATCATTTGGGTCAGTTTGGTGATGCTGTGTGTTTTTTTTTTTACTTGATTTAAACCATGTTCTCACATGAAGTACATTTTAGGTAACTTTTTTTTGTTTCAGTGCAGTGGTTTAAGGTCCTAGATTAACTAAAATAAGAGCTGATGTTCAATGAATTTATAGCAACAGAATGTCTGATTTAACAAGAAACACAAAAGATGCTTCTGTATCTTTTAGAAAACAATGATCAAACCTTCTTTCTCATCTTTAGCATATTTTACTGACATCTGCTGATTCATTTGTAAGACCACCATGACTTTGGTGATCAAACTGTGTTACACATAGACAACTAAAAGATTCTCTCATGAATGTAAATGACTATTGGTAATGTCCCCCTATAAAGAACCTCAGAGGTAGAATTGGAAATGTGATGTAATTAGAGATTTGTGGCTCTGTGTCAGACAGCTAATCATTCCCCTGGGGGTGTTTTCATGATGAAATTAAATGAGCTCAAATTTCACACCTTGTGCCAGGGAGAAACACTGGTCCATTTGCCTGGGAAGTGCTGCCCAGAGTGTAAGACAACAACCAGTTCCTGTACATATTCACAGCCACATCAAAAGGTACAAAGCATGCTTCTTTAAATATGGTTTTGGTTAAACATACATTGGTTTTATATCCATGTTCACATGTGAAATACATATGCTACCATTCAAAAGTTTGCGTTCGGTAAGATGTTTATGAAAGAAGTTTCTTATTCTCTCCAATAGTGCATTTATTAGATCAAAAAACACTGTGAAAACAGTACTATTGTGAAATATGTTTTTTATTTTAATATATTTTAAAATACAATTTATTTCAGCATAATTTCTTCAGTGAATTCAGTGTGACATGATCCTTCAGAAATTATTCTAATATGCTGATTTGGTACTTAATTAACATTTTGTGTTATTAATGTTGAAAACAGATGTGCCGCTTAATATTTTGTGTAAACTAAGATTTTTTGCAGGAATTTTTTACGTAGAGAAAGTTCAAAATAAATATTTTTATTTTAAATAGGTTTTATCTAACATTATGAATCTATTCCTGTTACATCTTATCAGTTGCGTGTCCTTGCTAAATAAAAGTGTTACTTTCTCTCTCAAAAAAATACAAATAAATACTGACCCCAAACTTTTGAGCTTTTGATAGAAATTAAGAAAAAAGACAAGCTAATCAAATCCACCACCATTCAAACGATCTTTGTCCATTTAGGGGCAGAAAGCCAGCATCAAGGGTTTTAGACGCCTCACTGTAAGTAAACATGAAAAAATGGTTTGCAAAAATTTATAAATACAATTATATCCGATTGTTTGTCTAAGCAAAAATGTCTGTGTACTGTTCTTTTGTCTCTGGTCTCAGAATCTAGAGAGCGTCAGAGAGGGGCTGTGTCATGAGTGCCAGTGTCAGGAGGGTCATGTGACCTGTTATCAGCACTCCTGTCCCACCTGTCCATTGGGCACCCTAACTATACCTCACCCTGAACAGTGCTGTCCGGACTGCAATCCAGGTGAGCTATGTTGGTGTTCATTTCCCAAACGTCAATGATGTATGAAGCTGCTGTAGTTAATTACCATGCTCTCTTGTGAATATATTGCAATATAATCAGTGAAAGTGGGGTTATACTTTGATTTATTTACTCCAAAAGAACATTACATCATTCTATTCCTAGTTTAAAAGCATTTCTTTATATGATAAAAATAAAACATGATTCTGAATTGTTCTGAAAATCTTTCTTTATCAGCCCTCCAAGGAACAATTCCTTAACCGAAAAGACAAAACAGTTGATCTCAGTGGGAGAGAGAGTAGAGTTATAGTATTAGATTATATTATGGTTAGTTGATGTGGTTATTTAGCTCTGCAGCACCCATAAGACTTGGGTCTGCTCTATATACTAAATTTCCAAGTGGCTTCAAGAGATGCTGCAAGAATGAACATGCATCTTTCACTCTCTCTCTTTCTCTTGGAAAAAGCCAAAGAGAGCAAGCAAGCAGAATGTGTTTGCATTTGCTTTTATAAGATATGTACTGTATGTTTATCTGAAGAGAAGGTAAATTGTTTGGATGTTTAAATGTATGTGTGTTGACCGTTTGGCATCTCTGTGTTTGTGCTTATTAGATAATGCTAATGAATTCTCTAAACACAGCAGTCAAAGAGTATATTATCCTTTAAACTTTTTCACAGAAATATGACTTTCCTGTTTACATTTAAAAAAAAGTTTTCCCTTATATATTTATCATATGTATTATAAATTATATATGGTAAGTAGCATCTTGTGTGGTTATAGTGCTTGTTAGCCGGTTAATTTCCAGATTTTATAAATACGGAAAAAACAGTGTGTATGCATTCACAGCCACATAACCATTTGTTAACTCGACTGCCTGTTGTGAGGAACAGAAGGAGCCCAGCATCAGCATCAGTGTTTTATCAGATGACCTGCAGTGTTACTGTGAGAAATGCTGGGATCCGGAACGATTTACTAGCTAGTGGCCATATTATAATACATTGCACTCAAAGGTGCGTAGAGTACCCAGAAACTATACTCAAGGAAAAGTAAAAGTACTTATAGAAAGTTTTACTCAAGTAAAAATAAAAGTAATAGTCTGAATAGCTACTAAAAAGTTTAGGATAAATAAAAAAATACTCAAGTAGTTAGTTACTAGTTACTTTGGATCATATACTGTATCTCTATAGTCTATTTTTATTTAGATATATAAATGTATGTATTGTATATACTATATTGATTTACTATCAATGATGTTCTTTTTAGCTTTCTATTTATCAAAGAATCCTAAACAAAATGTCACAGGTTCCAAAAAATATTAAGCAAGAAAACTGTTTCCTGCACTGGTAATAGACCAATATATTAAAATGATCTCTGAAATCTGATGAAAATTCAGATTCGCATCACTGAATTAAATTATATTTTAAAGTAGGGCTGTACAGTATATTGAACGATATGATCATGTGCATCTCGTCAGTAAAGTTGGTTCTGTGATTAGCAGTAAATCCCCATCACCTGCTTTCCAATGGATCAGCAGTTAATACACAGAGCCGTAGTTCACTGACAAGCTACGCTATATCAAATTCATAATTGAAGATGATTTGCCTTCGATAATGAACTCTATATAGCATAGCTTGTCAGTGAAATTCATTGTTTCCACAGAAGAAGATCAGCGCCTGCTTCTACATCACTGCCTGTTTAGCCCCGCCCACTGATTCACGCATGTAGTGTAAATAACGAGGGATGTAAATGAAGGTCTATGCAGAAACCAAACGATAGAGATGGCTCAGAAGACAACAAGAAGACAATCAATATGTTCTGAGTATTTATGTGTATTTAACCTAAATCACATCAGTGTCCATCTGTGAAGGATTTGGCTTTCAAACATACACAAATGTTAGCTAATCATACCAGTGAGCATTAACTTCGGAGTCTACAATCTGCCACGCGTATTCAAATAGATCGTTCAGATGACGGGTCAAAACAGGACAGAAATTAACCTAGTACTTTTAAATAATAATTTAATAATTTTGAGTACTCGTACTCATTGATTACTCACTTCTTTGATTGTTCTGGTTGGTCTTTAATAAGGAAATTTAGTCATTTGTGACATTTGGGTTTGCGTGGCTGCAGGTCAACTGGCTCTTTCTTATTAGAGCAGAGGTTATGAATGATAATGATTATCAAACTCTATGACTGATAATTTAAGTTAGTGTTTTTAAACCGTAACTTTATCTGTCCTCTGAAGAGTTTGACTGTGTTTTTGTGTGTGTGTGTCTGTAGCAGTGCAGTGTCACAAGGACTGTTTGACATGCTCTGGCACACCAGATCACTGTGACAGCTGTCAGAACCCTTCTGCCCTGTTGATGAATGGACGCTGTCTGCAGTCATGTCCTGAAGGCTTTTTCGCTCAGGGCAAAGTTTGTGCAGGTATAAACATACTTTTTTTCTTTCTTTTTTTTATTGTGCTTTATCATTGTACTTCTACAGCCCATTGCTATTTCCTCCTCCTCCTTCTATTTTCTCACCAACATTCACACACGTCTGGCTTAAACATAATTTTACACCATGTTTTTTTTAAATCCTCACAACGCCCAGTGCTTTGGGTGACTTCCACAAATAGCTAATCCTATAGTGTGTGTGTGTGTGTGTTTTATGTGGATGTGCATGTACATGTACATGAGTAATGTTTCGTCACAGTCATTTCAACAAGTCAAAACAAATTCCAGATCCTATACTGGAATTTCCCCTCACTTTGGAGGGATATAGCATCATTTGACATCTTACTGTCTCTAACATCCAATTTCAATTAATATATCGGTGTTTTGTGCCCTGCTTTTGCATAGTGTTTGCCAGTGTAGCCACAAAGTGAATCCCCCAGCCCCTATCATCCTTCTTTCTGTTTTTCTACCAGCCTGCCAGCCGTCATGTGCCACCTGTGAGAATGACTTTGAATGCACAGCATGTGGTGGGTCCTTTCTCCTCAGTGGCAGGCAATGTGTGACCACCTGTGAGAGAGGTCTGTTCCAGGACCACACACGCTGTCTCAGTAAGTCAGCTGCAGTTTACTGTACATTTCATTCACTTTTAATGTTTTGACTTTCTGTGATGCTGTTTAATTCTGCTTTAACTTTTTATCATTCTTAAACAAGAAAGCATGACTTTTATCATGCAACCTTAAACAAAGTGCATGCATTGCATCTTAGCAGATAGCTGAATAGGAAAGATGACAGTAATACTTAAACAATACAGTATTGATGTGATTGTGGAGCTATCATAGAAATATTGCTCAAAATCGTTATACTTTTATATTTAGATATGTCTTTATATAAAAAAAAGTTGAACAGATATTAAATATAATTATGTATGTACATTCCATATTACTATACCATATTTATTTCCTCCTCATTTTGATAGAATTTCATTGTTATTTATTAATTTATTACTCAATGCTATATGATAATTGTGAAATGAAGCTGTATGAACTGTATTTATTTATTTAGATGTGTACTTCCTATTATACAACATTTTATGTTATCTCTAAAAGGTCAGAGTTTTTTTTTTTTTTTTGCTATTAAAGCCAGAAGGAGCATTACTGCACCTGCAGTGCATTCACTCCTTGCATAAGAATCAACCTCAAGACACGGGTACCTAGTCTTGTCAGGCTACCTGACTATAGCAATCCAATCTGGAGGGAACCATGCATTAGTGACCTGCTAACTGGTCTGTGACTGGGACCACTAGACTGTACAGCAATTACCTCAGTCCCCACTCTCATTCAATTTCACACTTTAATAAGCATCTTCCACAGATTGGACCGCATTGTTCTACAAGGGACAAGATGGGAAAGAAATATCGGTTTGAGCCCATTATGGTGGATTTAGCAAGAATGAGTCATTCTGAGTAACTGAATGTGGAAGTTTTTTTTGTGTCCAAACAATACGATTCATTCTCTCTGACTGAGAGCAAAAATTCAAATGTTCAAAAAGTTAATTAGCTAAGCTGAAAAATGTGGGAATCTTAGAGGAAGGTCTTAGATGTTCCTTCATCATCTGTTCTCTTCTCTGTCTCTTTGTGTCTGTGTCTATCTCTTTTACCTTTTAAACAATGTTAGAATGTTACATTATTATGTTTTGTTTATTATATCTCATGTAACACATTGCTATTTTGAAACAAACCACTAACAGACCTTACTGAACCCTTCTTACAGTACATGCCATAACTTGGATATTTTCAAATATATCCTTTCACATCTGCAGCGTATCAAGAAGTCATGTAAAACCTTGAAGAGTTGTGCTGACAGACAAGCCCAAGTGTGCTGTCATTAATTTTTCTAGCATGGCAAGCTTTTCCAAATCCACTAAACATGGTTACCAGTGTCTCTTGTTCACACTTTGTTGTTGGCTGTCAAAATATTTGGTTCCATTCCAGCTTCTCAGGGTTCGGGGCCAGTTTGGTGCCAGTGTGTGTGGAGAGGTGCCATGTAGAAGCATGAATGTTTCTCACTGGGCGCTGTGCCCAGATTTGTAGTTTAATCCTGAGCACTAGACTCACACAAAGAATGAGAGAAGGTTTATTGTGACTTTATTGCTGCACAACTTTATTAGAGATTAGAGGTTAAATTCTGTGGTGTTTTTAACAGTTTATGATAATTGATTATTTATAAAAATAAAATAAAAAGCATTTTAACCATATTTATACATGAATCTGAGACAAATTCTGACACAAGGCATACTTTTATGTAAAATAAAATCTTACATATTAAAAATAAGTGGTTCTTACTAAGGAAAGTATCAGGATTTGACGTTTTAATGTGTCACCATTTTCGCTCTGGACATGAATGATACAAACTGTGTGACTTAATGAGAGTTATGATGTTACTTTTCTTAGTAAATGCTGAATTTTCAGCAGCCATTACTCCAAACTTCAGTGTCACATGATCCTTTTGAATTCATTTTAAATGATGATTTTGTTCTCAAGGAACACATCGAAACATAACATGTTGAAAACAGTTGCACTGAATAACATGACTGTGCAAACCATGGAAACTTTTTTTTTTTCCAGCATTTAGCATTTTGGCATTTGACATTTAACAGCATTTATTTAAAATGCACATTGTTGGAAGAACATCGAAGGACCAGAATACTTTGAGTGACTTTGGACAGGAAGTAACCACATATAACAACCAATTTTATATATATATATATATATATATATATATATATATATATATATATATATATATATATATATATATATATATATATATATATATATATATATATATATATATATATATATATTGTTATTTCCTTTTATCCTATTTAATTATTTGTATTATTATTGTCTTGCTTTCTTGTCACTGTCAATCTGTTTTTGTTATGGAAGCTTATGTCACCAAAACAGATTCCTTGTATGTTTAAACACACCTGGCAATAAAGCTCTTCTGATTCTGATAATTCAGCCTAACGTTAAATTTATTAGCATGGATTGTATTTGGTGTTTATACTTTCGATATTTTGATTGGCCTTTGAATAGATTGTGCTAGCAGCACACACATCTTACCAACAGATGATTATAAAAGGTTATTGTGTGTTTTAATGCACATATTCAACATCTTACGTACAGTATGTGATTCTGTACATGTCCTTCAAATCATGAGACTTTCTTTATATACAAGTGTGGTGTTCAGCCTTTTTTGTGCCTTTTACAAGCTCCCTCATCTTTTGTTCTTATCTGACTGTCACTTTAATTCCTCACAGAATAGCCACAACAGAACTCTAGAGCATAAAGTAACCTTGTGATGCCATCTTATGCTGTTTTGTGTGTGTGTGTGTGTGTGTTGTTTAGTTTGATTTTTAACACAGTATTGACTTCTTCCTCTTTAGGTTGCCATGACTCCTGTTCATCTTGCCAGGGGGCGGGGCCTCAGGATTGTTTGACATGCTCAGACCCCTCCCACTTACTGAAGGATGGATTCTGTGTTTTGGATTGTGGTCCAGGCTTTTATGCTAATCAGGGCAGCTGTTATGGTATGATGGGCTGAATTCACATCTTAGTTAATCTGTGTGGTTTGTTTGTTGGTCAGTAATAAAATTAAACATCTTAACAAATAAGTAATCGAACAAAGATTTGCTTAAAACTTTTAAAACAAGTTTAAGTAAAATGTTTGTTTGAAAAATTAAACAAACTTTTGTGTTTTTTTGTCACGACTAAGCTGGAATACATTACATTTTGCCCAGTTTTGCCCAGATTTGGTCCAGATTTGCAGTCTGGAGGAGATGTCACTAGTTACCGAAAGTCAGAGCCAGACTCCAAATGTTGGGCAGATGGAGTTGATAGATTTTATAGAAAATACAGTGTATGATCAGCACAGATTTCGTTTTTAGCTTCAGATCATGACTCCATCCAGTCAGAGCATATCAGTCACGGAACGCATATTGTTTTTATTTGTCACACGTTTCCTATAACCAACGCATATATTTCTGCATGTGTTTGTTGTGTGCAGAACATTGCGAAAGTCCTGTAGTGTATCTGACACACAGTCGTTTATGATGGACTGTTTTTCTGGCTGGCAAGTTTATGATCCCTGTTGTTTTAAAATCTGTTCAAATTGTAAAAGGTATATAGTGTATTCCATCCTTACAGTGCACTGTATATATAATTTCTTTTTATATTATTTGAATATAAATACTAAGTATTTTGTATTGGAAGGGTGTAGAATGTACTAATTAGATTGACATAGCATTGTAAGTGGCCTTATTCATTGTCTTACTACTTGATGATAATATCTTGGCAAGTAGAGACAAAAGCCTGCTTCAAAAATGTCACCTCGAATACATTTAAGCTTCACCTTCATCAACACTACAGGAAATGCAGAATGACACTCTAAATGTCTATTTTACAGTGAAAGAATTTAAGCTCCATGGATTTAGCTTGTCTTTTTAATAAAAGAGAGAATTGTGTTGCTGGGAGTTGTTTTGGGTTTCTGACTTTGGGTAAAAATAACTTGTGGTTTGAGCATTTAACATTTTTGATTTGCCTTGATGACTTTGAAAGTCCTGAGTCTTTTCTGCATTCATTTGTTCTTTTTTGAATGTGATCGTTTCTCATTTTGAATGTGATATTATAGTCATGAGGTTGTAATAGTTCTTTAAACCAAATGTTAGTTCAGTTGTCTTGTTTATATATCTATATATACAATGTTTTATAACATTTTTTATATCCTTTTGAAGCTTGTGACCCTTCCTGTGCAACGTGTCAACCTGACAACCCCAGTTGCATGAGCTGCCCCCCTGAACATGCACTGCATCATGGGAAATGTGTGCCACGATGTCCAACACAGTATTACAAGGATGACCATGGCCGTTGCCAAGGTGAAAAGTTGTCTTTTGCTCATTTAATATTTATTTTCAACACCTCCGTGTAGGTTTACTGACCACCAGAAACTCATCAATCTATTTTCTAGTGAATTGAAAAACCATTCATTCTGAAACCCATTTTCCTTTCCTGAGATGCTTCCTTGGAAAGTTTCCCTCTCATTTGGAGTCAGTCCCTTGAAATGTCTTAGCTACTTTTTTTCTGCAAAACCTTACATGGGTTAGAAAATTGTATGTCTGGATGTTAGTTTGATGCATGATTTTGAGTTTAAAATGATATATTAATAGTAAAGCCTAACCCTCTGGTGTACAGTCCATTTGCATTTGTTTTTGGCAGGCACTTCTTACCTAACAAGCTCATAAGAAAGTCCATACATCATGGCAGCTAATGATTGCAGTTGAATGCTGAGAGGACATTCTGAAATAGCAAAACGACCACAGAACCAGTACTTGAGATGTTTTTTTGCTAACCGACTTTGATTAAATTGGCCCTGAAAGGTTCTAGGTCACAAGAGGTCCAGATTAGTTATTTTTGCTCACATCTCATGGGATTTCTACTTGATCCATCTCCTGAACTATGCCTCTGTTGTTCTTCCAGCCTGCCACAGTTCATGTGCATCCTGCTCAGGGCCTGCTGTGTCTCACTGCACCTCCTGCTCAAAGTCTCTCATCCTGAACCGAGGCCAGTGTGTGGAGTCCTGCGGAGAGGGCCTGTTCTCCAGAGGGGGACACTGTCACAGTACGACTGCATTTATACAACTCTGATATTCCTCCCACTGTTACGTATGTATGTGGTGAAACTGGGTCATGATAAAAGAGAATAGATCATAGATGAGCTGTCCAAAAGAATTCTAGTCTAATACTTGGATTCAATTTGATTCATCTGCTCACTAAATGATGCAATGCATCATTAAAAATGGATTTTAAATTTGGGCCGCATTTTAAAGAGACCCACAACTAAATGGAGGGACAAGTTGCATGTAATTGAATATAGATAGATATATAGATAGATGGATGGATGAATGAAGAAAGTGAGTATTTTTCTTCAGTAGGGGTTATGTGTTACCTGTAGCCTTTTAAGTGTAGTTGTCCCCTGAACTATGTCAATCAGTTCTGCATTGCAGGTGTGTGTGTGTATCCTGAATACAGATAACCTTCTCTGATTCTGTTGATAGATTCAGACTGTTTGTTCATAGAATTGTGTGTGTTATAGACTGGAGATGCTGTATGTAGATATAAAATATATCTACACTGTAGTGAGGCTGTAGAGAGAAAAATATACACTACACTTCAAAGGTTTGAAGAAACTGCTGCTTTTATTCATAAAAAATGCATAAAAAAAATGTAGTCATGCAAAACAAAAGATATATCTATTTCAAACAAAGGCTGTAAACACGCTGTATGACGGATTTCACAATTCATTACCAACTGTGGTGTTACATGTTTTTGAGCAGCAAATCAGCATATTAGAATGATTTCTGAAGGATCAGAAATCCATGAGTGGAGTAATGATGCTGAAAATTCAGTTTTGCCAACACAGGAAAAAATTCTGATATTAATTTATAATAATATTTCACAATATTACTATCTTTTTTTATCAAATAAATCTAGCCATGGTATACAAATAAACTTTCTTTCTAAAACTGGATACCAAACTTTTGAATGGTAGTGTACTAAAAATACCTTTAAAAATTATAAAATATCATTAGCTCAGTTTAAAAACAATAATCAGCGTAAAAAGTCCCCACTGTGATGGATGTATGAGAAATGTCAACGACAACGTGTGGATATATACATGAAATCTGAACGTTATAAATCGTGTGGATGTACCTTGCGTTCCACTTTAATAAGCAGCCTTAAAGCGTAAATTGCCTACTTATATTTATGAGGTATAAAATTAAATGACTAAAATGTAGGTTTAGTTTAAAATCTTTTATGAAGCATAAAGTTAAAGAGACATTCCTTTTAGATGCAAAGCTGTTTGTACATTCAACTCTTTTCAGCACATTTCCTTCTCTATTCAGGGTGTCATGCATCATGTCGGGTCTGTGTGGGTCCGGATTCCTCAGACTGCATGCAGTGTGTCAAACACGAAGAGGTTCTGCAGCCTCAGAATGGGCATGTCTCTCACGGGTCCTGTATGTCTGCCTGCAGGCCACAGCATTACCTTGATGCAGATCAGACCTGCAGAGGTGAGCAAACAAGAAGACATATTCTTATATTTTTCTCTGAAGATGAAGACAGATATGCTTTCATTAGTAATTCTCAGTAGCTCCCTGATCATGAAGTGATGGCAAAGTAAACACTGGAAAAAAGAATGCGCACACCATCGTGTTGAGTGACACACTGCAGGTTGTTTGCACGAGTTATTCCCAAAGTCTTAATCCTTTAACTGAAGATCTGCAGTTCATTCCTAGATACACCAGGGATGTTCAACAGCCTGTGGAGAATGCGGTTCATTTCGAATTTAAATCCTGACCAAATCCTGCCAAAAGGGATTAAGAATTATTTATTTTGCAAATTAAAAGAATAAGCTGTTCTTTCCAAAAAAAAAAACGTATGGGCGAGAGCCGTCATACAGGAACATGGAAATTAATTGCACTAAAACAGTATGACAACATCTGCTTGTAGCATATTCATAAAGGACTGCAGGCACTCCCACAGCACTGAATAAAATTTACAGTTGAATAGTGTCTGAATTTTGCACAGTGAATCATTTCTGTATTTATGAAGTTCCCCCACATGCTGAGAGCTTCACAGTTATGGAATTGGCTCAAGTCTATGTCAAATGTGGTGTGTAAAACCATGAAATGCTATGCATTTTATTTCATTTTGCATTTGTTTCTAAAATTGTTCACAATTAAATATTTACCGGTAATTAAATAAACAATGTCCAGTTGGTTAATGTTATCATGATGTATATCATTTAAGGATGTTTATGTTATTGTTAGTTTATAAAAATACTGTAGTTCATTTTTTAATTATTTTTGTTCATACATCTTAAAAAAAAATTATATACATATGTACAAATTAATATTAAACTAGATTAATAAATGCTTTAAAATGATGGTCCATTGATAAAACATCATACAGAATGCATTAACAAATTAAAGTGCTACCAGTTCATTTAAAAAATAATACTGTTTTAGTTGACTTGGAAGCAGTGAGAAAGTGGCCAGTGGGCTGTTCATTCACTGTCATGAAGCTTACTGCTAGAATAATGACAAGTGCCTCTTTCTTCAAAGAAGACCTTTGTGTTGAGCCAGCATGCTCAGACAACATATTGAGCTTCCTCAGGGCTACTCGTCTGGAGTGTGTGTGTGTGTGGGTGTGAATGAGTGTGTGTGTGGATCAGATATCATGCAGAGGAAATTCCAATCTGTAAAACCCTCTGAAGTCAGACCTTCTGACTTCTGCAGACCTCTCTATGTGTCTTTGTGTTAGTCACACACAATGGGATGATGAGAACCATAAATAATTACATCGGAATATATATATATTTTTTGAATCCTTTTTTATTATTATACATATTATTATATTATTTATTATTTTTTAACATTGCCTTAATTAATATGTATTGAAATAGCTAGAAATATCACAGAATGTTGATTCAAACAGTTCTATAAACTGTGACCCCAAAAGTATTTGGATGCTTAAGTTACATTTAACAATATGTGAATGTTTTTGCAATAAATCAACTGGTTAAAGGTTATTGCAAGGAGCCTAGTTGGTTACAGGTTAGAGTTGGAAAATAGTTGATTAAAGGTAATTGCAAAGATGATTAGTACATTTGAAGTTAATCTAATATCTAATGATATTTTAAGTCTGGTTTTGGGTGTCTAAAAGGATCCCAATACCGTTTAGGCTTTTACATGCAATAGCTTGATAATCAAAGTAGAAATAGTTGCTGGAATTGTATGAAAATGTGAGTAAAGTTAGACAACTATTTTAAGCACAGATTAAACAGTATCGTGTCTCAGACTCAAGTATGGTGTGAGTTTCAAAGATTGATTTAAAGTGCATTAAAGAATTCAGCCCATCACTGTGAACGCTCACCTCTAAACTGATGTAAGATTTCCAGTATCCTGGCTTCATTTCAAAACACACCCCATGGGCTTAAAATGCCATTTAAAACAAAGATATGTGAGGCCTTTAGGCATGTGTATTGTGTGTCTGAATTGTATTAAAAGAAAGCTTAGCCCTGCCTCCCATTCACTCAATGGAATACAGATTGCCTGGGTTAGTATTTAGCACACCTACTATCCTTCTTTGGGGAACGTACTGAATTACAGGGTAGATAAACCCTTTTGTTCTGATTGACAATGAAACCTGGCTGGACAGACAAATAATTTAAAGACGATCAGATGACTTGGGTCACAGTGGAGGATGGCTGTTGACACCTGTGTGCCAAGGCTTTACTCCAAATCGACGAGATTGTCAGGAGCCTCTGCATGTTTGTTTTTTCAATGATTGTGCATATTTGTGCATGTGTTGTCTGCATGTGTCTGCCAAAGTCTCTCACATTTAATCTGGTGGAGAAGTGGAGACGAGTCCAGACTTCACACCAGCAGCAGGCTTTCTTTTTGGAGCCCACTGCTTTCATTCAGCTGTGTGCACATGGCTCAGCTCTGTGACTGGCAGCCTTTTTAGAGCAAACGTGTGTTGTCTACATATATACAGCTTTAAGGCAGACTGAGCATCATTGCTACAAAACTGCTGTCCTGATCCATGTGATGTGTGATGTGGAAGTGCTCACTTATGAAAGTTTTATGTATGTCAATATTTTACATTTATATAAACATTTATTTAAACAATTTAATCTTTAAACCTTTTCATTTGGGGGAAAAGTCTCTTATGCTCAACAAGGCATGTAAAAGTGTATACTGACTTTTGTGATCAGTTATGTTATGTTATATTATGTTGGGTTATCTGGTACACAGTTTAAATTTGTTTCAACTATGGAAAAAATATATATAACTAATATCACTTTCTCTCTCTTTTTCGCTCTCAGAATGTCACATCTCATGTTCAGGCTGCTCTGGTGGAAGTTTCCAAAATTGTACTTCCTGTATACGTCCCAGTGTCCTTCATCAAGGGCAGTGTCTCGATAAATGTCCCCATGGTTTCCATGTTCAGGACCGTACATGCCAAGGTGTTTATGGATGTTATTCTGTTCTGTTCTGAAGCCAGTTTCCATGTGGATTAATGCAATTCAATAGAAACTTTTATGAATGTGATGTTTTGTCTCCCTTCAGCCTGTCATCCATCATGTAAGGAGTGTACAGGGCAGTCTCAGGCTGACTGTTCTGCTTGTCCGGCCCATGCCAGTCTACATAACGGCTACTGCCGAACCAGCTGCCCTGAGGGACAGTACCTGAATGCTGTAGGCTACTGCATTGGTGAGTGAAAAACGAATTCTTCCAAGTGACACCTTTGATCTCAAGACATTGCATCAGTTTGGGTTTAAGGTGTCATATGGGTGAGGATTTGCTGTTCAAAGAGCATGTCAGCTATTGTTGGAAAGTCAATGCCAAGAGTGTGGAATTTCTTTTGTCAAATGTGCTCTGAGTGTTTCTTCTTTTCTGAAACTGGCTAATACTGTTGTCCTGTTATTTGAGTCTTAATAAAGTGGTTGTAATACCAGTCTGTGTCTCATAAAAAGAGGAGGTTTTGTGCAATACAAATGAGGTAACAAATAGGTCCTCCTTCACTAGAAGATAAACATGACCATCAATCAAAGCAGGCATAAAATAAAATAGGCATAAAAAAACAACAACAAAAAAACAAAAACAAATTGCAATGTAGAATATTTTACAATCAATTAAAAATTCTTCTTTAGATTCAGTTTGACTTTAGGGCTGAGATCAGAGATTTCTTAAGCTGGATTCCTGGATTTTGCCATTAAAAGGTGAGATTTTCAGAGAGTTTCAAGGCCGGATTTATTTGATCACAAACACATTAAAAACTCTAATATTGTAAACATTATTAGAATTTAAAATAACTGTTTTCTATTTTAAAATGTCATGTCAAATAGTAGCTATTACTCTAGTCTTCAGGGTCACATCATTTTATGTACAGACTGATTTGGTGCTCAACAAATATTTCCTGCATATTATCAACAGTTGTGCTGTTTAATATTTTTGCGGAAACTGTGATAATTTTTTAAGAGGGTTCTTTGATTGATTAAAAAATAGAAATTAAAAAGAAGTTGTTATTAGACAGAAAAATCTTTTGTATCCTTAAAAGAAAAGTCTCTACAGCCACTTCTGTTTATTTGAATGCATCCTTGCTAAATAAAATAGAATGTTAAGTCTGACTGACCCCAAACTTTTGAATGCTAGTGCGGTTGCAATAGAGATATTGACAGCTATTGCACATCTTAGATGAATAAAAAAGAATTTCTTCATGAAACTTATTTATGCTTCTCTTACTGCTCTTTTTAGAAAATAAGGGTTATTAAAATCATTCTTCATAAACGTCTGATGTGAAACTTTCCTAAAACTGTTGTAACCTGTATTGTGATGTGTTGTTATAAGGTGACCTGGATGATTTATATAACAATAAACGGCTCTTAAATGGAAGCTTTAGGACTTATATTGTAATGGCTCAGGTTGGGTGAGTTTATGTTTTATACCGAAATATCTGCTTGCTGTTGTAAAAGTGCTAGCGAAATCATTCAGAAACACTTTGACATTGAAATCTCAAATGCATGTGGCTTATCTGAAAACGTGAAACATCCACAGATGATAGTTAGATGGATTTGTTATTGTCAACATGTTGAAATAAACACAGTTTACTATGTAAGAACATTTATAATAATAACCTTATACTCATTTTTACATGTTTTTATGATGTGGTGAAGGTTACAGCAGCACTTATTTATTGTTTGAGTAACTGCTTTTCCTCAGAAACATTTCACAGGCCTACTTTTTTTGTTTATATCTTGTTATATGAGTCAATAAAGCATGAACTATATGTGTAATTCAAAGAATCTGTACCAATGCCTCATTGCCTGCATATCATCAGTGAGCCTGAGAAAAAAAGATTTTCATTGGTTGATATGCAATGAATGGCAATGAAGCCAGTCTGTTCTCACAGCTGATAAGGAGTGAGAGAGGATATACAGATAACACAGTGTTTACTTTTACAGCTTTAGAATCCGATAAGATCTTTTTAATTCTTCCATTTCAGTTCGGGGTTTTCTTATGGATGTGCATAATAATAGAATATGTTCTCCGTCTGTTTGTTTCTCTGCCAGGGTGTGAGGAGGGATGTCAGCGGTGTGTGGCAGACCTGCAGTCTGGCTTTGGCACTGTGTGTTTGTGGTGTAAGTCTCCCAGGATGCTGCTGCTGGGAGATCACTGTGTACCTCAATGCCCACCCAAATACTACC